>NC_052158.1:103910863-104528957 GCF_902713615.1 Scyliorhinus canicula
TCTCCCCCCACCCCAATCCCTCCCACTCTCCCCCCCACCCCAATCCCCCCCACTCTCCCCCCCCACCCCAATCCCCCCCACTCTCCCCCCACCCCAATCCCTCCCACTCTCCCCCCACCCCAATCCCCCCCACTCCAATCCCCCCACTCTCCCCCACCCTAATCCCCCCCACCCTCCCCCACCCCAATCGCCCCCCCCATCCACCCCCACTCTCCCACCTCTCACCCCCTCACCTCTCACCCCAAATCCCCTCAGTACTCCACCCCCCCAATCCCCCACCCCAAAACACCACCCGCCAATCTCCCACCCGCCAATCTCCCACCTGCCAATCTCCCCACCCGCCAATCTCCCCACCCGCCAATCTCCCCACCCGCCAATCTCCCCACCCGCCAATCTCCCCACCCGCCAATCTCCCCACCCGCCAATCTCCCCACCCGCCAATCTTCCCACCCGCCAACCAATCTCCCCACCCGCCAATCTCCCCACCCGCCAATCTCCCACCCGCCAACAATCTCCCCACCCGCCAATCTCCCCACCCGCCAATCTCCCCACCCGCCAATCTCCCCACCCGCCAATCTCCCCACCCGCCAACCTCCCCACCCGCCAATCTCCCCACCCGCCAATCTCCCCACCCGCCAATCTCCCCACCCGCCAATCTCCCCACCCGCCAATCTCCCCACCCGCCAATCTCCCCACCACCACCTTGTTTCTGTGTGGGTTTCCTGTGTGCTCCGGTTTTCTCACTCAAGTCCCGAAAGACGTGCTGTTGGGTGAATTGGACATTCTGAATTCTCCCTCTCTGTACCCGAACATGGGCCAGAATGTGACGACTAGGGGCTTTTCACAGAAACTTCATTGCAGTGTTAATGTGAGCCTACTTGTGACAATAATAAAGATTATCATTACTATTATTACCCCAATTTCCCCACTCCCTTATCCCCCTAACTCCACCATCTCCCCCAATCTCTCCCTCCACTACCTGCCCCCCACCATGTGCAACACCCATTCCAGTAATTCCAGTCCTTATTTTGTAGCATGCCCGAAGACGTGGTAATTGTGTATTTGAATAAGAAAGCAGGTTGTGGCGGCACATTACAGTTTCTGCCGCTCAATGTTAACTTACACTGGTGGAAACGGTCAATGCTGGGCGTATTTACCCTCATTTCAACTTTAAATGTTTACCTGTAAGGAAACAGGGAACTCTCACATACAAATGTTCTTTCCAACTGAAGAGTGAGGTATGTTTTATATTCTTTGTAAACAGTTAAGAGTCTTGAAAAACAATAAGAAAATAACAGCATTCAGTTTCATTTTAAATCAGTGATAGTTTCTTTACATTCAGCCTTGTGTGTGTAATTGAAACAAAGGAGTGGGGAATTGAATGATTCATAAGTTACGAATGTCTGACTGACCAGCACGCTTGCACTGTTAACACTACACAACTGCTTTGTACAAAACATCCTTCAAACCAGGACCGAGTAAGAATACAATTTCCAAATAAATTAATCACTATGCAGGTTTAAAACTTGCTTACTTTTGTACAGTAAGAAGTCTTACAACACCAGGTTGTACCACCGTTGATTTAAGCATAACTTGTTAACTAAAAGAATAACTGCGAAAGGTAGAAAGTGCTGAAATATTAATTGACGTTTGCATTATAACTAATTCATCACATTGCATTCAAAGTTAGAAAAGATGTCCAGTGTCGTTGTCTGTCTTTTTGTTTAGAAAAGCATTGTAACGATTCTAACGCTAATGTTTGATTGGATGAGTGGATTTGCACTTGGTAACGTTTTAAAGAGAGATGTGGTTGATGAAAACACAGAAGTAGATGCCTGAGGCAGTAGAGGTTTCCACGCAAACAAGAAAGGGATAAATCTCAGCCCCCTTACGGCAATAATTTATGTCAGGGTCATGTGATTGAAGTCTGCAACAAAGAGCTGAGGATTGTTCTCCATAGATCTCTGTCGTGGTACGTGAAATGTAAGTGCGGGTTTCAAAATTCATGCCTGGATTACTGACTAGTGCTTTCCCAGTGAACTTTAATTATATACTTAACCCTGGAAGAAATCAACTTTCCACTGAATTTAACAAGGTGAAGTATATAACTGAGAGGGGAAGTTTAATTGTTGATATGTAAATTGTTGTTAACATCTTTTAAACTTGCTCCATAGTTATGGAAACTTTGCTGTTTGTGGTTGAGGAAAGTTACAGTTGCTAAATCTGTGCCAAGATCTGGTTAGATTTAAGTGGATGCCCTCAAATTTGAGCAGTGACTTTAGTTACAGTTTGGCACAACTACACCTTTGTATGCTTTTGAATTGGTTTAGCATGGCCTTGGTAGTCTTGAGTGCACGGATTGTTAACTGAGTAACTGTCCCACCTACTTTTGTGTGAACTGTCTGTTGCCCCACTGTAAATAAAGGGATCTTTTATGGCCTAGTGGTGTACTTTGATCTCCATAGTGGTGTACTTTGATCTCCATTACAAACATAAAAAACAGTAAAAATGATCACTTTCATGTTGTGCACTTTAACATGTACCTTGATTACTGAGATTATGCCTGTGTTAATAATTTGCATCTTATTTGGAAAGGTTCTTTGTTACTGAAATGAAATGAAAATCGCTTATTGTCACGAGTAGGCTTCAAATGAAGTACTGTGTAAAGTACCTGTACCACTCCATTTACTTTTAACATTTGTCTCCATGGACCAAATAGCATGGATTTCTCAAACTGTTTTCTCAAACTGTTGCTGTTTAAAAATAAAAATGTTTATCAAGGAATGTTAAAGCCAACATGGTTTTAGCTCTTTCCATTTTGTTGCTAAGGCAGAATAAGCCACCCTTGCAGCCCTCGTTACTGATTAGTTTTTTTGTACTAGGTTCCAGTTGGCTAATGTTACACACCAGGGTATGATCTGAACTGCAGTTTCCTAAATCCCAAGGGCACGTGTTCTATTTGGTGCGTGGGAATTAATCGCACAGACCTTCTGCTGCAGCACTCCTAGAGGAGCGTGCAATTATCTTGGAAAATTTTGGGGGAGGGGTGCAGCAAGACAGTCAAAGTATAGGAACCTAATTTTAAAGTCCATAGAATGAACACCGCTGTGAAGAATCAGATCAAGATCCATTTGTCTACCTTAAGTTTCACTCTAATCAATGTTCAGATGAGCCTTCTTTTACGCTGGAAGATGAAAGGCCAAGATGACTGGGAAATCAGGAGCAATTGGACAAAGAGGTAGGAGTGCAAATACCCACAAGAAGTCTTTAGAATGCAGTTCTCTAATTTTATAAGGAGCAATATCAACATCTTTGCTTCTGCAAGGAGGCTATTGCCAAGCTATGACATCAGTGAATCTCCCAGTTTGCTGTTCAGTGTTATTGCATCTGAAGCTCTCGGTAGAACACTTGCACATTTCCCCCAATGGACAGTGATGTAGGAGGAAAAAGCACGAGGCTTTTCCCACATTGCAAGTTTTCTCAGTGAACAGGGTGCCATGAACTACACCTACATTGTCTTGAGTGTGCCATACTACCACCCTGCCATCTTTCTGAACATAAAGGAATTCCAATCCCCCAATGTCCAGTTTGTTTGTGATCACATCCAGACCTGTGCTCAGTTTGCATGTAGCATTTGTGATTCAATACTTCTACATTAGTCCCCTGTGCTGTCTTTATTCCACACAAGTTATCATCACAATGACTGGGTGATTGAGGCTATCGCCTTCAGAAGTGGCTCACAACTACTGTCAGGCACCTGGACCTTGCTGCAGAAGTGACCCAGATTGACAGCAATTCTGCATCTTCCACATTTGGCATCTTCACGCGCACTTCTGCCTGAATCATTTTTGGAGGAGTTATGCAGTATAGCCACCACTGTTGTTACTTTACAAGACGGTTCTGTTTTAAAATGTCTCTTAATTTAAAGTAAAATAGAATGTACTGGATAGAGATCTAATGCGAATTCTGCCTGGAGACAGGCCCATGTGATCTGCTTGTCATGAGAAAGAAACTCAAAACTGATTATTATTGAAAATCAAGTGGCAGTTTCCATACCTTGATACAAAGAGGGGCAATTGCCTTTGGAGACAGAAAGAGACAAAATTGTGTAGAGAAGCAGCAGTTACATTTATGAAAAGCAGGATGAACTATTTTTATATTAACAACTAAGTAGAATGCCTGGAAAAGTTAGTTTTCTGTTGAAGAGAAAAGGTATAGGAATGGTGGGACTTTGAGATTTAAGAAACAAGGAGTCCCTAAGGTGAAACTTGCTGGTGAATGTTGGTACTGAGATATTCCATTGGAAAATTCAACTTTTTATAGTGGGGATAAATAGGCTTCCTGGAAGCTGGGTGTACATTGGGTCTTCGCCTTGTATTGCTACTCTTATTTATTCTTTCAGGGGCTGTGGCCAGCATTTATTGCCCAACCCTAGTTGTCCTCGCAAAGGTAGGGCTGAGCTGCCTTCTTGAATTGCTGCAGTCCATTTGTACTGGATACGCCTGTTTCTCAGACAATGCACATGACAGCACTGATATAAACATAGAGGTCAGGGCTGGTCCCTCATTAGACTGAAGTTATGCAACATGACTATGACCACACATCTGGAAAAACATTATAATCCTTGCGGAGATCAAAAACCTTTTTAAAAGATGAAGTTTGGGCTGGCGTCCACGTCAGAGGTGGTGGGGCAATTGTGTAGAGCCAACCCCCCCCCCCCCCCCCCCCCCCCCCCACAAATGCTGTCTCAGGTTTTGATATCACTTATTTTAAAGAAAGACGAGGACCCAGAGCAGTGTGGATTACACTGCCTGGTCTCGCTGTTGAATATAGATGCAAAGTTGGCGAAGGTACTTGTGAAGCAACAAAGGATTGTGTGCTGGGGGTGATGGATGTGGATCAGGCGGGATTTGTGAAGGAGTGGCAGCTGTCAGCAAATGTACAGAGGATACTTCATGTAATTATGATACCCTCGGAGAGCCAAAAAGAAGTGGTTGTGGCAAAACTTTTGATCGGGCAGAGTGGACATACTTATTCGAGTGCTGGGGCGGTTTAGGTTTGGACAGGGATTTGTGGACTGGGTTCAGCTGCTGTATAAGGCGCCTAAGATGAGTGTTTGGACAAAAACGTCAGCTTGAAGTACTTCAGGCTGCATTCATTGGGACTCGAGGCAGGGGTGCCCACTCTCCCCATTGCTCTTTACCCTGGCAATTGTGCCATTGGCAATGGCGCTCAATGGAGTGGAACGGTATTGGGTGGGGGGGTGTTCGAGGTCGAGCACCAAGTTTCTTTGTATGCGGATGATCGCTTACTGTACATTTCAGACCTGATGACAAATTTGGGGTGGTTTGGCCACTTTGGGGTACAAGCTTAACATGGTGGAAAAATTAGATATTCCCAATTAATGCCCGGGGACATGAGAGGAGGTTGGAGGGGCTGCCACTCCGGTTGATAAGGGCGGTTTTTGTTACCTTGGGATACAGGTTGCATGGAGTTGGGCCCAGCTGCACCCAGGTGCCGTTGGTGGAGGGAATGACGGCGGACTTTAAGAGGTGGCTGCCATTGTCGCTGGCTGGTTGTGTCTACATGGTAAAGATGACAGTATTGTTGAAGTTTTTGTTTGTGTTCCAGAACCTCCCGAGTTTTGTGCCCAAGTTTGTTTTTAGCAATGTTAATGGGATGATTTTGAGGTTTGTGTGGGCAGGGAAGGTTATGTTTATGGGTTGCTGTTTTGTACTTCATGATATGTATAAATTGGAAGATGTGAATAAAAATAGTTTTTTAAAAATAAAGGGAAATTTTCCAGCCACTAACTGAAGGGGTCATGTTTTAAATCTTTTACTGCAATAAACAGACTAAAATCAACATAGACTAAACATTGCTTAACAGGCAAATAACACAGCAAACAAAACAAAAGACACTTTCACGTTGATTAATTAACTCAATCAAGGTTCTTCTTTTAACTCCTTTTGCTCTGCACGACATGTCTGGCAGATCCCTACATTTAGGTATCTCCTCAACAACTCTCCTCCCCTGCCCACAACAACTCACATTTTACACAACAAGGATACTGATCTGGAGCATTGAACTCTACCATGGGTAGAGATTTCTGATGATCTAGAATTAAGATGAGACTCCCCAGCTGCAGCACAATTTTCAGGTGACATGGGCAATCAGCATGCAGGTTTTGCTCTGAATTTGAAAAAAATTGTCTCGGTGAATTTTTACAGTTTGGCCATGACTTGAGCACAAGAGCTGCAGAAAACCCAGCGTTTCTGCTGTTTTTTTTTCTGGGGTTTCCACAGTTGCTTTTTAAAAACTATATATCTCTCTCTCTCCTTAGTTACTAGGATCACACGTGCTCTGTCCTTCCTCCTTTCAATGATTTACATAGAAGACTCCACAACTGCTTCTCTTCAAGTACAATATGTATCCACAATGTAGACAGCTTGCTTGGCAGTTGGATGGAGGCTTTTACTGCATGCATTGAACTGTGGTTATTTCATCTGCCATCTCCCTCAAGTAATTCAATTGCACATGAACATTGACACCACAATTTTGTTGCCATTTGTTACTGTTTGATGTATTTCATTTGTAGATTTCTGAAAAATAATACCAAAGTATTCTCTTCAGAAGTATTTTGTCAAACAATCTGACCCACAACATCCTTAACCAGGTGGGAGTAGCACTGAAGGATAGAGCTAAGGAGTGACATGATTTTTTCACCGGTAAACCTCTTACTTCTGGACTTTGCAATGAAAAATTATTCACAAATGTGTTGAAATACATAGATAAATAAAAGCAACAAGATCACCAGTGGAATACCTGTATTGAAATCTTTGTGAACAGGTTAGGCTAGAATTGTTTTTTTTAAAATTTAGATTACCCAATTATTTTTTCCAATTAAGGGGTAATTTAGTGTGGCCAGTCCACCTACTCTGCACATTTTTGGGTTGTGGGGGCGAAACCCACGCAGACACGAGGAGAATGAGCAAACTCTACACGGACAGTGACCCAGAGCCGGGATCGAACCTGGGACCTCAGCACCGTGAGGCAGCTGTGCTAACCACTAGGCCACCGTGCTGCCCTAGCCTAGAATTGTTAATGTGAAATTAATTTTCTCACTTGGTATTTCTGTTGCGGAGTCTCACCGACTGGGAGCACATTTTGAAAATTCCTTATGGTTGCAATGCAAATTGGATTTTGAGATTTAAAAAAATATATTTTTTTATTCTCCATTTTCACATTTTCTTCCAAATTTACACCCACCAACAATAAACAATAATCAGTAACAAATATGTCAATCCCCATATCACTAATAACGATCCCATCCTCCCACCAAACATTAGCCCGCATGTTCACAAAAAACAAATGATAAAAAGGAAACGGGAATCACCCATAGTCACCATCAACACACACCGCCCCCTCGCCCCAATCCTCCCACTCCTCCCCCCAACTAATGTTCGATGTTATCCAGTTCTTGAAAGAGCATGATGAATAATGCCCATGAATTGTGGAACCCCTCCATCCTTCCCCTCAGTTCAAATTAACATTCTCAAGAGTCAAGAATTCCAACAGGTCCCCCCACCACGCCAGGGCACAAGGTGGAGAGGTTGCTCTCCAACCCATCAGGATCCGCCGTCAGGCGATCAATGAGGTGAAGGCTGCAACATCTGCCTCCACACCCGTTTCCAACCCTGGCTGGTCGGACACCCCGAATATGGTCACCCAGGGGCCCGGGTCCAGTTTCACGTGCACCACTTTAGAAATTAGCCCTAAAAACCTCCTTCCAGTAATCCTCTAGCTTTGGACAGGACCAAAACATATCCCCCCTCCTCCATTACCTCTCCCAACTCTTCCTCCCACTTTGCTTTGATCCCTTCCAGTGGCGCCTTCTCCTCTTCCAAAATAGCTCCATAAACCGCTGACACTACCCCCTTCTCCAGTCTCCCTGTTGTCAGCACCTCCTCTAGCAATGTGGAGGCCGGCTCCACAGGAAGCGCCGTATCTCATTTCTGGCAAAATCTCAAACCTGTATGTATCTAAACATTTCCCCGCTCCAGCCCATACTTCGCTTCCAGCTCCTTCAGTCCTGCAAACCGACCCCGAAGAAACAAATCGTTTAGTGTCTGAATCCCCCTTCTCCTCCCATTTCCAAAAATTTCCATCCTACTTCCCTGGCTCAAATCTGTGGTTCCCCCGAATCGGCATTTCCTTTGACCCTGCCCCAACCCAAAGTGTTGGCGAAACTGCCTCCAAATTCTCAATGAAGCTATTATTACTGGACTCCCTGAGTATTTCCCCGGGGTTATTGTGAGCGGCGCTGTTGCTAATGCTTTCAATCCCGACCCATTGCACAAACTCTCCTCCATTCTGGCCCATTGGGAATCAACCCCTCTGACCCAGCTCCGCACCTCCTCCACATTCGCCGCCCAGTAGTAATACATCAGGTTCTGAAGACCCAAACACCCTGCCTGTCTTTCCCTCTGTAGCATCACCTTTCTAACTCTGGCTACCTTCTCTCCCCATATGAACAAAGTAATCCTTCCCTCAATCTCTCTGAAAAAAGCCTTTGGCAGGAAAATTGCAGGTATTGAAAAAAAACAGAAATCGCGGCAACGCGTTCATTTTAACTGCCTGAACCCGACCCGCCAGTGACTGAGAGAGACAATCCCACCTTGCCAGATCAGCTTTCACTCTCCCCACCAAACTAGAAATGTTGTACCTGCGGAGCCCCCGCCTCACTCCCGGGCAACCTGCACCCCCAGGTACCTAAAGTGAGTCCTTGCCCTACGGAATGGCAGCCCCCCCACCCCTGCCCCAACCCCCGGCCGAGACACCACAAAATACTCACTCTAGTCTAGATTTAGTTTGTTCCCCGAGAAAGACCCAAACACTCGAAGCAGCTCCAATACTCCCCCTATCGACACAATCGGTTCCGACACGTATAGCAGCAAATCATCGGCATACAAGGACACCCTATGCTCTATACCCCCCGCACTATTCCTTTCCATACCCCCAAACCTCTTAATGCGATGGTCAACATCTCAATCGCTAGTGCAAACAGCAGGGGGGGGACATAGGACATCGCTGCCTAGTCCCATGGTGGAGAGAAAAGTATCTCGAGCTGATGTTTGTGCGGACCCTCACCCTCTGCTCCTTATATAGTAGCTTTACCCAGTTCACAAATCTTGGTCCAATCCCAAACCGCTCCAGAACTGCCATCAAGTACCCCCATTAGGGCAGCACGGTGGCCTAGTGGTTAGCACAGCTGCCTCACGGTGCTGAGGTCCCAGGTTCGATCCAGGCTCTGGGTCACTGTCCGTAAGGAGTTTGCACATTCTCCCCATGTCTGCGTGGGTTTCGCCCCCACAACCCAAAAATGTGCAAGGTGGATTGGCCGCGCTAAAATGCCCCTTAATTGGAAAAAATAATTGGGTAATCTAAATTTTAAAAAAAGTAGTCCCATTCTACCCAGTCAAACGCCTTCTCAGCATCCAGTGCGACAACCACCTCTGATTCTTTCCCCTCTGTCGGTGCCACAACAACGTTCAATACCCTTCTAACATTTTAAAAGAGCTGCCTCCCTCTCTCTTCACCCTATCATCTTCAGGAGGCACTCCTCCAGCCTACCCGCCAGTATCTTCACCAAAACTTTTGCGTCCACATTCAGAAGTGACATGGGCCTATACGACCCACACTCCATCGGATCCTTATTGTTTTTTAGCAACAGGGAAATCGATGCCTGCCCCAAAATTTGTGGCAACACCCTCTTCCCTATCGCCTCTTCAAACATCCCCACCATCAGGGGTGCCAGCTTATCCTTGAATTTTTTATAATATTCCACCGGAAACCCATCTGGTCCTGCCACCTTCCCCGACTGCATCCTCGCAATAGCATCCTTTATCTCCTGCTCCACTATCTCTCCTTCTAATGTAGCCCTGTCTCCCTCCCCTAACCTCGGGTACTCCAACTCATCTGGAAATTCCTGTATCTCATGGTCTCCCTCAGGTGGCTCTGACCTGTACAACCTCTCATAAAATTCTTCAAAAACCTTGTTAATCAGATCCGGAGCCACCACCAACTCCCCTGCCCCATCCCTCACCTGAACAATTTCCCTTGCCGCTGCTTCCCTCCGGAGCTGACCTGCTAACAAATGCCCCGCCTTATCCTCATGTTCATAAACTGCACCCCTTGCTCGTCTCAGTTGGCGCACCGCCTTCCTGGTAGATAGCCGGTCAAAGCTCGCCTGTAGTTCCTTCCTCTTTTCCAGCTTCGCTGGGTCCCCATCTTCTGCACAACTCCTATCTACCTCCAACATCTCATCTATTACCCTCTGCCTCTCCAATGTCTCCTCTTTGTCCACCCTGGCCTTAAACGAAATCACTTCACCCCTCACCACCGCCTTTAGAGCCTCCCAGACAACTGCCATCGACACCTCACTTGTACAGTTGAAACCGACATATTCCTTATTTACCTTTTCAATTTTGTCACCGAACACCTGGTTGGATTTTCCGAGATACTCGTGATTGAGATTGTACTGGCACCTCTGCCCTCAGGATATCACCTCAAAACAGTCCAGAGAGGCAAATGGCTGATAATAAATGATAACTATTTATGGTCACATTCCTGAAAATCATAACTAATTAAGAAATGGGTTTCCCAATGTTAAAGCCAGAGTTGGGTTCGTTCAGAGATTTCTTGCCTTGAAATAATGTACCATAAATGTGCAGCACTGGGTATTCCCAGTTGGAATAAATTGCAAAATAAAATAAATCACTGAATGTAACAGGTTTGCAGGGTGGGATTTTCCCTGCTGTTTGTTTTGTGGAGGTGGACCCCCATTGCCCAGCGGCGAGATTTTCTGATCGCCTCTGATCCCGTCGAGTCAACGGAGTTTTCCATTTTATGCATCCCCTGCCACTGGGAAACCTGCGGCAGGGATCGCCATTGGTGGGACCAGGAGGCCTCACAGGCGAGAATGGCCAGAAAATTCCAGCCACTCTAAATTGTGTAGGTAACACTTAAATTATCCAAATGAGCACCGAGTAGTTTAGCTTTTTCTCACCAACAGTTCACCTTTTTGCCTGCTTCTCCCCCTCCCCTCTAGTCTTTCCAACTCACTCTCTCTCCTTTCCAACTCCGACTCACCCCCATCCTCCTCACTTGCCCAGGGCAGTGACTGAACACAACAACTCGAAGCTCTGGCCACCTCAAGAGTTCTGGCCATACCTGGGGCAGGGGCCTGGACCCCTTCCTGAAAGTCTGCATGGGGCAGAACTCCTGACCTGGGCCACAGTTGGAGCAGTGGGTGGGGGTTGGGGAGGATGGTAGACGCATGCAGGTGGCGTGGGGGGGGGGGGGGGGGGGGGGGGAGTGGAGCTGCCTCTAACCTAGAAACTGAAAATGGCAACAGAAAAAACAGGCCCTAATGAGTAAACAACGTTGAAATGAAATGTTAGGCAGGTCGACTGAAGAATCCACTTCGGACGCCATGAAGTAGGCTTCATAACTGCAGGCAGAGGGTGCAGGAATGGCACTGGCCCCATCCAAAGTTTTTACACGTCTCTGTCTGTCCCTACATTGACCATGGCTCTGGATCATGTGCCTTCATACATCACTGTGAGGCAGTACCGTAGTCAGTGCACTATAACCTTTCAAGGACCTGACCCTGCTCCTTCAGCTCCCCCTAAGATTTTATCCCATGGACATATAGTTGATTTAGTTTACTTAAAGTCTTGCATTACTAGCCTTTTGCATTTACCGAATTGTTACAGCCACAACCTTAATGCTATCTAACATTTTTGTTATTAGAGTATTAGCATTAACAGCCTTCTTGCAACCCCATCTCCTCTTCCAGTCCTTGAAGTTAGAGGTGCAGTCCTAATAACTATTCTACCTCTCATTCGCAGTTCTGTGGGGAGAGTGTAGGCTCTGGTGGTCCTGGCTCCCATTGGCTTGGAGGTTTGATTGGCATCTGGTAATCTTTATCAATAGTCCTCCATCATGTGGTCAATAGGACTTTAAACTAGAGATTGGGGGGGGAAGGGGAAGGGAAAGTCAGGGAACCAAGAGGTGAAGGAATCAGTGGGAAGCGTAGCTGCTTAGGATTACAAAAAATCACGAAAAGACAGAGCTCAGGAGAGGTTACGATAGTCCCCATCTCACAAAATATGACACAGTGTATGGAAAGGCTCAGTAAACCAAGGTCCACCACACTAAGAAAACAAAAAGGGACAGTCAATAGGGAATTAAAGGTGCTATATTTAAATGCCCGCAGTGTACGGAACAAGGTAGATGAGCTTGTGGCCCAGATTGTGACTGGCAGGTATGATGTGGTAGGCATCACAGAGACGTGGTTGCAGGGGGTTCAGGACTGGCAGTTAAACATCCAGGGATTTACAACCTATCGAAAAGACAGAGAGGTGGGTAGAGGGGGCGGGGTTGCCTTGTTAATTAGAAATGAAATTAAATCAATAGCACTAAACGACATAGGGTCAGACGATGTGAAGTCTGTGTGGGTAGAGTTGAGGAACCACAAAGGCAAAAAAACCATAATGGGAGTTATGTACAGGCCTCCTGACAGTGGTCAGGACCAGGGGCACAAAATGCACCACGAAATAGAAAGGGCATGTCAGAAAGGCAAGGTCACAGTGATCATGGGGGACTTCAATATGCAGGTGGACTGGGTAAATAATGTTGCCAGTGGACCCAAAGAAAGGGAATTCATTGAATGTTTACAGGATGGCTTTTTGGAACAGCTTGTGATGGAGCCCACGAGGGAACAGGCTATTCTGGACTTAGTGTTATGTAATGAGCCAGAATTGATAAAAGACCTTAAAGTAAGGGAACACTTAGGAAGCAGTGATCATAATATGGTAGAATTCAGTCTGCAATTTGAAAGAAAGAAGGTAGAATCAGATGTAAAGGTTTTACAGTTAAATAAAGGTAATTACAGGCGCATGAGGGAGGAACTGACGAAAATCGACTGGAAGCAGAGCCTAGTGGGAAAGACAGTAGAACAGCAATGGCAGGAGTTTCTGGGAGTAATTGAGGACACAGTGCAGAGGTTCATCCCAATGAAAAGAAAGGTTATCAGAGGGAGGATTAGGCAGCCATGGCTGTCAAAGGAAGTCAGGGAATGCATCAAGGCAAAAGAGAGAGCCTATAATGTGGCAAAGAGTAGTGGGAAGTCAGAAGATTGGGAAGGCTACAAAAACAAACAGAGGATAACAAAGAGAGAAATAAGGAAGGAGAGGATCAAATATGAAGGTAGGCTAGCCAGTAACATTAGGAATGATAGTAAAAGTTTCTTTAAATACATTAAAAACAAACGGGAGGCAAAAGTAGACATTGGGCCGCTCCAAAATGACGCTGGTAATCTAGTGATGGGAGACAAGGAAATAGCTGAGGAACTTAATAAGTGCTTTGCGTCAGTCTTCACAGTAGAAGACATGAGTAATATCCCAACAATTCAGGAAAGTCAGGGGGCAGAGTTGAATATGGTTGCCATCACAAAGGAGAAGGTGCTAGAGAAACTAAAAGGTCTGAAAATTGATAAATCTCCGGGCCCAGATGGGCTACATCCTAGAGTTCTAAAGGAGATAGCTGAAGAAATAGTGGAGGCGTTAGTTATGATCTTTCAAAAGTCACTGGAATCAGGGAAAGTCCCAGAGGATTGGAAAATCGCTGTTGTAACCCCCCTGTTCAAGAAGGGAACAAGAAAAAAGATGGAAAATTATAGGCCAATTAGCCTAACCTCGGTTGTTGGCAAAATTCTAGAATCCATCGTTAAGGATGAGATTTCTAAATTCTTGGAAGTGCAGGGTCGGATTAGGACAAGTCAGCATGGATTTAGTAAGGGGAGGTCGTGCCTGACAAACCTGTTAGAGTTCTTTGAAGAGATAACAAATAGGTTAGACCAAGGAGAGCCAATGGATGTTATCTATCTTGACTTCCAAAAGGCCTTTGACAAGGTGCCTACAATGGAGGGAGTCTGTATAGGGTGAGGGTGGTGACTCCCCGACTTGGTGCTGACTGCTGTCTGCTGCACCAACCTGGTAGGAGTGGGGTTGGTCCTTGTTCTGGCAGACAACTGTCCCTTGTCCCCTGAGTTTTGGGATTCAGACCTTCTCACCCTACTGAGGCAAGTGTCTAGTGTGGTGCCATCGGTTTAGGTAGAAGCTTGCTTCTATCTGTGGGCCTGCACTTTTGCTTTTACAGCTTGGTAGTCTTTGGCTACCAACGCTGGCAGGAGCTCCCCAAGATGACTCTCAGTCAAATGATGAAGTGGAATGAGCGGTCCGTATAGTGAAGGCCCTCCTGAAGACAAATAACGGCTTCCCTCACTACGTTGCTCACCTGCAGGTCTACCTCCTTACAATGCAGCCTGTCCCCATCCAAGCTCTTGATGGGCAGGAAACTTTGTACACAATTCTCAATCCAACTGCTGCCACCATGAAAACCCTGCTTTGGACATCAAGAAGTAGGCCTTGTGGTTTTTGAGTGTACTAACAACCGACAACTTGTAACTATATACATAGAAACTGTAGAGGGCACAGGTATGGAGCTGACTCCATCCTACATCGTTACACACCTCTGTCTGTCTCTGGGTCATGTGCCTTTTTATATAACTGTGTGGGCAGTACTGTAGTCAGTATCATATTAACCCTGTATGTACCCAGACTTCAAAGTGAGGACTTATTGTCTGTGCATAATAAAACCACTTTGTGATATGAAGTGTCTGTGTGTTTTTAAGTTTAAAATGTTTGGAAGGTGGCATGGTGGCGCACTTACCGCTGCTTCACCGTGCTAAGGACCAAGGTTTGATCCCGGCCCTGGGTCGCGGTCCATGTGGAGTTTACACACTCTCCCCCTGTCTGCGTGGGTCTTACCCCCACAACCCAAAGATGTGCAGGCTATGTGGACTGGCCACGCTAAATTGCCTCTTACTGGAAAAAAAACACAAAAGAATTTTTAAAATATGGTTGTCGCAAAAGCCAAAAAGTTTCAGCCATTTTTTTTTAATAAACAATTTTATTGAGGTAGTTTTTGGCTTTATAAACAGTTACAGACATCATCAGAAAGAAAGCAAAAAAGGCAAAAATGTGCAAACATCCACGTACTTTCAATACTTCCATCGTAACATATTGTACAAGCCCGCTCCCCTCCCACCGGTACTACCCGCCATATTTTCCCTCCTACTCTACTCTACCCCCCCACCCCCCTGCTGACGCTCACTCTCCCGCAAAGAAGTCAATAAATGGTTGCCACCTCCGGGTGAACCCCTGCACAGATCCCCTCAAGGCGAACTTAATTTTTTCCATCCCCAGGAAACTCGACTTGTCCGCAAGCCACCACTCAGTCTTCGGGGGCTTTGAGTCCCTCCACGCCAATAATATTCGTCGCCGGGCTATCAGGGAAGCAAAGGCCAAAACATCGGCCTCTTTCTCCCCCTGGACGCCCGGGTCTTCCGAAACCCCAAAAATTGCCACCCCTGGACTCATCACCATCCTTGTTTTTAGCACCTGGGACATGACCCCCGCAAATCCCTCCCAGTACCCCCTCAGCTCAGTGCATGCCCAAAACATGTGAACATGGTTCGCTGGTCCTCCCGCGCACCTAGCGCATTTGTCCTCTATCCCGAAAAATTTGCTCATCCAAGCCACCGTCATATGGGCCTGGTGAATGACCTTAAATTGGATCAGCCCGAGCCTAGCACATGTCGCGGTCGAATTTACCCTACTCAGGGCCTCTGCCCACAGCCCATCCTCCATTTCCCTGCCTAGCTCCTCCTCCCATTTAAGTTTCAGTTCCTCTGTCTGGGACGCTTCCTCCCTCATAAACACCTTATATATACCCGAGACTCTGCCCTCTCCTTCCCTCCTAGAGACTATTCTGTCGAGGATCCCCATTGGCGGGAGGCGCGGGAAAGATGGGACCTGTCTACGAACAAAGTCCCGCAACTGTAGGTATCTAAAATCATTTCCCCTTACCAACCCAAATTTCTCCTCCAAGCTCCTCAAACTCGCGAAGCTCCCTTCCAGGAACATATCACCCACCCTTCCCGCCCCTGCTCGCCGCCATACTCGGAACCCCCCATCCATACTGCCGGGGGCAAACCGATGGTTGTCGCAGATTGGCGCCCAGACAGACGCCCCCATCTCCCCCACATGCCTCCTCCACTGGCCCCATATCCGCAGGGTCGCCACCACTACCGGGCTGGTGGTGTACTTGGCCGGCGGCAGCGGTAGAGGAGCCGTGACCAGTGCTTCCAAGCTGGAGCCCCTGCACGAAGCCGCCTCCACCCGCTCCCAAATAGACCCCGTACCCACCATCCACTTCCTTATCATAACGATGTTGGCCGCCCAGTAATAATTGATCAGACTCGGCAAAGCCAGCCCTCCCTCGCTGCGGTTCCTCTCCAACATCGCCTTCTTCACCCACGGGGATTTTCCCGCCCAGACAAAGCTCTTGATCAGCCCGTTAACTCTTTTGAAGAAGGACTGTGGGATGAAGATCGGGAGGCACTGAAAAATAAACAAAAATCGAGGGAGGATTGTCATCTTTACAATCTGCACCCTCCCTGCCAGCGACAGCGGGAGTGCATCCCATCTCCGAAACCCTCCCTTCATTTGCTCCACCACCCTGGCCAAATTTAACTTATGCAGCCTGCCCCAGTCTCGTGCCACCTGGATTCCCAAATACCGGAAATTTTCCTCAACCAGCCTAAACGGTAGCTCTCTCAATCTGTTCTCCTGGCCCCTTGCCTGGACCACAAACATTTCACTCTTGACCGTATTTAATTTGTATCCTGAGAACTGGCCGAACTTCCTCAGCATTCCCAGTATAGTTCCCATCCCGGCCACTGGGTCTGACACGTACAGGAGCAGGTCGTCTGCATAAAGAGAAACCTTGTGTTCAACCCCGCCCCTCACCATCCGCTTCCAACCCTCTGCGGCTCTCAGCGCAATCGCCAGCGGCTCTATGGCCAGCGCAAACAGCAGCGGGGAGAGTGGGCAGCCCTGTCTGGTCCCTCGGTACAACCTAAAGTACTGCGACACTTCTCTGTTAGTCCTGACGCTGGCCCTCGGGGCCTGATATAATAATTTGATCCAATCCACCAATCCCTCCCCGAACCCAAACCATCCGAGGACCTCCCATAGATAGTCCCACTCCACCCGGTCAAAGGGCTTCTCGGCGTCCATTGCCACCACTACCTCCACCTCTCTACCCGCCGGGGGCATCATTATCACATTGAGTAATCTCCTCAAATTGGCCGCTAGCTGCCTACCTTTCACGAACCCCGTTTGATCCTCCCCAATCACCTCCGGTACACAGTCCTCCATTCTACCCGCCAGTACCTTTGCCAGGAGCTTGGCGTCTACATTAATCAGGGAGATTGGCTTGTAGGACCCGCACGCCTCCGGGTCTTTACCCCGCTTCAATATCAGAGATATGGTGGCTTGTGACATTGTCGGCGGCAGGGTCCCTCTGTCCCTTGCCTCATTAAAAACCCTCGCCAAGACCGGGCCCACCAGCTCAGAGAACTTCCTATAAAACCCTACTGCGTATCCATCCGGCCCCGGGGACTTCCCCGACTGCATAGCCTTAAGGCCCCCCAATACCTCCTCTACTCTAATCGGGGCCCCCAGCTCTTCCACTCGCCCCCCACCAACTGTTGGGAATGTTAACCCATCCAGAAACCTTTTCATCCCCTCCGGTTCTTCCGGCGGCTCCGAAGTGTACAGCTTACGATAGAAGTCCCGGAATACCCTATTCAATTCTGTCGGGTCCTCCACTTTGCGCCCCCTCTCATCCTTCACTCCCTGTTTCCTATTTCCTATTTCCCTGGCCGCCTCCCTCCTCCTGAGTTGCTGCGCTAATAGTCTGCTAGCCTTTTCCCCATGCTCGTACACCACTCCTCTCGCCTTCCTAAGCTGTTCCACGGCCCTGCTCGTGGATAGTGCCCCCAGTTCCGCCTGTAGTCTCTGCCTCTCCCTGAGTAAAACCTCCCCTGGGGACTCCGCGTGCTCTTCATCTATCCGACCCATTTCCCTGACCAATCTATCCATCTCTGCCCGGTCTGCCTTGGCTCTGTGGGCCCCAATTGAAATCAGCTCCCCCCGCACTACTGCCTTTAGCACCTCCCACAAGGTCGCCGCTGAGACCTCCCCCGTGTCATTCACCTGCAGGTAATTTTTTATGCATTTCCGAAGCCTCTCGCAGACCCCCTCCTCCGACAGCAGTCCCACATCTAGCCTCCATTGCGGGCGTTGATAGCTCGCTCCCCCGAACTGCAGGTCCACCCAATGCGGGGCATGGTCTGAAATGGTAATTGCTGAGTATTCCGTGTTCTTTACCTCCCCCATATAGTCCCTACTTAGTACAAAGAAATCTATCCTGGAATATACTTTATGGACGTGCGAGTAAAACGAGTAGCCCCTTCCTGTTGGCTGTCTATCTCTCCAGGGGTCCACTGCCCTCATTTGCTCCATAAACCCTTTCAGCTCCCTTGCCATTGCTGAGAGTCTACCCATTCTGGGACACGACCGATCCAAAGTCGGCTCAAGGACCATGTTAAAGTCCCCTCCCATTATTAGCCTGCGAGAATCCAGGTCCGGGATCTTCCCCAGCACTCTTTTAATGAAGTCCACGTCATCCCAGTTCGGGGCATATATATTCACCAGCACCACTCTTCTCCCCTCCAGTCTGCCCCGTACCATCAGGTATCTGCCCCCCCTGTCTGCGGATATGCCCTCTGCCTCAAATTGCACATGCTTGTTGATTATGATTGCTACCCCTCTGGACTGCGAGTCCAAGTCCGAGTGGAAGACCTGGCTAATCCAGCCCTTCCTTAGCCTGGTCTGGTCCGACACTTTCAGATGTGTCTCCTGCAACATAATTACGTCCGCCCTCAGGGCCCGCAAGTGCGCGAACACCCGCGCCCTCTTAACCGCCCCATTCAGTCCCTTGACGTTCCAGGTGATCAGCCTGGTCGGGGGGCACATCCCACCCCCCCCCACCCCGCCGGTCAGCCATAGCCTTTCTCGGGCCAGCCCCTGGCCCGTGCGTCGCGCCATTCCTGGCCCGCCCTTTGGCTGCCTCCACCCTCGACCTCCTTTCCAGTGCCTATTTCAAGTCCCTCTCCCGTCAGCAGAACAACCCCCCCCCTCCCCTAACCCTATCCCCCGATACCCCCACCCCTGCCATCTACTGGCTGTAACTTCCCCCCCATCTGACTCCCTTGACTAGCCAATCTGCTAGCCCGGTGACTCAACACTCCGGCGCCTTCCTGTCTCATTCCCATTGTTTCCCCGTCCTCCTCCCCACCCACTGGGTCAAGCCGGCTCCAGTGTCTTCCGCGAGCTGCACAAAAAGCACAAACCAGCCCAAACAGGAAAACAAAACACAGAAAAAAGAGAAAAAGCACATAAATATATACCCAACCCCCCCCCCCCCCATCAGAAACAAGAGAGATCACAAAAAAAACAAAAACAAAAAAAGAAAGGGGGGGTTGATGCACCATCGATTGCACGTGAGGCGAGTGATTTACCAATGTCAGGCTTTAATTAACTAGAACACAGCCTGGCGATCGTCTACAGTGAAAAGGGACGATCGTCAGGCTTCTGAGCATTTATACCCCGTTGATAGAGGCGTGGTTAACTCGGCCTCTCGGCCAATCGGTCGAGAGGCACATGACCGACCAGGGCCAATGGTAAGCCGACGTTCTGGCCCAATGGCAGACGAGTATGCAGATCATATCATCACATTCACCCCTTACGGAGAAGGAAGGCGGGGGGGGGGTGTGAACGAGACCCGGGGTGGGGGGGGGAAGAACTGATGATATGAGTAGCCGTCGGGAGAATAATTTTCTCTCCGTACCCTTGTCGAATTTGGGGGCTTGCCACTGGCCCAGACATAACAATATTTACAAAAGGAAGTCCATGGGACCGTAGAACTCTAGAAGGATTCGATCAGTCGTTTGGTGGTCCTTGACGTCCTGGCCGAGCGCCGTAGTGGAGGAGGTGTCGTCGGATCGGCTGATGGTCCTGCTGATGTCCTGGAGTCCGGGAGCGATAGACTTCGAGTAGTCTCCGTCACCTGAGCTGGCCGCGGAGACGACATGGATGAGGGATGGGGAAGCTGAGTGGGGTGCTGGGGTGAAAAAGGGGAGGGGGGGGTCTGTGGTGGGGGGGGGCTGCACGCCGGCGGGTGCCAGATCCCGGAGGGAGACCGTGTCCTGCCGACCGTCGGGGTACTCCACATACGCGTACTGCGGGTTAGCGTGGAGTAACTGGACATGCTCCACCAACGGGTCGGACTTGTGCACCCGCACATGCTTCCGGAGCAAGATGGGTCCGGGGGTGACCAGCCACGTCGGGAGAGGGGATCCGGAGGACAACTTCCTGGGGAAAACAAGAAGACGTTCATGAGGTGTCTGATTAGTAGCAGTACAGAGGAGTGAGCGGATAGAGTGCAGCGCATCGGGGAGCACCTCTTGCCATCGGGAAATAGGGAGATCTCTGGACCGGAGGGCCAGTAGTATGGTCTTCCAGATGGTACCATTCTCCCGCTCGACCTGTCCGTTACCCCGAGGGTTATAGCTGGTCGTCCTGCTAGAGGCGATGCCCCTGTCGAGCAGGAATTGACGCAGCTCGTCACTCATAAATGAGGACCCCCGGTCGCTGTGAATGTACTCGGGGTAGCCAAACAGGGAGAAGATGGAGAGGAGGGTCTTAATGACGGTCGATGTGGTCATGTCGGGACAGGGAATGGCAAAGGGGAAGCGGGAGTGTTCGTCGACAACCGCCAGGAAGTAAATGTTGCGGTTGTTAGAGGGAAGGGGCCCCTTGAAGTCAATGCTGAGACGTTCAAAGGGGCGGGATGCTTTGATCAGGTGTGCGCGCTCGGGGTGGTAGAAGTGCGGTTTGCACTCGGCGCAGATGTGGCAGTCACGGGTTACTGTCCTGACTTCCTCGATAGAGTAGGGCAGGTTGCGGGCCTTAATGAAGTGGTATAGGCGGGTCACCCCTGGATGGCAGAGGTCCGCGTGGAGGGAGCGGAGGCGGTCTATCTGCGCGCTGGCGCAGGTACCGCGGGACAGGGCATCGGAAGGCTCATTGAGCTTCCCAGGATGATACAAGATATCATAGTTGTACGTGGACAACTCGATCCGCCACCGTAAAATCTTGTCATTTTTGATCTTGCCCCTTTGTGCATTATCAAACATGAAGGCTACTGACCGTTGGTCTGTGAGGAGGGTAAACCTCCTGCCGGCCAAATAGTGCCTCCAATGTCGCACGGCTTCGACTGTGGTCTGGGCTTCCTTTTCCACAGAGGGGTGGCGGAGTTCGGAAGCCTGGAGGGTTCTGGAGAAGAAGGCCACGGGTCTGCCCGCTTGGTTCAGGGTGGCCGCCAGAGCTACTTCAGATGCGTCGCTCTCGACCTGGAAGGGGAGGGCCTCGTCGATGGCGCGCATCGTGGCCTTTGCGATGTCCGCTTTGATGCGGCTAAAAGCCTGACAGGCCTCCGTCGACGGCGGGAAGGTCGTGGTTTGCATGAGGGGACGGGCCTTGTCCGCGTAGTTGGGAACCCATTGGGCGTAGTATGCGAAAAACCCCAGGCAGCGTTTGAGGGATTTGGGGGTATTGGGGAGAGGGAGTTCCATCAGGGGGCGCATGCGTTCGGGATCGGGGCCTATCACTCCGTTACGCACTACGTAGCCGAGGATGGCTAGGCGGTCGGTGCTGAACACGCTTTTATCCTTATTGTACGTGAGGTTAAGGAGTTTTACGGTTTGGAGGAATTTCTGGAGGTTGGCGTCATGGTCCTGCTGGTCGTGGCCGCAGATGGTGACATTATCAAGGTACGGGAAGGTAGCCTGTAATCCGTACTTGTCGACCATTCGGTCCATCTCCCGTTGGAAGACCGAGACCCCATTCGTGACACCAAACGGAACCCTAAGGAAGTGGTAGAGGCGCCCGTCAGCCTCGAACGCGCCTCGCGCGGATGGGGAGCTGGTGGTAAGCGGACTTAAGGTCCACAGTTGAGAAGACCTTGTATCTCGCGATCTCGTTTACCATGGTAGAGATACGGGGGAGAGGATACGCGTCCAGTTGCGTAAACCGATTGATGGTTTGGCTGTAATCGATGACCATCCGGTTTTTCTCCCCCGTCCGGACCACCAGCACTTGGGCTCGCCAGGGACTGTTGCTGGCCTCGATGACCCCTTCCGTCAGCAACCTCTGGACCTCGGACCTGATGAAGGATCGGTCCTGGGCGCTGTACCGTCTGCACCGTGTGGCGACGGGTTTGCAATCGGGGGTGAGGTTAGCAAACAGGGAGGGAGGGTCCACTTTGAGGGACGCGAGGCTGCAGACAGTGAGGGGGGGTATAGGGCCGCCGAATTGAAAAGTCAAGCTCTGCAGGTTGCACTGGAAGTCCAGTCCTAGGAGTGCCGGTGCGCAAAGGTCAGGGAGGACAAGGAATTTATAATTTTTAAAAACCTTCCCTTGGACCGTGAGGTCCGTGATGCAGCACCCGGTGATGTGGACGGAGTGCGAACCTGAGGCTAAACCGATTTTGCGTGTTACGGGATGGACAGGGAGCGCGCAGCGTCTTACCGTGTCAGGGTGAACGAAGCTTTCCGTGCTCCCGGAGTCCAGCAGGCAGTCCGTCTTGTGGCCGTTGAGGTGGATCAGCGTAGTCGTTTTGGCGAGCGTGCGTGGATGAGACTGGTCAAGCTGAACGGCCGCGAGCCGTGGAGAAAATTCGTCGTCGCTGTCCGATTCCATGCTGGAGGGACCTTGCGTGGCAGATGTGGAAGTCGGTGGCCAGGATCCATATGTGGGGTGAACGGCCGCGAGCCGTGGAGAAAATCCGTCGTCGCTGTCCGATTCCATGCTGGAGGGACCTTGCGTGGCAGATGTGGAAGCCGGTGGCCAGGATCCCCAGGTGAGGTCTGTTCCCCAAGATGGCGGCGACCAGGACCCGCACGTGGGGTCGGGGCCCCAAGATGGCGGCGCCCAGGACCCGCACGTGGGGTCGGCACCCCAAGATGGCGGCGCCCAGGAAGCCCTCGTGGCCGCTGGAGGCGGAGCTAGCGTTGCCGGCGCTGTGAGCGGAGAGGCGCGCAGGCCGGCTCCAGGACGCCGAGGGTGCTTAGCGTACCCACAAAAGTAGCAGCGGGGCCCCGCGGATTTATCGGGTCGCCCCGCGGCACAAGCCTGAGGGAGGCCGGGAGCGGTGGGTAGCTGGTGGGAAGCGTGCCAGGAGGCGGCCTGGCCAGGGTCATAGGTGCGAGCGCTTAGATCTGCGACCTCCAGGGAGGCGGAGAGAGTCAGCGTCTCCGTTAAACTGAGTTCGTCTCTTTCCAGCATCCGCTGGCGGATCACGGGAGACAGCATCCCAGCCACGTAAGCGTCTCTGACGAGTAGCTCCATGTGCTCTGTAGCGGACACTGCTTCACAGGCGCAACCTCTCCCCAGGGCACAGAGGGCCCGGGCGTATTGGTCTAGAGACTCACCGGGGACCTGCTTTCTGGTGGCCAGCAGATGTCGAGCGAATACCCTGTTGATCGGTTTGATGAATTGTCCTTTTAGCTTTTGTATAGCGTCATCATAATCTGTTTCGTCTTCGATTATTGAGTAAGCGTCAATACCCACGCTGGAGTGGAGGACGTGCAGCTTCTGTGCCCCGGTGGGGGGGGGTTGGTTGTAGATGCCAGGAACCCTTCGAGGCAAGTCAGCCAGAGTTTGAAAAGTTCTGTAGAGTTCGGAGTTTGCGGGCTGATGCGGAGGCATTCGGGCTTGATGCGGAACTCCATCTTCAAAGTTGTAGTTAATTAAATTGATGCACCATCGATTGCACGTGAGGCGAGTGATTTACCAATGTCAGGCTTTAATTAACTAGAACACAGCCTGGCGATCGTCTACAGTGAAAAGGGACGATCGTCAGGCTTCTGAGCATTTATACCTCGTTGATAGAGGCGTGGTTAACTCAGCCTCTCGGCCAATCGGTCGAGAGGCACATGACCGACCAGGGCCAATGGTAAGCCGACGTTCTGGCCCAATGGCAGACGAGTATGCAGATCATATCATCACAGGGGTTAACCCCCCAAACCAATGTCCATGAACAAAGGAAAGAGTCTCAAATGTTCCGCTTGGCCCAGCAAACCGTTGAGCAGCAGTCCAGGCACATTCGGCGTTCCTTCCCACAGAAATCCTCGGGCCCTAACTCGCGTCCTTGGGGCCTCCTTTCGGGACCAGCCCCACGTCCGTCACAAAATCCATCGCTTCTTCGGGCTCGGAGAAGTAGTGGTGTTGACCCTGGTGCGTGACCCATAGCCGAGCTGGGAACAGCAGACCAAACTTCACGTGCTTCTTGAACAGCACCTCCTTGACATTCTTAAAGGCTGCTCGCCGCCGAGCCACCTCCTGGCTTAGGTCATGATAAATGCAGAGAACACTGTTGTTCCACGTGCTGCTCCTGGCGCTCTTTGCCCACTGCAGCACCCGCTCCTTGTCCACGAACCTG
Source organism: Scyliorhinus canicula (assembly GCF_902713615.1). Taxonomy (NCBI): domain Eukaryota; kingdom Metazoa; phylum Chordata; class Chondrichthyes; order Carcharhiniformes; family Scyliorhinidae; genus Scyliorhinus; species Scyliorhinus canicula. The sequence continues at coordinate 103,935,401 of NC_052158.1, forward strand.
TGGAACCTAATCACCATCGGGCGGGGGGGGGGGGGGGGGTCCGCCCCTGCCTTGCCTGCACTCTGTGTGCCCCCTCTAGCTCCGGCGGTCGCGGAAAGGCTTCGGCCCCCATCAGCTGCTTCAGCAGGCCTGCTACAAACGCTGCAGCATCAGCTCCCTCAGCCCCCTCCGGGAGGCCGACCATCCTCAGATTGTTCCTGCGGACTCTATTCTCCAGCTTCTCCACTCTGTCCAGCAGTCTTCTCTGCCGCTCTTTCAGGCCGTCAACTTCTAGCGCTGCAACCGTTTGCGCATCCGCCTGCTCCTCCACCGCCTCTCCCAGCTCCTTAACTTTAACATCCTGGGCGTCCAGCCTCTGGTTCAGCTGATCCACCGCTTTCTGGATTGGGTCCAAGCTGTCCCGCTTCAGCACTTCAAAACTGGACTTCATTATCTGGAGCATGTTATCCAGCGCCTGCTGGATTGCTGAGTCCGGGGTCCGTGTGTCCGCCATCTTAGGTCCCAGGTAATTTTCTTCAGGTCCTTGTCTCTGTCCCTTTTTCTCCTTCTTCTTCTGCCTTCTGGACTCCCTCTGTTCCATGTGCCGCAGCCCGCTCCTCAGCACCTTCGCTGCCGCCTTCCTTCGCCCAGCTCCTTAAATCTTACCTTCTGGGCATCTGAAGTGGGTCCAAGCTGACCCTCTTCAGTAACTCCAAACTTTTTTTCCTTGTCCTGGAGGAAGGAAGGTCCGTGGGTCCGCCATCTTACCCTTCAGGTCAGTTTCCTCCTTGCCTCCCTCTCTCTCTCTCTTTCTTCCTCTACCTGCTGGCCTCCCACGATTCCATCCGCTACAGCCCGCTCTCCTCTTCTTTCCCGGAAGCCTTTTTGCCGCCCCCGTGGTCCCGCTATCGCGGGGAATCAGGTGCTCAGCCCCGCCGGAGTGAGAGCCCGCCGAATGTGCGGCTCACTCGGACATCGCCGCCACCGGAAGTCCAGTTTCAGCCATTTTATAAGGTAGTTGAAAATGGCGGAACAATATCGGCTGACCATTGAACGTCCAAGGCACGTCTGATGTGATTTTCATACAGGTTTCGAAACAAACTCAGCCCTCCTGCCCAAAACAGTTGGGAGGCTACATACAGACATAGATAAAGACCATCCATCACATAAAACATCATTTGCAATTTACAAGCATAAGTGGAAGGAGCATACATCACAAACACTCCTGTCTTATGTACCAGGGGTTCGTGACCAAACCAAGTGTCATTTAAGACATTGCTGGAGGCAATTTCAAAAGTGACTAGAAAAAGTTTCAGGAGAAATGCAGAAATACTCCTCCTGGCCCCAGAAAATGCTGCAAGCCTTTTGCCAGCTACTGAATAGGTCCAAGCTTGGTTTGAGCCTTCAGACTTTCCTCACAGCACTGCCAAGGTTGGTGTGACCCTTGATTGTTCGTTTAATGCATCAGGATTTTTCCAGAATATCACTGGGAACATTTTCAGCACAGCATCCTGAAAAGCTGATAATACAGCTTGTGCCTGAGCAGTTTGCAGGCCAGAGGGTGCACTCCAGAGACAGAAGGTGAATGCAAGAGAATAATTTCCCCAGAGGCAACCAGAAGGCTCGGAGGCCTCCTGGGTCTACTATCATATAAAGATGTGCAATTTTACTTGCAATTGCAATCTAATTAATCTTAAATGTGTTAAGTTAAAGAGAAAAATACATAAATTGTCCCAACCATTTTTCCTTAAGGTCATATGTTTACTGAGAACTTTTACATCAAAATGAACCAAACTCATTTAATGGAGACATCTACATTCATTTAATTTAAATTGATATAAAGAGATCATTGGGGACGAATAGTATGATTTCATGGTTATCGCATGACAATGTTGAAATGGAATGAGTTATTGGCCTTCCGATGAGGAGGAAGACATATAGAAAGTGCCTCCTGTTGGGGTATTGCACTTTTAGCCCTTTTTTGCTTAGTTTGAGGGGGTATTTTGATTTCAAACCCCACATATTTAATGGGATAAGGAACCTATATAGGTGAAATGCCCAGGAAAACTTGAGGAAAATATGCAGAAAGTAGAAATTTGTTGCCAGAGTTGGAGGCCTCTTGGGCTCGTCGGTGGAAGAAATGGCAGAAGCAACCTCTGGGACTTTGATTACTCCACCGATGGCCGAGATACTTATGAGCACCTTGCCATTTTGACTAACATGGGTGGGTTGTGTCGGGGGACTTCTGCAAATCGATGGAAGAGACCTTGGCTCCCATTTGTTTGGCATTGAAACGGACCAACAAAATGGTAACGGCACACTGAACTACTACGATACAAGGCATAGTGACCAGATCGCCCCTCTGGCGGCGGAGATGTCTCTGATGGTCTGAAGGCCAAAGTAAATGATTTGGAAAATCATTCCAGGAGGCAAAACATCTGAATTGTGGGGCTGCCAGAGAGGATGGAAGGCCCAACTCCCACATAGTATTTTGCAGAGATGGTGGGGGAGGATGGACCCACGTCTCCATCAGACCTCGCGCAAGTCCACTGGACACTCCGATGGAAGCCTCGTCTGATGTACCACTGCAAGCAGTAATCGTGACGTTTCACAGCTTCAGTGAAAAAGAGTGGGTCCTGAGATGTGCGAGGGAGGATCGTGACTACAAATCTGAATGTCTGTCTCGCCATCAGGTTTTGCCAGGATGTGTGAGCAGACCTGGTGTAGTGGGCTGCGTTTAACAAAGCCAAGGCCACCCTGTATTAAAGTTGAGTCTGGGGTGATGCACCAGATGTGGCTAAGAGTGACTTTTTGAGGGAAAATACTGAGGCGCAAGGGGAGGCAGAATCCTTTGTAAAGATGAATGGGCTGGGCCTGGGGTGAGAAGTTTCTTTGGATATTGGGGATTGGAATGTTGATATGTGGAATTGTTGGTGTTTCTTGTTCATGTTTGCATTTTTCTGTTCTTGTTGAAGTTGAATATTTTACAAGTTGTGCTTGGGTTTGGGGTTTAGTTTCATGTAGGGTTTTGGTCTAACTGTTGTGATAACATATGTTTTAAGGGGTTTTTATACTTTGTGGTTTCTTTCTCTCTAAACATTTTTTTTCACTCGTGCACCAGGTATACTCGCATATCGACTTTTTTTGTGGTGGATAGGTCTCTCCGTTCCTTTTGTGGAGGCGATGGGTTACTTGGCGATCGTGATTCCAGACCATTGCCCACATTTTGTTGATTTTTAAAAATAATTAATTTTTAAAAATAATCTTTATTGTCACAAGTAGGCTTACATTGCAGTAAAATCACTGTGAAAAGCCCCTAGTTGCCACATTCCGGCACCTGTTCAGGTACACGAGGGAGAATTCAGAATGTCCAAATTACCTAACAGCACGTCTTTGGGAGGAAACCGGAGAACCTGGAGGAAACCCACGCAGACACTGGGAGAATGTGCAGACTCTGCACAGACAATGACCCAACCGGGATTCGAACCTGGGGCCCTGGCGCTGTGAAGCCACAGTGCTAACCACTGTGCTACCATGCTGCCCCACTAGCATCTGACTTGACACTAGAATCAGATCATTGTCACTGTCCGCAATGGAGACTGGTTATGGCATTATTAGCGGACAAGAGATTTTGTGAACGCAAGTCCACCACCATTGGGGAATGTATTAAACTTAATAAAGCTGAGTCCATCTCTCCTCCTTCTCTGTGGGAAGCCCTTAAGGTGGTCATCAGGGGGAGATAAGTTCCGACAAAGTGCAAATGGTAAAGATAGCGAGAACAGATAGTTGACTCCATTCTCGAGGTGGACCACCAGTTGTTGGCAAGCAGGAAAAAGCTTGAGACAATTAGAATTATTATCCAGGGATAGGGCGATGGGCCAGCTGCAGGGTTGGGATTTTGTGAACATGGTGAGAAGGCCACTTTGCCTCTGAGACTGCAGACGGCTTCCCGAGAGATTGTACAGTAATTCCGTCACGTCTTGGGTCACTGAGGCTTTTAAAATGTTTTATTGAGATGTTTATAGATCAGAACCTCCGGTGGAGAGTTTGGTCATGGCTAATTTTTTGGATGGATTGTCCATCCCAGCTGTGGAGGAAGGAGAGTTGGAATCCCTGTTGGGCCCAGAAAAATTATCAAATGCATTGGGTTGATGCATTGGGCTCCTGGCCCTGATGCCATCCCCATTGTATTTTATAAGACATTTGCGGAGCAATTCGTACCTCTAATTTTAGATATGTTTTAATGACTGCTTATGTCAGAATTTGTTGTCCTTTACACTTGCGCAGCCCTTTATTTCCTTTTATCCTTAAGAAAGACAAGGACTGTACAGAATGTGGGTCATACTGACCTATTTCACTTTTAAATACGGGTGTTAAATTACTTGCCAAAGTGCTTGCTGAAGCAAGGATGAGTGAATTTGTCACTGGGATGGAGGATGTGCGAGTACTGTTCTCGGGGTGGGGGTGTGGTGTGTGGGGGGGAGGGGGGCGGCAGCTGACCACACTCCTATGTTCTGGTCTTGTCCCAAGTTAGCAAGCTTTTGGGCTCCCTTCTTCAACACTTGAGGATTCCTTGGGGGTGTGGTCTCAGCAGAGGGAGCGTGGTCTAGGATTAGGGGCATGGTCTAGGATTAGGGGCATGGTCTAGGAGGAGTGGGCGTGGTCTCTGGAGGGGGCATTGACTAGGAGGTGGGTGTGGCCCCAGCAGGTAGGCGTGGTCCCAGCAGAGGGGGCGTGGTCTAGGAGGAGGGGCGTGGTCTAGGAGGAGTGGAGGTGGTCTAGGAGGAGTGGGCGTGGCCCCAGGAGGGGGCATGGCTCCAGGAGGGGGCATGGTCTCAGCAGAAGGGGCATGGTCTAGGAGGAGGGGGTGTGGTCTTGGTCAGATACGGGTTCTGCTTGGGTGAGGGTTCCTTTCCTGCCCAATGCCTCAGCTTGGTTGGGTGACCTCATGTCTTCCTTACATTTGGGGAAGGTTAAGTACACCATCAGGGGGAAGGTACCTAAGATGGCAGCCATTCATTTCCTTTTTCAAAGAGCTAGCCACTGTCAGTTGTTAAGGGGTTTAGTGTAATTTTTTGGGGTTAAGTTAATTTGTGCTTTTGCTTGTTTGTTTTGTTCTTTGATATTGTAACTGGGGTTAGTTGTTTAAATTATTTAAACTGACATTTTTTAAATAAACCTATTTAAAAGAAGAATGTAATGGAATGAGTTCTCATCATCACTGACCGTTACGATTTAATTACCAGTGCATGAGTAGTTTGGCTGATTCATTGACATTTTACAGTTTTGAGACATTGCTGCTTTCTTCGTCTGGAATAAAATAGCATACTTCTGAATCCTTCAATGAATTGTCTGTTTTTCTTTGAAAATGCACTCTTCAAGGTTTGCACCTCATATCTGACACAAAATCTGAAATCCCTTGCCAAGAAAGGCACCAATTTGCATTAAGGTCTGCCAAAGTCCACTGTGCCATAGGGTCAACGGTGTGTGATTACCCCTCCATTCCATTCTTCTCTGGTCCTGTCTAAATCAAGCCCAAGTTTTTACCAGTATTTTATTAATGGTGATAAGAGCTCCTGCACTGAACCACTCGGGTGGATACCAAATTAGGATGATTTTGAGTACTGTTTTCTTGGCTGCACAACATTTATTTCGAATCATATGAAGTTCGCCCTGCGTGGCATGAGTTTGAGTCGTGTATAGCGAACATGGTTCCCTTGGAGACTGGAGGTAAATCTTTTCCTAGGGCAGCTGCTAATCAAGAGGGACCAGCTTCTGGCAGCCAGGCACTTGCAGCAGCGAGGGGCACTGGGCCTTGAGCCTGAAGCTCATGTGAAGGTCTGAGAAGGAAGCTTAAACAAACCGACACTCGCTAGAGAGATAGTGACGTCACTGCCCATTCTTTACATCTCATCAATGCTCAACACAGACTTGTAGGTACTACAGGTTAATGTCATCGGAGTTTTGATAGACCCCTTAAGGCCTTGGAAGCCCTGTGAAAGTGTTCTGTTCAAAATATCTTTTGTAGCTACCGCCCAATGTTCTTAGAAACTGGTATCTTGATGCTGCAGGTTGTGAAAATGTGCATGTATATATTAGCAGAGCAGTTCTAATGCAGGCCTGATTTAATCAGTATGAAAGTAAATGAGTTAGTCTTCAAGGTGTATCTCGTTACGATCACTTCATACTGGCTGGAGTTTATGCCTCCTATAGTTTTTATTATTTGTTGTACACAAGGTTGCCTTTCAATTTTCTGCCAATTTGAAAGGCTGATTAAACATACATTGCTACCAACCATACAGAAGTATGAACGAGTTACTTTAATTGCCCGCTACCAATTTTAATCCCTCCTTAACCTCTGCCACTACTGCACATGAACCGGCAGCATTAGATATAAACAACAAACCTGAATGGCACCAGCCAGTTGATCATGAAAATGAAAGATAGTTTGGTATGTGTCATTCAGAGTACAGGCATAAAACTATAACCAAAAGCTATATAGCATTTCATGTGACTTGGCAGCATTTTTCTCCAGACAGTCCTGAAACTCGAGCAAACAACTAATTAAAATGTGGATTATCGCAGTCACTTGTGAAATTCATACACCTCTTTGTTAAGGATGCACCATCAAAGAAAAACTATAACATACTGGCCCGCTCATCTTTCTGCTTCAACATGGACAAGAGAGACATGAAACTCAATGGTTGTTAGATGAATATGAAATTGATCTGATTGAGCTTACATTGGATTGTAATGGCTCCTCATCCTAAACACAAAGCCCTTAACTTTCTGAAACTCTCAGGGTGTGAAAAGCCACGACACAGGATGTTTATTGGCCTAATAAACCAGCTTATGTGAAAAAGGACTTGTCATATAGGTTTGTTGCCTGCTTGTAGCACAGTGGTTAGCACTGTGTTTTCACAGCACCAGGGACCTGGGTTTGATTCCCGGCTTGGGTCACTGTCTGTACGGAGTCTGCATGTTCTCCCCGTGTCTGCGTCGGATTCCTCCGGGTGCTCCGGTTTCCTCCCACAATTCCTGGGACTTGTTAGGTGAATTGGACATTCTGAATTCTCCCTCCGTGTACCCGAACAGGTGCTGGAGTGTGGCGACTAGGGGATTTTCACAGTAAATTCATTGCAGTGTAATGTGAGCCTACTTGTGACACTAACAAAGGTTATTATTTTTAAAAGCTATTCTTGAACAGATACCATCAAAATCATCATCTAAACTATTGAACCAGCTACAAAATTACTCTGCAGCTATCCCTTGAAAATTGGGTATGGTTTACTGCACCCCCCTAACCTGTTTTAATTTTTAAGTACACCTGAGAGCTAACCACCTGGCAATTCAATGACACAAAGCCTCACAGCTTACTGAGAGTCATCTGCTTTTACAAGACTTCTACTCCAGCTAACACATCAATTCATCCAAGAAACTACAGGCCTGCTATGAAAGAGACGGAAATGATTCCAGATTGCAATTGTATTTTTTTTGTCCTTCATTTGCATCTAGCCTTTGTGTGTGAGTGTGTTTGTATGCGGCATTGTGTTTAATCCTCTGGGGCATGTGTGTGATGATGAATAATCATTAGTTTTAAATTCACAAAAGCTTGCCGCTGGAACCATTTATATTGAAATAAACCACTCCAATGGCAAAGAAACACACAAACACGACACATTAAAGCACTTTAATCATGGAAAACAGTAAAAGTCACACATTCTTTCTGTGATATCTGAATATCAGCATTGCGAAGTTCTAATGAAGTCATTTTATTAATGCTTTCCAACATTAGCATTTCCTTTTATTTCTGAAGCAGTAATTAGTTGTGTTAAAAGTACAGTAATGTTCTTGGATCTTGTTCCCTGCGTCATACGCTATAGTGGTTTTAATGTCATTTTGGTTTTATTTGAAAACTCAAAAATAGCTTGGCAAATATAAGGGTGTTCCTGGCATTTTAGTGCACAAATTTATATCTGGATTCAATTCAAGTTCAAATCGCAGCATTGTTTCAATTTACATTGTGGACAAATGTCGTCATAATGCAGTCGACAATTAGTATAATAGTAACATTTTAATTATGTGAGTTTAAATAACTTTTACGCTTGGTATACGAGATGCATGCTCATTTGTGTTAATACGATTGCAGAACAGGATAATGGCAATATGCCTGACATTTTATCTTGGTCTGTGAAATACAAGGGCTTCCAGTAAAAAATAGCTTGGTGTTGTATCTACTACTTGGTAATAAGAGATAGCTTTTTGTTTCCTTCTCGTGTTCCTGAACAACACCGATTTTTATGCGTGTTGTATTGTTTATAATTTAGAATGGGGACCAGGTGCAGAATTAGCTAAAATGCAGATCTCTGGAGAATTGGATGGCATTGTGCATTAGAACACTGTTTGGAATCTGTCCTTCCACCTCTGGGAACTGGGTTTGAATCCATTCCAAACAACAGATGGGATGAAGGCTTCCTTTCTAATGGCTGTTGAGGTCCAAAAGTTAAATTGATGTCATCCATCGTCTGCTCACCAGAAACCCAAGCCTACAGTTTACAGCTGCTATGCGTTTGGCACTAACATTCTCCGTTCAACCTGCAATAGGGTAGTGTTGAGAAAACAAGAATGAAATACGTCCTTTGTACTGATGAACAGTAACCCTTAAGAGGACACTGCTCTAATTAATATCTTTGAATTAGTCGATTCGCTACCCACCTCCTAAATACCAATGTTGGTGTATTGCATGATATAGATTATGGAAGACCGCTGTGGTGTTCCATTTCAATCCATTCAGTTGTCAATTCTTGTTGTGTAAATAATAATAAAAAATACTGAGCAATCCCAACAATCTGCTGAATCTGAATCATACATTTAGTCAGATATTATTCTGCAAAACCAACTAATGCGCAATTCACAAAATCCAGTAGTTAACAGTGAAAATTATGTGATTACGTTAATAGTTGCAAGCCAGAAAGCACAACATGAGCAATGCTTTATTTTTGTACATTTGCAAATCCTACTAATTTCAGCTTGTTTTTTAAGCTATAATAATATGATGCAACGCAAGATAGATAATGCTAAGATTCAATATGGCAACATACTTCATAACCTACTAACATCTCTGTATTCACAAAATGGTGAGATCCGATTTTATTACGTTTAATTATAATATAAGTTGAAATACAAATAAACACAATCGCACTCTTAATCTTTCTCACACCGTTCTTTCTTTGTAGGAAAGCTCAGAGGCCAAGGGGGTGGCATGTGTAGCTGGTTACCATGCCAACCGCAACTGGATATTGAGTTGGTGTAAGTGAATCTGCTCACTGGGGAGAGAGGGATAAGAGTAAAGCTCGATTTTGGTGGATAATGTCGTTGAGCCTTTGAGTGCTTGAAGCAGTTGGGTGACTTGCATGCTTCGTTTCAGTTTGCTTGATGTGTGTTTTAAGCCACATACAAGCCCATTGTGCATCAATGTCCTTCTTCCGGTTGTCTAATTTGTTATAAAAGGCATATGTTTCTGCCTGTTGATTGCTCTTAGAATTAGATTCTGTAATAATCTGCAGAATTTGAGTGAACGGGAAAACCCTGTTTTATTTGTACAAAATATGAAAAAGAAAGTTTGATCTCCAGAGTAATCAACATTTCTCACCATATATTAAAACTATCTAAGAACAAAAAGAATGAAATGGAACACACTAGTATAAATGAGGCAATGCGCGCTATAAGTATAGTGCTCCTCACAAAGCAAGCTGTCCAAAAGTGCTTCACCAGCATGGCATTGATATCTATTCCCATCATATAATTTATTATTTCAAATGTGAACTTTTGTATTACAGATTGTACATAATGTTTTTAAAATACCCAATTCTTCTTCTTTCCAATTTAAGGGGCAATTTAGCGTGGCCAGTTCACCTACCCTGCACATCTTTGGGTTGTGGGGCTGAAACCCACACAGACATGGGGAGAATATGCAAACTCCACACAGACCATGACCCTGGGTCAGGATCGAACCCGGGTCTTCAGCGCCGTAGACAGCAGTGCTAACCACTGCACCACCGTGCCGCTTTTATTTTGCTGTTATCATTTTTGACCAACGGTGCTCACTTGTTCTGCAGTACAGTTCCATAGCCATCAATTATTGTTAAGGGTTGCAATCAAGTGCCAGTTTTGATTGCCGAGCCTGGACGTGGAGGGTGTGGTTTTGCGGAGCAATTAGCTACTGGTGCAAATGCCACATTGGCTGCAAAACCCCACGAGAGGCCAAAAACTAGATTTGTACTGGCGAGATCTCCATTTGCGATGATCCCGAACCCTTCCCGAGGACACTATCAGGTTCACGCCCAAGAAGGGCGAGGTCTGATTTGAATGTGTTTCTTTGTCATTAGTAAGGTTATAATCAAATCTTCAGTCCTCATCGAATCTTTGTGCCCACGAGCATGATGTCACATGGGTGCAAATCACTACTGCTTTTTCAAGCACCACTGCTTTTTAAACCAAAGAGAGAGGAAGTAGGTGAGAAACCCTTCCCATCTTGTACCTGGTGTACAAAGGTTGCAGCTGTGAATAGACCTGAATAAGCCTGTGTGGTCAGGAAGTGAAACTGAGTGCTCAGTTTACAGCTGTTAGTGGCATAGGGATATGGGGCAACTGTGGGTGTGGGACTCATGAAGTGGAGGGAAGAGTGTGATGAGACTAAGGGGCTGGTTGGGTGAGATCCCAAAGAGAAGGCAAGATGATAATGGAGGGGCAGGTGGGAGAAAGCATTTGGAGATTATGCAGTGGCTGCCCAGAAGTCTTGAGTGAAAAATATGACAGCAAAGAGATCTCTGGATGATACAGCCTGATTACGAATGGTGCCGATTAATGTTGCCAATCTCAACTACAGAGAATAATAGTGCCCTTTTAACATTTTTGGAGTCCTACTTGTCAAGCTAATTGGCCGCCATGAGTTGAACCTTAAAAATGTCAGCAGCCCACATTTTCCTTTTTTGGTTTAGCTTGGATCTTGTATGTCTCTTGTGGAGACCATGAATTGGCTTCAGTTTGAATTTGAATTGGGTTTTGGAGAAAGCAACGAGATGGATTAAGGGTTTTCCCTGACAACTCTGTGAATTGGCTTTGTAACTTTAAGGATGTGGTTAAAAAAAATCAAGGAGGAGGGGATGCAACCCATGAACCTAGGATTAGGTGTGAGTGCAGGGGATCGAGAGGGAGTATGTGCTCAATAGCTGGAACTCAGTGCCTGCCATAGAGGAAACAAAAACACTCAGTTGAGCCTGTCTATGAGGGATGGGTCACCTTTGAAACATCCTGCTAGAGCTGACTGTGTTTGCACCATGGTGTCTAACCCCTCAGCTATGGTCCTCTGCACCATGGTCATCACGGACTGAGCCATGCTTTGCAGTTCTCCAGTCATAGCTCTGACGCCTTGTTCCAGGTATTCCACTGTGGATGCCACTTTCGTAGTGTTGGCCACGCAACACCAAGATCTCCTGTGTCAGAAGGCTTTTGGGACTTCCTCATTCAACCCGGTAGTCGCAGGAACGTTGCTGACAACTCCTCTTCGTATTCCCAGCACTGCCTTTATATCTTAAGCAGATGAGGGACGAACATGTCCAGTGGGACAGCACCTGGATGGGGCAAAGCTGTGTTCTGGGATCTAGCAGATTCCCAAATGTGCAATCTCTGGGCTCTCCTGCCTCCACTTGATGTGCATCAGATGTTGTGTGGTGTTCACGAGATAGTGACCCAGTAGCCCACCTGCTAAGATCACACCGGAGGTGCTTCTTACTGGCAAGGTGGATGGTGCAGGCCATAGCAGTGACTTTTTATCCTCTAAGGCGCTGCTCGTGGATAGATGAAACTCATTGGTTGAAGTTCTTATAACGCAAGGGACATGGTTTTGGTGCCTGGTCTAGGGTTTGAACAATAAATATCTCACTTGAGACTAATCATCTAGATGAAGGTGCAATGGCTCCTCACTGTTGCAGGGCAATCTCTCTCCTGGACCTCCCCTGTGTCAGGATCCTTATCTCGGGCATTCCACCGCCTCTCTCTCTCTCTCTCTCCCCCTCTCTCTCTTTTTCTCTCTCTCTTTTTCCTCTCTCTCTTTTTCTCTCTCTCTCTTTCTCTCTCTCTCTCTCTCGCACTCTCTTACTCTTGGTGGTTATGGGCTAGCTTCTCTTGCAGGGACACAAAAGGGAATAATGTGAACCCGACGCCTGGCAGTTCGGACGTCGAGGACATAGATACATAGAACAGCACAGAACAGGCCCTTCGGCCCTCGATGTTGTGCCGAGCAATGATCACCCCACTCAAGTCAACGTATCCACCCTATACCAGTAACCCAACAACCCCTCCCCCCCCATTAACCTTATTTTTTTTAGGACACTAAGGGCAATTTAGCATAGCCAATCCACCTAACCCGCACATCTTTGGACTGTGGGAGGAAACAGGAGCACCCGGAGGAAACTCACGCACACACGGGGAGGACGTGCAGACTCCGCACAGACAGTGACCCAGCTGGGAATCGAACCTGGGACCCTGGAGCTGTGAAGCATTTATGCTAACCCCCATGCTACCGTGCTGCCCCTACAACTGGTACTTATGGCCACTGCGCTTCATCAGGAAGGGGTTCTGATATTTTGTGCCCGGGAGGTGGGTTTTGAGGATGTTGCTGGGAGGTGGTGCCATGTGGATTCAAAGTGACATTTTGAGGATGATGGAAGGATACAATGGCAAAGGGAGACAGGGGCACTTAGTGTGTAGTAGGTCATTCATCTTTTTTCTGCTTGAACCTCACCTGTCCTACCTGGTCTTCTTGGTCATGCTGCTGTCACTGACCAGTGGTGCCACTGTGTCTCAGGGAGGATCGACGACCTTTCTAGAGGGCCTGCTGCCAGCTAGATTGTGGCCCATCTCTCCTCCAGTAATTGAGTGAGGGCCCCCTCTGAAAAACTGGGAGCTGGTCCTCTAGCTGCCATCCTACTGGCTTGACTGTGAGCAACTGCTGTGGAGTTGTAGAACTGCAGCCTTGACCAAGGTGCTCAGATAACCCCTGGGGTGGGTGATTCACGTGGTTTGCGCCTCAGGTGCGCGATTCTCAGGTGACCGGGTGGGGGGAAATGTTTTCGAAGTGCCTAAAAGATTGTGATCCGGATTGCCCCACTGGGAATCCTGATTTTCACACTGGAAGTGACGCTGTCATTTTTGTGGGAAAATTCCGCCCTGAGTATCAATTCGAATGTGGAAAGAATTAAAACCCACCATGATGCTGTTATCAACCAATGTCCATGTGTGTGTTTATCAGCAGAACTTGCTGGATACCAATCAGGAACGCTGGGTGATTTTCCCTCAGGCACTGGAACCGGCACAATCTCTGATCGTGCGGCGATAAGTAAACTTGTGCAAATCAGAATTGAACTAGGGTCATTCTGGTGTTTATGGCAAAGTAGTACACTGATTTTTCTTACAATATAATTAGAGATGCCTGAAAAAACTTAAATGTTTGTCAAGGAGACGTATGAATTTGTAAATAGATCTGCACAATCTTTGACAATTTAACACAGCACTTGAGAACTTGCAGTTCTGTATGAGACAGGTTTATTTGCAAAGAGCTATTTATTTTAATTATCACTTTGGACATTTTGTCTACAAACAGCTACAAAGACGGTGTTCTGTCTGATGTTTCACAACAATAGAAACTAGATTAGAAACTTGCAATTCCACCTCCACTTCCCCCGTATCACAATATAATGAAACTAAAGTACCTCATTTGATAATGGTACATGCTGAAGTTTATAACAACCTAAATCCGAGAATATCAACTGAAGACATAAAGGATAATGGATCGAGCACTTGTAGAATGTGAGCAAAGATTGATACCATCAGAAGTGATTAAGTAAGTCCATGCTGGATGAAAACCATACAGTAAGGACTAGATGGAAGTCCAATGGGGCACAAAACTACAGAAAGTGGCAGAAAAAAGTACATCTTAATGGAATCTTGTGCCATCTGTTGCCAGTCTAGTTCTGAAGATAGACTTGTAGACGCATGACACTGCATTTCAATATGAACAAAATATTAATTGTGCAAAAGAGTGACAAAGTCAAGCATAGATTTCTGTCGCCATGCAGGTTTCAGACTTTTGAAATAGCCACAATCTTGTGAATGAAAATGACCATAGTCCCTGAGCAACATAGGCTGCTTTCCCCTTTTGAGACAGAGCTGACTGGTGGTGATTTAACCTAAGGGTCACCACACCTTGGGCGAGGGGCAAGGTTGAGAACGCTCCCAACGGTACGGGAATTGAACCCACACGTTTGCTGTTGCTCCGCATCACGCAACACCCAACTGAGCTAACCGACCAAATCCTTCATGAAATTAGTTATGTTCCCTCCACTGCAACTGACCATTTGAGTTATTATCCATTTCCCACACTCGCAAGGCTAAGAATATCTAAACTGACAGATTTCTGGAAGTAAACAACAAAGACTTATTCTAATCACGATGTTCCAATTATGTCTTGAATTGCAAGGACATGGCTTGAATGTTACCTGAATCCACAACTTTTTCACTCCTTCACTGACTTTCATCTGTTAAGTTTCAATAAATATGCATACAATAAGATATCAATATATTCGGCTACCCTGTAGCATTGTGGATAGCACAATTGTTTCACAGCTCCAGGGTCCCAGGTTCGATTCCGGCTTGGGTCACTGTCTGTGCGGAGTCTGCACATCCTCCCCGTGTGTGTGTGTGGGTTTCCTCCGGGTGCTCCGGTTTCCTCCCACAGTACAATGATGTGCAGGTTAGGTGGATTGGCCATGATAAATTGCTTAGTGTCCAAATATTGCCCTTAGTGTGGGTGGGGTTACTGGGTTATGGGGATAGGGTGGAGGTGTTGACCTTGGGTAGGGTGCTCTTTCCAAGAGCTGGTGCAGACTCGATGGGCCGAATGGCCTCCTTCTGCACTGTAAATTCTATGATTATGTACTGCGATGCAAGTTAGAAACCAGACTAAAATTATATTGACTGAGAATTGTGACTAGCAATGTAATTTCACCACTATAAATCAATATTGCCATGTAATTAACAATTCATGAGAATCATTTTGTGTTTGGGTGGGATTATTGGGCTACTAAAGGCATTGTGGCTAACATGCATAATTTTTTAGATGATTATATTAAAATGTTGTTATACGAATGATTAATTGGATTGTTCCTTCAAAGAAATAGCACAAGCGCAAGGAGCAGAATGGCTTCTGTCACTGCTGTAAGATGCTATGATATTATATCTTATAATATCTTTTAATAATAATTATCGATATTGATCAGCCAAAAATAATTCCTGATTACTCCATTCATAATGCAACTTCATTATTTAGAGACTTGTTTGATTCAAAAATTAAATTAGTTAAACTCATTAGATAAAAATCAATGGTTCCCATCCCCCTATCTTTGTCTGCAGGCTCATGTTGTTTGTTAATTTATGTGTATCCTGTTTCTTCTTTGCTTTGCAGTTTGGCTGGATTATTCTGGAGCACAGTAGACCTTTTCTTGGTTATAGTTTGATTTACAATGAGCTCCTGGGTCCTGAACAGAAAAGGTGGCCTTCAGTACTGCAGGCACTTCCTAGCAGACAATGGCGTGTTCCATGGTAAGTTAACTTGCTTTACCTTTAAACAAGGCGTGGATGTAATTCTTTAGATTGCCAAATGACAAGTATTTGAAGAACATGTTCATGATAAAAGAAAAAAACCTACAGATCTTACAAAAGCCAGGTTATTAAGCATTTGCAACGAGACGAGACGAGCGTTACACTATTCAGGTGCGTCCCTTTCTAAGCAATACAAATGCAATACTCTGTAAATGAACAGATGTACATGCACAAGGAGCTGTTTAGCACACTGGGCTAAATCGCTGGCTTTGAAAGCAGACCAAGCAGGCCAGCAGCACAGTTCGATTCCCGTAACAGCCTTCCCGTACAGGCGCCGGAATGTGGCGACTAGGGGCTTTTCACAGTAACTTCATTTGAAGCCTACTCGTGACAATAAGCAATTTTCATTTTTCATTTTTTCATTTTCACAATATTAGATTGAATGCAAGATTTCTTGGGCGCCTGACCAGTATGTGAAATTCTGATGTTAAAGATTTATTTTTAGTGTTAACCTAAAATGGTTGAACAGCTTTGCTATTTCATGTCCCAGTGAGGTTTCCCCTGTTTGACTATTTAAGAATAGACAATTAAAATCACCAAGATAATTTTGTTTAATGATTCTCAATATTCTTTACCCAGCTTCACGTACAAAATAGCGCTGCTGACCAGCATGCTAGCTCCCAGGCCGTTTCCCCGGAGAGAAGGCAAGGTGTGGGGTGGCGACAAAGTTACCTGGCCGAAATTGGCAGTAAACAGTTGACCTAAAGGCCTATTGAGACCTGCAGTTGGAGGCCAACTGGGATTTCCCAATTGGCCGCCAGTTTCCTGCAGGCAGTGGAGGACAGTACAGCTGCCTGAAGGCAGTCTTCTTGCAGCATACCAAGGGGACAGCAGTCCAAACAGGCTTGCAGCCCACCCCCCTTTGCCTAACTGATTGTGGCTGCAGCCATAAGCTGCCCATGGTGGGATACTCCCCCACAGTTTTGGCCGAATTGCAAAGACCGTTTAATTTTAGTTTGAAATAATTGGAGAAAGAGCGCCTCCATGTTAGGGTGCCCTCTCCCTCATTTATCTGCTGTGACATTCAACTGCTTTTCAAGTCTCACCTATTGCACCTCCGGCTTTGAGTGTGCCTGCATCCTTAATTGGGTGCATATCCCACCCTCTGACCATTGATTCATCATTATCAAAAGTTTATTGGACTATTTAAAATCAACCACTGTCATAGCCAAGGGTTGAATTCAGGTGAGTTTTACAATCAATCCAAGTAAAATATAAAAGTACAAACAATGATAAAGCAGAGTACCATAAATGTATTGATCATTGGGTTCCATTATCAGGGTTCAATATATGGCGGTCATTATATTCATTTGCATGGATGAGATATGGCATTGAAACATTCTTAAATCTTGGCATTTTACATTTTCCCTCTGTTAGTTATTTTGAATTCTGTAGCTGCTAACTGATATGAAATCTGTCTGCGGGTAAGAAGTAGTGACATTTCGAGTTCAGCAGCGATCTCACAAAAGAACAGAGTTGATCCTTTTCGTTCTCAAGTCTCTA
Source organism: Scyliorhinus canicula (assembly GCF_902713615.1). NCBI lineage: Eukaryota > Metazoa > Chordata > Chondrichthyes > Carcharhiniformes > Scyliorhinidae > Scyliorhinus > Scyliorhinus canicula. The sequence continues at coordinate 103,952,603 of NC_052158.1, forward strand.
GGTTGCAGTTTTGCAAAGAATCTGAGGACTACAGTAATCAGGACCTAAAATGACCCTGCAAGTCCTTTTCTGAACCGTTTTCATGTTTTTACATTGTTGATTTGTGATTGAGCTCGACCACACAGGTGCTCCGTATTCCACTATAGGAACAGAAAATGGTTACAAGATCATTGCTCTCGAAGGAATGGTACACCGCTCCTAAAGCATGCACAGATGGCTGTTAGCTTAATGAATAATAGAACTGATATGCAAATCCCAGTTTAGATCTGCCTGGATAAACCCAGCGGATTGACAATGCTGGACTGTGACTTCATTCCCTGACAAATTGGGAGAAATCGGTTTGTTTTGAGCAAAGGAGATGTTGACCGTCACCTGTGTACTGAGGTTAGGACGTATTCCATTCTCTACAGGAAAATTGTGAAGATGTTCAAGTATAGTTGGCAAGCGAAATTCAGTGCAAATGCTGTGCTTTTTGGCAACTGTCGGGTCGAACAATTTTAAGCAGCCAGCATCACATTCTCTGCAACTGGTGTCATTGATCACGGCAAGTAACACAGCAGGCCCCATCTTAATTCAGACATTTTGTCATCAAACCTGACACATGGTTCACGATTTGAAATCAAGTTGTTTGTACAAGAAACAAGAGATGAGTTGGCTCCCATTCATAGAAGTTTAGAAATGGCAATCCTATGATTTATTTGACTGAATGCTTTGGAGAAATCCATAAGCATCATCGGCGATATTGGTCCTGATGTATCAGTATGCTCATGGAGTGTGTGCAGGATATCGATTAGGCAATGTTTAACAGTAGAGCAGTGTTGTTTCAATTGTTTAGGTGGTTGGCGAGACCATATCTGGAGTGTGGTGTCCCATTTTGGTCTCCTTATTTGAGGAAGGATGTGGTAGGTGGCATTGGGGGATGTTTAGAGGAGGTTCAGCAGATTGAATCCAGGGATGAAAGGGTTGACGCATGAGGAGAGATTGTACAGCTTGGCCTATACTTGCTGGAGTTTAGAAGGATGAGAAGGGATCTGATCAACGTGTATAAAATACTAAAAGGGATTGATAAAGTAAACATAGACCAAATGTTCCCCCTAAGGGGCAATCTATAACGAGAGGTCACCGATAAAGGTTGAGAGGCGACATGAGACGCAGAGGGTCATGACTTTGTGGAACTCACTGGCCCATAGTGCGGTGGAATCTGAGTCATTAAATGGTTTCAAGAAGCAGATAGATATATTTCTGATTTTAAAAAACATGTTAAAAGGATTTGGGGAACGGGGAGGGAGGTGGATTTCAGACCAGGAAGAGATCAGCCATGATCTGATTGTATGGTGGAACAGGCTGGAGGAGCTGAATTGACTACTTCTGCTCTTTTATGTTCCTATGTGCAGTGCCTGTATCCACCACTTGAGTGTTCCCATTTAATTTGGAATAGACCCAAAATTGTTGCTGGTCTCCTTGAACTGCTAGAATGCCGAGCTTAAATTCCTTAAGCTGACTTGACACTTTGGAAATCTGTGAGTTTTCAGATCGATCACTTATTTGGTTAACTCTCCATGTAGATTTTGCAGTATTTTTCTTTGCATAATTCTTTTGTGTCAATGAAGGTTGGCATGACCAACATGCCTTGGGAAATGTGACCAACGTTACCGCAATATTTGCATTTGTTCTTGCTCCAACGATCTCCACTTGGCTGCAGCGACGACATGGTAGGTTGTTTGTGGACCTGCTTCTCACAGACTCCATCTTATGCACTTTAGCTCAAAATCCAATCAGCGAAGCTTCTTTCGCAGCAAGTTCCATGGATGTTGCGATTTTTACAGCAAATTTTAGGATTAATGCACCTTCAGGCAACAATTTCCTTTTGGGTGGCTTCATTCTTGACGCCACAAACTAATCAGTTGCAAAGTCTTATTCTAATTCACAGTATTTTGTTAGCTTTTGCAATAATGCAACAAATTGTGAAATGTTTTCCTCTTCCTCCTGTCCATGACGGTGAAAGTGGAATCTTTTGCTGTTAATAGTGGGCAGGGAGAGAAATGTCCTTGCAAGATGGTCAGTAATTCATCATATGACTTGTTTTCAGGTTTAACTGGGTGTACTAAATTCTGTAGTAAAATGTTTTCCTCCTAACTGAGCTGAGCAAGGTTGCAGTATCCAGGTCTGCTGGTGCCTGATTGGTTTTCAGGAACAACAACTGGAACCTTCTCCTCCTCCTCATCAAACGCGTCCATGCTGCCTTCTCACCTGGCAATTTTGGATTGCTCCCTGATCTATGCTCCTCAGCCTTCAATGTGTCTTCCTTGCCAATTATTTTCCCTCTGTTCAAAGCCGATAAACTTAGAGCGCAGAAGAAGTCTTGCTGTTTGTGTGCCTCACTATCGATTCCCAGGCAGTAGGTTGCAGAGTTGCAGTCCCATAGTGTTCCAACAACCCATTCAGTGCCCCATGCATGGTTTCCACACTTGTACCCACTACAACGGTAAGTGTATTGGAAACTTCGCTCCTCTGTTTGAAGTAAGCCCCCAGTAACTTGTCATTTTTCGAAAAAAAGCCTTTACTCGGACTAGCGGCTGTCACGATCGATTGAATGATTCGTTGATCCCTGGCTACAAACTGCGCCATGTCCAAATATTTATTTGAGTTGCTTTTACTTGCCATAATAATTTTACCTTTAAAAGTAGGCGATCTTGGGGTCACGGTGGCGCAGTGGTTAGCACTGCTGCATTACGGCGCTGTGGACCTGGATTCGATTCCATCCCTGGGTCACTGTCCATGTGGAGTTTGCAGATTCTCCCAGTGTTTGTGTGGGTTTCCCCCCCACAACCCAAAGATATGCAGGGTAGGTGGAGTGGCCACACTAAATTTGCCCCTTAATTGGGAAAAATTAGAAAGCAAGCCGGTGATATTTCTCCCAACCGCACTACCGATGGTGTATGGTCCTGAATCTCTGCCGATGATTTCTGCTTCTGGCTCACAAAATCGTCCCTTTTTTTAATGGCCAGATCTCGTCGCCAGTTTCTCTTTCGTTCTGTTTTTGTTGTAGCCACAAAGAGAGAGAATCCGAGGTGGCCCACGTTCATGTAACATAGTGCAAGGGGTTTATTTACAAGATGCTGCTCAAAACCGGGTACAATGGCAAACTCCACAAAAGCCTGGGAAATGCTCTGATGACATCATTGCATAACACGTGACATTACATCAGCCAATGGTGTTATTCTGATAAATAACACTAAAGTATAATGTCCTAAATACACATGAATTCTACCTATTTATTCATCTATTTCCTTCACACTCCCCCTCATGATCAGGGCAAAGGCAAACTGAGAAGGAAATATATTGAACTACAAAACATGCATAAGTCAAAAATTAGCACAATGTAGGGCAGCGCGGTGGTGCAGTGGTTAACACTTCTGCCTCAAGGTGCTGAGGACCCGGGCGATCCTGGCCCCGGGTCACTGTCCACGTGGAGTTTGCACATTCTCCCCGTATCTGCGTGGAACTCACCCACAGCCCAAAGATGTGCAGGGTAGGTGGATTGGCCATGCTAAATTGCCCCTTAATTTAAAAAAAATAATTGGATACTCTATATTTATTTAAAAAGAAAGGAATGAAGCCCAATTGTCGTGGCTTGTCGTACTGGCTCTTTTGTAATCAGATGCCATGTGTAAAACTGACTGTAAATCAGCAATTACAATATAAAGGGTAATGGGGTGTTTCCCCTGAAGGGCCTTGACAAGGCCGCATATTATCATAGTCATGACATACATTTTTACTGTCCTGCCTTTCAACATTTGAGAAATTATAAGAATGAAATTGAAGTGGGTAGGTGGATTGGCCATGCTAAATTGCCCCTTAATCGTAAAGATAAAGAACTGGGTATTCTTAAATTTATTTTAAAAAAGAATGAAACTGAACTGTATGTGGTTTTCATTGTAAACAACAAAGCAGCTTCTATCTTGCTAATGAATATTGAGTGGAACTTGCAAATCTCTCGGTTCAAGGTTGATAACTTCCTGTACATAACACAACTTCTGTAATCTGGAAAAGCATTTGGGGGGAAAAAATAAATGGGCCTTCGCTGCTTCACCAACCTGAGCATACAGTGCTGAGAGTTCGGCAAAGATTAGAAGTCCTAAACTGGCTTACAAATTATTCAATGTCTTTTGGTACTGAAAATTATAACTAGCTTTTCCTTTATAGGAATAGGTTAACCATTGACCATTTACCATTGACTATTTCCAGTAATACGGAGGCCTGAAAAATCAACCTTCTGTCTGACAAACTGACACTTCTTAATGTTCATGAAATACGCAGGGCAAAACAACATCAGCAGCATTTTAATGATCCTGTAGATCACTTTCTGAGAAAGATAGATGTCACTCACTAAGAGTTAACATGAGGCAAATCTTCTAAAAGATTAATAACATGATCTGAGGAATATACTGAACTGACATGAAAATCCTGCAGGAGGCAAGTCCAGATGTATTGAAATCCATCAGGGGCTGTCATAGCCATTTTCGGCCAATCAGCTTTGATTGGCGAGTGGGAAAGTCCTATTTCTCTCTGTCTCTCTGTCTCTCTCTCTCTCTCTCTCTCTCAGGACTGGAAGAAATTCTAAGGACATGTTTTGTATCAGGCTGACCAAACCTAAGACGCCAAACTGAGGCAGGTACCAGCCCAACCTTGAGGCTAGATGTAATGCCACGGACAGTGATCGGCAGACGATAATAGTCAACTAGTTGTGGTTTAGTACGTGTAAATTGCCCTAAAGACAACTGTTAATCAACTTCCCACATAGGCTTTAATCAGCGCCTGTATTAAACAGAATTTTAACATGCATGTTGTCCTGAATGTCCCAAACAATCTGTTGGATGCCTTCCTCCTGGGAATCAATAACTTTAGTGCCATGGGCCTTAGCCGTCCAGCAGCATCAAAACCTTCAATTTCAAAATCTACCACCACTTGATCGGAGAGGGGTTTGGCAATTGGATCGTTAGACCTTATAAAGCTTTTGAGTGGGATCACCCAATGCAAAGACTGAGCCTATCCCTTCTTGCTAAGCCATTCTGTCACGACCTAATCTCAGCTAGGATTTAAAGTGTACTTTAAGGAAATTTCCAATTCCACATTTGAAACCAGGGGAGCTTGGACTTAAAATCTCATGCAGCATGATAAAAGATCTGTCGCCTCTAAATCTGGGTCTTAGTACCACTGGGAGCAGACATTGCTTCTATAATTATAAAGCTAATAGACATTCTGGACAGAACTATAAGCATAGGGTCCTGCAACATTTAAAGGTCCATTTGTGATGTGCCTTGTCGAGAACACCTCCTTGGTGAAGTGGATTATATCTCTCGCCCCAAATATAGATCAGGATCACTCCCTCAATAATCACCCTCACCTGAGTTCACGGCAACCACTTCACACTTTGGGTTGCGGGAGTGAGACCCGTGCAGACACTGGGAGAATGTGCAAACTCCACCCAGATAGTAAACCGGGTCCACTGTGCCGCCCTCAAGCAATACATTTTAAAGTGGTAAGTACATCGTGACATTAATTATGATAAAAGATAAAGCATAGAATGCAATAAAACTTTTAAGATACATGGCCACAGCTAATATCAATTTCAGAAAACCTATCCATGTTCAAGTGGATCAGTTTTGGTCAGTTGGATGCAAAAGCTATCTGCTTTATGATATCCAACCCCTCGACACTGGAGAAATATTAAGGGGTTCCCAGTATCGTTCTGCAAAATTTCTGATTTTCTGAAAGGAAGCTGGAACAGCTTATACCCTTCTGAACCAGATCACATCATTCTTTAGCAACAATGGGTGTTCAAACTCCTCCTCTCAGATGTGTTCTTATTATTCACTATTATTTTTAGCGTGGCCAATCCACCTACCCTGCACATCTTTGGGCTGTGGGTGAGACCCACGCAGATATGGGGAGAATGTGCAAACTCCACACGGACAGTGACCCAGAGCCGGGATCGAACCCGGGTTCTTGGTGCCATGAGACAGCGGTGCTAACCACTGTGCTGCCCTTCATGTTCTTAAATATGTCCTTATTTTCCTGTTTACCTCCAAAGTTTTCTATTTTTTACAGAAGTAATTTACAACTATATAGGTTTTTAAATGTTTTGCTCATTTGCTGAGCTAAGTTCCAAGAATGTCTTTTGAACAGACGAGGAGAAACAGTACTTCTAAAGTGCCTTTCAAAAATGCATTTACAACTTTTTTCTTTAATTTTCCTTAGTGTGCAGAGAACTTGAAAGGTCCTGGTGTTATTTCATGCACAAAGTCTGTTTAGCACCTGTTGAAACCAAAGCTGTCAACTTGTGCTGTCCATGTGTATGCGTTTAAGGCTTCTGGGTAAAAATGGCTATCCATGGATATGTGTCCACTTTTTCAATTCGGAAATATAATGTCCTAATTCATATGAATTCTACCTATTCATGTATTTCCTTTGCCGTACCATTCCAGTAAATCTCATCTGCACTCTCTAAGTCTTGATATTCTGAACTGTTGTGTGCAGAATTGGCCACCATACCCCAGCTGCACCTAAACCAGTGTTTTATCAAGATTGAACATTACGTTCTCACCGTTGGCAGTTATAAACACAAGTATCCCGCATACCTTTTTTAACAGCCTTCTCAACTTTATCCTGCCTTCTCTTTAAAGAATTGGTGAGTTTTACCAATTGTTCTTTTGAGGGTGAATTTAATAATTTGGCTGGGATCTGATTTGGGGGGAGAAGGTGGCCAGGATTAGGACGGTGCTGTTGCAGAGAGGATGGCAATCAGGGGGCTTGGGTTTCCCGAAGTTACTGTATTATTACTGAGGTGGCAAATGCTGAGAAGGTGAGGAGGTGGGTTAGAGAGGGGGGTGGTTAGTATGGAGGAGAGTCTGTGCAGGGGGTGGGAGCTGAGGACGTTGGCAACAGCGCCACTCCCGATGGCCCCGGGGAAACACTCTGGGAGTCCGGTGGTGGTAGCGACATTGAAGATCTGGAGGCAGCTGCGCCAGCACTTTAGGCTGGAGGCGGGGTCAAGGGAAACACCGATTTGGGAGAATCATAGATTTAAGTCAGGGAAGTGGGCTGGAGTTTTCTGAGAAAAGTGAGTCGGGGCACTAATGGATTTGTTTCTGGGGGGCCGGTTTGTGGGACTGGAGGAGCTGGGGGCAAAATATGGGTTGAGCAGGGGGAAATGTTTTAGGTATATGCAGGTCCGGGATTTCGCTAAGAAGGAGATACAGAGCTTTCCGGTGGCAGAGGGAGGGTGTCAGCAATTTATGGGGCGATTCTTTGAGAAGAGAAGACACTGCTGGAGGTGATGGGATTAAGACAAAATGGGCGGAAAAGTTGGGAGAGTGCATGGAGGAGGGGTTGTGGTGTGAGGTGCTCCGGAGGGTGAATGCTTCATCTTTGTGTGCAAGGTTGGGGCTGATACAGCTGAAGATGGTCTATAGGGCGCAGCTCACAAAGGTGAGGATCAGCCTTTTGAGGGAGTAGAGGATGCTTGAGAATGTTGTGGGCAGGGGGGCCCCATAAAACACATTCATATGTTTTGGTCCTGTCCAAAGCTGGAGGGGTATTGGAGGGAAGTCTGCATGGTAATCTCGAAGATGATACATATGAAGCTTTAACCGGGTCCCCTGGAAGGCATATTTGGCGTATCGGAGCAGCTGGGGTTGGAACTGGGTGCGGAGGCAGATGTTGTGGCCTTCGCCTCGTTGATTGCCCGAAGACGGGTCCTGTTGGGGTGGAGGTCAGCTTCTCCACGCTGTGCCCTGGCGTGGCGGGGATCTGTTGGAGTTTTTAACACTCGAGAAGGCAAAGTTTGAGTTGAGGGGAAGGATGGAAGGTTCTACAGTTCATGGGCTTTGTTTATTATGCACTTTCAAGAATTGGATGACATCAAACATTGGGGGTGGTGGGAAGGGGGTTGGACTGTGTATGTTGTTGGTGACTATGTATGAGGCGATGGTTGATTCCTGATTCTTTTTCTTTGATGTTCGTATTTAAAATGTTGAGGGTTGTTTGGGGGTTGGTGGGTGAAAGGGATTGTTGGCCAGGGGATTGACCTTGCATTTGTTACCGTGGATTGTTTGTTGGTGAGTGTAAATTTGGATGAAAAAGGAGAATAAAAATATTCAAAAACAAAAAGTTGAGGGATGAATTTTTGATAATTTTTGATGGAATTGGTAGAGCAGTTGAATTCCATTAATTAATTTGCTAGGATGAGGTTGGTGTGCGCAACATTAGAGCACCATATAAGGCCAGGTCTCTTGCATACAAGCTGTAAAACACATTATAAATAACTTATGGACGGTATTTAAATTGATAATCCCATGATAGCTTTGTTGCTGCATGAGTGGCCAATCCTTTCAGGTTATGTACCGGTCCAATTAATGCAGGCCAGTATGTCAGCAATTAGAGGCAAATCATAAATTAAAAAGTATTGCATCTGCTATGCCATTGCCAGATCCTCCTTTTTAAGAAGAAAAGTTTGTATGATGATGAGATGGTTGGATTTTGACTTCTACTGCAATTTTATACTTCAATCAAAAACAATTGAAGGAATAAATTCATTCACTTTAGTACAACAAAGGGACAAAAATAAATGTAATACTTTTTCAGCATATTGCTACTCACAGACAGTTTATTTCAATGCAGAGTGCTTTAATTTGCTATCAAATGCGTGGAGTTTTTAAAAAAAGTCCTTTTTATCCTCACATTGGATTGTAGCCTTCTACCCAATTGTAGCCTCTTGGCCATTTTCTGATTTTGGCCATTTTAATAACTTTGCTATGTTGTTCATTTCTCTTTCCAGGCTGGTGTTGGTGCAATTGTTGCTCATTTGGACACTATCATTTCATTCTTTCATGCCAACACATGGTACCTTAATAGGTTTTCATTTCTGAGATATACCTGGCACCTGTGAACATTTGCCACTAGATGGAGCTTTACGAACTTCTGAAAGAACATATCCTCAATTTTTTTTGCCAGTCTCATTTTTTAAAATTCTTTCCCAGGCTGTGAGTATCACTGGCTAGGCCAACATTTATTTTTTATTTTTTTAAATTTTAAAAAAATAATTTTTATTGAAATTTTTACAAAATATAAACATCTCAACTCTATTAACAAAACAACCGCGGTAACACCCCAAGAACAATACCCACCCAACTTCAAAAGCAACTACAAACAAAAGAAAAAAACCAAAAGAACACCCAACAAAAAAAGGGAAAAAGATAACACCCGCCACATCCCACAAACCCATGTACACAATTCTCCCTCCCACCGATCCAAACCCCCCCGCGCTCTCCCCCCCCCCCCCCCCCCCCCCCCCCCCGGGTTGCTGCTGCTGCCGGCCTATTTCCCTACCGTTCCGCCAGGAAGTCCAGGAAAGGCTGCCACCACCTAAAGAACCCTTGTACTGATCCCCTCAGGGCAAATTTCACCTTCTCCAATTTAATGAACTCCGCCATATCATTGATCCAGGCCTCCACGCTTGGGGGCCTCGCATCCTTCCATTGGAGCAAGATCCTCCGCCGGGCTACAAGGGACGCAAAGGCCAGCACACCGGCCTCTTTTGCCTCCTGCACTCCCGGCTCCACTGCCATCCCAAGAATTGCGTGTCCCCAGCCTGGCTTGACCCTGGATCCCACCACCCTCGACACCGTCCTTGCTACCCCCTTCCAAAACTCCCCCAGCGCTGGGCACGCCCAAAACATATGGGCGTGGTTCGCTGGGCTCCCCGAGCACCTAGCACACCTGTCCTCGCCCCCGAAAAACCTACTCATCTTCGTCCCAGTCATGTGGGCCCTATGCAGCACCTTGAACTGTGTGAGGCTAAGCCTCTCAAAGGAAGAGGAGGAATTCACTCTCTCCAGGGCATCCGCCCACGTCCCCTCCTCAATCTCCTCACCCAGCTCCTCTTCCCATTTACCCTTCAGTTCCTCCACCGAGGCCTCGTCTACCTCCTGCATTACCCGGTATATGTCAGAAATCCTCCCTCCTCCAACCCACACCCCCGAGAGCAACCGATCCCGCACCACTCGTGGGGGCAGCAAGGGGAACCCCTCCACCTGCTGCCTGGCAAACGCCCTCACCTGCATGTACCTAAACATGTTCCCGGGGGAGCCCAAACTTCCCCTCTAACTCCACAAACAGGTCCCTCAACCTCCTAACCCCTGCCCTGTGCCAGCCCAGAAATCCGCCATCAATGCTCCCTGGGACAAACCGATGGTTCCCCCGTATCGGGGCCTCCAATGACCCCCCACTTCTCCCCTATGTCGTCTCCATTGCCCCCAAATTTTGAGTGTAGCCGCCACCACCGGGCTCGTGGTATACCTCGTTGGAGGGAGCGGCAATGGCGCCGTTACCAGCGCCTCCAGGCTCGTGCCCGCACAGGACGCTACGTCCATCCTCTTCCATGCTGCCCCTTCCCCGTCCATTACCCACTTACGCACCATCGCTGCGTTGGCAGCCCAATAGTACCCACAGAGGTTGGGCAACGCCAGCCCCCCCCCTATCACTGCCCCATTCCAGGAACACCCTTCTCACCCTCTGAGTCCCATGCGCCCACACAAATCCCGTAATACTCCTGTTGACCCTCCTAAAAAAAGGCCTTTGGGATAAGGATGGGGAGGCACTGGAACAGGAACAAAAATCTCGGGAGCACCGTCATCTTAACGGACCGCACCCTCCCCGCCAGTGACAGCGGTAACATATCCCACCTCTTAAACTCCTCCTCCATCTGCTCCACCAACCTTGTGAGGTTGGCTTGTGCAGGGCCCCCCAACTCCCAGCCACCTGGACCCCTAGGTACCTGAAGCTCTTCCCTGCCTGCTTCAGTGGGAGCCTATCGATTCCCTGGATGCACCACAAACAACTCACTCTTGCCCAGGTTCAACTTATACCCAGAGAAACCCCCGAATTCACTAAGAATCCTCATCATCTCCGGCATCCCCCCCACCGGGTCCGCCACATACAGCAACAGGTCGTCCGCAAACAGCGATACTCGATGCTCCTCCCCACCCCGCACCATGCCCCTCCAGTTCCCTGACTCCCTCAATGCCATGGCCAGGGGCTCCATCGCCAACGTGAAGAGCAAGGGGGACAGGGGGCACCCCTGTCTCGTCCCCCGGTACAGCCAAAAATACTCCGACCTCCTCTTATTTGTGGCTACACTCGCCATCGGGGCCTCGTAGACCAGCCTCACCCACTGGATAAACCCCTCCCCAAACCCAAACCTCTCCAACACCTCCCACAGATACTCCCACTCAACCCTATCAAAGGCCTTCTCCGCATTCAATGCCATTACTATCTCCACCTCCCCTTCCATGGCCGGCATCATAATGACATTGAGGAGCCTTCGCACGTTCGTATTCAACTGCCTTCCCTTCACAAACCCCGTCTGGTCCTCATGAATGACCCCGGGCACGCAATCCTCTATTCTAGTGGCCAGGATCTTTGCCAGCAGCTTCGCGTCGGCGTTCAGCAGCGAAATCGGCCTATATGACCCGCACTGCAGAGGGTCCTTGTTCCGCTTCAGGGTCAAGGAAATCAGCGCCCGTGACTTAGTTGGGGGCAAAGCCCCCCCCCCCTCCCTTGCCTCGTTAAAGGTCCGGACCAACAGGGGGCCCAACAGGTCCAAATACCTTTTATAAAATTCCGCCGGAAACCCGTCCGGCCCCGGCGCCTTCCCCGACTGCATGCTCCCTGTCCCTTTGACCACCTCCTCCAGCTCGATCGGCGCCCCCAGTCCCTCCACCCGCTCCTCTTCCACCCTCGGGAATCGCAGCTTGTCCAAGAAGCACCCCATTCCACCCCCCTCCACCGGGGGTCCGACTGGTACAGTTCCCCATAGAAGTCTCTGAAGAGCCCATTAACATCTACTCCCTTCCGCACCACCTTCTCAGCCTTATCCGTCACCCCCCCAATCTCCCTGGCCGCATCCCGCTTTCGGAGCTGGTGTGCCAGCATCCTGCTCGCCTTCTCCCCATACTCGTACACCGCTCCCTGTGCTTTCCTCCATTGAGCTTCCGCCTTTCTGGTAGTCAATAGGTCGAATCTGGCCTGAAGGCTGCGCCTCTCCCCCAGCAATCCCTCGTCTGGAGCCTCGGCATATCTCCTATCCACCCGCACCATCTCCCCTATCAGTCTCTCCCTCTCCCTCTGCTCCCCCCTCTCCCTATGGTTTCTGATGGAGATCAATTCCCCCCTCATCACCGCCTTCAATGCCTCCCAGACCGTCCCCACTCGGACCTCCCCGTTGTCATTGGCCTCAAGGTACCTCTCGATACACCCCCGAACCCTCTCGGCCACCTCCTCATCTGCCAGCAGCCCCACCTCCAAGCGCCAGAGTGGACGTTGGTCCCTCTCTTCCCCCAGCCCGAGGTCCAGCCAGTGCGGGGCATGATCTGAAATGGCAATGGCGGAGTATTCCACATCCTCCACCCTCGAAACCAGCCCCCTGCTCAGGACAAAATAATCAATCCTCGAGTAGGCCTTATGTACGTGGGAGAAAAACGAGTACTCCCTGGCCCTTGGCCTCGCAAACCTCCAGGGATCCACCCCCCCCCATCTGGTCCATAAATCCCCTCAACACCTTAGCCGCCGCCGGCCTCCTACCCGTCCGGGACTTGGATCGATCCAACGGGGGATCCAGTACCGTGTTGAAGGCCCCCCCATGATCAGGCCCCCCACCTCCAGGTCCAGTCCAGAATGCGGCCCAACATACACCGCATAAACCCCGCATCGTCCCAATTTGGGGCGTAAACATTCGGCAACACCACCCGCTCCCCCTGCAGCTTGCCACTCACTATCACATATCTCCCGCCACTGTCAGCCACCACATTCAACGCCTCAAACGTCAGCTTCTTCCCCACCAGGGTCGCCACCCCCCTACTCTTCTCATCCAGCCCTGAGTGAAATACTTGGCCCACCCATCCCTTCCTCAGCCGAACCTGGTCTACCACTCTCAAGTGTGCCTCCTGGAGTATGGCCACATCCGCCTTCAGTCCCTTCAGGTGCGCAAATACCTGGGCCCGTTTGACCGGCCCATTCAGCCCCCTCACATTCCAGGTTATCAGCCAGATCAGAGTGCTCCCTGCCCCCCTCCCCTGCCGATTAGCCATACCCCATCCCTTGCCCACCACCGGCCAGCGTCCCCCGCTCTACCAGTTTCCCACGGCGGCAACTCCCCCCCAGCACCCCCTGCGTCCTCCAGCTCCTTCCTGACCGTTTCATCAGCAACCCGGTACCCCCTCCCCTCCCCTCCCCCCCAGGCTAGGACCCCTCCTAGCCGCGTCCCTCCCTCCATAGCACTCCCGTGAGCCAGCTAACTTCTGCTGACCCCGGCGACTCCCGCCCTACCTCTGACTCCTCCCCACGTGGGCCTACCCCTCCTCCAACATGCCCGTCAATGGGTCCTCCCCCCCCCCCCGCTCTTGCGCGGGAAAAGAAAACAGCCAGCAATGACCCGCGCTTCTCAGCCCCAACTCCGCCCCCACCACCTCCCAGCGCGGGAAACGCGCAGAAAGCCCGCGCTTTCGCCCTGCCCAGCCCCGCCTCCTCTAGAAAACCCCCATTGTCAGTCCCCCCCACCAGCTCCCCGAACTCCCCGTTTACCCCCCTGCTCGAACCCATCCACCAGACCCCTACAGAAAACACCATACAGAAAAGACAAATCAACATCTCGACATCACCCCACCCACCCTAAGGCCAACCCACATCTTACATTAAACCGAGCAAATACAAGTACAGTATTATACAGCATCCCCCATCTTAGACCCTCAGTTTGAGTCCAATTTCTCGGCCTGCACAAAGGCCCACGCCTCCTCCGGGGACTCAAAATAATGGTGCCGATCCTTATAAGTGACCCACAGACGCGCCGGCTGCAACATGCCGAACCTCACACTCCGTCTATGGAGCACCGCCTTCGTCCGGTTAAACCCGGCCCTCCGCCTCGCCATCTCCGCACTCCAGTCCTGGAAGATCCGCACCTCCGTGTTCTCCCACTTGCTGCTCCGCTCCCTCTTGGCCCACTCCCGGAGCACACACACACGATCCACGAACCGATGAAACTGCACCAACACCGCCCGCGGCGGCTCGTTCGGCTTGGGCCTCCTAGCCAGAATTCTGTGGGCCCCCTCTAACTCCAGAGGCCCCTGGAAGGACCCAGCCCCCATCAGCGAGTTTAACATAACCACCACATAGGCCGCCAGGTCCGACCCCTCCAGCCCCTCCGTGAGGCCCAGGATCCGCAAATTCTTCCTCCTCGACCGGTTGTCCAGCTCCTCGAACCGCTCCTGCCATCTTTTATGGAGCGCCTCGTGCATCTCCACCTTCCCCGCGACGGCCACGGCCTCATCCTCCCTTTCGGAGGCCTGCTGCTGCAGCTCCCGGATCGCAGCCCCCTGGGCTGTCTGGGTCTCCATCAGCTCTCTGGTGGTTGCCTTCAACGACTCCAGCAGCTCCAACTTAAGCTCCTGGAAGCAGCGCAGCAGACTCGCCTGCTGCTCCTGAGCCCACTGCCTCAGCTCCTCAAGGCCTCCGCCGGCTGCCATTTTGTCTTCCTTCCCCCTCTTTTTCAGGGGTGCTTTCTCCATTTTTCTCCTTACCCCACTCCTGGTCTGGACCATAGGACCGTAGGGGTCGACTTTTGTCCTCTTCCCACGTCGGGATATGCCGACACAGTTCCATTGGGTGCCCTGAAAAGAGCCCCAAAGTCCGTTTTCAGCGGGAGCTGCCGAATGTGCGGCTTAGCTCCGCATTGCCGCCACCGGAAGTCGCTAGGCCAGCATTTATTGCCTGTCCCTATGTGCCCTTGATAAAGTTTGTGGTGACCTGCCTTCTTGAACTGTGGAAGTCCATGTGGTATAGGTACACCACAGTGCTGTTATTATACTGTATGCTGATGTAAACATGCTTTAGTCCTGAAACAGAGTAAGCTCAACTGGTTTGATGGCGATTTGCTTCAGTAGTTTGCTCCTGAATACTAGAATGTCCGATAAAATATCTATTATTATTTAGACAAATTTTTGAATCTTTGTTCAAGCTTTCTCAATTGTTGCCACCTCTGGTTCCAAAATTTTCAAATGGAGGTATTATTTAAAAAGTGTTCCTGTGCATGGTGGCACAGTGGTTACCACTGCTACCTCTCAGCCTCAGGAATCTGAGTTCAATTACAACCTTTGGTGACTGTGTGGCATTCGCACTTTCTCTCCATGTCTGCATGGGTTTCCTTCGGTGCTTCAGTTTCCTCCCGCAGCCCAAAGATGTGCAGGTTAGGTGGATTTGCCATGCTAAATTGCCCCCTAGTGTCCAGAAGGTTAGGTGGGGCATGGCGGTGAGCCCAGTAGGTTGCTCTTTTCGAAGGGTTGGTGCAGACTTGACGGGCCAAATGGCCTCCTTCTGCACTGTAGGGAGTCTATGAATTAGATTTACATTGCAATGGGTTTCACATACTCCGGGAACTTGCCAGTAACTTTTTCTGACAGCATTCAAATTTTTATTACCTTCTTTGAACACAAGGGGGTGTTGCTGGAATTTCTCAGGTTTACTTCAAAGGCAGTAGTCCAGTCGTCATTTTTATTGTATTAATTTCAGTACAACTTTTGTAACGCAGGGCTTTTTATTTCTGAAATGTATCTCTCTGGACAGCAATAAAGATATTCTTTTAGTTTTAAAAATAAATTTAAAGTACCCAATTCATTTTTTCTACTAATTAAGGGGAAATTTGCTGTTGTCAATCCACCTACCCTGCACACCTTTGGATTGTGGGGGTGAGATACTGGGAGAATGTGCAAATTCCACATGGACAGTGACCCGGGGCTGGGATCAAACCCGGATCCTCGGCACCGTGGGGCAGCAGTGCTAACTACGGTGCAAGATTTTCTTTTAGTAAGAACAAAAGGAATGGGGTAGTCTGCTCTCCTATTCACAAAGATCCTGGCTGCTCTTCCACCTCCCTGCAATATTGCTATGTCCTTTGAGTCCCTCGGGGTGCAAAAATCCATTGATCTCTGACTTGAATATACTCAAAGATTAAATATCCACAGTTTGAATGGCAGATATTTCCAGAGGTTCACAATCCTTTGATTGAAGTAATGTCTCCTCATCTCAGTCCTACGTGGCTGACCCCTTATTCAGAGACCGTGGTTTGTAGTTCCAGATTCCGCAGCCAAGGAAAACATCATCCCTTTCCATATACCTTTTAGAATGAAGTACTTTTCAATAAGATCACCGCTCATTCTTTTAAACTTTAGGGAATATAGACCTGATCTTCTCAATCTGTCCTCAATAAGAAATCTTTTTCCTAGGATCAGGGAAGGAGACCAAATCTGTATACGATGCTACACATGTGATCTATCCACGTCCTTTAAAATTGCAGTAAGAGTTCTTTACTGTTGTTTACCAATCACTTTGAAATAAAGACTAATATACTATTTGCTTTCCTCATTACTTGCTGTACGTGCATGCTAACTTTCCATAATTATGTTGTGTGGCACTACCCCTGTGCTAAATGGAATGGACTTCAAACAGATCTAGCAACTCAAGACTGGACATCCATGAAACGTTGTGGGCCATCAGCAGCAGCAGAATTTTACTCAGCCACAATCTACAACCTCATGGCCCGGCATATCCCCATTATACCATTAGGTTCTTGATATCAAGGCAGCATTTGACCAAGTATGGCATCAAGGAACCCTAGCTAAACTGGATTCAATGGGAATCAGGGGGCAAACTCTCCGTTGGTTAGAGTCATGCCTGGCACAAAGGAAGATGCTTGGAGGCCAATCATCGCAACTCCAGGACATCAATGCAGGAGTTCCTCAGGGTAGTATCCAAATAAATCCGATCCAATCCCAAGCCCAACCATCTTCAGCTGCTTAATCAATGACCTGCCTTACATCATAAGGTCTGAAGTGGGGATGTTTGCTGATGACTGCACAAGGTTCAGCACCATTTGCGACTCCTCAGATAATGAAGCAGTCCATGTCCAAATGTGGCAAGACCTGGACAATATCCAGGCTTGGGCTGACAAGTGACAAGTTACATTCGCGCCACACAAGTGTCAGGCAATGACCATCTCTTACAAGAGAGGATCTAACCATCGGCCCTTGGCATTGCCATTGCTGAATCCCCCACAATCAGCATCCTTGGTATTATCATTGATCAGAAACTGAACTGGACTAGCCATATCCAGGACAAAGCAGCCCGCTTGATTGCTCCTATTTCCACAAACATTCAAACCCTCCACCACCGACGACCTGTGGCAGCCGTGTGTACCATCTACAAAATGCACTGCAGAAACTCATCAAGGTTCCTTAGCACCTTCCAACCATCTAGAAGGACAAGAACAGCAGATACCTGGAACCTCACCACCTGGAGGTTCTCCTCCAAGTCACTCAACACCCTGACATGGAAATATATCGCTGTTCCTTCACTGTTGCTGGGGAAACATCCTGGAACTCCCTCCCTAATAGCACAGTGGGTGTACCTACACCTCACAGACTGTAGCGGTTCAAGAAGGCAACTCACCACCACCTTCTGAAGGGCAACTCGGGATGGGCAATAATTGCTGGCCTAACCAGCGACACGCTCATCCTATAAAAATGAATTTAAAAAAATGTACAAGGACATCCATATCCCTCTGAATGTTTCCCAGTCTCTGAACTTGAAGAAAATCTGCTTCACAAATTTTTCTATCAAGCGAATTAGTTTGCATTTCACTCGGCTACATTCCATCAGCCATCTTTAATTGAGCCTTGTTGGAACATCTATGTACTCTTCTCAAAGGCCATTTTCATAGAATCATAGAATTTACAGTGCAGAAGGAGGCTATTCGGCTCATCGAGTCTGCACCGGCCCTTACAAAGAGCATCCTACGTATCTACCCTAGCCCCGTAATCCAGTAACCTCCACTTAACCTTTTTGGACACTAAGGGCAATTTAGCATGGCCAATCCACCTAACCCGCACATCTTTGGACTGTGGGAGGAAACTGGAGTACCCAGAGAAAACCCACGTAGACACAGGAGAACATGCAGACTCTGCACAGACAGACCCAGCCGGGAATCGAACCTGGGATCCTGGAGCTGTGAAGCACTGTGCTAACCACTATGCTACCTTGCTGCCCTCCTAATTTTATGTCCTTGTGCACAAATCCCTCATCCAAGCCATTGATATGGATTGTGAATAGCTGAGGCCCAACCACGGATTCACCCTACTCGTTACACCTTGCTAACCCGATGTCTAATTTATTCCTCCTTTTTGCTCAGTACTCAATCCATGTTAATATGTCATCTCCGATCCTATGAAAGCTCATTTTGTGAAATAACCAACTTTGGTGCCTTTGGTGAAAATCCAAATGCTTTACATCCACTATCCTTCATTCACCCTGCAAGTTAAAACCCCCAGAAGATTGTAACCGATTTCCCTTTCCTAAATTTGTGTCGATTCTGCTTAATCATATCATGATTACCTCATCCCGTATAATAGTTCTAGTTTTTATGCTACTATTGATGCTAGCTATGGTTCACTGTGTACCCTTTCCACCCTCTCTTGATTAATGGGGTTAGATTTCCTGTCTTTCAATCCATGGGGACCTACCCGGAATCCACAAGAGTTTTGGCCACGCATCCACTACCTGTGTGGCAACCTTTTTCAAGAAATAATGCGAAGATATGGAGAGCAGGTCCAGGGAAATTGTCAACTTTTAACTCCACTGATTTTGCCGCCTTTATTCTTTCACGGGGGCCAGCATTTGTTGCCCATCTCTAATTGCCCTCTAATAATAATCCTTATTATTGTCACAAGTAGACTTACATTAACACCGCAATTAAGTTACTGTGAAAATCCCCTAGTCGCCACGCTCAGGCGACAAACAATACATCTTTCGGGACTTGTGGGAGGAAACCGGAGCACCCGGAGGAAATCCACGGGGGGAATGTGCAGACTCCGCATAGGCACTGACCCAAGCCGGGAACCATGGACCCTGGTGCTGTGAAGCAACTGTGCTACCCACTGTCCTACTGTGCCACCCAAGAAGGTGATGAAGGTTGTAGTGAATTGCCTTGCCTTAAAAGCGCTGAGGCCATTTGGTGTGGGACACCCACAGTGCTATTAGAGAGGGAGTTCCAGGATTTTGACATCGCTACAATGAGGGATTTTGTTTCAAGTTGATATCATTCCAAGACGATATGTAACTTGGAGGGATACTTTCAGGTGGTGCTGTTCCCATGAATTTGCGGCTCTTTACCTTCTGGATGGCAACGGTTGCGGGTTTAGAGGATGCATTGAAGGAACACTAGTAAATTGTTGGAGTGCATCTTGTACAGAGTACAAATTACTGCCACTGTGCATTGGTAGTGGAGGAAGTAGATGTTGAAAGTGGTGGATGGAGTGTAAGTCAAGCTGGCAGCTTTGTCCTGGATGGTGTTGGGCTTCTTGAATGTTTTTGGAGATGCACCCATCCAGGCAAGTGGGGAGTATTCCATCACACTCCTGACTTGTACCTTGTAGATGGACAGTCTTTGAAGAATCACGTGATCATAGAATTTACTACAGAAGGAGGCCATTTGGCCCATTGAGTCTGCACTGGCCCTTGGAAAGAGCACCCTACTTAAGCCTATGCCTCCACCATATGCCCATAATCCAGTAACACCACTTAACCTTTTGGACACAAAGGGATAATTTACAGTGGCCAACCCACTTAACCTGCACACCTTTGGACAGTTAATTTGGTGAGTTACTTGTAACAGGACTTTTCGCCTCTGACCTGCCCTTGCAGCCACAGTATTTATATAGCTCATTTAATTCAGGTTCTAGCCAATGATAACCCCCAAGATGTTGATAGTGTCATATAAGGGTCCCTTTAAGAAATGGGTGTTTATCAAATAGCTGCAGTGATGTCATTGTGTGGGTGGAGCTGGAATGTGATTCTGTCTTTTACTTTTGTTTTGAGCTGGAAGCTGCTTTGTGTCTTGGTTTCGTTTTCAATTGGGGAGCTGCATTCAAACCAAGGAAGTGTTCTCTCTCTGTCTCTCTAAAGAATATCTCCAGATTACTCAATAATTTCAAAGTAATACCTGTTTCTGTAAGGAATGCAAACCTACAGTCTTTGTTAAAAAGGGTTTTTTGACTTATGGATGTGTTTAGGAAAGTTATTAAGGGTTATCTATCGAGTATTTTATCTGTGAGGATTATCAGTGTTGGTAGTTGATAAGATGGTTACTGTGTGTTTATAAAATATTATCTGGATTCATAGAATAAGCATTGTTTTTGTTTAAACATACTTTAGATCTCTGATGCATCACACCTGTGAAGTGGGGCCTTGTGCTCCCCTTAACCAAAACCTATTAAAATTTGTGGGTCAGGTGAACTCCATGATATATTTTGGTGTTCTCTAAACCCTGGCCCATAATAATAGTGAGGGATTCAGTGATGAAAATGCCATTGAATGTCAAGTGGTGATGGTTTGATTCTCTCTCATAGAACATAGAACAGTACAGCACAGAACAGGCCCTTCGGCCCTCGATGTTGTGCCGAGCAATGATCACCCTACTCAAACCCACCCTATACCCGTAACCCAACAACCCCCCCCCCCCCCTTACTTTTAAAGACACTACGGGCAATTTAGTATGGCCAATCCACCTAACCCGCACATCTTTGGACTGTGGGAGGAAACCGGAGCGCCCGGAGGAAACCCACGCACACACGTGGAGGACGTGCAGACTCCACACAGACAGTGACCCAGCCGGGAACCGAACCTGGGACCCTGGAGCTGTGAAGCATTTATGCTAACCACCATGCTACCGTGCTGCCCCATTATTTTTTTTTGTCTTTTTTTTAAACCCCACCCCACCCGGCTCTAGGACCCTGCCCTTAAGCTTGCATTCCGTGCTCCTTCCAACTCTCCCAGGCGGGCAGGGTCCTGTCACACCTTCTCCTGCCACTCTGACCCCTGCTTAACTCTACCCCTAACACCACCTTCAGCTCTGACTTCCTCTGTCCACTCTACCCCGAACACCACCTTCAGCTCTGACTCCCTCTACCCCTAACACCACCTTCTATTTCTGACTTGACTACCCGAAGCTAGTCCTGAACCTGTCTCCTTCATACCACCCAAATCGCAGGAAGGTGAGTGTGCATCCTTTCAGCCACGCTGCCTTCCATAAATTCTCATTGGAGAATACCACATCACGGCCTGACACTTAAGTGACAAGTCACATATCAGGCAGGTATGACTGAACTCCAACAACCACAACCATCTTCCTTTGTGTGAAGTATGACTCCAACCAGCAGATAGTCCCCCCCCCCCCCCCCCCCCGATTCCCATTGATTCCAGATTTGCTAGGGCTCCTGGAGTGATATCATGGTTGTGTTGTAATTCACCAACTGGCCACTAGGAGTCTCATTCGTACATAAATGAATGTTCGAGTCAGGTGACGTAAAACTGACTGGGGAACTGGGAGACAGGTTTCTTGCGCATGCTCACAGTGTAATTCATCTGTTTTGTATATATTTGACCCACAGTTAAATGTTAATAATTTGTTTCTAGCTTTAGGTACAATTGTTCTTGTGATATAAATCAGGCCATCTGATAAGAATATTATACCATGTTGCCACACTTGGTATAATGGTGTAATCATACCTCATCTCTGGAATTTTATATTTGGACTAACATAGGAACAGAGGAATTAGGTGCAGAAGTAGGCATTTCAGCCCTCTGAGCCAGCTCCGCCATTCAATCAGATTGTGGCTGATCTTTTCCTGTTTTCTTTTTAATTAATCATTTATGGGGCGTGGGCCAGCAGTTATTGCCTATCCCTAATTGCCCTTGAGAGGGCAGTTAAGAGTTAACCACATTGCTGTGGGTCTGGAGTCACATGTAGGCCAGACCAAGTAAGGATGGCAGATTTCCTTCCCTAAAGGACATTGGTGAAGCAAATGGGTTTTTACGACAATCAACAATGGTGTCATGGTCTTCATTAGACTTTTTAAAAAATATATTTTTATTCTTTTTCACAATTTCATCAAATTTGCACCCACAAACAAATAATCAACAATAACAAATACAACGGCAATCCCCTTATCCCACCCACCCCCAAACAGTCCCCAACATTTTAAATACAAAGCACAAATGAAAAAGAATCGGGGATCCACCATCAACCCATACATAATTTCACCCCCCACCCCCCGCAATGGTCGATGTCATCCAATTCTTGAAATTGTATGATAAACAAAAGCCCATGAGTTGGAGAACCCTTCCATATTTCCCCTCCACTCAAACTTCACTTTCTTGACCGTTAAGAACTCCAGCAGATCCCCCACCACACCGAGGTACAGGGCGGAGAAGCTGACCTCCACCCCAATAGGACCCGCCTTCGGGCGATCAGCGAGGCGAAGGCACCTCCTTCCCAGCAAAATCTTGGACCTGCATTAATCTAAACATCTCCCCCTGCCCCAACTCCTATTTCTCCTCCAGCCTCGCAAACCGGCCCCCCAGAAACAAATCCTTTTATACCCTAACTCCCCTCTCCTCCCATGGGCAGCACAGTAACATAGCGGTTAGCATTGTTGCTTCACAGCACCAAGGTCCCAGGTTCTATTCCAGGCTTGGGTCACTGTCTATGTGGAGTCTGCACATTCTCTTTGTGTCTGTATGGGTTTCCTCCAGGTGCTCCGGTTTCCTCCCACAAGTCCCAAAAAGACGTGCTGTTAGGTGAATTGGACATTCTGTACTCTCCCTCGGTGTACCTGAATGTGGCGATATGAACTTTTCACCGTAATTTCATTGCAGTGTTAATGTAAGCCTACTTGTGACAATAAAGATTATTATTATTATCTCCGCAAACTCCCATCTCCAAAAATTCCCATTCCACTTCCCTGGCTCTCCTGGGGCTGGTTTAGCACAGGGCTAAAGAGCTGGCTTTTAAAGCTGGCTTTTCAAGGCAGGCCAGCACTGTTCAATTTCCGTACCAGCCTCCCCGAACAGGCTCCAGAATGTGGCGACTAAGGGCTTTTCGCAGTAACTTCATTTGAAGCCAACTTGTGACAATAAGCCATTTTCATTTCATTTCATTTCAAATCCGATTCCCCAGAATCACCATTTCCTTTGACCTCGCCCACAACCTATAGTGCTGGCACAACTGCCTCCAGGTCTTCAACTTTGCCACTACCACCGGACTCCCCGAGTGTTTCCCTGGGGCCATCGGGAGTGGTGCTGTTGCAAACGCCCTCAACCCTGACCCCCTGCACAAACCCTCCTCCATTCTAACCCACTGGAAGTATCCCCCTCTCACCCAGCTTCTCACTTTCTCAGCATTTGCCACCCAGTAATAATACAGTAAATTTGGGTGCCCCAAACCCCCTGACTGACGTCCTCTCTGCAACAGCACCTTTTCGTTAAAAAGTGCCTTTGGCAAAAAGACCGTCAGGCACTGAAAAATGAACAAAATCCACGGCAACACATTCATCTTAAATGCCTCCCCTCTACTGGTGCCATAACTACATTCCATACCCTCCTAATGTTTGAAAAGAGCTGCCTCCCTTTCACAAACCCAGTCTGATCTTCCCCTATCACCTTCGGGAGACACTCCTCCAACCTACCCGCCAACACCTTTGCATCCACATTCAACAGTGATATGGGCCTAAGACCCACACTCTGTCGGATCCTTATCCTTCTTGAGCAACAAGGAGGTCACTGCCTGTCCCAAAGTCTGTGACGACACCCCCTTCCCTATAGCCTCCTCAAACATCCCCATCATCACCGGCGCAACTTATCGCTAAATTTCTCACAGTACTTCACTGGAAACCCGTCCGGCCCTGCTACCTTCCCCGACTGCATCCTCCCGATTGCGTCCTTTACCTCCTGCTCCCCTATCGCGTCCTCCAATCTGGCCCTATCCTCGATCGGATATTCCAAACCATCCAAGAATTTCTGCATCTCCTGATCCTCTTCCGATGGCTCTGACCTCAAACTTATAAAACTCCTCAAACACCCTATTAATCTGATCTGGAGCCATCACCAACTTCCCTGTTTTATCCCGCACCTGAACAGTTTCCCTCGCCGCTGCCGCCCTCTGAAGTTGGCCTGCTAGCATGTGCCCTGCCTTCTCTCCATACTTGGAAACTGCTCCCTTCGCCCGCCTAACTTGGCGCACCACCTTCCTTGTGGGCAGCCAATCAAAGCTCGCCTGCAAAGCCTCCAATAGTGCTTGATCCACATCCTCTGCATACCTCCTGTCTACCTCCAAAATCTTGAGTATTAACCTTTACCGCTCCACCCTGGGGCAGCGTGTTCCACAAATTCACCACCTTCTGCGAGTAGTTCCTCCTCATCTCAGTTCTAAATGTAGTATCGCTCAACCGATATCTGTGACCTCTTGTTCTAGATTGCACTCCCTCCCCCCATCCCAAAGGGAGCACATTAGGTCTACATTTACTTTATTAATTCCCTTTTAGTATTTTATATACCACGATCAGGTCCCCTCCCATCCTTCTAAACTCCAGTGAATATACGCCCAAACTGTTTAATCTCGCCATATACATTAACCACTTCATCCCCGGAATCAATCTTGGGAACCTCCTCTGAACTGCCTCCAATGCCACCACATCCTTCCTCAAATAAGGAGACCAAAACTGGACACAATCTGCCACTTTTATACCCCAGTCCTTTTGCAAGAAATGCTATCACTCCATTTGCCTTTCTTATTATATTTTGTACCTGCATACAGACTCTCTGCCCAGATGCATTTTGAATCTGCTTTCTGAATCTGCTTTCTATTTAGATAACAATTTGCCTG
Organism: Scyliorhinus canicula; assembly: GCF_902713615.1. Lineage (NCBI taxonomy): Eukaryota > Metazoa > Chordata > Chondrichthyes > Carcharhiniformes > Scyliorhinidae > Scyliorhinus > Scyliorhinus canicula. The sequence goes on from NC_052158.1 coordinate 103,977,426, forward strand.
ACTTTTTTTTGGCCAAAATGGATAAATTCACGCTTATCCACATAAAACTCCATCTGCCAAATTTTGGCCCAATCTCCTTTCTATAAAATCTGTATCTCCTCTTCACTGCCTGCTGTCCCACCTATTTTAGTATCATCCATATATTTTGCTACATTACACTCTGTCCCTGCACACAGATCATTTGTATAGATTGTAAAGAGTTGAGGTCCGAAGACTGAACCCTGCAGCACCCCAATAATTACAGTTTGCCAGCCAGAGAAGAATACATTTAACCTAACCCTCTGCTTTCTGTCAGTCAGCCAATCCTCAATCCAATCGAGTATTCTACCCCCAATCCCCTGCAATCTCACCTCGGGATCAATCTTTTATGTGGCACCGTGTCAAACGCCTTCTGGAAGTCTAGGTATACCACATCCACAGGTTCCCTATTATCCACCTTGCTGGTTACATCCTCGAAGAACTCAAGCAACTTTGTCAAGCATGACTTGCCCATCATGAAACCATGCTGACAATGGTGGATTGAGCTTTTTCATTCCAAATGTACAGTCATCTTCTCCTTAACTCCAGCAACTTCCCCACCACAGAGGTCAAGCTTCCTTTTTGCCCCTCTCCCTTTTTGAATAGGGGAGTTACATTAAGAGTGTTTCCAATCCATGGGACCTTTCCAGAATCCAGGGAATTTTGAAATATCATAACCAATGCATAACCACGAGCAGACTATGGCTATAATGAGGTCAGGAGCTGAGTGACCCTGACGGAACCCAAAGTGAGGTGTCAGTGAAGAGGGGCGAAATTCTCCGACCCCACGCAGGGTTGGAGAATCGCCCGGGGCCGCCGAAAATCCTGCCCCCGCCGTGGCAAAAATTCTCCGCCACCCGGGAATTGGCGGGGGCGGGAATCGCGCCACGTCGAGCGGCGAGCCCCATGCGGCGATTCTCCGGCCCGCGATGGGCCGAAGTCCCGCCGCTGGGAGGCCTCTCCCGCCACCGAGGTTTGAACCACGTCTGGTGGCGGCGGGATCGGCGGCACGAGCGGGCCCCCGGTCCTGGGTGGGCGCGGGGCGATCGGACCCCGGGGGGTGCCCCCACAGTGGCCAGGCCCGCGATCAGGGCCCACCGATTGGTGGGCGGGTCAGTGCCGTGGGGGCACTCTTTCTCTTCCGCCGCCACTACGGCCTACACCATGGCGGAGGCGGAAGAGAATACCCCAGCGCACATGCGCCGGTGGTGACGTCAGTGGCAGCTGCGCTGACGTCACCACCGGCGCATGCGCGAACCGGCGAAGGCCTTTCGGTCATCCCCGGCGCCGGGCGTCAAAGGCCGTTGGTGCCGGCTTTGGCACCAGTCGGCGTGGTGCCAACCGCTCCGGCATGGGCCTAGCACCCAAAGGTGCGAAGAATTCCGCACCTTTGGGGAGGCCCGACGCCGGAGTGGTTGGCGCCACTCCACTACGCCGGGAACCCCTGCCCCCCCGAGTAGGGGAGAATCCCGCCCCTGATTATTGCTGAGTAAGTACCACTTAGTACTGTAGCACTGATAACCCCTTCCATCACTTTACTCATGATGGAGTATAGGCTGGTGGGGCATTAATCGGTCAGGTTGGATTTGTGCTGCTTTTTCTGGACAGAACATAACTGGGTAGTTTTCCACATTTCTGGGGAGCTGACAGTATTGGAACTGCACTGGCACAACTTGGCTGATGCGTAGCTGGTTCTGGTGCACAAGTCTTCAATACTGTTGCTGGAATGCTGTCAAGGCCATTGTCTTTGCAGTATTCAGTAACTTCCTGATATCACATGGAGTGCATTGGATGCATGCTGGCATCTTATGTTGTTGGGGACCTCATAAGGAGGCCGAAGTGGATCATCCACTCGGCGCTTATGGCTGAAGATTGCTGCAAATGCTTTAGCGTTGTCTTTTGCACTGATTTGCTGGGCCCCCCGTCATTGATTATGGGGATATTTATGGAGGCTCCTCCTCCTCCAATGAATTGGTTAGGTGTGCACTGCCATTCACAGTTGGATGTGGCAGAACTGCAGAGCTTAGATGTGATCCATTGGTTGTGGGATTGCTTAGTTCTGTCTAGTCATGCTCAATTTGCTGTTTGGAATGGGAATTACCCTGTCTTGTAGCTTCCCCAGGCTGACAAACTCATTTTTTAGGAATGCCTGGTGCTGCTCCTGAACCAGTGTGGATCCCCTTGTTTGATAGTAATGGTAGACTTGGGGAATATGTCAGGCCCAAGATTGCAGATTGTGGTATACAATTCTGTTGCTGCTGGTGGCCCACAGTGCTTCATGGTTACCCACTTTTTAGTTGCTAAATCGGTTCAAAATCTGTTCTATTGAGCATGGTGGCAGTGTCACACAACATGATGGACGGTATCCTCAATGTGAAGATAGGTCATCGTCTGCTCGAGGACTGTGCAGTGGTAACTTCTATCAATACGGCCATGGACCTATACACAAAGTTTTACCGTGCAGAAGGAGGCCATTTGGCCCATCGAGTCTGCACCGGCCCTTGGAAAGAGCACCCCACCCAAGCCCGCACCTCTACCCTATCCCCACACTTACACCCTACCCCACACTTACACCCTGTACCCGTAAGCCCACCTTGCCTTTTTTGGACACTAAGGGAAATTTAGCATAGCCAATCCATCTACCCCGCTCAGACAGTGACCCAAGCCGGGAATCGAACCTGGGAACCTGGCGCTGTGAAGCAATTATGCTAACCACTATGCTACCATGCTGCCCATATATTTGTAGGGAGGTAGATTGGTGAGGATCAGGTCAAGTAGGCTTTTCCCTCTTATTGGTTCCTCACCAGCTATGTCCTTTAGGACTTGGACAGCTCAATCAGTAGTGGTGGTACTGAGCCACTCTTGGTGATAGACATTTTTTAACATTTAGAGTGCACAATTATTTTTTCCCCCTAATTAAGGGCAATTTAACGTGACCAATTCACCTACTCTGCACATCTTTTTGAGTTGTGGGGTGTGAGACCCACGCAGACATGAGGAGAATGTGCAATCTCCACATGGACAGAGACCCGGGTCCTCGGTGCTGTGAGGCAGCAGTGCTAACCACTGTGCCACCTTGCTGCCCCCGTGATAGACATTTAAGTCCCCCATCCAGAAGGACATATTTGTGTCCTTGCTACCCTCTGCTTCCTCCTGGTGTTCAACATGGAGGTGTTTCGACTCATCAGCTGAGGGGAATGATAGGTAATAATTAGCAGGACGTTTCCTTGCCCATGTTTGACATGAGTCTTCGTGAGGACCAGAATCATGTTGTGGATTCTCACTGTATACCACTGTGCCGCATCCAACTTTGGTGATGGTTATTTCTGGGACAATATCTATAAGCTATGATTCCGTGAATATGACTATGTCAGGTTGTTGCTTGACCAGTCTGAGACAGTTCTCCCACTTTTGACACAAGCCCCCAGATTCTTGTATGAAAGACGTTTTGCAGGGTCAACAGGACTGGGTAGGTCATTGTTGTTTTTGGTGCCTCGGTCGAAACCAGGTTATCCGAACAATTTAATTCCTTTCTGTAGGCTCTGTATAGCGACTTTGATACATCTGAGTGGCTTGCTAGGCCATTTCAGAGGGAAATTTCATTTCTGAATCAGCCACATTGATGTGGGTCTGGAGGAGCATGTAGGCCAGGAACATAGGAATTAGGAGTAGAAGTAGGAAAGTCAGCCTGCTCCACCATTCAATCGGATCATGACTGATCTCTTCCTGGTCTCAAATCCACCTCCCTACCTGTTCCCAATATCCCTGTAACCCATTTTAAAAATAAAAATAACCTTCTTGAAACCGTTTAATGACTCAGACTCCACCACACTATGGGGCAGCGAGTCCCACAAATTCACCACCCTCCACGAAAAGTAGTTCCTCCTCATCTCAGTTCTAAATCTAGTGCTCAATCTATATTGGTGACTTCTTGTTCTAGATTGTCCCACAAGGGGGAACATTTGGGCTACATTTACTTTATCAATCCCTTTTAGTATTTTTGTATTTTATACCTCAATCAGATACCATCTCATCCTTCTAAACTCCAGCGACTATAAACCCAAACAGTTTAATCTTTCCTCATACATCAACCCTTCCATCCCTGGAATCAATCTGGTGAATCTCCTCTGAACTGCCTCCAATCTCCCCACATCCTTCCTCAAATAAGGAGACCAAAACTGGACACAGTACTCCAAATGCAGCATTAATGTAAGCCTACTTGTGACAATAAAAAGATGATTTCTATTTCTATTCTATTTCACCAACACCCTATACAATTGCAACAACACCTCTACTTTTATACTCCAATCCTTTACACCAGGTAAAATTCCCATCCCTAAAGTGCAGAGTGAATGACAGTGGTTTCATGGTCACTCATGAGACTTGCTTTTTAAGTCTAGATTTATGAACTGAATTTACATTATGCCAGCTGTTGTTGTGGATTCAAACCCGTGTCCCACAACTTTAGCCTGGGCCTCTGGATTACTTGACTAGTGGCATTACCACTACGTCACAGTCTTGTTGGTACTGAACCCCTGACCTGTTGTCTCCAGGCAACTGGCCAGTCCTGGATACCTCGAGGAGCCTACAGGCCAACTTGTAAATTCCAGTCGGCTTCCGGCAATAGGTCTTTAATGACCTTTGGTTTCCCTTAATTGGCTACCTGCAATGCTGCGTGAAGGTGGGAAGCCCGCCCAACACCATTCGTGCCTCCAGTGCAAATGTTCATGCTCAAACCCCCCCCCCCCCCCCACCCACCATTACCCGCCCCTGTATGGGAGTGAAAATTTAGCCCCACATCTCTCATAGTTTTTAGCATTAATTTTGTTTGTGCTATTAATTTATTTGTATTGTTACAAATGCTCATGCATTCAAATAACTTGGCTATTTTCTCTCTTACCCTGATGTCACACTGATCACCAATGCCCATTACGAGTGTTAAGTTAACTGTCCCTTCCTGAACCATTCTTTTTGAAAGAAGTTTAGAGTACCCAATTCTTTTTTTCCAATTAAGGGGCAGTTAATTAAGGGGCGATTTAATATGGCTAATCCACCTACCCTGCATATCTTTCAGGGTGAGACCCACACAGACATGGGGAGAATGTGCATGCTCCACATGGATAGTGACTTGGGGCCAAGATCGAACCTGGGTCTTCAGGTCACTAATCCCAGCCTGGAGACTAACTCAGTGAAACAACTCTTTTTCTCCAATATTGTTGCCAGTAGCCCCCTGCACCAGTTCCTTCCCTTTCACACCAGTTAACCTAATCTACTTGACCCTATGCCAATTTGCACATAGCTCAGATAGCAATGCACTGATTCTTACCAGTGAGGTTCTGTGTTCTACTTTGAAAGGTAAGTACAAAAGGTCCTACCTATGCCTCTACATGCCTCGGAGCAACTCTATGGCCATTTATAAAGTATGCACTGTGGACAGAATGAATTTAGGGCGGCAAGGTGGTGCAGTGGTTAGCACCATTGACTCACTGCATCGAGGACCCAGATTCGATCCCGGCCTCGGGTCACTGTCAGTGTGGGGTTTGCATATTCTCCCAGTGTTTGCGTGGGTCTCACCCCCACAACCCAAATATACCCAGGGTAGTGGATTGGCCACACTAAATTGCCCCTTAGTTTAAAAAAAATAACAGTGGCATGTTGCAGAGGAGAAAAACAACCAATTCTGAAATCATAATGAGCACAGGTGGAGAATCTAGATGGTCTGGCCATCTGTTTCTACTGAAACAGTTCCCAGATACCTCTCAAATTTATTAGCTCAGCAAGATTCTGTTTTGACAGCTGAGTAAAATATTTACTTTGCTTGACCAACATGCTTTTATATGGTTTATTGTAAGTCACTTTTTCTGTGATCTCTTGTGTCAATATCTGATTGTTTATTTACAGAAAACTAAGAGGTGTGACATGGTTAAACCTCTGTTACTAATGCTATAATTGCCCTGTCTAATCAATGTTATTAGGGTTGTAGGAACAGTAGTATGTGTGCCCGTTTTTCTACAGCATTTCAACACTTGCCATTGTTACCACATGGCAGATTGGTTCAGTACATAATGCATACTGGGTGAATAGGCATGGAAGGGCCATGAAGGTGGCCTGGAGGTCAAGGAAAGGGCATGGATGGAATGAAGCTGACAGAATATGGAGAGTGAGTGGGGGTGATGGGGTGTGAGGGATGAGGGCTAGAGTACCAAACGGCTTTTAATACAAATGGGAAAAGTTGCAGAGAACTGAGGTGGGCCTTTAACGAATATGCCTTCGCACTCGCCAACCCCTGTGGCTACTGGTATAATATACATCTATGTATATAATGGAGTGCAGACAGGCAGTGACTGACACACAGGATGACCAGTAAGCACACAGAACACAGCAGCCAATCACCAGACAGGACACGACCACTATAAAGCCAGAGGGCACCAGTTTTCCCGTTCTCTCGGGATCCAGCCTCTGAGACAGTCAGAGCTCGTGAGCATAGCCAGTACAAACACCATGTGGTAGTCAGTTAGCCTCAGGTCTCCAGTCAAGTCAGCATAGTGTCAACCCACAGTTGAACATGTAAAATAGTCAGATGTTAAATAAAATCGTGTTGCACCTCATCAAGTGTTGGAAGTCTGTCTCTCGCTACACTGCATCAAACGCAGTCCACATAAACCCAGCCTACCCAACACATCAGCTACCTGCAGTCTGCTTCTGGCATTGACTGGCCTGACTGCATCCTACCCCCGACTCCCCAGAGTGAAGATTGTGTTTCAGGCATATTCCGCACGACCTCCCATGTGCTACAGTTGTTACACAACATCCTCCTCGCCATCCCCATATAATCTTGTTAGATTTAGTGAATCAATTAAAGTTTATGCATTTGATCAATGCTTTTTTTGCTGTTAAACTAATTACTTGATCTAATTTATAGGCGAGTAACTTAAATGTTCACCTTGTGCTGTGATGCCATTTTATGATTTCTCCTATGCAGCTGAGGGTTTCGCATGCTGGAGTGCAAGCAAACACAGTCACCAATTTGCACCAACAAGATCCCACAAATACCAAATGTGCATTTACAATGTAACTCTCCATTTCACTTAGCCTTGCCCCCTGTGTCATGGCAGCCTTTCATCTCCTAGACGATGGTGGGCAACTCTGTGTTAAGCATCGCCTGATATGGCCCAGGAGCTGCATTCTCAAGCATATCAGTCTCTCCTGCATTTGCTGCAGATGGAGACATTCGGATTAGAAGATCAAGATTTGCTGGCTTCTAACTTCTCTGGGATCTCTTCTTGGCCAGCTGAGCTTATTACATAGAACATAGAACAGCACAGTACAGGCCCTTCGTGCCACGATGTTGTGTCGACCATTTATCCTAATCAAAGATCTACCTAACCTGCACACCTTCAATTTACTGCTGTCCATATGCCTGTCCAAGGGTCGCTTACATGTCCCTAATGATCTGACTTCACCACCACTGCTGGCAGCGCATTCCACGCACCCACCACTCTCTGTGTAAAGAACCTACCCCTGACGTCTCCCCTATACCTTCCTCCGATCACCTTAAAATTATGTCCCCTCATGACTGCCATTTCCGCTCTGGGGAAAAGTCTCTGGCTATCAACTCTATCCATGTCTCTCATCACCTTGTACACCTCTATCAAGTCCCCTCTCTTCCTTCTTCGCACAAGTGAGAAAAGCCCTAGCTCCCTCAACCTTTCTTCATAAGACATGCCCTCCAGTCCAGGCAGCATCCTGGTAAATCTCCTGTGCACCCTCTCCAAAGAATCCACATCCTTCCTATGATGAGGCGACCAGAACATGACACTATTCCAATTGTGGTCTAACCAGAGTTTTATAAAGATGCAGCAAAACATCGAAGCTCTTAAACTCAATCTTCCTGTTAATGAAAGCCAACACACCATAGGCCTTCTTAACAGCCCTATCAACCTGGGTGGAAACTTTGAGGGATCTATGTACATGGACCCCAAGATCCCTCTGTTCCTCCACACTTCCAAGAAACCTGCCTTTAACCCTGTATTCAGCATTCAAATTTGACCTTCCAAAATGAATTACTTCACATTTATGTAGGTTGAACTCCATCTGCCACTTCTCAGCCCAGCTCTGCATCCGGCCAATGTCCTGTTGTAACCTGCAACAACCCTCAACATTATCTGCAACTCCACCAACCTTTGTGTCATTGGCAAACTTACTAACCCACCATTCCACTGTTCAGCTCTTCCAATACCATTCCAACGTCAAAGTCTCCAGAAATGACTTGAAATTAAATTTAATACCAAGATGCTGTTGAAATTTAGACACCATGCATTTTATATTAAGACTATCTGATTCTCTTGCCGTCAGCACAGAATTTCTTGTCCAAAATTGTGCCTTTCACTTCAGATTTGGTCACTTTGAGCTTTCGATACGCCTGCTCACAAAGATATTCTGATAAACATGTTAAATTATCCGAGTTGTATTTTCTGAACCGAGAGATTGTCGAAGTTTGTGTCTTGCACTCATCAGGAAAAATACAAGATTGCCAAATTTCAAACAGTCATAACCATTTGTACTACAGGAGAAAAGAGTTCTGATTGGTTGACAGGTCCACTGGAAGAGGCGTTTCCATGGAGAAACTCCTATCCAGTAACATGGCTCATTTATGTGTGCAGAGACCTGTTCTCTGAAAACAAAAGGAATATTCAAACCATGAACCTATTTTCAATTGCGTGGGATTTTGGGAAGTATTTTTGTATGATGATTGCAAGACAAAAAGCTGTGGTAATATATCTCTCCTTTCTACAATATCCAAATCTACCGAAGTGTGGAGGGTGAGAGCTAGATGATCTTTACTTTTTTTTCATTATAAATGGGACCATGTTAGTTTGCACATTCTCCCCATGTCTGCATGGGTTTCACCCCCACAACCCAAACAATGTGCAGGTTGGATGGATTGGCCATGCTAAATTGCCCCTTAAAAGGAAAAAAATAATTGGTACTCTAAATTTAAAAAAATAAATAAATGAAAATAAATGGGACCGCGTCCCATTGCACCAAAGTGTAAACAACCTGCCTCGGCTCCCAGCAGCCCTTGTGGTTGCCTCAAAATTCCGGCTGACCAACTGCAGCCCGCACCCACTCCCACCCCTCTCACCCTCACCCCCACCACTTTGGACATAGCCTCGAAGAAGGCTGTCCAGTACTCCACAAGTCTGGGCCAAGACCAGAACATGTGGCCGTGGTTGACCGGGCCTCTTTGGCACCGTTCACATCTGTTCTCCACCTCTGGGAAGAACCTACTCCTACGGGTTCTTGTTAAGTGGGCTCTATGTACCACTTTTAGTTGCGTCAGGCTGAACCTTGCGCACGTGGAGGTGGAGTTGACCCTATTCAGTGCTTCGCTCCAGAGTCCCCACCCTATTTCGATCCCCAGATCATCCTCCCATTTCATTCTTGTTGCGTCCAGTACGGTGTCGGCCCTTTCTATCAGTCGGTCATACATGTCGCTACAGCTTCCTTTATCTAATATGCTTGCGTCTAGTAACTCTTCCAGTAGTGTCTGTCGTGTTGGTTGTGGGTATCTCCTTGTCTCCTATCGTAGGAAGTTTTTTAATTGCAGGTACCTTAGCTCGTTCCCCCTGGCTAGCTGGAATTTCTCTGTTAGTTCGCCCAGTGTTGCGATCCTGCCGACCGTGTATAGGTCCCTGACTGTCAGTGTCCCTCTGTCCTGTCCCCACCTTTTGAAGGTGGCGTCCGCCAACGCTGGCGTGAACCTATGGTTGTTGCAGATGGGAGCTTTACCTGACATTTTGGTCAGGCCAAATTGCTGCCGTAGTTGGTTCCAGGATTGGAGAGTGGCTATTGCCACCGGGCTGCTGGAGTGTTGTTTGGGTGGGGATGGGAGTGCCACCGTGGCGAGGGCCCGGAGTGAGGTCCTCCTGCAGGAGGTCTCCTCCGCGTGCACCCACTCGGCTTCTGGCTCTTTGATCCATCCCCTTACACGCTCAGCCGTCGCCGCCCAGTGGTAGAATTGTAGGTTTGGGAGGGCAAGCCCCCCCCCTGGATTTTGTTTTTTGAAAGACCTTCTTTGGGATCCTAGCATTCCCCCCCCCCCCCCCCCCCCCCCCCCCCCCATACGAACGCCATGATTAGTTTGTCCAGCGCTTTGAAAAAGGCCTTGGGGATGTAGATCGGGATGGATCTGAATAGGAAGAGGTACCTGGGCAGCACGTTCATTTTGATCGTCTGGACTCTCCCCGCGAGGGTGAGTGGGAGTGTGTTCCATCTTTGCAGGTCCTTTTTTACTTCCTCTGTCAGAGTGGTGAGGTTCCATTTGTGGATCCCTTTCCAGTCATGGGCTGTTTGGATCCCCAAGTAGCAGAATTTGTGTCGGGATTGTTTAAACGGCAGTCCCGTTAGTGCTGCCCCCCCCCCCCCCCCCCCCCTACTTGTGGGTGTTCCTGGAAGATCTCGCTTTTGCTCATATTAAGTTTGTAGCCTGAGAAGGCGCCAAGCTCTTTCAGGAGCGCGATGATTCTGTCCATGCTGCTTTGTGGGTCCGAAATGTAGAGGAGCAGATCATCTGCATAGAGTGAGACTCTGTGCTCTCTGCCACCCCTTCGGATCCCCTTCCAGCTTTTTGCTGCTCTGAGCACAATTGCTAGTGGCTCGATCGCTAGAGCGAACAGCAGCGGGGACAGTGGGCATCCTTGTCTGGTGCCCCTGTGCAGCTGGAAGTATCGGGAGTTGGTGTTGTTTGTCCGTACGCTCGCCATGGGAGCGCTATATAGGAGTTTTACCCAGGAGGTGAATCCTGTTCCAAGCCCGAACCGATCCAGTACCTCTATGAGGTATTTCTATTCGACTCTGTCGAAGGCCTTTTCTGCATCTAGGGAGACGATCACCTCTTGTGTTCTCTCCCCGGATGGGGTCATTATCATGTTCAGCAGGCGCCTAATGTTCGAAGTAAGCTGTCTACCTTTGACAAAGCCCGTCCGGTCCTCTGCTACCACCTCTGGCACGCAGTCTTCCAGCCTTTTGGTTAGAATCTTGGCCAGTATTTTGGCATCCGCGTTCAGTAGTGAGATTGGTCTGTATGACCCACATTCCGTTGGGTCTTTGTCCTTCTTAGGTATCAGCGAGATTGAGGCCTGTGCTAGTGTGGGTGGCAGTGTGCCCCTGGCTAGTGAGTCTGTGAACATCTCCCGCAGGTGTGGGGCTAGTGCTGTCGCGAATGTTTTGTAGAAGTCCGCTGGGAACCCGTCTGATCCCGGCACCTTCCCCGCCTGCATGGAGCTAATGCTGTCCATGATCTCTCTCAGTGCTAGTGGTGCTTCCAGTTCCCGTTTTCTGCCCTCCCCCACAACTGGTATGTCCAGTCCATCAAGGAACCGTTTCATCCCGGACTCCCCCCTTGGGGGCTCTGAGGTGTACAGCCCTTGGTAAAAGGCCCTGAATGCTTTGTTGATCTTTTCTGGTTCTGTTTCTAATGTGCCCCGAGTGTCCCTGATTTGCGCAATTTCTCTGGTGGCCACCTGCTTTCTCAGCTGGTGTGCCAGCAGGCGGCTGGCTTTGTCTCCGTGTTCGTATAGGGTCCCACGTGCCTGGTGGAGTTGATGCACTGCTTTCCTGGTGGAGAGCAGATCGAAGTTCCTTTGTAACTCTTTCCTCTCCGCTAGAAGCTCGACAGTCGGGGCCTCGGAGTATTTGCGGTCTACCTCCAGTTTGGAGTTGACCAGCTGCTGCCTGGCCGCCCTTTCCTCCCTATCTCTTCACGCTTTGAAAGTGATGCACATGCACCATCCTTGAGATTACTCTAAAGACCCCCCTCCAATACCCCTCCAGTTTTCGGCAGGACCAAAACATATGAATGTAATTTGCGCCCCTCGCCCAGCGTTCACAAATATCCTGCACCCCCTCAAAAAGTCATCTCATCCTTGCCCTTGTGAGGTACGCCCTGTACACAACCTTCAACTGTATCAGCACCAACCTCAAACCTCGCGCATGAAGTCGAGGCATTCACCCTCCGAAGCACGTCACGCCACAACCCTTCCTCCATACCCTTCCCCAACTCTTCCTCCCACTTTGCCTTAATCCCATCCAGTGATACCTTATCTTCTCCCATAATAACCCCATAAATCGCCGACACCACCCCTTTCTCCAATCCCCCTGCCGTCAGTATCTCTTCCAACAGTGTGGGGGCCGGTGTAATTGGAAAGCTCTGAACCTCCTTCCTTTTTAAAAAATTGTTTGGACACGAGGGCAATTCAGAATGGCCAATCCACCTAACCTGCACATCTTTGGACTGTGGGAGGAAACCGGATCACCCGGAAAAAACCCACGCAAACACGTGGAGAACGTGCAGAGTCCGCACAGACAGTGACCCAAGTTGGGAATTGAACCTGGGACCCTGGAGCTGTTAAGCAACTGTGCTAACCATTGTGCTACAGTGCTGCTCCTGTACCTCTTTCCTGGCAAAATTTCGGACCTGCATACATCTAAACATCTCCCTCTGCCCCAACCGATATTTCTCCCCCAGCGCCTCCAACATCATAAATTGCCCTCCCAGAAACAAATCCTTCAATACCCTAACTCCCCTCTCCTCCCATCTCAGAAGATTCCCATCCCACCTCCCAGGTTCAAATCTATGATTCCCTCAAATCAACATTTTCCTTGACCCGGCCACAACCTAAGGTGCTGGCGCAACTGTCTCCAGATTCTGAACTTCGTCACTTCCGCCGGACTCCCTGAGTATTTCCCTGGGGCTGTCGGGAGCAGCGCTGTTGCCAATGCCCTCAACCCCTGCATAGTCTCTCCTCCATTCTAACCCACATTGAGTTTTGCCCCCGCCCACTACCCCCCCTCCCCCCACCATACAGCCCCGCACCTTCTCAACATTCGCTGCCCTGTAATAATACAGTAAATTTGGGAGACCCAACCCCCCCTGACTGCCGTCCTCTTGCCTTCCTCATCCTGCCCACCCCCCCACCTCCCCAAATAAACGAGGTAATCATCTTTTCTACTTCCTTAAAAAACTTTTATAAAAAGATCGGCAGGCACTGAAAAATGAACAAAAACCACGTGGCAATACATTCATCTTAACTTTGAAGAATTAATATTATTAAAGTTGTCAATCTTAATGGGTATTCATTTACCAAAATTCAGGGGTTTGTGGAACTGCAATTCAATTGTGATACTGTTCACATAGAAATTGCATTCTATGATTTTAAATTGCCGAATTAATGATAGAAAAATCATCTCTGTGACATATTGAAGAGCAAATTTTAAGTATGTGATTCCCTCCATACGTTTACCTGCAATACCCTGCACTGCATTTCTATTTATAATTATTGGCACCTCTGTTTTGACATCAAGCATAAATAGCTGTTTCCCACTGTAGTCACGCCCACTGCATCCTCATCCAAGCAATAGTTGGAAACAGGCGCTGACGATTTTGTTTTCGTTTTTGTTTTGCTTTTGAGCTTTTTACTTATTGAGAAGTTCTCTTCAAGCACAATTCTGTGGAATTTGCATCCAGTATTTTAGCAGTCTGGGTGGAGGCATTCTTTTATAAATGACATAATTTTGATCTTTCAGACTGGGGGTTTTATGCGGAATGGCATACAGCATGAGATCTATTAATAAAACTTAGAGCACTGAGGCTTGTGAGTGGGAAGACTTGCTGAAATTACTAAGGAAATCTAATGGCTAATCTAGTGATGTGTAAGAAATATATCACTCATGGCACACCTAGATTTTTATAAGAATCTCAGCTCTGATAGAGGTAAGTGCTTTTCCTATTTGCACTTGGGATAATTTTATAAGCTGATCTACTTACATGTGTGAAGAAATACAACTAAGGATACGAATAGTATATTCATTAAGATGGTAAATTCAAAATATTTATAAAGCACACCTTTTAACTGGTTTGATATAAAATTTGACTTGGAGCTCATCCTTTATGGAAATGCTCAGTATTCCGATCTCTTCAAAGATGAGCATGAGTTGTTTTCCCAAAATGTGAAATTACAGACAACTCTCGTTATACTGATTCAGTGGAATATATTCCCTCCCAAAATTCAGTGGCTGTTGATTTTAAAGCTTGCCTTTTTACATTTTTGTGATCCCTCTCTTATAGTGCAAGTCATGTGAATATTGCAAGGTACATTTGTCTTCTGCATAATTGTGGTTAATTTGCACTTTGTGGAATGTAATGATTGGGCGTTTAATTTTGAAGATTGTGTGGGGGGTGTAGCTATTTAAAGAAATGACATTAGTTTGCGTCTGAGAGATTTGAAATTATTTATGTTTCATTAAAAGAATGCACCTCAGTTAAAATTTACTGTATTTTTGAGATATAGCACTAAAGTGTGTTTAATTCCAGTGTAGATATGTCACAAAATAAAACTGCAGTGGAACTGCCATTCTCTGCCAACATTTTTATTGGGCTCTATTCAACTACACAGCATTTCATTTGAGTGAATAAAACTGCATTGATTTTCTCCTTTTTTTAAAGGGACATTCCATTAAATAATGCTTAATATATTGGTAACCATTATGCAACAATTAAATATGTGATTAAGTAAATTTGCTGTTACAAATCTAGTTCTAACCACCAAATAGCTTTCTGTGGACAGACTGTCTCTGGTTTTATTTGACTCGAATTCAACTTGACAGCTGTCAATTATTAACTGCGAAGGAAACAATTAAAAAGGGTTAAACCTTAAATTTTGCATATGTGACAGTTGAAAAATGTAGCTGTTTGCTACCATCCAAATGCTGTTGAATTGCAGTATATAAATATCCCTACCAACCATATTTTTATTTGTGAGTTCTTGATATAAAAATATAGAAAATGAAGCCGAAATATTGCTCTGGTTAGTAAATATGTATTTGGGGATATAGAATCTTATTTGCAGCTTTAGAGTGATGTTTATATAAAGTACATTTGATGTGACATCTTGGTGGATCGTGATACAGGCCAGTGCACATTGTCAAATTTCATCAGTAATATATTCTGCATTGATATTGCGATGGAGGCATTGAAATGTATGCCAATTCATTGAAATAGTCGCCTGCAGTTTAAAAGAGTGCAGCAAAACTGGCTTCTCTTTTCTATTATGGAGTAGGTATGCAAGTATTAATAATTAATGAATATCAGTGCACACTTTTGATGTAGCTGTCTTACCTGTCAAAGCAGAGTTGTCTTACCTGTCAAAGCAGAGAGGAGATGATAAATTGCACAACAATCTAATCTTACATTTCTTACACTGGAATGTTTTGGAAACTGAAACAGGGTGGCAATTCTTTTCATATTTGGAATGTGAATTTCCTGAAACTGAGCAATTGTACAGCAGCAAGCAATCAAGTAATTGCACAGCAGCTTCTAGGAATGGTTAATGAAAAGATTATTGGCCAAGATATAGAGCCATTTGGGGAAAACTGTCCATCTTTATTCATTAATGGATTGCAAAATAAAATGAATGAGTAGGTTATTTACAATAGGCTTTCCCTTTCACAGTAACACTGCACACAGCTTTCTTCAGGTCCAGTAAACAGGTAAATGTTGTGTTGTCCTCTGATGGTTAAGCCATAGGAATTAGGAGCAGAAGTAGACAATTCAGCCCTTCGAGCCTGCTCCGCCATTCAATCAGATCATAGCTGATCTTTTCCTGGTCTCAAATCCACTTAACCAACCTGTTGCCCATATACCTTTAACCTGCTTTTTTTAAAATCAGAAATATATCTATCTCCTTGAAACCATTAAAAAAAAAATTCCAAGGGGCAATTTAGCGTAGCCAATCAACCTACCCTGCTCATCTCTTGGGTTGTGGGCATGAGACCCATGCAGACACGGGGAGAATGTGCAATTCTTGAAACAATTTAATGACCCAGTTTCCACTGCACCAGGGGGCAGTGAGTTCCACAAATTCACCACCCTCTGCGAGAAGTAGTTCCTCCTCTTCTCCATTCTAAATCTATGACCTCTCAACCTATATCCGTGACCTCTCATTTTGGATTGCCCCACAAGGGGCAACATCTGGTCAATGATTACTTTATCATTCCAAATATATTCAAAAGTACAAACAACATAAATAAGTTTCTCCACATCTCACGCGTTACAATTTGCACCAGTTTCTCCTCCATAGCACCTTAGCACGCTCCCCCCCCATCCCCCCGATGCATGATTCCTCAAACATGGCCGTAAACAGCCCTCACCATGTCTCAGAACCCTCCGCTGCTCCCCTCAATTCCCCTGTGAAACCCTCTCCATACCTTCCCCGCAAAGTCCCTCACTTGCATTTGAATTTGCTTCCCTTCAGGAGTTCTACCCTCTTCCTCAGCTCTTCCAGATTTGCAAACCTTTCCTCCAGATGTAGATCCTTCACCCTCACCAGCCCCACTTCTCTCCACTTCCTATACATGCCATCCATTTCCCCCGGCTTGAACCCGTGGTTCTCACACAGTGGTGTTTGCACCGACATCAACTCCATTCTAAAGTGTCTACTCAGCTGATTCCACACCCAAATGTGGACTGTACGACCGGGCTGTCAGTATATCTCCTTGGTGCCAGTGGTAGTGCTGCTGTCACCCTGGCCCTTGGGCTGGACCCACGACAGGACCCCTGCTCCATCCTAAACCATTCTAACCCCTCTCCTTTCCACCACCGCCTCACTTTCTCCATGTTCACCGCCCAGTAATAGTGCAGCAGATTAGGTAAGCCCCCCCTCCCCCCCCCCCCCCGGGGGTCTTCTTTACCTTGGGTTCTATTCCCGCCGAAGTAAACTCAGAGATTGCTGCGTCCAGCTTTCAGAAAAAGGCCTTCGGAATGAAGACTGGGAGGGTCGGGAATATGAATAGGAGCCGAGGCAGGAAATTCATTTTCACCACTTGGACCATCACCGCCAGTGTCAGGTGTAACGTATCTCATCTCCTAAAGTCCTCCTTTACCTCCTCTACCAACTTTTGTCAAGTTCAATTTGTGCATGGTCGCCCACTCCCCCGTCACCTGGACTCCCAGATATCCAAACCGATCTCCGGCTACTCAAATGGCAACGCCTCTAAATTGGCTTGCCGACCCACCACGCTCACCGGAAACACCTTGCTTTTTGCCACATTCAACTTATAGCCCGAGACGGCCCTGAACCTCTCTTATCAGCTGTAACTCTCACCATACTCTCCAACGGGTCTGAGACGAACAGCAATAGGTCGTCTGCATACAGTGACACCCGATGTTTCCTACTCCCACTCGTAATCCCCTGTCACTCCGTTGGCCCCCGAAAGGCCATCGCCAAGGGCTCTATCACCAGCGTGAACAGCAGATGCACCCACGCCACAAACCTCAGCCCAAACACAAACCTTTCAAGAACCTCAAACAGGTACCGCCACTCCACCCAGTCGAACGCCTTCTCCTTCTCCATAGATACCACTAACCCCTCCCCTTGAAGGGGTCATGATCACATTTCGTAATCGCCTAATATTACTGGAAATTTGCTCACCCTTCACAAAGATATGGGCCTGTATGACCCGCACTCCCTTTCTTCGAAATTAACGTGATCGTCGCCTGTGTCATTGTCTCCGGCAGCTCCCTCCTCCTCCGGCGCCTTGCTAAACACCCCCAATAAATGTGGTGCTAAATCCATCGGAAACTCCTATAAAACTCTGCCGGGTAACCGCCCAGCTCCGGGGGCGTTTCCCGACTTCATCGCTCTTATGCTTTCCATCAACTTTCCTAACCCTGATTGCTCCTCGTGCGCCTGCCTCTTTTCCTCATCCAGCTGTGGGAATTCCAGCCCGTCCAGAAACCGTCCCATATTCCCTTCCTCACCCCAGGATCGGCCCTGTACAATTTCTCACACTACTTCCTTAACGCCTCGTTTATCTTACCCGGCTCCAACATTACCTCCCCCTTCCCTGTCCATACTCCCAGGATTTGTCTGGACGTGGCCTGCCTCGGTAGCTGATGGGCTAGCGTGCGGCTCGCCTTCTCTCCATAATCATATTGCAACCCCCTTCACTCCCGCAGCTGCCCAACAGCCTTTCCCATCATCAGCCTATCAAACTGCCCCTGTAACTTATTTCTCTTTGCCAAATCCTCCACGGTGGGGGCTCTCAAATCTTCTCATCCAATAATCGTCCATACTCCCCTCTCCTCCTCCTATCTCTGTGCACCTTGAACGAGATGATTTCCCCTGAATCACCGCCTTTGATGCCTTCCAGAATGTGGTCGCCGATACCTCCCCATTTTGTTTCAGCTTCACGTAAACCTTAATCACCGACTGCACCTTATCGCAGAACCACCTGTCCGCTGGAAACCCGGGTGTAGCCTCCATCCCGGCCTCTGTTCCTGTCGCGAATGAAGTCAAACCTCCAGCCAGTGTGGTGCGTGGTCAGAAATCACGATTCCTGCATACTCTTCTCACACCACCCCACCAACACCTCTCAGCTCATCACAAAAAAATAAATTCTGGAGTATATTTTGTACTTGTGCAAGAAGAAGGAGTACTCCCTCTCCCCCAGGTTCTTAAACCTCCATAGGTCCACCATACCTATCCTTTCCATAAATCCTCCCAGCACCTTCACCATCCTCAACCTTCTCATTGACTTGGGGCTCGACCTATCCACCCTAGGCTCCAGCACACAATTAAAGTCCCCTCCCATGATCAACTGATGTATGTTCAAGTCTGGAATCGTCCTAGCAACCCCCTCACAAACTCCATGTTGTCTCAGTTCGGTGCATATACATTCACTCGCACCACCGATATCCCCTCCAGCACCACGCTCACCATCGCATATCTCCCCCCTGAATCTCACACTTCCTTGGCACTTACAAACCCCGTTTTTTTTTTACTCAACAGGTTGGTCAACACCCCCCCCCCCCCCCCCCCCCCCCAACGTCATTGAATCAAACCCCAGTGGAATACCTGACCTGACCCACCCATCCCTTTCTCAACCTAAACTGGTCCTTCACTCGGAGATGCGTCTCATGCAGGAAGACCGCTGTTCCTGCCTCAAACGGTGCGTGGTCAGAAATCACGATTCCCGCATACTCTGTCCCCACCAATACCCCTTGGCTCACCACAAAAACTCCTCTTTGATGAACACCATCAACTGCTCCATCTGGGGTTTTCCAGCATGCGACAGCCCATCCCCCTCGGCCATTATTCCAATTGTTGCTGCACCACAGGTCTCTTCCAGTTCCTTGGCCAGGTCTTTAACATTCTGCCAGGTCTGATGACCAGTAGACATGCCACTCCTGGGGGAACTTCTCCTCCACCCTTCAGCTACACTTTCCCGTCAAAATTTTCCATTTTCAGGTAAAAAGAACTTAAATCAATGCCTTTTGAGCTGGAGCTGTCCTGTGTGCAACCACTCACTCCATCGTCACCACCGTAAGTCTGCATTTACTTTATCAATCCCATTTTGTATTTTATACACCTCAAGCCCCCTCTCATCCTTCTAAACTCCAGCGAGAATAAGCTCAAACTGTTTAATCTCTTCTCATTCACCAACCCTTTCGTCCTGAGAATCAATCTGGTGAACCTCCTCTGAACTGCCTCCAAAGCCACCACATCCGTCCTCAGATAAGGAGACCAAAACTGGGCACAATACTCCAGATATGGTCTCACCAACACCCTATATAATTGCAACAACACTTCTCTACTCCAATGCCATCTTGAGTATCGAGGGTACCAATCAAAATTTAAATATTTCATGCAGAAATATTGGTACAGTGCTTCAACTGGAAGTGCTCAGAATGTTAAAAGGATTAAGGATCGCTCACTCACCATCTCGTGTCCTAATCTAGTGGTTACTGTGTTGCTGAACAATGTTGTTCCAAACACTCTCTGGCTTTAAGCGCTTAACTGAAGAATCGGTTTTCAGCTGGAGTAAAGTGATAGAACCATAGAAAAGATACGGCACAGAAAGAGGCCATTCACTCCATCGGGTCTGTGTCTGCCATAAAAGAAAAAAGTAACTAGCTGCTTTTAATCCCACTTTTGCACCTGGTTCGTAGCCTTCAGATGCAGATTCAGGAGTTGAGCATTTCTGCCCCAACCAACAACTTAGGCAGTGAATTGCAGATGTAATGCCCACCACCCTCTGGGTGAAAAGTGTTTTTCCTCATGTCCCTTCTAATCCTTCACCCAATCAACTTAAATCTATTTCTCCTGGTCATTGGCCCCTCAGCTCGGGGAAAGAGGTCTTTCCTGTCCACTGTCTAGGTCCCTCATAATTTTGTACACCTCCATTAGATCACACCTCTTCCTCTGTTCGAAGGAAAACAACCCAAGCCTATCCTATCTCTCTTCATAGCTGCAAATCTCTCCTTTACAGCTGCCATAGTTTGTGGGAACAAAAAACACCACCCAATCATCTCTGCTGCTGGTGGGGTATCACACAGGTCCAGAACATATCTGGACCAACATGACATTTACATGCCAGCCCTTACCTGTAGAAGACCTGGGGCAGCTCACAGATATCTGAAAATAGGGAATCCTCCAGCGACCAGATTCTGGAGCACTCTGGGAAGCAGCGAGTGGGTGGAGCATCAACCGTGTGGATCTTCCCAGGGTAATGACTTAAAAGAGGTGGTTGCTCTCGGCACAGCTTCTTCCAGGAGGTGAATCTTCAAGCAGCAGGTGTAAAGCTGCAGGAGGTGCTGTTGGGTGGCTGGGAGAGGAAATGAATGAGGAAGAGAGGAATGAAGAGGTGGGGTGGGGTCCTAGAGTGGGAGATTGGTGGTGGTTGGGGAAAGAGATGTTGATGGGGTCATAGAATGGATGAGATGAGATGGGATGGGAGGGTGGTGAGTGCTGTCCTGGAGTGCATGCAGGCACTGGAAAGGGACATTGGGAGGACGGTGGGGGGGGGGGGGGGGGGTTGAAGAGAGAGGAGAGAAAGGGGTTCAGAGGAAGGGGTCAGTGGAGCAACCTTGGGGGGCATACTAAGGTTACCAGTGATGGAACAGGATGACAGTGGGAGTTGATGGGAAGGAAGGTTGTGAGGATGATATCTAGTGAAGAGGCACTGGGGGTTATTAGAGGGATACAGAGGGTAATGCAAATTCTGGGGAACTGAAGCATGTAGAATGTACAATACTGGGCCCTTGGGTGAGATGAGTTTGTGAAGGGCAAAGGCTTAGCGTGTGTGCGGGACCTCTTGCAAATGTCTTGCAAGGGCCCTGATGAAGAACTCTGTCTCCGTGCACATGCATGATTCCAGGGGACATGGGTGGACCCAGGCTCTATTGTAAATAAAGTACAAGTGAATTATATTTACAAAAGTGTGATAAGTTTTGCAATAATACAGCAGCTGTGCAACCACTTGTGAAATCCAAACTTCAAATTTTTCTTTCCTTTCTCAACCATCATAGGGTGTGAACCTCGCAAATGCCTGTTCCCCAGCAGTCCTCCAAATGCTGGTGAACTTGGCTTCGCCTACCTCCCTTGCTCCGGACATATGTCCATGCAGTGGCCACCAGGATGTCGGACCATTCTTAAATTAGATCTAATACCGACCGTGATGTGTGCCTCTGGTTTGGTGGAGGGTGCAGGTAACTGCTGTGATGCCTCTAGGTTGGTGGAGGGTGCAGATGACTGCTAGGATGCTTCTCTACGTTCACTACCTTACCCTTTAATGTTCTCGCTCCCGCCTGGGCTTGTTTGAGTACTGGACAGGACTTTATTACTTTTTTGCCATGCCCTCTTCCTGGTGGTGGCTATAAGTGAGAGAGGAGAAAGCAAATTACTGCATGAGGGGCCTTAGACAGTTAGAACGCTAATTTGTTAGGTTTTTATGATGTGCATGGGTTCTTTCTGATTGCCAAACAATCTCTCCATCTCCACGGGATCTGTCCCACTGCATTCCTACCAGCTGGGCTGCCTGTTCCGTGAAGTTGGTCAGTTGTTTTCAGTGTGGCTGGCCCTCTTTCTGCTCCCTCCCTGCTATTATGGCTTAACTTCTCCTGTGCCAAGAGAAATGATGCGGTTGAGAGAAATTGTGTTTCAAGTATCTTGGCTTGGGTCACTGTCTGTGCGGAGTCTGCACGTTCTCCCTGTGTCTGCGTGGGTTTCCTCCCACAAGTCCTGAAAGATGTGCTTGTTAGGTGAATTGGACATTCTGAACTCTCCCTCAGGCACCGGAGTGTGGAGACGAGGAGATTTTCACAGTAACTTCATTACAGTGTTAATGTAAGCCTACTTATGACACTAATAAATATTATTATTATCATGCTTCCAGTCTTACTGGATTAGGTGACATCTGATTGATGCACTGCAGGTTGTCCACAAAGTTTCAGGGCCAACACCCTCCAGAGCGGTGACGCCATGCAGATATGGCGATGAAGCTCACAGAGGCATGTCATTAGCAGTGACCCTCTTCATCTCCCTTGCACATCCCTCTCCCAGATGGCTTGTGAGCTCTCTGTGTGGCAAGTTCAATGATCCCCAAGTGGCCTCTCCAGCTGCAGAGTAGTGGGGCTATCTGGCATCACCTTATCACGTTGCCACTGAGGCCATTTCCCCTGTACAATTCAGTGAGGTGTGACAGGAATTGAGGATTCATTTACCCTGGCAGAACAGGTACGTCATTCATTCTGTCCATTGTACACCTTGGCTATTGATTGCCCTGGAGAAGCTCCCATGCTGGGATCATCTCCCTGGTAGGCCTCCTCCTCCCATCCTGTGAATAGATGATGTCCTTGGCCTTCACTTCATCAAGCAGGATGCCCAAGGAGGCATCGGTGAATTTGAGCACCGGAGCTCCCTGTGTTCCTTTGGGCCATCTCCTCCTGTGTTGAGTGAATTGCTGTCAGAGTGCCTTTTAAAAATGACACCTGCATATGACAGCAGGGCGTGTGCTCCATCCAGCCCACCCTGCTATGTGAAATGTTGGGAAACGCCCGACTGCATAATTACTCAGGCTGGGGTTGCCCAATTTCCAAGCAGCCTCTGTGACCTGAAACACTCGTTTCTGTTCCTCCAACTGCTAGAGCAAGGTCCCAGAATGGAAAATTCCAACCACGTGCACAACTTTGTTGCACAGAAATGCAATGTGTTAAACCGGAAAAGGGTTTCATTTTTGCCCTTTGCTGTAGAAAACTGAATTAGCTTGCTGTTGTTTTTTTTTTGTCTATATTTATAATAGGGCATGATAGCAAGCTGTGAGATGCCTCAGATTCAGAAAGTCTAAATTTAAAAACTCGTGCTTAATGCAATTACTAATCAAAATCCCAATGGAGTGGTATAGTAGGATGCTTTCTGAATCTGTGTTTTGATGCTTCAGAAAGTATAGTGATGGCTGGTGCAGTTGAAATTCAGTTTAATATGGCATGTAAGCCCCGAGTAAAACTTTTCAGGGTTCTGTTGAAGGTTTTTAAAATGCATCGGTAATTTGGATTCGTGGTTACAGATGGAATGCAACCTGTTTAGACACTGGGCTGAGCTTCCGACTACGTTTTCTCCATCACAGAAACCATCTACATTCACCTCTGTAACATCACCCATGCCGTTGTCAATCTTTTGCTGCAACCTCCAGACTTGATATTACAGCCGGGCAGATTTTTATATTCCATTCTCCATAAACTAGAGCTGGTCCAAAGCATTTTTCCCAACCTGCACCATGTCATGCTCGCTCATTGCCCCTGTGACCCTGAGATCCTGTGATCACTGACCCGCTGGTCCTCAAATTTATCATGTTAAATTTAAAATTCTCATCCTCCAAAGCTTCACACACCATTTTTCTCCAATGTTAAAACTCTTCCAAGAACTCTGTTTTCTCTTGTGCGTTCCCTATTCCCTTCATCCTTCTAGGCCTAAGCTCTGTATTTCCTTTCCTAAACGGATCTACCTACTATGAAGACTGTATACCTCTTTGACCAAACTTTTAGTTATTTCTCTTAATATCTCTCGTTGGTTCAGTTGACAAAGACTGCTTAAAATTGTTAACAGAAGCTGACTTGGGAAGTGCTCAGAATTGGTTGGAAGGACTGTGACGTGTCTCAGCTTGTGATATCATAAACGATCCACACCTGGTCATCTTGGACCGCAAACATTTAAATCCATATTCCCGTTAATTTGTACGTATTTCAAACTGCTGTTACTAAGTGTTGGTGTTCTGAACCTATAATGTATTTTCTACATTACAACGATGCCCACTCTTCAAAAGTATTTCATGACTGCAAAACATTTTATGATACTTTCTGAACATCAAGGGACACAAATTTCAAATTGGAATAAACACTAAATAAATATATAAAATGCAAATAGGGCTCAATTGTCAGGATTTTGAGGGCTAGCTTCCATAGATTTGGAGGCCAATGTTTGTGCAGCCCTGATGTACAGCAACACATTAGTAAACACACATTTACAAGCTTGCAAGGCTCTTAATACTATGTGCTTTAGTATTAGGCTGCTGTATATTACAAAACAAGATTTGACGATGAGATCAGTGTCGGATTAGGCCTCTGCAGTGGGATTGGTAGGTCATACTGTGCAGCATTTGACTTGATGAAGGGAACCAATTCTTGTTGAGCAGGAGAAGCAGTGGGCAGCAAAACATGGATTTGTTTTTCGCGATATCTGGAATCCTTGTCTGCTAGAATGTCTTTCCTTCTGGCTTCGGGGATGCTAAGTGTGGGCTGTAGTGTTGCAGCCCCACAGAAATTCAGATTGGAGCAAATAGGTTGGTATAATTGATCTATTTGTGTCCAGTGAAGGGCTTGTAAAGTTCTGTCATGAATTAGCTTTCACTATCTGTTTAGAAAAGGAATTGTGTAAGTTTAGGAATGCTGAGAATAAAATTTGTGCACTTATTTAAAACTTTGCAAGAATTGAATATTTACTGCAGCTGTCAAGAACTACTTGGTGATTGCTTTAAAACTTTGGAAGAAACTTGCAGGAGAAGAAAAGGATGTGCATCATAACCTATTTTAGATATGATACTTGTATGCTTATAAAGCCTTGATTTTAAAATTTTATCAACAATAAAGCTACCCTGTATTTAGAATTTTATTGTATTTCTGTAATTAAAATAGACTATGAAGGTACAAATGGAACTTTCTTTTTAGAAATCTGACCTCCATTTTTTTCAAAATTTTAGAGTATCCAATAATTTTTTTCCAATTAAGGAGTAATTTAGTGTGACCAATCCATCTACCCTGGGGTTGTGGGGGTGAAACTCACGCAGACACGAAGAGAATGTGCAAACTTCATACAGACAGTGATCCAATGATGGGATCGAACCCAGGTCCTCAGTGTCGTAGGCAGCAGTGCTAACCACTGCGCATCATGCCATCCCTGAACTCTGTTTTTATAGATTTGTGCTTGTACTATTTATTATATGCTGCATCAATAAGGTTCAGAATTTGTTTCCAAGATTTATCACAATGGATGACATAAATGGATCTATGAGGGAAAAATTAGCAAAGGTTATCTGAATATTTTAGCCCCAAAAGTTTACCTGGGCCATTTATGCCACTGTTGTACCCTGGATTTTATCTGTTCTCTTGTGCTGACCCCGTTGCGATTTATTTATTTAAAAAAAAATTTAGAGTACCCAATTCATTTTTTCCAATTAAGGGGCAATTTAGTGTGGCCAAACCACCTAGCTTGCACATTTTTGGGTTGTGGGGGCGAAACCCACGCAAACACGGGGAGAATGTGCAAACTCCACACGGACAACGGACAGTGACCCAGAGCCGGGTTTGAACCTGGGACCTTGGTGCCGTGAGGCCGCAGCGCTAACCCACTGTGCCACTGTACTGCCCATCCATTTGTGAATTATGGGATCAACTCGCCTGCATGTCCTTTTGGTGGTTCAATATTGCAACCCTTCCAATATTGGAGCTTTGTACAGGGAAAGCTTGGAAATGATCAGTGTAGCCTTTTGAAACAAAACACACGAGTGGCAGTAAGCTGGGGAAGCAGGAGAGAAGTAGTAAATGGTTTACTGGGCTGAATTCACTGTCAAATATTGTAGAGGGGTCATGTGATTTTTGTGCTTTTGTTTTTAAAAGTCTATTTTCAAGAGCCTATTTTTAAGTAGAAATTCTTGCAGAACAGAGAATCATATAAGTGCAACAAAGAGAAGAGTTCAGCATTTCAGAGAGTAACTTGCAAAATCAGGAGCACAACCTGGAGGAAAAAGAAAGGAGCCAAGAGTGAGCACCAGTCGGTGGCACAGGATCAGACGATGAGGCCTCCAAATACTGCTTCATCAATTTTCCGATGGGACGCAAGTTTTGTTGGAAAACACTCCACAAGTCTGGTGGTGGTGGTGACACTGCGGATCTGGGGACAGTGGAGGAGGTACAAGAAGGTGGAGGGAGTGTCGGTCTGGACCCCGATATGCAACAGGTTTGTCCCGAGTAGGATGGATGGTGGGTTCCTGAGCTGGCAGAGGGCAGGCATCAGAAGGATGGGAGATCTGTTCATACACGGAAGCTTTCTCAGGTTGAAGGCGCTAGAGGACAAATTTAATCTGCCGCCAGGAAACGCCTTTAAATATCTGCAAGTACGAGCCTTCCTGAAAAAACAGGTAGTGGCCTTTCCGACGCTGCCACCACTGAGGATACAGGACAAGGGTGGCCTCCGGCACCTCAGTGGGGGCGGGGAGGTTATCGGAAATCTACCAGGAACTACAGGAGACGGAGGAAACCCTGGTGGAAGAGCTCAAGGGCAAGTGGGAGGAGGAGCTAGGTGAGGAGTTGGAAGCGGGTCTGTGGGCAGAGGTCCTGGGCAGGATTAATTCCTCCTCATCATGTGCCAGGCTCAGTCTATTTCAATTTAAGGTAGACCACCGGGCACACATGACGGCAGCGAGAATGAGCAAGTTTTTTCGGGTAGAAGAGAGTTGTATGAGGTGCAAAGGCAGCCCTGCAAACCATGTCCACATGTTTTGGGCATGCCCGGAGCTTAGAGTGTTCTGGCAAGGGTTCGCGACAGCAATGTCCAAGGTGCTTAACACACGGGTGGTGCCGAGTCCAGAGATAGCAATCTTAGGAGTGTCAGAAGACCCGAGAGTTCAGGGGGCGAAAGAGGCCAACGTCTTGGCCTTTGCCTCTCTAGCCCGGAGACGGATTTTATTAATGTGGAGGGACTCGAAGCCCCCGATTGTAGAGACTTGGTTACCGACATGGCTGGGCTTCTCAGCCTCAAGAAAATAAAGTTTGCCTTAAGAGGGTCTACGCTAGGGTTCTCTCGGAGGTGGCAGCCTTTCATCGACTTTTTCGGGGAAAATTAAAATGTCAGCAGCAGCAATCCCTGGGGTGGGGGGGGGGGGGGTTTGGGGTGGGGGTGCGGTGAGTGCTTCATTGGGATGGTGTGGGAAGACTGGGTCGCGTATTTAATTGTTATTGTATATTCTCTTTTTGCACTTAATAAAAATTCTTTAAAAAAATAAATTTTGTTGGAAACCCTGTTCAGTGAAGTCTCTGGCCATTGCTTCTAGATCCACCTGACTGTTTCGCAGGACGTAAAGATCCCATTGCACTCTTGAACAGCTGGTAGTTCTTCCAGTGTCTTGGCCAATGACCATCTCTCAACCAACAGTTTAACTAATTGTTCTTCCCATTGGTGTTTTTGTTAGCTTTTGGTTTAAGCATCTTTGGTCCAAATGTTTTGCCTCCCAGCTTGGTACCCTATAACTAATTAATTAGTGGACATGTTTTGGGATGTTCTGAGAATGCAAAAAGGTGCTATATAAAAACAAGCTATGTCCTCCACTCTCTGATTCTTTACAGCTGGTACTGATAAGAATTTGTTCTCTCCTACATGTGTACGGCAGGGGTTCTTGGGGCAGTGAGGGGGCGTAAAATTGAACAGTCAGGATTCCCCTGGGAACCCGCATCCCTAACCCAGATGCAATCTTACAGTTTGGCGGGCAAGGCTTCTGGTGCGAAATCTGTCTTTTCACCTATTAAGACCCTAAAGTGGCCATCTAAGAGTCACTTGAGGGCGTCTGTTCCCACGCAGCCTCAATTTTTAGACCACGCAACCTCAATTATTAGGCTGGAGGGAACGAGTACAGGAAGGGTGGAAAACAGAAAAAAAACTTTTCTCCATCTCCTTTGGGAAGGGGTTGGCTCATTCTGAAGATCCCTTCAGAGTTGGGGCACCCCCCCCCCCCCCCCCCCCCCTCTGGGACTTTGAAGCTCTGGGCCCCCTCCCCCCATGGCCTACCTCACGATGCCACAATTTCCACCCACTCCTAACCCCCTATCCTTCTGCCCTGGGGACCGCCCTTTCCAATGGTCTGGGGACTTGTTTCCAGGCAGGGCACTACAGTACCGCTTCTGGCCACTGCAGCACTGTGCTTGTGCAGGTTGGAAAGCTGTTGGCCAGTCTGGGTGGGACTTCCTATGGCAGACAAGTGTCCCATCCACTGCCAATCAATGCTCAAATTGCAGACTGTTAGATTGAAACGTGGTTAGCACTGTTGCTTCACAGCGCCAGAGACCTGGGTTCGATTTACGGATTGGGTCGCTGTCTCTGCAGAGTCTGCACGTTCTTCCAATGTCTGCGTGGGTTTCCTCCTGATGCTCCGGTTTCCTCCCACAAGTTCCGAAAGACGTGCTTGTTAGGTGAATTGGACATTCTGAATTCTCCCTCAAGTGTACCCGAACAGGCGGCGTGGTGTGGCATCTAGGGGATGTTCACAGTAACTTCATTGCAGTGTTAATGTAAGCCTACTTGTGACACTAATAAAATATTATTATTATTATTAAAAACAGCTTCTTCCCCGCTGTTAGCAGACTCCTGAATGTCCCTCTTATGGACTGAACTGATCGCTCCATGCAGCTTCTGTACTGAGTAGCACTATACTCTGATATCTATGTATTACATTGTGTATGTCTTGTATGTCCTCTGTTTTTCATGTTTGGAACGATCTGTCTGGATTGCACACAGAACAATACTTTTCGCTGTACCTCCGTATACGTTGTTGCCTTTTTACCCTTTATGTGAACCACAAGCTGTTTGAGTATATTGACCAAATGACCACACAACCAGTATGTTAGCTCAAAAATACAGTTTATTATTAGCACAAGACTTGTATCTCTATGCAATAATACACGTGGCTCGTACTAAACTACACCTAACAACTAAGATGACCTTTACTTAACTTCGAGTGATCGGCACTGTGTGAGATAAGGCCTTTATCCGGGTCCACGTGGTCGGTTGGAAGTCTTCAGGTTCGTCTCAGCTGGGCTCGTCCTTCAGGTAGCGATCGCGGGTCCTTGAACTTGGCTAGTTGATATGCTGCAATTGGTCTCGCACAGGCCGGTCCAAAAGAGACCGATCTCTAGTGCGCAGGGCTTTTTATCCTTTGTCTCTTTCGCACCCTTTTCGGCAGTCCTTAATCCAGGTCCAATGGATCGATAGGGTTTTTGATCACCCTCATCGATCTTAGCCAATTAGGGGCGGATACCTCGGTGGCTGGGTGGGTCCTAGCTGTCACTGTCCCAGGCACATAGGCCTTTCCAAATAAGGGGGGTGGCGCCGGTTAGTCTGCTATCATTGATGGTGCGTAATGCGAATGCTATTGGCTTGGGGAAAATGGTAATTGATTCTCAATGGATGCAAGTTTCAGCCAAGTCTGGTTTCTTTGCGCAATACACAGAGGCTGAGTACCTGTCTGTGTCCCAAATTAACCACAATTCCCATAGTCCTTTGCAGGTGGCCATTTTGCATGGCTACAACGTGATAAATCCAAATCCAAACTGTGGGTTGTGACCAGATGGGTTGAGACAAGACTTGGGGGTCGCAAGGTCAAAGGCAGCAATGAACCAATTTAAAATTTCATTCATGGGTTGTGGCTATTGTCAATTGGGCCAGCATTTATTGCCTACCCCTAATTATCCTTGGAAAGCTAGTGGTAGAGCTGCTTTCTTGAACCACTGCAGTGTGTGTGGTATATTCACAGTGCTGTGGAGAAGGGAGTTAGGAATTGGATTGTACGACTTCTGTATTAAAGTGAAATTTCTTGTGTGCCTGTCTTTTTCTTCAATATTTAATGAAAAAATATTGTTAGAGTAGTATTGTTTCTCTAACTTTTTAATTCTCATTAAAGGGTACGTTAAGTTTTAAATTTCATTGAAAAGTTAATGTCTTTTTACTTAAATATTTATGTTTGAACTCATCGACTTACCCTATGTCGGGAATGTGCGTCATTTCCTTTGATAGAAGTTATGAAACGTACAAAAAATGTAACAATATCGTGTAATATTCTATCTTGCATCCTTCCCTATTCCCCATCTGCAAAAGAGAACACTCTTGGAAATTGATATATTATTGGAATAATTTGCATAGATTTTAGTACTGAATGGATCTGTTAATGTAGTTTTGAGGTACCGCAGCATGTTAATCAACAAAACATTTTTACATCAAACCTGCTTTTTTATTCTTACTAATTGACTTTTACTGACCTATTTTGATTTTTTCCACAGTGGAAAGATGCATGAGTGTAATGCAGTCTGGAACTCAAATGGTGAAGTTAAAAGGTGGAAGCAAAGGCTTGGTTCGCCTTTTCTACCTGGATGAGCACAGGACATGCATTAGATGGCGCCCATCTAGGAAAAATGAAAAGGCAAAAAGTAAGAATTTTCACTCTCTTGCCTTCCAATCACTTTGAATTAAAGTACATGAGTAAATATGCAATTGAATGCCCAGGATGTGGATTTGCAGCCTCCCAACTGCTGTGTTTTCAGAGGGGGGAGCATGTAAATTATGACAGGAGGTTAATCTACTGCCTTCCCACCCACCCTCATAATAACCGTTTCCCCATAATACAATGAGTGGGTAAGGTGCCCACTCGGTCACCCGCTTCTTAGGCATTGTGAAGCCCTTAATTGTATAATTAAGTGGTAATTAAGGGCTTTATTCCATCTCCACTGCCATAAAATGCTGGGCAGTGGAAGACGGATGAGATGGAAAGCCTGCATTTTTACCATCCGAGGTGAAAACATGGTAAGGAAATAATGGTTACCTCCTTTGGAGGGTACCTTGTGTGCATCGAGGGCATGCCCCCAAAGTGGTACCCCATGTTTGTGCCTAATAAGATTGATGAGCAGCTCTCCAGGGTGAGATTACACTAAGGAGCGAAAGCCCCACTTTCAGTTTGTTGAGGCCACCTGCAGGTTAACATCGCTATCGGGCTGCCTTTTTAAAAGTCGGTCACAAACTACAGTGGGTGGCCAGCAATAAGACTCCCTGTAAAATTCACCTTGTGCACTTGGAATGTTTTTGTATAATTGGCAAGTTATTTGCAGACCTTGTATCAAAATTAATTCACTGAACTGAAAAAGTGTAAATGACTCAATAAGTTGCATTGTGAAATCTGTAAGGTACATAATCTGTTTGCATTTTTAAAGAATGAATACATTACTTGAATGAATTCGACCACTAAAATGGAAGAAATGCAAAGCAAAAAATAAGTGTTGTATTCTCGAAGAGCATGATTTCTGTACTGCCTGGAAAAAGTTTAATTGGTCTTGAAGATTAATTTACTGATGCTTTTCTTCCTTATGATGGCAGGCTAATATCTTGATGCTCAACACTGGTTCATGGCCACACCATGTTCAAATGAAAAAGCAAGTTTAAGTTAAATGGATGAAATTGTAAAATAAATTAGGAGATTTGTGAAAACTACTGTTGTGCCTTTGAATGACTTGCATCTTTCTCCTCCTTTCCCTCAGTTACCATTGACTCCATCTGTAAAGTTTTAGAAGGAAGCCTTCATCGGCATGCTGAAGGGAGCTCTGATTCTAGTTGCTGCTTTAGTGTTTACCACGGCAGTCATATGGAGGCATTGGATTTGGTAACATCCAACTGCGAGGATGCACGCACTTGGATAACTGGATTAAAATACCTCATGGCTGGAATTAAAGATGAAGATTCACTTGTGAAAAGACAGAGAATTCATGATCAATATCCTTTGGAATGAAGACCACAAACCGGTTTTCATCTCGCCTCATTAAGGGAATGGTTCAAATCCTTCTCGTCCACAAGTCACCAGTTTATTTTCCCAACTTCGCATGATAGATTTGAACGCATGACCTTGAGGCTTCAAGCCAGGCACCACCATGATTTCATCACCATATCTATGCCATATTGGTGGCCCATGTTTTCATATACTTGAAATTTGTCTCAGTATTTTTGCTGAATTGCTAATATGATTCTGTAACACATTTGTGCTGGTGAGGCCAGGCCTGGAGTACTGTGTGCAGTTTTGGTCTCCACACTTGAGAAAAGATGTGCTAGCACTAGACGGGGTGCAGAGGAGGTTCACTAGGCTGATTCCGGAGTTGAGGGGTTTATCGTATGAGGAGAGGCTGAGTAGATTGGGATTATATTCACTGGAATTCAGAAGGTTGAGGGGGGATCTAATAGAAACATATAAAATTTTGAAGAGAATGGATAAGATAGAATTAGAAAGGATGTTTCCACTGGTAGGTGAAAGTAGGACTAGAGGGCATAGCCTCAAGATTAGGGGGAGCAGATTTAGGACTGAATCAAGGAGGAACTTCTTCACTCAGAGGGTGGTTAAAGTATGGAATTCCCTACCGAAAGGAGTAGTAGACGCTATTTCATTGAATATATTTAAAGATAGGGTAGATGTTTTTTTTGAAAAATAAAGGAATTACAGGATATGGCGAGAATGCGGGTAAGTGGTTCTGAGACCACGAATAGATCAGCCATGATCTTATAGAATGGCGGAGCAGGCTCGAAGGGCCGGACAGTCTACTTCTGCTCCTAGTTCTTATGTTCTAACAATAAGCAAACATTCAAAACTCATGGTCTTATCAATTTTACTGTTGGTGTGGGCATGCAAACAATGATGCATTTCAGTAAACCTGAATGCAATGCTCACTATGTTCTGCAATTTATTTTTTCCTTAATATTCTTTTTAAATGGATGAAACAAACCTTTGAAGAAGCTGACCGGAATGGAGATGGCTTACTGTGCATTGAAGAAATCTATCAGCTGATGCATAAACTAAATGTGAATCTACCGCGCAGGAAAATCAGGCAGATGTTTCAGGTTAGTTGCCTCCTCCTAGCTGGTCATTGCTGACTAGAGCTGGTCAACATGATATGTTTTGCTAATTCCTTTACTTCATTACCAAAAAATGTAAGTATTTTGCTGAAATGAATGCATGATGTTTGAATATAAATTGACTGATAATTTTCTATCTATCTCTTTTTTTCATTCATGTAGAAATTAAAATATGGAATATTAATATGCTAAAGATATTTTTGTCATCGGCTTCTAAAATGTGCAGAGATATATCAACAGCCTGTGGAACAGCCTGTATTTTGTAAGTGATAAATGGCACCTAAGGTGTAATATGGAAACCAGGGGCAGAATTCTCACCCGAAATAGAAACAAGGGTGGAGGCAGGCAGGCATGTAATTACGCCTCACTGGTGGGCGTGCCTGTTTGTTGGCAGCAACATGGCTCTGAACATTTTGCTGGAGACTGAATTGGGGATGAAGGTAAAAAGGCAATTAAGGTCAGTTATCAGGGTCTGACTGGAATTTTCCAGTTGATCTATGGGCCTTTATGATGTCAGAAACAGGTCAGCTGTATGGGTGCAGCGACCCAGCAGCAGAATGGGGAACCAGCACTCCCAAGCAAGTTTTGGGATCCTCCCTGCTTAATTGGTCACAGCTGTGGAGCTGTGGCAACTTTTAAATTCAAGTTGCTGAATGGGCCCCAAGCTGAAAGCATCCTCCCTCTTAATTGCAATAAAGAGCAAAGAACAAAGAAAAGTACAGCAGAGGAACAGGACCTTCGGACCTCCAAGCCTGCGCTGACCATGCTGCACATTTAAACTAAAATCCCCTATATTTCCGGGTTCTGTATCCCTCTATTCCCATCCCATTCATGTATTTGTCAAGGTGCCCCTTAAACGCCACTATCGTCCCTGCTTCCACCACCTCCTCCGGCAGCGAGTTCCAGGCACCCACTACCCTCTGTGTAAAAAAACTTGCATCGTACATCTCCTCTAAACCTTGCCCCTCACACCTTAAACCTATGCCCCCTAGTAATTGACTCCTCTGCCCTGGGAAAAAGTCTCTGACTATCCACCCTGTCTATGCCCTTCATAATTTTGTAGACCTCTATCAGGTCGCCCCTCAACCTCCGTCATTTCAGTGAGAACAAACCGAGTTTATTCAACCTCTCCTCATAGCTAATGCCCTCCATACCAGGCAACATCCTGGTAAATCTCTTCTGCACCCTCTCTAAAGCCTCCACGTCCTTCTGGTAGTGTGGCGACCAGAATTGAACACTATATTCTGTGTGGCCTAACTAAGGTTCTGTGCAGCTGCAACATGACTTGCAAATCTTTATGCTCAATGCCCCAGCCAATGAAGGCAAGCATGCCGTATGCCTTCTTGACTACCTTCTCCACCTGTGTTGCCCCTTTCAGTGACCTGTGGACCTGTACACCTAGATCTCTCTGACTGTCAATACTCTTGAGAGTTCTACCATTCATTGTATATTCCCTACCTGCATTAGACCTTCCAAAATGCATTACCTCACATTTGTCCGGATTAAACTCCATCTGCCATCTCTCCGCCCAACTCTCCGAACGATCTGAATCATGCTGTATCCTCTGACAGTCCTCATCACTATCCGCAATTCCAACCTTGTGTCGTCCGCAAACTTACTAATCAGACCAGTTATATTTTCCTCCAAATCATTTCCATATATATATATATACTACGAACAGCAAAGGTCCCAACACTGATCCCTGCGGAACACCACTAGTCACAGTCCTCCAATGGCAGACTGTAGAGCTTTCATTGCTGGAGGACCTCCTATTGGCCATTCAGCTTCAACAGCTCACCTGACATACTTATTTGGAGGGCAGGTTTCCCCCTCTGGCCACAAATTGACCATTTCAGAGAAAATTACTTTGGGTCATTCTTCGGAACAGTGGGTCATTGAGACCCCCATTTGAACCCATTTGGCCCTGACCCCAAAACAAAATCCTGCCCCAGGAGTCAATGGTACAGTTTAGGAACAAAACCTTACCAGAGGCAACAAACAGTTAGTTAGCCCTTCATGATGGGTGAACAATACAAACCAAGATACTCGTTGCCCATTGCTAACCAGGACATATGCAGTTGATGCAGTCCATAATTACTTCTACTGGAATATTTTGCCTCCGATATTGAAGTTGCAGGGAACTGAAGAAATGGGGATTAATACAGCTTTTGATGCTCAAGTTTATACATTTTTTCCCTCCAAGACATTGCTATCCAATTTGCTTCGGTGCCAAATACCTCAAACATATACCAACAAAATCTGTCTGTAATTGCTGTTGTCCTTCAAAATGTCCCCTCAATTCAAGTAATAAATGGATCTGCAGAATAAGAAACAGGACTCTGCTAGGTTCATTAAGCACTGTTGAAAGCAACTGTGACTAGATTAATGGATAAATTAAGATTGGAAGAAGGTTGCAAGTCTATCAATTCACTATCTGTCTGTTTCTATCTTCTACATTTCGACCTTTTTCATGTAGGTGCACATGTACAACCAATATAGCGGAAACCAAATGCTCATTACGTGTCCTCTTTACTTGTCCTTCAGCTGGCTGATCCCATTAATTTCCATCCTAATGGGCATTTTTATTTCTGTCATTGGTCTCCTACACTATTTCAACCAAACTCTTAAATCTCAACTATACTTTGCAGCCCTCTACACTGGGCATTGACTTTAGTCCACTTTTAAATTTAGGTGCAGTTGTAGGATTGTTTCCGGGGTTATAGGGTGGGTCGCTTGCATTTCGCTTGCATTTCAGATATTACCTATTCTCTGTTTGTAGTTCAGGAATGTTGGGGTGAGTGCTGTTGTCTAGCCTGTTTCTTTTCATCCTTAGGGGTAGTGGGTCTACTGCATATTTCCAGTATTCATCTTCTAAATTTCTGCATCTTTTCTCTTTTCTTCCTCATTTTTTGAAATCTTGTATAGACTTTTCACAATTTTGGCTATTTTATTATTCATTCTTTTCTTTCAATGTTTTATTGAATGCTGCTTTTTTATAGGATAATGTTATTGTTTTGTGCAGTTTTCAGGTCATTGAAACCATTACTTTCCTCTGTGTTCGAGAATTATCGGTTGGATGGCATGGTGGTGCAGTGGTTAGCACGGCTGCCTCATGGCGCCAAGGACTCGGGTTCGATCCCGGCCCGTCACTATCCGTGTGGAGTTTGCCCATTCTCCCAGTGTCTGTGTGGGTCTCACCCCACAACCCAAAGATATGCAGGGTAGGTAGATTGGCCACGCTAAATTGCCCCTTAATTGGAAAAAAAGAAATTGGGCACTTAAACATTTTTTAAAAGTAAATTATCTTTCCTCACATTTTTTCCTGTTGTGCGGATTTTGCATGAACCTTCTTCACATGTACAGAAAATGTAGCCAAATTTGTAGATTGAGTGCACTCATCAGGAATTAACAATATTGTGTAATCCAAAAAGTACATGATTAAAATCTGTCTCTTTTATAATCAAATTCGCTCAAATAGATTGCTAGCCAAAGGTATTCCAAATTTAGAAAAAACAAGGCACAAAGGCTGGGGTAAACGGAGAGGAGAGAATTTAACTGATGACCTTAGTGAACAGCTGGAATACAGTTAAGTTCTGCCCCTCTGTATTAAGCCATCCACTGGAACAGACTTTTTCTCTTGAATGGCACAACTACTTAGACCAAGTCTGGCTCCACTGTGGGGTGCAGAGTACGCAACATCAGAGGCTAAACTTGGTTTGTCAGAAAATATATATTTATTTAGGTATAGTACATTTAAAGCATCCACTTCTATGCTTGTTAATCTAAAGGTTGTGATAAAGGCGATTCTAGGAACTACTTCCAAGCTGGGTGAATTACTGCTTAAATATTGAGGCATTTTATAATATGCAGTGAGTTAGTGTGATTTCCAAAACCTCTTCTTTCCAATCTAGATTGAACTAAATTTTATTGCAATGCTCCCAATATTCAGTGTGTATTACTTAAAACTGGACTTAATCTAAAGTCCCCCTCACCGATGTTTCTAATCATCCTAAATTGAAAATGTGCCTGTTATTCAAAAGCAGTTCAAATAGTTGCAGGCCAGGAGGCTGATTTTAATCAGTCATCAGACAGTTTAAGCCGGTATCTTAAATTCAGTGGAATCCATCAGCTTACACTGCCCCCATATATTGAGATGAAGCTTCAGAATATAAAAAAAGTTAAGACCAAACCTTGGCTATTTGTTTGTGCATAGATCTCAATTTAATAGGAATTGTGAACAAAGACTCTCAATCAGTTTTTAACCTTTTTATCATTTTAAAATTTTACAACAATTTGAAGTATGCTATCTAAAAAAGAAAGTATTAAGGGTACCAGGGATGATGAGCTTTTTTCTAATATCTAATATCGGCAAAATTATGTTTGATAATTTATAACATACAATGGAACGTTCCCAATGAGTGCTTGACTTTTTGAAAAGTGTATGATTGAAAGCTGTATAAAGAAATTGCTATTATTTTCTTTTCTAAAGTGCCTTTGAAACATTTTATTTTCACCTGGTTCTGATTTAATGGTTTCATGATCAGCAAATACCTAAATCGGTTTAAAGATGTTGAGTAATCTTTTGTAAATAATTAGCAAGGGTTATGTGTTAGCTACAGCGATATCAGGCCAAAACAGGAAAAAACAAAACAATAAATTGGCAAGTAAAACCTTTAAAGCATTTAAAAAAATCTTTTAAACTAAAATCTGGCTCCATTGTGGCACTTGTAATGATGTGATGATTCTGTCATCCGGGATTAACACGGAGACCATTTCTCCAATTTGATGATTGACCCTTGCCTTAAGTTTCTTGGTGCTGGTCACTCCAAGAAGCAGTCTGTTTTAAATGCAAGCATGTACACCAGTAGTGGCCATTATCTATATATACGCAATGGTCTAATTTAGGGTCTAGCAACATTTGTCATAATCTGACCTGGCTGTTTGTATTTTTTGCATGTATAAGTTTTCAATCTTTTCCAAGGTAGGCTGGTGAAGTGAGGCCAGCTAAAAATCATTACAGGCTTCTTTATTTCATCGCATGTGGACATACAAAGAAGCATGTGGTCAATTCATTTAATTCAATTAATGCTGTCCTTGTGTAATATAACTAAATAATAAACACGTTTATTTTCCCCAAGTTAAGTGCATTCCAAACTGTTGCTCATCAGAGCTTTCATAACTGTTTTCTGTTTTGAGTCTCACTGACTTTGTAGCCTTTGTAGAACTATTAATGAGGTCAGGGCCAGAAGATTTGGCGTGTTTTCCAGCCGGCGCAGTGGGAAACGCTACGGCTCATAACTCCCTGGTTTGCCAGTGTCACATTTAGGGGATACCTCGATGATGCGCTACGCAATCTCCCTGGTATGTTTCCACGTATGAGCTTACCCAGCAATTGCTCAGAAGTATGCAAGTGTTGTTTGAGTTGTACAACATTATGAGGGGTGTGGATAGGGAGCAGCTGTTCCTCTTAGTTGAAGGGTCAGTTACGAGTAGACACAAGTTCAAGGTAAGTGGGTGGAGGTTTAGGGGGGATTTGAGGAAGAACTTTTTTTACCCAGAGGGTGCTGACGGTCTGGAATGCACTGCTTGGAAGGGTGGTAGAGGCGGGTTGCCTCATCCTTTAAAAAGGACCTGGCTGAGGGCTTGGCATGACATAACACTCAAAGGTATGGGCCAAGTGCTGGCAAATGGAATTAGGTAGGCAGAACAAAGAACAAAGAAAATTACAGCACAGGAACAGGCACTTCGGCCCTCCCAACCTGCGCCGATCCAGATCCTTTATCTAAACCTGTCACCTATTTTCCAACGATCCACTTCCCTCTGTTCCCCGCCCGTTCATATATTTGTCTAGATGCATCTTAAATGATGCTATCGTGCCCACCTCTACCACCTCAGCTGGCAAAGCGTTCCAGGCACCCACCACCCTCTGCGTAAAAAAGTTTCCACACAAATCTCCCTTAAACATTCCCCCCCTCACCTTGAAATCGTGACCCCTTGTAATTGACACGCCCACTCTTGGAAAAAGCTTGCTGCTATCCACCCTGTCCATACCACTCATAATTTTGTAGACCTCAATCAGGTCCTCCCTCAACCTCCCTCTTTCCAAAGAAAACGATCCTAATCTACTAAACCTTTTTTCATAGCTAACACCCTCCATACCAGGCAACATCCTGGTGAACCTCCTCTGCACCCTCTCTAAAGCATCCACATCCTTCTGGTAATGTGGTGACCAGAACTGCACGCAGTATTCCAAATGTGGGCTAACCAAAGTCCTATACAACTGTAACATATCCTGCCGACTCTTGAACTCAATACCCCGTCTGATGAAGGCAAGCATGCTGTATGCCTTCTTGACCACTCTGCCGACCTGCATTGCCACCTTCAGGGTACAATGGGCCTGAACTCCCAGATCTCTCTGTACATCAATTTTCCCCATTACTCTTCCATTGACCGTATAGTCTGCTCTTGAATTGGATCTTCCAAAATGCATCACCTCGCATTTGCCTGGATTGAACTCCATCTGCCATTTCTCTGCCCAACTCTCCAATCTATCTGTATTATCCTGTATTTTGCAGGTCAGTTGTCTTTCTTGCTTTGGTGCAGACTCGATGGGCGGAAAGCCTCTTCGACACTATTATTCTGCGATTCTGAGAAGTATTAACTTCCTCTGGACAATTACGTTGGGCTGGGACCCACCTGACAGAAGTGATTTGAATTGCTAACTTCGGATGGTTCTTTCAGTTTTGCCCTGATAGTTACTCTGAAAGAGTTAGAGGGAAAAAAATCACTTCTTCTCCAGAGTAACTACTTCAAAAATCGAGACCCAGCCTCGCACAGGATACTCCCATCCTTCTGGTGTGACCCGGTTTGACCCGCCTCTCTCTGCTCCGACCCTTTCTCTGGTCTGAGCCCCCTCCCCCTTTCAGGTTTGACTCCCTGCCCTTCCCTCTCTGGTCCGACCTGACCACCCCTTCACTGCAGCCCGTGGAAAATGCAGTTTCGTACCTCTCTTCCCCCAGTTACTCAATGCCAATGCAGCTGGGGACATGCTTCAATACTCCTGTCTCACCCAACCTGAGTGAGGAAGGTTGGGCGAAACAGGAGCCGTGGAATCCAAGCGAAGGTAAGTCAGTTGAGAGTGGCAATCCGCCGGAGGTTGCCACCCTGAGGACATTTGCCACTGCACTTAGCCTCAAAATGGGAGAATTCCACCCAATATTTTTGAAAAAAGCCCACAAAGTCCTTGCAATAGCAGATGGCAATTAATTTTCTCAAGCATTAATGAAATGGTACTGTCATACCATTGAAAGGATAGCTTCTATTGAGGGTAATACAAATACAGACCAGAGACTTCCCAATACAATGAATGTGTGGTGCTTATTTATTATATGGATATGGGGGAACAGCATCTGAGCTTAATGCAATAGCATTTTAAGCACCTATTGCCTTTTTATGTTAAATGCATTGATACACTTTTTTTTCTCAAACCCTTTGAGTGAGGAAAGACAAATTTGGAAATGAAACACAGAATATGACAGATATTACTCAAGGACATACAAAGACCACTGCAAATTTTCATGTGCAGCTGGCATTAATTGCCACTGCTGCTGCAGCGCCCATCGGGAAAACAAATATTTTGCCCTGACCTTATTAGTTATGCACCTGGGTGTTTCATGCCATATTCTGTGATGAAGCTGACCTGGCTGGAGCATAGTCTGCCATCGTAACCAGGTGCCAAATTGAAAAGGTGCCCAACATCATTGACCCACTGTTGAAGAAAGAATCATAGAATTTACAGTGATGAAGAGGGCCATTTAGCCCATCAAGCCTGCACCGGCCCTTAAAAAGAGCACCCTATTTAAGCCCACGCCTCCACCCCATGCACACCCTTGCCAGGACACCAAATCTGAAAGGTTAAGCTGCAGATGTTCCCCTGACCCACTGCTGGTTGGTGGCCACCATCCTGAACTCCGGAAGCAGCCCCAGGCATTGTTTGGATGAATCCCAGCATATGCACGCCATGTTGTTTGGAACTTGTTCCTCACTGGCCTGTTTTTCCGCTAACACCTCAGAGAATCTGGCATTGGCTGGGGAGGTAGAGGAGTCCTCCATCTGCATCCAATTGATGAGATGCAAGTGAGGTTCACTCTGGCGGGATTTCTAACACGCCATGGCGAACACCAGCGGAAGATCCTGCTGCAAATTCACATTGGCGTGAAATGGATTTCTGAGCCTCCCATCAGATTCTCCCCCCACGCCCACAATTGGACTTGGTAGAATTGTGAGGGAAGCGGCCCCAACCGATGATCTAGCCCCCGCCATCTTTCTTCCTGCAGGACTCTCGGCCTCACTTGCCGGTGGACTATCGCTCGCCCCCTTGGGGCTTTGACATTCTTCATCTTCCTTATGACTTCACACCAACACTATCTATAAACTACCCCTGAAACTTAGCATCAAAGTCCAAAAGCCAGAGACTCTAGCAGGAGCCACCTAACATAGAACTCCATATACCTGTCACCATCAGAAATCGAGAAATGAAGCATTTCTGTCTGTATCCATTTACTTTGTATAAAATGTGTAGATATTTTGTCACCAACAATTGTTAATATGTCCACCTAATCTATCTTTCATGTCAAAATGGGTACTTTTTAAATGAATTATTTTATAGTACCGTATTTTACCTTCAACTGCTGGAGAATAAATTCTTCCATGTGGATAACCTGTGAATACCTCAATGTTATTACTGGTTTTGAGTGTATTTAGGTAGTGA
Organism: Scyliorhinus canicula; assembly: GCF_902713615.1. Lineage (NCBI taxonomy): Eukaryota > Metazoa > Chordata > Chondrichthyes > Carcharhiniformes > Scyliorhinidae > Scyliorhinus > Scyliorhinus canicula. The sequence continues at coordinate 104,019,258 of NC_052158.1, forward strand.
GAATGGATACAGGGTTGTGACCTACATTAGGCCCTGATCTTGGCTGAATAGAGGATGGTATGTGCTGATCTTCTTTGGAATTGGAGGGTATGGAAACCTGGTGAGATCTCGTAATTTTTTATATTCCTTCATGGGATTCATTCATTGCACATCCCTGAGGGTTTGTCATATAGTCAATCACATTGTTGTAGATCTGGGGTCACATATAGGCCAGACCAGGTAAGGGTGACACATTTTCTTAAGAACATTAGTGAACCAGGTGAGTTTTTACAACAATTGTTTCATGGTCATCATTGGGTCAAATTTCACCATCTGCCATGATGAGATTTGAACTTGGGTCCCCAAGTGTCCCCCTGGGTGACAGTACCACAGGGCCACAGCCCCCCTATTTGTAATTTATGATTTGTTCTCCTTCATGATAGCAGCATTGGAACTGACTGCAGTTAACAGGACAACTGCAGGCAGTTATTGGGCGAGGTGGAAGAAAAACAAGGAGTGAAGATTGGTGTGGTAAAAGGAAAATATACCCAAAAATCTTCATAACAGGTCAATCAAAAAAAGTACTGCCGAATAACTTGAAATCTTTGTTATAATAAAGCATTACTTTTTTTGTCCCTGATAGGAAGCTGACACAGATGAAAATCAGGGCACATTAAATCTAGAAGAGTTCTCTGTGTTTTATAAGATGATGTCTTTACGACGGGATCTCTTCCTCCTGGTGAAGTTTTACAGTGACAGGAAGGACTATCTAACTGTGGAAGAGCTCGCTCAGTTTCTTAAATTGGAACAGAAGGTAAGTCAGTCAAACACCATATTTTAAACTCTACATGTATTCAGAGCAAATGCTGTATCTGTACGTTTTGGATTTTTGATTTGCAGCTTTCTTTAATGGATTAAAAATTGTTGTCAATTCAGTCTATGGTTCAGGCTGCAGCAATAATAAGACAGTTTTGTTGATCATCCAACATCTGTGCACAATTCATGGATCCATAAATAACTTGTGGCTAATTTCTCTTCACCCACCCACTCCCACCCAACACCCTATTTTCTCTTGCACTTTCCTAAAAGCATTAATAACTCCTGCTGGAATATGCTTCCTTTTGATATAAGCTGCCTCTGGTTCTTTATACAAGTAACCATTCCTCAAATGCAAGTTTAGACAGTAGATGTTGAGTAATTTATGGAGGGCTTCATAGATTTGCCTAGTTGTTACACCTACACAATCATACTTTGCAACAATGCCCACTAGGTAGTCATCAAGAACAGAGGTCTGGCAGACTTGACATGTTGCTGTGTGTAAGTGCACAGTTCCCTGCATGGAGCTTTCCAATTGGATCCAGTGTATGAAATCCTGTCTCATGCCCCTTTCTCCCAAAAGCCAGACTGCAAGGATAATAATGTAATGGGGAATAATAATTGTGCGCTTATGTGATAGTTGATGCAGTGAGACAAAATAATTCTGCATTTTTGCCCTTGCTGTACTTGATGAGAGGAAAAGCTGGACAAATGAACCATTGCTCATGTAAAGAAATGTCTTATTAAAGGAAAGGTAGGCCGAGAGATTGAACTTGTTAGTGGCCTGTTGATGCAGGCACCAATGCACACAGAATATGCAGGCAGATTGTGACGTCAAGCAATGTGCAACATTGATTTGCCTTCAGCACTGTCACTATGCAGCTCAATGCTCCGGCCGTACCCTCTCTTAATTTTGCATAGCTGAACATGAAGAATCCTTCTGTCATGAACACAATTTAAAGCGATCATCAAGTACTTGCAGCTTGGTTGCTGGTTGATTTCTCCTTGCTGTTATTACAGTTCCAGAAGTGTTTGGAGCTGTCTATAGTTGTTTCAAGTTGCAAAAGACTACAGGGAATTGTATGGCAGTTGCTGAAAGACATTTTGCTGACTTCAAGGCCTCTGTGCAAACCAGTTGTGCCCATACATGGGTGAATTATTGAGCAATGCCTCGGCCTGTAGATGCTATGATTCTATAGGCAAATAGGGTTAGATGGGCTTTTTGGTTGGCATGGACAACTTTGGGGTGAAAGGCCTGCCTCTGTGCTATAGATTCTATGATTCTCCTTGCGATATAGTGTGACTTGGAAAGTAAACAGAGCTCACACAGAGCATGACACGCTGCTGAAAGAGGGAGGAGAGGGGTTCTCAGCAGGAGGCCATATCCACCCAGGGCATTCGAGGTGCAATTTTCCAGCCTGAAATCCTGTTCAAGCAGCATGTTCATCTACAACATCAACAGACCACCCTTGAGTAAGGACATCCTCGCTGAAATATTTCCCCTGCTTTGGCCACAACTATAAACTGAAGCAGGGCAAGGACTATGTTTCCAGTGTCTATGTAAGTAACTGTGGTAGAAACTATTGTCGTGTCTGGTTTCTTTTGGGCAGGAAATATTTGCATAATTTCCCACTGTTGCGTGAGAGTGGACGCTTGAGGCTTTCTATTCAATGGGAGCTAAATGCATTTCATTTCCTCTAATGCCAGTGAAAACTGGTGACTTCGCTAGGACTGCAGAATCCCCTCTGGCAGAGAATACCATTGACTGCATAAACATCACTTTGCAGGCATCACATGCCACCTCTGCCATGTAACAAAACCAAAAGGAGTTCCACAGCCTCTCTGTTTAGCTGAAGCGTGACCATCCCATCATGCAGGTCAAAACCCCATATCCTTGCAGCAGCGATGATATCTTCATTCTGTATTAATTCACTGTGCCTGCACCATTTGAGCTACCACAACAAACTGAAGGATGGGGACTTGATGACGGGGATTAAAGTTGATCACCCCAGTATGTAACTGTCAGAAACCTGCACAGCATGCATCCAACAAAAGTTATCTTGTCGCACACAATGGAGAGTAGAATAATGACAATTAAACAATGGGTGGAATCATCTGCTCCTTCTAGTGGCATGTTTGGGGGCAAATAGGCATTTAACTAGGTAGGAGGATGGTAGGTGAGAGCCGTGTCACTTCCAGCCACCACCTCTATCCAGTGCAGGAGGAGTCTGTGGAGGAGTCTGCCGATGGATGACCTCCAGCAGCTTGAAGCAGTGCTAAGTGTACAAAAGTGATGTGAAGTATACGAATGTTAGATCTGAGGTCTGATTGATAGAGATTGTTGGCAGATTAGAGGTGGAAATGTTATGATTTGGGAATAATGGATGAGGGTACGGCATTTGACGATGCATTCACCAATCTTTAAAAAAAAAAGAAATTCCAATTAAGGGGCTAAATTGCGTTACCAATACACCTACCAATACCCTGCACAAGATCACAGAATCGCATTGTTACAGTGCAGAAGGACGCCATTTGGCCCTCCATGTTTGCATCGGCTCATGACTTAGTGCCATTCTCCTGCCTTTTCCCGTTCCCCTTACACACTGTTTCTGTTCAAATAATAATCTAATGCCCTCTTCAATGCCTCGATTGAACTTGCCTCCACCACACTTCCAGGCAGTGCATTCCACAGCCGAATCATTCTCCTTTCCACACCTCCTCTACCAAGGTCTCCAGACTAGTGTCTGTAAAACATGAACCTGGCGCATTCTCCTGATGTGCCATTCCCAGGCCTTATTCTCTTCAACTCCTGTCACCTACTCCAGTCAAAGTGGACGTCCATTTTAACACATGCAAGCTGTTTTTTAACAGTACAGAATCATTTTAATTGGCACTTGCCATTCACGATATTGGCCTCCTGACGTACCCAGCCAATGAACAGCATTGATTAATGTTGACGGGACACTGAGATAATTCAAATGAAGAGGCAACAAAAAGAAAGGTGTTATCTGCATTGCAACGAATGGGGCCAGGATAATTTTATATCGGAATCCAACATCTGTTTTTAGGGGCTAACCTATTTAGCCCCAAGTTTGTGTTTAAAATGTTATAAATTTCATTGAATTAAATTGATTGGAGTTATTTATGTGTCATCAGCAAACCCTGGATCTGAGATTTTGTCCCATTGCATTGTGTTTTTCTCAGGGCAATGGTGAAATTTTTTTTTTAAAAAACAGATTCACATTTATTCTTCACACAGATGACCGATGTGACATTAGAATATTGTATGGATATTATAAGGAAGTTTGAAGTCTCTGAGGAAAACAAGCAACAAAATGTCTTGGGAGTTGAAGGTAATTGGAACAATAAATTTGCTTATACATGGAAAATTTGAAAATAACTTGTACTATAATTTATGGCAATGACCACTGGAATACTAATAAAATGGAATTTAGCCAGATATTTTCTTTTTTTTTTTACTTCATGATATGATTGGATAACCTAGTCCCTCTTCTAATTTAATTTTAAATTCACACTAAAGTAGCTTTAAATGTTATGAAAATTATTTGCATATTTATTCACTCATAATCTTATCATTCTTATCAATGCAGTAAAAAATTTTGCTATCATAAAGTAAAACGTTGATTTCTGCAAGAAATTCCTTCCAAATTGATCAGTTTAGTGACGTATGATGTGCTTAATTAATGGGGTTGTACTAGAATATGCAAATTCTTATACTTCCACTAATGTGACTGACCATTAGATGTCAGTGGCTGGGGTTTGTGTTGTTGAGTTGCCAAGATCTTTGTTGTTAATATCCCTGGAATTTGAGTTGCAACACAAGTGACATAATATTACCATCAGTGTAGTTGCTGGTGAATTATTTACCAAAACTGAATGGATTAGACTTGGGTTTAATTAGGCAAACTGACCGTGCTCAAAAGAAAACATGCTGTACCGGATTCTATTTGCCAACAGCAAAAATATAACTGAACACAGGATCATGAGGAGCAGGAATATGCAATTTGGCCCTCCTAGCCTGCTCCATCATTCAATATGATCATGGTTTACCTGATTCTCCTTTCTCTCTCTCTCTCACACACACACACAAAAGGTAGCCCTCTTATTCTTAAACAAAGTCCCCTAGTTTTAGTCTCTCCAACAAGAGGAAACATCCTCTGGGTGTTTAGCCCATCAGTTCCCCCAAATATGTTTTCAAATAAGAAGACTAAAACTGTACACTGTCCTCCAGATGTGGCCTCACCAAGGTCCTGTACAGCTGCAGTAAAACTTTTGCTTTTATATTCTATTCCTCTTGCAATAAATGCCAACATTTTATTCGCCTTCCTAATCACTTGCTGTATCTGCAGACTAACTTTGTGATTCATGTACCAGGAAAACCCAGATCCCTCTGTACCACCGAGTTCTGTAGCCTTTCTCCATTTAAATAATAGTTTATATTCTTCCTGCCATAGTGGACAAGTTCAGATTTTCTCATGTTATACTCCATTTGCCAATTATTTGCCCACTCACTTATCCTATCAAATTTTGTTGCAGATTCTCCACCTCCTTTTGACAGCTTACTCTCCTACCTATCTTTGTGTTGTTGACAAATTTAGCTACCATTGAGTCGGTCCCTTCATCCAAGTCTTTTATATTAATTGTGAAAAGCTGAGGACCTAGCACTTATTCATGCGGCACTCCACTAGTTAGTTTTTCAATCTGAAAATTACCTATTTGTCACTACTCTTTATTTCCTAATAGATAACCAGACTTCTATCTATGCTAATTGATGCCCCTACACCATGTGCTCTTATCTTGTGTAGCAGCCTTTGAGGTGACACATGTTGGAAATCTATGTATACATCTACCATTTCCACTTTATCCACCTTAAATATTAGTTTGTCAAAAAATTGTAGTATATCACTTAAACATGGCATGATCAAAAGCTGTAGTTGTTTAGTTAAACATGGTGCGATCTACCGGCTGCGCTCTACTCCAGCGAGAATGCAACGTGGCCAGTAGATCCCAGGAGAGGCCTCCCATGAGCTTCTCGACAGTCTTTGCGCCTCGTGGGATAAGACCCGTGAGGTGTCAAATCAGAATCCCGCCAAAAGCAGGTATGACCAAATGGCTTGCACCTAAATAGGTTTTAAACCTAATTGAGCAAGCTTAACCAGCATCTTCCCGGGATCTACCAGCCTCCCCAGCAAGGCCACAGCCAGGAGCGTTCAGTACTGGTCCACACAAATGTGGAGCAGGCGGAACAACACCCGGAGGATCTCCCGATCCATTGGAGGTCCCTGGGTGGCCGGGAATACTGCATGGTGGCTCCCTGGCCCTCCCCCTGGAATGCAGGCATCTTGGCACTGCCCAGATGACACCTTGGTACTGCCACCCAGCACTGTCAAGGTACTCAGGTGGCACTGCCAAGCAGGAGCATTGCCAGGGTGGTACTGCCAAGGGCCTGGGTCCAAGGGGGCGATGTCCATGAAAGGAGGGTGGGGGTGCTTTGAAGTGTGGGGGTACAGGGGAGGTAAGTAGGGGCCTCTGGAATGTTTGGGGGTGGTGACGGGTGGAGGTCCTGCAAGGGGGTGGGTGCCAGTAAGAGGGCATGGGAATGCCTGAAGAGGACGTTCTCCCAGGGACCTCTTATCCGTGTGTCCTGACTTGGGGATTATGGGATAATGTCCATGGGTTGGGGCATGACATTGTCTATGGGTGGGGGACCCACAAGCTCACTTAGAGATCGGGTCACCCTTTCAAAATTCTAGGTGAATTATTGCAGTTCTGGTAGTATGCTATGTTATACTACTGAATGTAATATATGTTACTCATTACTGTTGTTGAGGAGGTTTTCTGAATCTTGATGAGGACGACTCAAAGTCGTTCAGTAACAACAAAAGATTTATTGAGTAACTAAAATAATAATTTTGTGAGTTCTTTACTTTAATATTAACAAGGTTAACAAGAGCTAAATACAGTAACTATGTTTAACTACACTAACACGCTGAACTAATCTACACTCCTGCTCTTGTCACAGTATACCCAAAAGAGAGAGAGGAACAGAATGAGCCTGGCTTTTATACCCCTGTTAGTGCTGCCCTCTAGTGATCATCTGATTCTACTGATTACCTATTAACCCCTTGTGTACATGCACATACAGAGACACTACACTAGGTGTGGACTAAAACGGTGAGAAACTCCCCAGGACTCAAAAAAGTGACTGTCATTTGATCGCGGTGGGGAATGCGCGGGAAGAGCCGGAGGGAAATGCCCTGGAAAAACCCGCCACAAATGAACTTAGAAATTTTTACGTTAAATTCTATCCACAATCTCTCTTTCAATCTCTCTTTCATAAAGCCATGTTGACTCGACCTGATCACATTATGTCTTAGTATCCTGCCATAACTTTCTTGATAATGGCTTCTTGCACTTTCCCTCTGACATGCGATTTTTAAAAGCTCCATGGCCAGGATTTTCAGGATAGCGGGGTTTGAATAGAGACATTTGAGAAGATTTAAAAGCTTTGAATGGGATTCTTGAATGGGAGTTTTTTTCATTGTCAAGCGTGTGAGTGAGAGCTGTATTTGATTTAGCTTTTTTTTTAAACTAAAAACTAAAACAAACTCCATATGGCTCCTGAGGTCTACCAATGATCGATATTGGGGGAAAGGGCATATGACAGGGAATGGGAGCATGAGAGGGAATGGGGTCATGAGGGGAATGGGGTCATGAGGGGAATGGGTGGGAGCATGAGTTGGCATGGAAGAATAAGGGATCATGGATCGTGGGTGGAGTACGTGAGTTGGAATGAGGGTATGAGAGGGCATGGGAATGGGGTATGGTGTATGTGTTGGCATGAAGCTAACATGGAGGCATGATGGGCCATTTGGGAGGTGTGAGGGTTAGAAAACCTAACTGCATCTAAAATAACATGGACAAAGTCCCAGAAAGCTGAGGTAGTTCGTCTAACCAGTCCACTGAGAAACCTGCCCACTGCTGTGACTGCCTAGGATCTGCCACCAGGTTTGGTGGGCCTGATTCTATTCCACACCCACCCACCTCCACAGAGCAAATATGTGACATGGGGGGTCCTTAAACGGAGTTGGAAATTTCCGAGCTCGAGCTGTCTGTCTCGGTAGTGAAAATCTAGCACTATTTTTGAACTTTGGATTTAAAATATGCCACCTGCTGGTTGATTGCCGATGTCTGGAATAAGTATTTTTTGCAGTTGCTGACTACTGTAATTTTAAAAATTATCATAAATTAAACAATAATAATCTTTATTAGTGTCACAAGTAGGCTTACATTAACACTGCAATGAAGTTACTGTTAGAAGCCCCGAGTCACCACATTCCAACACCTGTTCGGGTACACAGATCGAGAATTCAGAATGCCCAAATTACCTAATAGCAGGACTTGTGGGAGGAAACTGGAGGACAAGCATAAAGATCTAAAGGAAATCAGTTTTAAAAGTCTGAATGAAAAAGAACATTGAGCATTAGGGTTCAGTGAAATATTGCTCTTGAATGTACTGTTTTGGTTTATAATTCAACCTCAGGGCCATGTCACAACATATTAGTGTCTCTGGGAATATATGAAGCTCATATATGAGTTAGTGATTTCTGTAGGTTGAGTTAAAGCCTGCAGATTGCAAAACAAAGTCATTTATTCAAAATAACTTTTCAATGTGAAGGCACATAAGCTGTTCAGTCAGCTAAGGGAACATTCTGATTTTCCCTGGGAGTAAGAATGTTAAGGGAGAAGAAATAGTAAAACAAAAAATTGAAGATTGGGATATAGTTGAGTAATTTCAATTTAACCTGTTCGACTTAGGGGAGCTAGCAACATGAATTCCCTTAACATTACAATGATGACTGCAGTATTTAGTGTTTTGTTTGCTGTGACAAATGTGGGGTCTCCTGAGATTGTGAAAGATATGTAAATGCAAGTTCTTTCTTAACATTGTTTGCAATGACAAATGTCTAATTGAGCAAATACATTTTATGGAGAATCCTAACTACACTTTAACATTGTACGTATGTGTATGTTGGGATAGAAAAAGTGACAGCCACTGAAAGAAATATTGAAAGGTTTATAGTTTATAAAAGCCACAGACCAGGGTGGCATGGTGGTGCGGTGGTTAGCACTGCTGCCTCACACCACCAAGGAATCGGGTTCAAACCCTGCCCCAGGTCATTGTCCATGTGGAGTTTGCACATTCTGTCTGTATCTGCATGGACCTCACCCTCACAACCCAAAGATGCGCAGGGTAGGTGGATTGGTCACGCTAAATTGCCCCTTTTAAAAAAAAAAATTTTTAGAGTACCCAATTTATTTTTTCCAATTAAAGTGCAATTTAGCATGACCAATCCACCTACTCTGCACAGCTTTGGGTTGTGGGGGTGAAACCCACGCAGTCACAGGGAGAATTGGCAAACTCCACACAGACAGTGACCCAGGGCCGGGATTCGAATCGGGTCCTCAGTGCCGTAGGCAGCAATGCTCACAGTGCCACCGTGCTGCCTCAACTAAATTGCCCCTTAATTGGAAAACAATTGGGTACTTTAAATTTATTTCTAAAAAAGCCACAGACCAAAACATTTAAATCTTATGAAATGGAATGATGGCTTCTATTTCAAGGGGCTTGGAGTATAAAAGTAAACATTTAAAATACTTTGTATAGTTTTGGTAACCTTATTTAAGGAAAGATGTATTATCATTGGAGGCAGTATAAGAGGACGTTCACCAGAATGATCCGGATTTTGGAGTGACTGCTGTCAGAGGAAATATTGTGCAAGTTGGGTCTTGTAAAATCTGCTAAAGCAGCACACATTGGCCAGACAGGTAGAAAGCAAAGATTATGTTTATTTACGACATTACACTCTCCACTCCCTGAAGGGTATCCTTCCCCGACCTTCTCCCAGGGTGGGGTTTTTATACTAGAGGTCTGACTTCCCCCAGGTCTGATTTCCCACGCCCTTGGGGTGCTCCTATTCACAGGAGGTCACCTGGAATCTAATTGTCCTGATGACATAACCTCCTTGAGGGTTATAACGGGTCTGTATCCTTGAAGCTCATAAAAATGAGGTGTAGTGATGTAATTGAAACATAGAAGATTCTCAGAGGGTTAGACAGGGTGAATATTGGGAAGATGTTTCACACAGGGAAGAGTGTACGACCAGAGAGCATAGTCGCAGAATAAGGGGGTGCCCATTTAAGACTGATTTGAGGGAAAATTTCCTCCCTCAAAGATTGGTTCATTTTTGTAATTCTTGATCCCAGGAAGCTGTGGAGGCTGAGTCCTTGAATATTTTCAAGGCTGAGATTGATTGCTTTTCAATCAGTAGGGGAATTAAGGGGTACGGAGATAAGGCCGGAAAGTGGATTTAGTGAGTGGACTTAAGATCAGCCATGATCTTATTAAATGGTGGAGCAGGACTACTTCTGGTTGCGGCTATGCGGAGCTAAGCCGCACGTTCGGCAACTCCCGCTAGAAACGGACTTTGGGGCTCTTTTCAGAGCCCCCAACAGAGCTTTTTCGATGATTCCCGACGTGGGAAGGGGTTTTCAGTAGATCCCCAGGGTTCTATGGTCCGGACCAGGAGTGGGGTGAGCAGAAAAGTGGTGGCAGCGCTCCTGGAAAAGCGGATGAAGGGAAACAAAATGGCGGCCGGCGGAGCCCTCGAGGAGTTGAGGCAGTGGGCGCAGGAGCAACAGGCGACTCTTCTGCGCTGCTTCCAGGAGCTTACGGTGGAGCTGCTGGAGACGCTGAAGGCTACCACCAGAGAGCTGATGGAGACTCAGACAGCCCAGGGGGTCGCAATCCGGGAGCTGCAGCAGCAGGCCTCCGAAAGGGAGGATGAGGCCTCAGCCATCGCGGGGAAGGTGGAGATGCACGAGGCGCTCCATAAAAAGTGGCAGGAGCGGTTCGAGGAGCTGGACAACCGGTCGAGGCGAAAGAATTTACGGATCCTGGGATTTACGGAGGGGCTGGAGGGGTCGGACCTGGCGGCCTATGTGGTCGTTTTGCTGAACTCGTTGATGGGAGCTGGCCCCTGGAGTTGGAGGGGGCCACAGAATACTGGCTAGGAGGCCCAAGCCGAACGAGCCGCCGCGGGCAGTGTTGGTGCGGTTCCACCGGTTCGTTGACCGGGAGTGCGTGCTCCGGTGGGCCAAGAGGGAGCGGAGCAGCAAGTGGGAGAACACGGAGGTGCGGATCTTCCAGGACTGGAGTGCGGAGGTGGCTAAGCGGAGGGCCGGGTTCAACCGGACGCAGGCGGGGCTCCGCAGACGGAGTGTGAAGTTTGGCATGTTGCAGCCGGCGCATCTGTGGGTCACCTACAAGGACCGTCACCATTATTCTGAGTCCCCGGAGGAGGCGTGGTCCTCTGTTCAGGCCGAGAAACTGGACTCAAACTGAGGGTCAAGGGTAGGGGTTTTGTATGAAAATGTAAGTGTGTTTAATTTTTTCTCTGGAGGGGGGAGTTCTCTGTTTAATGCAGGATGTGTGTTGGCTTTAGGGTGGGTGGGGCGATGTCTTTATGTCTTTTCGTATGGGTCTGGTGGACGGGTTCGGGCAGAGAGGTAAACTGGGAGTGCGGGGAGCTGGTGGTGGGGACTGGCAATGGGAGTTGCCCTAGAGGAGGCAGGGTTGGGCAGGGCGAAAGCGCGGGCTTTTCTCTGGTTTCCCACACTGCGGGGTGATGGGGGGCGGGGTCGGGACTGAGAAGCGCAGGCCTTTGCTGGTTGTTATTTTCCCGCGCATGAGCGGGGGGAGGGGGAGGGCCAGTTGATGGACACGAAGGAGGAGGAGCAGTCCCATGTGGGGAGGGGTCGGAGGTGTGGCGGGCGTTGCCGGGGTCAGCGGAAGTTAGTTGGCTCATGGGAGTGCTGCGGAGGGAGGGGCGCAGCTAGGAGGGATCCCAGCCTGCGGTGGGGGGGGGGGTACCGGTTTGCTGCTGAAATGGGCAGGAAGGAGCTGGAGTATGCAGGGCGTGCTGGGGGGGGGGGGGGGGGGGGGGGGGGGGGGGGAGTTGCCGCCGTGGGCAACAGGCCGAGCAGGGGACGCTGGCCAGTGGCGGGCAGGGGATGGGTTATGGCTAGTCAGTAGGGGAGGGAGGCAGGGAGCCCTCTGATCCGGCTGATAACCTGGAATGTGAGGGGGCTGAACGGGCCGGTCAAGCGGGCCCGGGTGTTTGCGCACTTGAAGGGGCTGAAGGCGGATGTGGCCATGCTCCATGAGACACACCTGAAGGTGGCGGACCAGGTTCAACTGAGGAAGGGGTGGGTGGGCCAAGTATTTCATTCAGGGCTGGATGAGAAGAATCGGGGGGTGGCGATCCTGGTGGGAAAGAGGGTGTCGTTTGAGGCATCAAATGTGGTGGCTGACAGTGGCGGGAGGTATGTGATGGTGAGTGGTAAGCTGCAGGGCGAGCAGGTGGTGTTGGTGAATGTTTACTCCCCAAACTGGGACGATGCGGGGTTTATGCGGCGCATGTTGGGCCGCATTCCGGACCTGGAGGTGGGGGGGCCTGATCATGGGGGGAGGACTTCAACACGGTGCTGGATCCCCCATTGGATCGATCCAGGTCCCGGACGGGTAGGAGGCCGGTGGCGGCTAAGGTGTTGAGGGGGTTTATGGATCAGATGGGAGGTGTGGATCCCTGGAGGTTTGCGAGGCCAAGGGCCAGGGAGTACTCGTTTTTCTCCCACGTGCATAAGGATTGATTTTTTTGTCCTGAGCAGGGGGCTGGTTTCGAGGGTGGAGGGTGCTGAATACTCCGCCATTGCCATTTCGGATCATGCCCCGCACTGGGTGGACCTCAGGCTGGGGGAGGAGAGGGACCAGCGTCCGCTCTGGCGCTTGGAGGTGGGGCTGCTGGCAGACGAGGAGGTGGCCGGGAGGGTTTGGGGGTGTATTAAGAGGTACCTTGAAGCCAACGATAACGGGGAGTGGGGATAGTCTGGGAGGCATTGAAGGCGGTGATTAGAGGGGAGTTGATTTCCATCCGAAACCATAGGAAGAGGGGGGAGCAGAGGGAGAGGGAGAGATTGGTAGGGGAGATGGTGAGGGTGGATAGGAGATATGCAGAGGCTCCGGAGGAGGGATTGCTGGGGGAGCGGCATAGCCTTCAGGCCAGGTTCGATCTACTGACCACCAGAAAGGTGGAAGCTCAGTGGAGGAAAGCACAGGGGGCGGTGTATGAATATGGGGAGAAGGCGAGCAGGATGCTGGCACACCAGCTCCGAAAGCGAGACGAGGCCAGGGAGATTGGGGGAGTGAAGGATAGAGTTGGGAAGGTGGTGCGGAGGGGGGTAGACGTTAATGGGGTCTTTAGGGACTTTTATGGGGAACTGTACCGGTCTGAACCCCCGGTGGAGGGGGGGAAATGGGGCGCTTCTTGGACAAGCTGCGATTTCCGAAGCTGGAGGAGGGGCAGGTGGAGGGACTAGGGGCGCCGATTGAGCTGGAGGAGCTGGTTAAAGGGATAGGGAGCATGCAGTCGGGGAAGGCACCGGGACCGGATTAGTTTCCGGCCGAATTTTATAAAATGTATGCGAACCTGTTGGGCCCCCTGTTGGTCCGGACCTTTAACGAGGCAAGGGAGGGGGGGGGCTTTGCCCCCAACTATGTCACGGGCGCTGATTTCCTTGTTCCTAAGCGGGACAAGGACCCTCTGCAGTGTGGGTCATATAGACCGATCTCGCTGCTAAATGTCGACGCCAAGCTGCTGGCAAAGATCTTAGCCACAAGAATAGAGGATGGTGTGCCGGGGGTCATTCACGAGGACCAGACGGGGTTTGTGAAGGGAAGGCAGTTGAATACCAACATACGAAGGCTCCTCAATGTCATTATGATGCCGGCTGTGGAAGGGGAGGCGGAGATAGTGGTGGCATTAGATGCGGAGAAGGCCTTTGATAGGGTTGAGTGGGGGTATCTGTGGGAGGTGTTGGAAAGGTTTGGGTTTGGGGAGGGATTTGTCCGTTGGGTGAGGTTGCTTTATGAGGCCCCGATGGCGAGTGTAGCCACGAATAGGAGGAGGTCGGAGTACTTTCGGCTGTACCGGGGGACGAGACAGGGGTGCCCCCTGTCCCCCTTGCTCTTTGCATTGGCAATTGAGCCCCTGGCCATGGCGTTGAGGGAGTCAGGGAACTGGAGGGGCCTGGTGCATCAAGTGTCGCTTTATGCGGACGACCTGTTGCTGTATGTGTCGGACCCGGTGGGGGGGGATGCCGGAGGTGATGAGGATTCTCAGCGAATTTGGGGGCTTCTCTGGGTATAAACTCAACCTGGGCAAGAGCGAGTTGTTCGTGGTGCACTCGGGGGATCAGAAGGAGGGGATTGGTAGGCTCCCACTGAAGCAGGCAGGGAGGAGCTTCAGGTACCTACGAGTCCAGGTGGCTGGGAGCTGGGGGGCCCTGCACAAGCTCAACCTCACAAGGTTGGTGGAGCTAATGGAGGAGTTCAAAAGGTGGGATATGTTACCGCTGTCACTGGCGGGTAGGGTGCAGTCCGTCAAGATGACAGTGCTCCCGAGGTTTGTGGTCCTGTTCCAGTGCCTTCCAATCCTTATCCCGAAGGCCTTTTTTAGGAGAGTTAACAGGAGTATTACGGGATTTGTGTGGGCGCATGGGACACCGAGGGTGAGAAGGTGTTCTTGGAACGGGGCAGGGATAAGGGGGGGCTGTCGCTGCCCAACCTCTGTGGGTATTATTGGGCTGCCAACGCAGCGATGGTGCGTAAGTGGGTAATGGACGGGGAAGGGGCAGCATGGAAGAGGATGGAGATGGCGTCCTGTGTGGACACGAGCCTGGAGGCGCTGGTAACGGCGCCGTTGCCGCTCCCTCCAGCGAGGTATACCACGAGCCCAGTGGTGGTGGCTACCCTCAAAATTTGGGGGCAATGGAGACGGCATAGGGGGGAGGTGGGGGGCTCGATGGAGTCCCCGATATGGGGGAGCCACCGGTTTGTTCCAGGGAGCATCGATGGCGGATTTTTGGGCTGGCACAGGGTAGGAGTTAGGAGGTTGAGGGACCTGTTTGTGGATGGGAGGTTCGCAAGCCTGGGGGAGTTAGAGGGAAAGTTTGGGTCCCCCCCGGGAACATGTTTAGGTATATGCAGGGTAGGGCGTTTGCCAGGCGGCAGGTGGAGGGGTTCCCCTTGCTGCCCCCACGTGGGGTACGGGACAGGGTGATCTCGGGGGTGTGGGTTGGAGGAGGGAGGATTTCGGACACATATCGGGTAATGCAGGAGGTAGACGAGGCCTCAGTGGAGGAGCTGAAGGGTAAATGGGAAGAAGAGCTGGGTGAGGAGATTGAGGAGGGGACATGGGCGGATGCCCTGGAAAGGGTGAATTCATCCTCTTCCTGTGCGAGGCTTAACCTCATACAGTTCAAGGTACTGCATAGGGCCCACGTGACTGGGACGAGGATGAGAAGGTTTTTCGGGGGCGAAGACAGGTGTGCTAGGTGCTCGGGGAGCCCAGCGAACCGCGCCCATATGTTTTGGGCATGTCCAGCGCTGGGGGAATTTTGGAAGGGGGTAACAAGGACGGTGTCGAGGGTGGTGGGATCCAGGGTCAAGCCAGGCTGGGGACTCGCAATTATTGGGGTTGCAGTGGAGCCGGGAGTGCAGGAGGCGAAAGAGGCCGGTGTTCTGGCCTTTGCGGCCCTAGTAGCCCGGCGGAGAATCTTGCTTGAATGGAAGGATGAGAGGCCCCCAAGCATGGAGGCCTGGATCAATGATATGGCAGGGTTCATTAAATTGGAGAAGGTGAAATTTGCCCTGAGGGGATCAGTACAAGGGTTCTTTAGGCGGTGGCAGCCTTTCCTGGACTTCCTGGCGGAACGGTAGGGAAATAGGCCGGCAGCAGCAGCAACCCGGGAGGGGGGGGGGGGTTGTGTTTGGTGGGAGGGAGGGAGGGAGAAGTGTGTACATGGGTTCGTGGGATGTGGCGGGTGTTATCTCTTTCCTTTCTGTTTGCTTTTTTTTTTCGATTTAGTAGTTGCTTTTGTAGGGGGCTGGGTGTTCTTGGGTTTTTACAATGGTTATTCTGTTAATATTGTTTTGTTGTTTATATTTTGTGAAAACCTTAATAAAAATTATTTTTAAAAAAATAAATGGCGGAGCAGGTGCGAAGGGCTGAATGGCAGACTCCTGTTCCTATTTCTTATGGTCTTCTGAAATGAAATCAATAGGCTGGAAAGCTATTAATGGGAGCAGAGACTGAGATTGAATAGTTATAGTATAGAGTCAGCTGCAGTTTCTATTTAGTTGTGTTCATGAAGTATGCAGCCGCAATCCTGAAGCCAGAGGAAATTTGAGCTGTTTCTGCTGAGAGTTTCTATCCTGAAAAACTTGGACAGAGCTTCTTCACTCTTTAAAAAATCATGTATGATATTCCTGTCCAATGTTGAATTTGAAGTTTGCTCTTTTTTAAAAATGCCTGCAGATGAGATGACAGACCTGCAAAAACAGAGTCATGTCAGACTGTGAGCTTTCGGTTGCAAATGAATAACGTCAAGGCCAAAACCAGGAACTAAAGTTGCAATACTGTTGTGAAAATGGTTTTCTTTTTTAGCCCATTTAAGTTCTCCAAGTGGCATTTGGAATATATAGGCCCGTTTCTGGGATTTTGGTAGAGTATAAATAGACTGTGTACATTACCTTGTTTTTGAGTCCTTTCCAAAAAATTAGGCATTTGTTTTATTCCTATTTGTGGAACGGACTCAAGAGTCTGTATGGGCTACTCCTGCTCCGATTTCTTATATTCTTGTGCCAGTCTACCACGTAGATTTAGTGACAGCACAACTTCAAAAGGCCAACAAATTTAATAGCAAGCAATATAGTTTCCAATATTCACTTCTATTCATTAATACGTATCAAATCAGGGCCAGTAAAACTTCATTCATTCAACATAATAAGGAAGGACCCAGGTCTGGAGATCTACAGAACCAGCACAACGCTATAAGTATGCAGCAGTGGATAAAGAGCTCTTCAACCCAAGCCTACAACTCAATTGCAAAGCTATTCTGAAAGTATTTTCAGCCATTTGAGCTTTCCAATTACATATTGAGACCAATAAACTATATTACTTCAATTTACTGTATTCCTGGCTGGATTTTTACATAAAAGTTTATTTATCATAATGGATTTTAGTTCCATGAGGAAGGCTTTCATGGTGTGCAAGAATAGAAGGATTGTGAACAAAATCTGCTTTTCTTCGGTTTATTAATTCTCCTTTTGCATCTAGGTTTTACTAACTTCATGCGCAGTCCTGCATGTGACATATTTAACCCTTTTCACTATGAAGTAAATCAGGATATGGATCACCCCCTGTGCAACTACTTTATTGCTTCATCACACAACACTTACTTGACAGGGGATCAACTCCTTTCTCAGTCCAAGGTGGATATGTATTCCTGGGTGCTACAGGCCGGTTGCCGCTGTGTGGAAGGTATTAATAATGTGTCAGCTTCAAATTATATGTATAGTGCTTGCATTCTGACACGAGCAGTAAATCCATCAGCAGTGTATTCCCCATGAATTTTGTTTCATGGATGGGCTTGGTTCCACTTCTGTTCTGATTTTAATGATGGGGTAACCACTTTTGTATAGATTCCCTCCGAAAGTTGATCTTACTAAAGTAGCAATTGCTGAAAAAAGAGATGTGTCGAAGCTTTTGATCTTGCACCCATCAGGACACTTCACAAAAATACCAGTGCACGGGGATAAGTTTATCCTGTGTGAGAAGAGAATGCTGGTTTGTTTGAAGCATTACCATGGAAAATACATCAGTTGATGAGGACTGACCGATAACTGCCAACCATTGTTTGAAATTTAAACCGGGCAGCTTGACCTTGATTGCTGAACAAAGAACAAAGAAAATTACAGCAGAGGAACAGGCCCTTCGGCCCTCCCAGCCTGCGCCGATCCAGATCCTTTATCTAAACCTGTCCCCTATTTTCCAAGGTCTACTTCCCTCTGTTTCCCGCCCGTTCATATATCTGTCTAGATGCATCTTAAATGATGCTATTGTGCCCGCCTCTACCACTTCCGCTGGCAATGTGTTCCAGGCACCCACCACCATCTGCGTAAAAAACTTTCCACGCACATCTCCCTTAAACTTTCCCCCTCTCACCTTGAAATCGTGACCCCTTGTAATTGACACCCCAAATCTTGGAAAAATCTTGTTGCTATCCACCCTGTCCATACCTCTCATAATTTTGTAGACCTCAATCAGGTCCCCCCTCAACCTCCGTCTTTCCAACAAAAACAATCCTAATCTACTCGACCTTTCTTCATAGCTAGCACCCTCCATACCAGGCAACATCCCGGTGAACCTCCTCTGCACCCTCTCCAAAACATCCACATCCTTCTGGTAATGTGGCGACCAGAACTGCACGCAGTATTCCAAATGTGGCCGAACCAAAGTCCTATACAACTGTAACATGCCCTTCCGACTCTTGTACTCAATACCCCGTCCGATGAAGGCAAGCATGCTGTATGCCTTCTTGACCACTCTATCAACCTGCGTTGCCACCTTCAGGGTACAATGGACCTGAACTCCCAGATCTCTCTGTACATCAATTTTCCCCAGGACTCTTCCATTGACCATATAGTCCGCTCTTGAATTAGATCTTCCAAAATGCATCACCTCGCATTTGCCTGGATTGAACTCCATCTGCCATTTCTCTGCCCAACTCTCCAATCTATCTATATTTTGCTGTATTCTCTGACAGTCCTCCTCGCTATCTGTAACTCCACCAATCTTAGTATCATCTGCAAACTTGCTAATCAGACCACCTATACCTTCCTCCAGACCATTTATGTATATCACAAACAACAGTGATCCGAGCACGGATCCCTGTGGAACACCACTAGTCACCCTTCTCCATTTTGAGACACTCCCTTCCACCATTACTCTCTGTTGCCCAGCCAGTTCTTTATCCATCTAGCTAGTACACCCTGAACCCCATACGACTTCACTTTTTCCATCAACCTGCCATGGGAAACTTTATCAAACGCCTTACTGAAGTCCATTGCCCTGGGGAATGGCTCTCACTATACAATGTAAATTGTTTCATGTTATGGAGTATGAATGCACAACAAAGTACCAGAAACATAAAAAAATAATACAATGGTTAGGTAAATGAGAAGAGAGAGATCAAATTGCATAGCAGTGATGATCTAAATTTTATTTTCAGTTTCCTATTAATTATCTGTGCGCTCTCTGGGGCCTGTTATTTGATCTATTACTGTTGATCCTGTTTGGCCGTTAACCTATTTTTTCAGTTGACTGCTGGGATGGCCCAGAAGGGGAGCCAATTGTGCAGCATGGTTACACACTCACGTCCAAGGTCCTCTTCAGAGATGTTGTTGAAACCATCAACAAATATGCTTTCATCAAAAATGAGTAAGTGACAGCTAAAATGACTGAAAATCAGTTTAATATTGAATGCTTGTGTTTCTAATATTGATTTTCTCCAGTTCACAAAACGCGTACTTACCAATCACAATTTCTGTACTGACGATTGCAGCGCATCATTGGAGACGAGCTGCATACTATACAAGGTTCTCTCTTTTATGTTGGCCAATATAATGATTATACACTCGTTCCCTGTGATCAACCAATCTGAAGTAGAATCATGCTTAGTTCAGTGCATTGAAATTGTAACAGAATGGTATGTAAGAAGGAATGCATTATGAAATGAAAATATCGGGGTCTGGCATGAAACATCTTTTATGTAGGTGTTATAACCTACCTGCTTACAACTGGCCAGGTTGGCCACCTACATGGGGGAACCATTGGACATTGCAGGAACTACGATGACCCCTGTTGTTTATGGACGCCAGGAGGGGCGTTTCCTACTTATCATGGTGCGCGGCCACGGGCCCAGTCTGTTGGGTCGGGACTGGTTGCGCCATTTGTGACTGCAGTGACAGCACATCCTTCAACCAGTTTCTGGAGGGTTGACTGAGGTGCTAGGATGATACCCAGATGTATTCCAGCCCGGTTTGGGGAAAATAAAAGGGGCCGTAGCCTGTATCCAAGTCGAACCAGGAGCCACGCCGCGCTATTTCCGGGCGCACCCGGTGCCTTACGCCTTGCTCGAGAAGGTAGAAGGGGAGCTCACTCGTTTGGAGATTTTGGGTATCATCAGGCCCGTCCATTTCGCTGACTGGGCAGCACCAATTGTACCTGTAATGAAGCCAGATGCCACAGTTCGCTTGTGCAGCTACTATAAACTTGCAGTGAATACGGCTTCCCTACTCGACTGATATCCAATGCCTCGCATAGAGGATCTCTATGCGAAGCTTGCAGGCGGACTCTCGTTCACAAAATTAGACATGAGTCACGCCTACCTACAGTTGGAGCTGGACCCTGCCTCCCGGCCATATGTAACGATTAATACACACCGGGGCCTGTATGAATATACACGGTTGCCCTTTGGAGTATCCTCTGCCTGCGCTATTTTTCAACGCGTCATGGAGGGCATTTTGAGAGGTTTACAGTGTGTCGTTGTCTACTTCGATGACGTTTTGATTAGAGGGATGTCGGAGCAGGAACATTTGAAAAATTTGAAGGCTGTCCTTAGATGCTTTTCGGAGGCTGGAGTCCTTCAGGCGAAGAAAGTGGATGTACAACCGTTATGCCGTTCATCACGGAAGCACCGTTCTCCGTGTCATTACACGCCGCACGATGCAGCGCCTCGTGCAAATGGTGTCCGGCCTGCGGCAGAACGAGTCCGACGCCCTCCTTCACCAAGGTCTTCAGTGGATTCCTTGGACTTTGGGGGGGAGGGATGTTATAACCTGCCTGCTTACCACTGGCTGGGGACTAATGGCAATCCCACAATCCTTTGGGAGTATGAGCTTCCCCGATGAGGGGGCAGAGAAACCATTAGCAGATTCCCTGCATAAATAAAGCTGGCCAGTTTGGAACCGGCTAGAGGAGAGTGAGCAGCAAGGGAAGTAGCTGCAGTTGTGTATATATGTTCTTGTAAATAAATGTTATTTATTTCTATCCTTCAACTCGTGCTGGATTCTTCGTGGCCCTCACAAAAGTAGGTATTTTGTGTTGTACTAAATGTTCAAAAAACTTTGTTCATGTATGTTGTAAAGAAACAATGTTTGGCTTTAGATTTAGTTTAGATTTCCCCTCACCCAAAACTTAGCAAAATTGCCAGCAGCTGAATTAATGTTTTATTTTTTATTTTATTGGCAGATATCCTGTAATCCTGTCTATTGAGAATCACTGCAGCATCCAGCAGCAACAAAAGATTGCCCAGTATTTAAAAGATATCCTTGGTGACAAACTGAACTTATCCCCTGTTGATGCTCATGACACAGACCAATTTCCCACTCCTCAGAGCTTGAAGGGGAAAATTCTCATAAAGGTAATGATTCTGCAATTTCTTCAGACTTTTTGATTTTTTTCATCATGGTGTGGCTTGTATTGGGTTAGAGTTAAAGTTTTAGGTTTAATTTAAAATAGAGTTCAATAACGGTAGAAATTCCCCTCTAGCATGAAGTGGCTAGTACATAGAGGGGGTGGACATGTTATTTGTTGTCATTCTCCATGACAGACAGAAATAAGCTTTTACAGGTTGGATGGGCAGCCCGACATTGGGTAGAAACTTGTGTCGCCAATGGGACTCCCAGACAAATTTTATGGGTGGCAGCTAATTAACTGGTTGCCATCAGGCTGCTTAAGTCCTGTTCCTGATGGCAGCCTGCCTGAGAACTAGTCCAAACAGAGGGTCAGCAGCTTTAGCAATGCCATCGGGAGCAGTGGTCTCTGTTAAGACAAGGCCGGGGCCCTGCAGCCAGCAGTGGGATGAAAATAACTTTTAAAAAGTCGGTGGGCAAATACTGGCGAGGTACCCCTTAGGAAATACCATTGAGGCCACATGTGCTGCTGTTTTCTTTGCCGCGGTCCCTTTTCGAAATAAAAATCCTTACACACAGGAGACCCCCCGCATCCCGCAACCCAAACTTTGAGCAGCATGTTTACCAGTGGCTTTTTAATTTGGCCACAAAACGTATTTCGGAGTTCCAATTTCCTGGACAATTGGAGCTGTCAGGAATGATGACGACTGCTGCAGTCTGTTTCGGCCCCACAACTTAACAGGACCCTGCAAGGGTCGGAATGGAAACTTCTAGATCTTTCAAAACTGAGACAGCAAGTTGATTGAGATGGAGGGTCAACATGCACATGAGGGGTTTTGCGAATGGGTCAGCCGCATTGAGAGGAGCTCCTGCCTGTGGCCACTATTTGCGGCACTTTCTGGAGGTTCCGATTCTTCCCCCCCCCCCCCCCCCCCCCACCGGCTGATTGTTGACGGCCTTTGGGCCCGTCCCGGGCGTGATGCGGGGCCGGATTGAAAACCGGCAAAGAACCCCGCGCGGGTGTCGGGCCTAGTGCGCACGGTGGTCGGAGCAGCGGGGGCGGAGCTAAACGGAGGACGAGGCGGCAGGCCCGAAGCCAGGGCGTAATGTGGGTGAGATGTCCCACATTGGGTGGCTCCCGCCTAGAATGTTGTAAGAAGACTGAAGTCCTATCCCAGGGGAATTCTTGAGGAATACAAAAAAGAAGAGAAAGAAGTTTTAAAGAAACTTTGTGAAAGTTTTTTTCTGAAGAAAGAATTTTTTGTTTTTTTATATTTAAAAAAATTGATGAAGGAAAGAAGGGGAGGAAAAAAAGGAAAATGTATAAGTCGTTAAAGGATGTGAAAAGCAGCGTTGCAAAAGGGAGGAAACGCGGGCTCGCCGTTGAATGAGAGGACCAGCAAAAGCACTGACAAGATGGCGGATGCCGGACCGCATGGTGGGGCCGCACTACTTACGGTAGTGAAGATGACCGAGGTGATGGCTGTGGAGTTGGAAAAGCACTTTGCGAGGCACATGGAGACTTTGAGGAAGGAGATGGCGGTCGCATTGAAGTAATTGGTGGAGGAGGCAATCGCCCCGGTGAGTGTAGCTGTGGCAAAGACATCGGCCGAGGTGAGAGAGCTGGGCGAGAAGATGAAGGAAGTGGAGGAGGCCGTGTCTTGGCACAACGACCAGTTCACCTCAATGGGGGACGAGCTGCGGAGGGTGGTGGAGGTCAACAGAGGACTCCGAGCAAAGCTCGAGGACTTGGAGAACCGCTCGAGGCAGCACAATCTGAGAATTGTGGGCTTGTCCGAAGGGACAGAGGGCCCAAGGCCAACAGAGTACTTCGCTAAGAGGTTGGCAAAGTTGATGATGGAGGGTGAGAACCCCTCCTGGTATGAGCTGGACCAAACTCATCGGTCATTAAGGCCGAAGCCCAAAGTGAATGAGCAGCCAAGAGCAGTAATTATCTGCTTCCATAAATACTGCATGAAGGAGAAGGTGTTAAGCTGGGCGAAGCAGAAGCGCGAGGTGCAGTGGGATGGTGCTAAGAGTTCGGATCTACCAGGACTTGACGTTGGAGTTGGCAAAAAGACGAGCGCCGTTCAGGCGAGTGAAGGCGGCACTGTACAAGGGGGTGCGATTTCAAGACATCGGAGACGGCGGAGGCGTTCGTGAAGGCAGAAGGCTTGGGACAGACGGGAGGAGCGGAGCTGGAATAGAGACTGTGGACTGTGATTGGGGAGCTGGAAAATGTGTAAATGCTATAACTTTCCTTTTATTGACATGTATTGTAATTTACTTCACTTCACATTGTTACAGAGTTCAAGTTATTGGTTGGGTTGATTGGCATTCTGTGTTGCGACGGTTATATCTTATTTTAGTGAATTGTATGGGTTGGATTGCTGTTCTTGTTTTTTTTCTCTGGGACTGGGTGGGAGGGGATGGTATACCTTGGCGGGGGGAGCCACCCCCCGCGCCAGCTAACTGAAGTCGGCTAGTGAACGGAGGTGAGGTGAGAGGAGGGCTGCGCACATGGGAGCCTGGTTAGCAGGTTTCGATGGGCCTACAAGGCGAGCAAGTAGGGGAAGGGATCGACGCTGGGAGATATTTTTCTGAAAGGAAATGTGGGGGGGCGGGTTTTGGGAGGAGGCGAAGGGGTTAATAATGGATGGGGGCGGGTCAGGCTCATGGGGCAGGGCCCTGCTGTATAATAATGGTGGATAAGAAGGGTGGTGAGGGGTGAGAGACCCCCAGTTAGGATAGTCATGTGGAACGTGAGGGGGTTAGGAGGTTCGATCAAGAGGTTAAGGGTGCCTGCGCATCTTAAAAGTTTGAAAGCCAATGTAGCAATGCTGCAGGAGACTCACTTGAGGGTGAAGGACCAGGTTAGACTTAAAAAGGGCCGGATTAGTCAGGTGTTTCACTCTGGATTTGACGGAAGGGCTCGAGGGGTAGCGGTGTTGGTCAGCAAAAGAGTACGCTTTCAGATGGAGAAGGTGGTGGCAGCTCCGGGGGTTAGATATGTGATTGTGACAGGGGCGCTGGAGGGGAGGTTAGTGGTGCTGATGAATGCATACGGTCCCAATTGGGATGATGTGGGATTCGCAAAGAAGGTGTTGGAGCCATCCCCGACTTGGACACACACAAACTGATAGTGGGGGGGGGACTGGAACTTTGTGCAGGAGCCAAGATTGGATAGGTCACGGCGTTGGCTGGGCTTATGGTGGAAATGGGAGGAGTGGACTCTTGGGGGTTTCTACCGCTGAGGGAACGGAAGTACTCGTTTTTCTCAGCAGTCTATAAGGTATACTCGCAGATCGACATTTTCGTGGTGGAAGGCTTTGCTGCTGGGGTTAAGGGGTCGGAATACTCGGCAATTGCAGTGTCAGATCGTGTTCCGCATTGGGTGGATATGGTACTGGAGAAGGGGGTAGCGCAGAGGCTGGGGTGGAAATTAGATGTGGGACTTTTGGGGGAACCAAGGGTTCTGTGACAAAATTGAAAAGGTAATTGAGGAATATGTAGGTTTCAACTGTACGAGTGAGGTGTCGATGGCAGTTGTTTGAGAGGCTCTAAAGGTGGTGGTGAGGGGTAACGTGATCCCGTTTAAGGCCAGGGTGGACAAAGAGGAGAGGTTGGAGCGGCAAAGGGTAATAGATGAGATATTGGAGATAGATAGGAGTTGTGCAGAAGATTGGGACCCAGCGAAGTTGGGGAAAAAAGGAAGGAACTACAAGCGAGCTTTGACCGACTATCTACCAAGAAGGCGGTGCGGTAACTGAGATGAGCAAGGGGTGCAGTTTACGAGCATGCAGATGAAGTATGTTAGCATGTCAGCTCCGGAGGGAGGCAGTGGTAAGGGAAATTGTTCAGGTGAGGGATAGGGCAGGAAGTTGGTGGTGGCTCTGGATCTGATTGACAAGGTCTTTGAGAAATTTTATGAGAGGTTGTACAGGTTCAGAGCCACCTGGGGGAGATCGGGAGATGCAGGAATTTCTAGATGGGTTGGAGTACCCAAGGTTAGGGGAGTGGGAGACAGCTACATTAGAGGGAGGAATAGTAGAGCAGGAGATGAAGGATACGATTGGGAGGATGCAGTCGGGGAGGTGGCAGGGCCGGATGAGTTTCTGGTGGAATATTATTAAAAATTCAAGGATAAGCTGGCACCCCTGATGGTGGGGATGTTTGAAGAGGTGATAGGGAAGAGGGTGCTGCCACAAACTTTGGGGCAGGCTTCGATTTCCCTGTTGCTAAAAAAAGATAAGGACCGGACGGAGTGTGGGTCGTATAGGTCTATATCACTTTTGAATGTGGACGCAAAAGTATTGGCGAAGGTACTGGCGGGTAGGCTGGAGGAGTGCCTCCCGAAGGTGATAGGTGAGGATCAGACGGTGTTCGTGAGTGGGAGGCAGCTCTTTTCAAACTTAAGAAAGGTATTGAACGTTGTTATGGCACCGGTGGAGGGGAAGAAACCAGGTGGTTGTGGCATTGGACGCTGAGAAGGCGTTTGACTGGGTAGAATGGGGGTACTTGATGACAGTTCTGGTGCAGTTTGGGATTGGACCAAGATTTGTGAACTGGGTAAAGCTACTATATAAGGAGCCGAGGGCGACTGTCCGCACAAACAACATTAGCTCGAGATACTTTTCTCTCCACCGTGGGTCTACACAGGGATGTCCAATGTCCCCCCTGCTGTTTGCACTCACGATTGAGCCGTTGGCCATCGCATTAAGAAGTTCGGGGGTAAGGAAAGGAATAGTGTGTGGGGAGGGGTGGGGAATAGACCATAGGGTGACCTTATATGCCGATGACCTGCTGTTATATGTGTCGGAACTGAGTGTGTCGATCGGGGGAATATTGGAGCTGCTTCGAGTGTTTGGGTCTTTCTCTGGGTACAGACTAAATTGAGACAAAAGTGAGTACTTTGTGGTGTCTTGGCTCGGGGTGGGGGTGGGGGCTGCCATTCCATAGGGCAGGGGCTCAGTTTAGGTACCTGAGGGTGCAGGTTGCCCGGGAGAAGGGGGCATGCCGCAGGTACAACATTTCTAGTTTGGTGGGGAGAGTGAAAGTCGATCTGGCAAAGTGGGATGATCTCCCTCGGTCACTGCCGGGTCGGGTACAGGCAGTTAAAATGAACGCGTTGCCACGATTTCTGTTTATTTTTCAATGCCTGCCGATTTTCCTGCCAAAGGCTTTTTTTGGAGAGATCGAGGGAAGGAATACTTCATTCATATGGGGAGGGAAGGTGGCCAGAGTTAGAAAGGTGCTGCTACAGAGGGAAATGCAGGCAGGAGGTTTGGGTCTTCTGAACCTGATGTATTATTACTGGGCGTGAATGTGGAGAAGGTGCAGAGCTGGGTTAGAGGGGTTGATTCCCAGTGTGTCAGAATGGAGGAGAGTTTGTGCAGGGGGTCGGTATTGAAAGAACTAGCAACAGGGCCGCACCCGATGGCCCTGGGAAAATACTCGGGGAGTCCGGTAATAATAGCTTCATTGAGAATTTGGAGGCAGTTTCGCCAACAGCAGGGTCAAGAGAAATGCTGATTTGGGGGAACCACCAATTTGAGCCAGGGAAGTGGGATGGAAATTTTCGGAAATGGGAGGAGAAGGGATTCAGACACTAAAAGATTTGTTTCTTAGTGTTCGGTTTGCAGGATTGAAGGAGCTGGAAGTGAAGTATGGGCTGGAGCAGGGGGAAATGTTTTGATACATGCAGGTTCGGGATTTTGCCAGAAAGGAGATACAGAGCTTCCCAGTGGAGCCGGTCTCCACATTGCTGGAGGAGGTGCTGACGACAGGGGGACTGGAGAAGGGGGTAGTGTTGGCGGTTTACGGAGCTATTTTGGAAGAGGAGAAGGCACCACTGGAAGGGATCAAAGCAAAGTGAGAGGAAGAGTTGGGAGAAGATATGGAGGAGGGGTTCTGGTATGAGGTGCACCGAAGAGTGAACGCCTCCACCTTATGCACGAGGTTGGGCTGATACAGCTGAAGGTGGTATACAGAGCACACATCACGAGGGCGAGGATGAGCTGATTCTTTGAAGGAAGAGAAGATGTGTGTGAACGTTGCGGGGGGAGGGGCCCACTAATCACATTCATATATTTTTGTCCTGTCCAAAGCTAGAGGATTACTGGAAGGAGGTTTTTAGGGTAATTTCTGAAGTGGTGCACGTGAAACTGAACCCGGGCCCCCGGGAGGCCATATTCGGGGTGTTGGAACAGCCAGGGTTGGAAACGGGGGCGGAGGCAGAGGTTGTAGCCTTCGCCTCGTTGATCGCCTGTTATGGGAGAGGCGTTTTCAGAACCACAAAATGTAACATGGAGTTCAACCAACCTCTTCCTTTAATGTATTGTTGCTTTTGAAGCACACGGCTTGGTCTCCAGGTGTGGTATTACAATTATGGACACCTGGGTTTTAAACATAAAACAATGTTTATTCCATGAATTCAACTTAACCTTTTTAAATAAATGTTGGATCCCTTAACACTCCTTACTTCAAAGATAACCCCGAAAATAATACAACACTAAATAATCCCTCAAAATGTTCCTTCAAATCTCCAAAAGACTTAACACCTTTAAACAGAAACACATCAGGTTAAAGTCATTACTATTATGAGTTTAAATCACCCAAATTATTCAGAGATAGTCTTTCCTGGCAGAGATCACAGCAGATCCAACTTACTGCAAACACAGACACACCCAAGCTCCTTTTCTTCATGCAGCTCTCAGCAAACCAGCCAGGCACTTTTCAGCTGCTCTCTCAAACTGAAACTAAAAGCAGAAGTGAGCTCAACTCAGCTACCCCTACCCTCTGACATCACCAGTAATATGAGCTGCTCAATTTCTTAAAGGTACATTGCACAAACATCCATTTCTTAAAGGTACTCTCACATGACACGCCCGAAGGCAGATCCTGATAGGTTGGAGAGCAACCTCTCCACTCTGTACCCTGGCGTGGCGGGGGGACCTCTTGGAATTCTTGACTCTTGAGAAGGTTAAGTTTGAACTGAGGGGAAGGATGGAGGGGTTCTACAATTCATGGGCATTACTCATTATGCACTTTCAAGAACTGGATAACATCGAATGGATAACATTAGTTGGGGCGGGTGGGTGGGAGGGGTTGAGGGAGGGGGGCTGTGTGTGTTCATGGTGTCTATGGGTGATCTCTAATTCCTTTTCGTCATGTGTTTGTGTGAACATGCGGGCTAATGTTTGGGCTTTGGTGGGAAGATGGGATTGACATATTTGTTAATGATTATTGTTTATTATTGGTGGGTGTAAATTTGGGAGAAAATATGAAAAAGGAGAATAAAAAATATTTTTAAATAAACATGCCACGGCTGCACCACATTTCTCAGATGTGTCTCTAGGCATCAGGTGGTAAGGGCCCAAATGGAGATTGTTTTCCCGGCAGGCAGGAGGGAGAAGCCTGCTACAGAGAGCAGGCACACCCCTCTGGGAGACTGCCCCCTCTGTGGGATCACCAAGGCGGGTTGTCACATGGTGCAGTCCACATCACAAGTGAACAGGAGGAGGGAGTGGAGATGGGAACAGATTCCCAGAGGATGCAGGATTTTCCAAGCTCTGCTCAACTGGACACACCTGGTCAGCCTAGGGATCATCAATGAAAAATAATCTCCAGGAGCAGCAGCAGAAAACGTGTGAAGTTCTAGGGTCACAGAACCCACAGACTGGGTAAGCTCCATGGTCTGCGTCAAGAAGCCGTCCGGCGAGCTGCGGATCTGTATTGATCCTAAAGACCTAAATCAGAATATCATGCGGGAGCACTACACAATTCCAAAACGTGAGGAGCTCACGTCAGAGATGGCCCACGCCAAACTATTCTCAAAACTGGATGCCTCCAAGGGTTTCTGGCAGATCCAACTAGATGAGTCAAGCAGGAAGCTGTGTACGTTCAACACATCCTTTGGCAGGTTCTGCTACAATCGGATGCCATTCGGCATCATTTCTGCGTCCGAAGTTTTCCACCGGATCATGGAGCAGATGATGGAGGGGATCGACGGCGTCCAACTATATGTCGACGACATTATTATCTGGTCAACCACCCCGCAGGAACACATTGCCCGCCTTAAGCGTGTTTTCAGGCGCATCCACGAACACGGCCTCCGCCTCAATAGGGCCAAATGCTCTTTCGGCCAGTCAAGTATCAAGTTTCTGGGGTTCACATCTCCCACCAGGGGGTGCGTCCGGACGAGGATAAGATTGCAGCAATCACGTCCATGAAGACGCCTGAGGACAAGAAAGCGGTCCTCTGGTTCCTGGGAATGGTGAATTTTCACGGGAAGTTCATTCCGAATTTTGCCTCGCACACCACGGCCCTCAGAGACCTGATTCGTAAAACCACAGATTTCCGATGGCTCCCTGCTCACGAGCGTCAATGGCAGGAGCTGAAGGCCAAGCTTTCCACGGCCCCAGTGTTGGCCTTTTTCAACCCGACCAAAGAGACCAAAATCTCTACTGATGCCAGTCAGTCGGGGATTGGTGCCGTGCTCGTGCAACGAGACGAGGCCTCGTCATGGGCCCCCGTTGCGTATGCGTCACGGGTGATGACTCCCACAGAGCAGCGTTATGCGCAAATTGAGAAAGAGTGTCTCGGCCTTCTCACTGGAGTTGTGAAGTTCCACGACTACGTCTATGGACTTCCATAGTTCATGATTGAAACCGACCACCGCCCCCTTGTAAATATTATCAAAAAGGACCTGAATGACATGACACCTCGCCTCCAGCGTATCCTATTCAAGCTGCGCAGGTACGACTTTCAACTGATCTATACCCCTGGCAAGGACCTTGCCATTGCTGTGCCCTCTCAAGGTCGATCACAACTCCGTGTGAACATGACGGCTTTATTTGCCACATAGATGCCCAAGTTCAGTTTGCAGCCTCCCATTTGCCAGCTTCGGATGCACGACTGATGCAAATTGGCCACGAGACGGCAGCTGATCCACTTCTGAAGTGGGTGATGCGCCTGATGTCAGACGGGTGGCTCAAGGGCCAATGCCCGCAATTTTACAACGTCCGCGATGACCTGGTGGTTGTAGTCGGGGTGCTTTTGAAATTGGATCACATCGTCATTCAACAAAGCATGCACCAGCTGGTGTTGGAGCAAATCCATGAAGGCCATTTAGGAATCGAGAAATGCCGCCGCAGGGCCAGAGAAGCCGTCTACTGGCCGGGCATCAATGATGACATCGCCAATGTGGTGCTCAACTGCTCTACCTGCCAACGTTATCAGCCCGCCCAACCACGGGAGACCCTGATGCCCCATGAGCTCGTCACATCGCCTTGGACCAAAGTGGGCGTCGACTTGTTCCATGCATTGGGCAGGGACTACGTCATCATCATCAACTACTCCAGTTACCCGGAGGTCATCTGGCCGCACGATCTCACATCCTCGGCTGTGATCAGGGCGTGTAAGGAGACATTTGCCTGACATGGCATTCCGCTGACGGTCATGACAGACAATGGCCCCTGTTTCGCGAGCCAGGAATGGGCCGGCTTCGCCCGACATTACAACTTTGAGCACGTGATGTCCAGTCCCCTATACCCCCAATCCAATGTGAAGGCGGAAAAGGGGGTCCACATCGTCAAGCGGCTCCTCAGCAAAGCCGCCAACGCCGGCTCAGGTTTCCAACTTGCTCTGATAGCTTATCGCTCCGTCCCGTTCTCCACCAGCCTGTCGCCTGCTCAGCTACTAATGAACCGCACCCTCAGAACGTGCTCCACCGCATGCACATGTCTCAACTGCAGCAGAAAACTTCCTACGACTCACGGGCCGCTGACCTTCCCAACATCCATCCACGCGACAAGGTTCGCATCCGCCTCCCGGACAGTGGCTGGTCTGCGCCTGCGGTTGTTCTAAGAAAGGTGGCCCCCCCCCGCTCCTTCCTGGTCCGCTTACCGGATGGATCCATTCGGCGCCGCAACAGGCGTGCTCTTCGCATGGTTCCAGGGTCATTGCAGGTTCCTCCGACCAGCTCTCCTACTGATCCCACCGTGGACTGTGTGGCGCTTCTGGTCGCTCCGCCTGCCCCTGACAGTGCTACAGCCCTCCCAGCTCCTGAGCCGCCAGCCATTGCCCCACCCTTGAGGCGGTCAACCAGAGTTCGTCGCCCACCTCAGAGACTGAACTTATGAACTCTGTACACATGTGGACTCTCTGAAATGTTCTTTTTCTTATATCTTTTATTGTTGCATTCGTTATCCAGTGATTTGTAAATAGATTTGTTGGTTGTTCCAGTTCATGATAGTCATCTGCACCAGGCACCTTCCTCTGTAAATAGTCTTGTTCCTTGTATATAGCCTTGTACATATGTCTTCGCACCTCACACGTAGCTAGGTACATTCTCCACACACCCACACTATTTATTATCACATGCCTATATCAACATTTTTTTATGAAAGGGGGGATGTCATGATATATACCAGTGTATCATGGTGCAGACACGCGCTGATGGACACACGCAGGGACCAATCAATATGCACAAACACCGCAGCAAATCACCAGTTGGAATACACACACTATAAAGGCAGAGGGCACCACGGTTCCCGCTCATTCTGGGTGCTGCCTCTGAGTGTAACAGGAACTCATCCAGCCCAGCACAGACTCGCAACACGGTGGACTTCCGGTTGCGGCTATGACCAGCTAAGTCGCACATTTGGCAGCTCCTGCGACAAAGGTGTTTAAGGGCCGATTGGAGGGCCCCGACGGTACTGTAAAGACGAATCCCGGTGGGGGAAGGCTCCCTGAGGAGAGTGAGACCAACTTTATGGTCGGTACTCGGAGTGGGGCGACAAAAAAAGCGGCAGCAGCTCCCCGAAAAAAGCGGGGGAAGAGGACCAAAATGGCGGCCGGTGGCGCACTAGAAGATTGGAGAAAATGGGCGGAGGAGCAGCAGGCCGCTCTCCTCCGGTGTTTTACGGAGCTGAAAGTGGAACTCTTAGAGTCTATGAACGCGACGACCACAAGGCTGATGGGGGCCCAGGCGACCCAAGAGGCGTCGATAAGAGAGCTGCAGCAGGAGATGACTGCAAGGGAGGAGGAGGCCACGGTCCTCGTGGGAAAGGTGGAGGTGCACGAGGCACTCCACCTGAAATGGCAGAGCCGCTTTGAGGAGCTGGACACTCGAATGAGGCGGAAGAACTTGAGGATCCTGGGCCTAGCAGAAGGCCTGGAGGGGCCTGATCTCCCGAAATATGTAGCGGAGATGCTGAGCTCCCTGATGGGAGAGGGGGCCGGTCCATCGCCTCTGGAGCTGGAAGAAGCATATCGGGTCATGGCTAGGCGGCCTAGGGCGAATGAGCCCCCGAGGGCGGTGCTGGTGCGATTCCAGCGTTTCTGTGATCGGGAGAAAGTGCTGAGGTGGGCCAAGAGGGAGAAAAGCAGCAAATGGGAGAATTCGACGGTGCGGATATATCAGGACTGGAGTGCGGAGGTGGCAAAGCGGCGGGCCCGGTTTAACCGGACGAAGGCGGTGCTGCACGCAAAGAGGATCAAGTTCGGAATGCTGCAGCCAGCGCGCTTGTGGGTCACCTACAAGGACCAGCACCATTACTTTGAGACCCCAGAGGAGGCATGGACTTTTGTTCGGGAGGAAAAGCCGGACCTGAACTAGAACTTGGGAACGCCGGCGGTCGAGGCCGCCCGAGTACCCTTGACTGATCAAGTGGCCCATGTCTTTCTTAGGCCAGGTCGGAACTTGGTTAAAGTTGATGGATCGTTTGGTTTCTTTGAAACTTGTGTTATGGGGGGTTTCTTTGTTCCTTTTTGTGTGTCTCTTCCCGTTGCCAACTTCCCTTAATTATTGTTGTTGTAGGGGGGGGCTTTTTTACTGTTTTTTGATCTGTTCTTTAAGGGTTATGGTTACTGTTCTGTTCGATGGAGGGTGATGGTTAAATACGTTATTATTGGGTAGTTATTTAGTTATGCAGGCATAGTTATGTATTTATGTATTTATTTGAGATTTGTTATTTATATTGTTATATTGTTAAGTTGGGGAGGCGGGACGGGGGGGGTGCAAGTTGGTTATGCGTGTTTTCTTTTTCTCTTTTTCTTCCTCTCGTTTTAAGGGGGCTTTTTTATGGGCTTGGATGGGGACGGGGGTGGAATTGAAGATGGCGGGGTAGGGTGTGGCCGGGCGAAAGCGCGGGCTTTCCCCTGTTTCCCGCGCGCGGGACGGAGGAAGGGGGAGGAGAGAAGAGTGGGGTGTGGCCAGCAATGGCGGCTTTTCCCGCGCTGAAGCGGGGTCAGAGAGGGATGGCAAGGGGGGGGAGGCCCCTCCCCCCCCACATCGGGAGGAGTCGGAGTGTGGCAGGGGCAGCCGGGTCAGCGAAAATCAGCTGACTCTCGGGAGTACGATGGTGGATACACCGCGGCTAGGAGGGGTCCTAGCCAGGGGGGGGGGGAAAGGGGGGGTTAGGGGGGGATACCGGGTTGCTGCTGGAAAGGCCGAGGACGGGAAGGGAAGAACGGGAGGAGAGAGGGGGGGGGGGCCATCGCCATGGGGAACGGGTCAGAAGGGGAGGGTCGACCCGGGGCGAACAGGGGACAGGACATGGCTAATAGACAGGGGAAAGGGACAGGTCGCTCCGCGACCCGGTTGATTACTTGGAACGTGAGGGGGCTGAATGGGCCGGTCAAGAGAGCAAGGGTTTTTTCACACCTAAAGGGACTGCAGGCGGATGTGGCAATGTTGCAGGAGACTCACTTGAGAGTAGTAGACCAGGTACGCCTGAGAAGGGGGTGGGTGGGACAGGTGTTCCACTCAGGCTTGGACGCAAAGAACCGGGGGGGTGGCGATTTTGGTGGGAAAGAGGGTGTCGTTCGTGGCGGCGCAGGTGGTAGCAGATAAGGAGGGTAGGTACGTGATGGTGAAGGGTAGGCTGCAGGGAGAGAATGTGGTGCTGGTGAATGTGTATGCCCCGAATTGGGATGACGCGGGTTTTATGAGGCGCCTGTTGGGCCTCATTCCGGGTCTGGAGGCAGGGGGCCTGATCATGGGGGGGGACTTCAATACAGTGCTCGACCCTGGGCTGGACAGATCGAGTTCCAGGACGAATAGGAGGCCGGCAGCGGCAGAGGTGCTAAGGGGGTTCATGGAGCAGATGGGGGGGGTAGACCCTTGGAGATTTGGCAGGCCAAGGGCGAGGGAGTATTCTTTTTTCTCCCACGCCCACAGGGTGTACTCCAGAATAGACTTTTTTGTACTGAGCAGGGGGCTGATTTCGAGAGTGCAGGACACGGAGTACTCGGCCATTGCGATTTCGGACCATGCACCACACTGGGTACAGGTAGAACTGGGGGAAGCACGGGACCAGCGCCCGTTGTGGCGCCTGGATGTGGGGCTGCTGGCGGACGATGAGGTGTGCGGAAGGGTCCGGAAGGGCATTGAGAGATATCTGGGCACGAACGACACTGGCGAGGTGAAGGTGGGGGTAGTCTGGGAGGCCCTGAAAGCAGTGATCAGAGGAGAGCTGATCTCCATAAGGGCACACAGAGAAAGGAAGGAGAGGCAGGAGAGGGAGAGACTGGTGGGGGAACTTATAGAAGTGGACAGGAGATATGCGGAGACACCAGAGGAGGGGCTGTTGAGGGAGCGGCGCAGTTTACAGGCCCAGTTTGACCTACTGACCACTAGGAAGGCGGAGACGCAATGGAGAAGGGCACAGGGCGCGGTCTATGAGTACGGGGAAAAGGCGAGCAGGATGCTAGCACACCAGCTGCGCAAGCGAGATGCAGCCAGAGAGATTGGGGGAGTGAGAGAGAAGGGAGGGAACGTAGTGCAGAAGGGGCAAAAGGTGAACGGGGTCTTCAGGGATTTCTACAGGGAATTGTACCGGTCTGAGCCGCCCAGGAGGAGGGGGGGAATGGAGAACTTCCTCGATAGATTGAGGTTCCCAAAGGTCCAGGAGGAACGGGTGGAGGGGCTGGGGGCGCCGATAGAGCTGCAGGAGCTAGTTAAAGGGATAGGCCAGATGCAGGCGGGGAAGGCGCCGGGGCCGGATGGGTTCCCGGTGGAATTTTATAAGAAGTATGTGGACTTGGTGGGTCCAGTGCTGGTGCGAGCCTTCAATGAGGCGCGAGAGGGGGGGGTTCTGCCCCCGACAATGTCACAGGCCCTGATCTCCTTGATCCTGAAGCGGGACAAAGACCCTGTACAGTGCGGGTCCTACAGGCCTATCTCCCTCTTGAATGTAGATGCCAAACTGTTGGCAAAGGTCCTGGCAACCAGAATAGAGGATTGTGTGCCAGGGGTAATCCATGAGGACCAGACGGGGTTCGTAAAGGGACGACAACTTAACACAAATGTCCGGAGACTGTTGAATGTGATTATGATGCCAGCAGTGGAGGGGGAGGCTGAGATAGTGGTAGCACTGGATGCGGAGAAGGCATTCGATAGGGTGGAGTGGGAATACCTGTGGGAGACGCTGGAACGGTTTGGGTTTGGGGAGGGATTTATCAAGTGGGTGAAGCTGCTGTATTCGGCCCCGATGGCGAGTGTGGTTACAAACGGGAGGAGGTCAGAGTATTTTGGGCTCCATCGAGGTACCAGGCAGGGATGCCCCCTATCCCCCTTACTATTTGCATTAGCGATCGAACCGTTGGCGATGGCACTGAGGGGTTCAGGGGGGTGGAGAGGACTGACAAGGGGAGGGGAGGAACATCGGGTATCACTCTATGCGGATGATTTGTTGTTATATGTGGCGGACCCGGAAGGGGGAATGCCGGAGGTAATGGAAATACTAGCGGAGTTTGGGGACTTTTCGGGATATAAATTAAATGTGGGTAAAAGTGAGGTCTTTGTGATACACCCGGGAGATCAGGGGGAGGGAATTGGGCGGCTCCCCTTTAAGAGAGCAGTAAAGAGCTTCAGGTACTTGGGGGTGCAGGTGGCAAGGAACTGGGGGACCCTCCACAAGCTGAACTTTTCAATGCTGGAGGAGCAGATGGAGGAGGAGTTCAAGAGGTGGGACATGGTACCGCTGTCGCTAGCAGGGAGGGTGCAGTCAGTCAAAATGACGGTCCTCCCGAGGTTCTTGTTTCTGTTTCAGTGCTTGCCCATCTTTCTCCCCAGGGCCTTCTTCAAGAAGGTAACTAGCAGCATTATGGGCTATGTGTGGGCACATGGCACCCCTAGAGTGAGAAGGATTTTCTTGGAACGGAGTAGGGACAGGGGAGGATTAGCGCTACCCAATCTTTCCGGATACTACTGGGCGGCGAACGCATCGATGGTGCGCAAGTGGGTGATGGAGGGGGAGGGGGCAGCTTGGAAACGTATGGAGAGGGCGTCCTGCGGCAATACAAGCCTGGGGGCGCTAGTAACGGCACCATGGCCGCTCCCCCCCACAAGGTATACCACGAGTCCGGTAGTGGCGGCCACCCTGAAAATCTGGGGGCAGTGGAGGCGACACAGGGGGGAAGTGGGGGGTCTGATGGCGGCGCCACTGAGAGGGAACCACAGATTTGTCCCGGGGAACACTGGCGGGGGATTCCAGAGCTGGCACAGGGCGGGCATCAGGCAACTGAGGGACATGTTCATAGAGGGGAGGTTTGCGAGCCTGGGAGAGCTGGAGGAGAAATTTGAGCTCCCCCCGGGGAACACGTTTAGATACCTGCAGGTGAAGGCATTTGCCAGACGACAGGTGGAAGGATTTCCCTTGCTTCCCGATAGAGGGGTGAGTGATAGGGTGCTGTCAGGGGTCTGGGTCGGAGAAGGGAAGGTCTCGGACATCTACAAAATAATGCAGGAGGTGGAGGAGGTATCGATAGAGGAGCTGAAAGACAAGTGGGAAGCGGAGCTGGGAGAGCAGATAGAAGATGGGACATGGGCGGATGCCTTAGAGAGGGTCAATTCGTCGTCGTCGTGCGCAAGGTTGGGCCTCATCCAATTTAAGGTGCTGCACAGAGCCCATATGACGGGGACTAGGATGAGTCGGTTCTTCGGGGGTGAGGACAGGTGTGTTAGGTGTTCGGGAAGCCCTGCGAACCATGTACATATGTTCTGGATGTGCCCGGCATTGGAAGAGTTCTGGGAGGGGGTGGCGGGGACGGTATCGAGAGTGGTGGGAACCAGGGTCAAACCAGGGTGGGGGCTAGCGATTTTTGGGGTTGGGGTGGAGCCAGGAGTACAGGAGGCAGGGGAGGCCGGAATATTGGCCTTTGCGTCCTTGGTAGCTCGGAGAAGGATCTTGATTCAGTGGATGGACACAAGGCCACCAAGTGTTAACACCTGGTTAAACGACATGGCAAGCTTCATCCAATTGGAAAGAATCAAATTCGCCCTGAGAGGGTCGGTACAGGGGTTCTTCCGGCGGTGGCAGCCCTTCCTTGACTTTCTGGATCAGAGATAGGAACTGGAGGCCGAAACAGCAGCAACCCGGGGAGAAAGGGGGGGGGGGGGGGAAGGGAGGGGGGGGGGGGGA
Organism: Scyliorhinus canicula; assembly: GCF_902713615.1. Taxonomy (NCBI): domain Eukaryota; kingdom Metazoa; phylum Chordata; class Chondrichthyes; order Carcharhiniformes; family Scyliorhinidae; genus Scyliorhinus; species Scyliorhinus canicula. The sequence continues at coordinate 104,056,878 of NC_052158.1, forward strand.
TAGCAACGAAGGGAGCACGTCAGCGGGGGGTCGCGGGCAATGACTGCCCGAGACCATCGGCAGAAAGGGAAAAACGGTTTGGTTGCTAGACTGGTAGCGCGGGGGGGGGGGGGGGGGGGGGGGAGGGTGGGGGGGTGTGCGCGCGGGGGAGGGCGTGGGGAGGATTTTCCAGGGGGGATTTGTTGTGTTATAATTTAAAATGTAGTAGGGGTAAATGTTTGTATCGAAAAATTTCAATAAAAATTATTTTAAAAAAAACAGACTCGCAACACGTGCTGAGAGAATCAACTGGTTCGGACAAGGCTTGGGTCTCTAGTTTAAGTTAGCATCATTAACACCCACAGTCATCGTGTGTTAGTTAGTTAGAAGTAGTAAAATTGCAATTTAGTTAGAAGTAATAAAATTGAGTTGAACCTTCATCAGTGTTGGAAGTGTCTGTTCATCTCTCAAGTCTACACTAGCCAACACGACAACACTAATTGTGATTAATTACTGGGCTTAAACATACAGTGCTTAGTTCATATATACACCAGTACTCTGCAAATAAGGGGACATCCAGGGTTGATCTGAGTGTCTCAACCTGATCGTAACAGTGTATAAAATGCCCAGGAAATCAAAAGAGAGTGCTGTGCTTGAGCATTTTTAAATACTGCATTCAAACCAGACTGAAATTAGGTTCCACATGAAACCACTCGGGTGTCAGGTGGAGCAGTTTGTGTGCTGTTTGAAAGTCAACTTGCAAAACAAAGCTCCAAGTTCAAGTTAAGTTGATTCTTTTGCAACACTGTGGACCCAAAACCATTCCACGTCAACTCAACGTCACTGTATAACTACCATATTGCTGGTATAATGAACTTAAGTGTACATGCAATGAAACAAATGTTTCCACAGCACAAACTTGTCAGTATATTTAAGTTGCCAAGCCGCTAATGTTAGATTTGTGTGTACCCCTGATTAAAGTACATACTTTCTTAAAGTAATGGACAGACACTCTTACTTGAGACAAATATAAACTTATTCTCAAATCAAGGGCGTAGCTCCAAACCTTGTGTATCAGACAAATGTAATCTTAATAGTATAAACCACACAACATTATACTTGGTAAAGGTTAGAATTGACTAACTTGTGCACTACTGATTTGTTTCAGGGGAAAAAACTGCCTCCTGATCTCCGAACTGATGCAGAAGAAGGAGAAGTGTCCGATGAAGATAGTGCTGATGAAATTGAAGAAGAGTGCAAATTAAAACAAATCAATGTAATAGCTCAACTGAGCATTTTCAAACCAAATTCAGAATGTAACTTATTAATAGCATTGAAATATAATGGATTGTTTGCAAGAAGTTGTTTCAGAGTAGATCTGTCCGAGTATTCGATATTCATGCCATTTAAGTACGATGAAATTGAAATTATTTATTTTTGGCTTCTAATCTTGCAACAAAAGTCAGTTTCCTCTAATATGTATAAATAGAACTCGTATTTCAAATGGCTTCAAATAATTCTCATTGAAATTTCTCAAAGCAGAGTAGATGAAGCATTGAGAAGCACCTAACCTAATAAATTAAACCAGTTTTTGTCTTTCACTCAAGAATGTACACAATGAATTGGGGTGACGGGGGTGGGGTGGAGAATGAACCTTGGCATAGGCAAGTAAAGATCTATGAAACCTGTAGATCTCTTTTGACATCAGTCATGGCAATTTGGAGGATGCACAATCATCTACAGAATTATTCTGCCATTTAATATGTGATATAACAGAGAAAAAAATTCTAACTACAGCACAAAGTGGAGGATATAAAGTCCATTGTACCTGTGCTTGACTCTCAACCTCATTCATTCCCTTCCCCATGCCATTTCAATTTTTCCTTCTCCAACTGAGCATTTTCAAACTAAATTCTGAATTTAACTTATCAATAAAACTTAAACATGATGGCTTTTTTTGACGTTTCATCTGCAAAAATTATATAAAATCAATAATACGTATTCATGTGCTTTATATAATCTGCTTGCAACACTGTTTTTAGGATGACTTTTTGTTTTAAATTGCCCTCTGTAATTTAACTTTGTCCAATCTGAGCGATAGACAGATTTGTGTAATCTGTTGAATGATAACGGTTGAGAGGTGTATCTGTCTATTAACATTACTTGTAAGCCATGGCATTTAAAATGTTTGGTGTAATTATCACCAGTTGTATTTAATAACTTTAAAGTCAATGGATTTTGTAATGTCATAACCTTCAGATAGAATGATCTTGAATGTGCATTTTATTTTTTCTATCGCTTGTTCCAAAACGTCCCCACTAAGACTGTCAGTTTAAAATAGCTACCAAACCCTGATGACATGATTGGTGCCCAATCTGCATGTTAAAGGAATATGGGTTTCTGCTGGGTGCTTCTACTTGCTCAGAAGAGCAAGTGAAATTGAAAGACTGCAGAAAGAAAGCAAGACATGAACAGATCAGCCTCCCAGCTGATTTTACTGCCTGCGCATATGTTTGGGCAGAACAAAACATTGCTTCTGGAATTTCTGATTTAATATGTTTCAGCAATTGTTTAACAACACTATTGATAAGACGTAATACTATCTTTACATGTGACCCACACAGGGTAATAGCACAAACTATCATCAAGTGGAATGTTTTATCAGAAAGAAACTGGATTTCTTGCTGAAAGAGTCTCAGATCCAGGATAAAGAGGATCCAGATAGCTATACAGTCTCTGCACTCCTGCGAGCTACACACAAAGGCCTGAATGTCAGTCTACTGCAGGTAATATTTGTCAAACTGTATATAACCTTGTATTCTTTCTTGTTGTGCCCTTTTGCCCTACTACCATGGTTTGACTTCAAATGAGGGAGGAAGGAAAAGAGGTTTTGGATAATCCTATGGATTGGAGTTATTAATCCATTTGTTTTGCGAACAATTTTAGTTCATACATGAATCGTTGTTTAAAAGCTCCATAACCTAAAATGTTTTTAAATAACTGGTACCTTTTATTGTTTGAAAATGTGACAATTCTCTTGCAAAGCTCCAAATGTATGTTTTTTTTTAATGGGAGTCCTTGCCAACATACAAATTTGGAGCAGGAGTAGGCCATTCAGCCCCTCGAGCTGCCTCCCCCATTTGATAAGATCATGGTTGGTCTGATTGTGGCCTCAACTTTACTTCCCATTCCCTATACCCTTTGACTTCATTGTCAATCCAGAATCTGTCTAACTCCACATATTCAATGATCCAGCCTCAATTGCTGTAAGGGAAAGAGAATTCCACACACCAATGACCCCCAAAGGGAAACCATTCTCCTCTTCTCCGTTTAAATGGGAGACTCTGGGCGAAATTCTCCGCCCCCCACGACGGGTGGGAGAATAGCGGGAGGGCCTTCCCGACATTTTTGCCGCCCTCCCGCTATTCTCCCCCCCCCCCCCCCGCCGAAGTCCCGACCTGAATCGCTGCCGCCGTTTTTTTACGGCCGGCAGCGATTCTCAGCTGTTAGATGGGCCGAAGTCCCAGCCCTTTGCACCGTTTTTACGAACGGCAAACACACCTGGTCTTGCCGTTCGTAAAAACGGCGTGACTAACTCGCTATTAATAACCATGGCACCGATTGGCACGGCCGTACCACGGCCGTGCCAAGGGTGCCATGGGCCCGCGATCGGTGGGCACCGATAGCGGGCAGCGGGCCCGATGCCCGCGCACTACTTGTCCTTCCGCCGCCCCGCAGTATCCATTCGCGGGGCGGCTGAGGGGCAACCCGGCCCGCGCATGCGCGGGTTTCACGCAAAAACGCGATGATGTCACCCGCGCATGCGCGGGTTGGAGTCTTCCAAACTGCGCATGCGCGGCTGACGTCATATGACGCGTCAGCCGGCGCTAACTCCGGCAAGCGGGCTTAACGATTTTCGTTAAGCCCGTCTTGCCGGAGCCTACGGCGTCGGGCTGCTAGCCCCGACTGGGGACCAGAATCGGTCCCCGGTCGGGAAGGGGCGCGCTGCCGTAAAACCCGCCCGGGTTTTCCGCCAGCTTTACGATTTCTCCCGTTTTGGGAGAATCGCGCCCTCTATGTCTCTTAGGTCTTGTCTCTCCCAGAAGGGGAAAGATCCTCTCAGAATCCATGTTGTAACTTCCCCTCAGGATGTTGTATGTTTCATTAAGATCAAATCATATTCTTCTTAACTCCAATGGACTTAGGCCCAGCTTGTCCAATCTTTCCATAGAAGATAACTTTTTCATCCGAGGCATCAATTGAGTGAATCTTCTTTGAATTGCTTCTAAAGCTATTATTGCCTTTCTCAAGCAAGGAAAGCATAACTGTACATGGTCTCCAGAGCCTTATGCAATTGCAGCAAAACGTCCCTACTTTTATATTAAATTCCACTTGCAATAAACACCAACATTCCATTTGCCTTCCCAATCATGTACTGTACCTGCATGTAATTTTTGTGATTCCTTTACCAGGACACCCAGATCCCTCAATACCACCACGTTTTGTAATTGTTCTCCATTCAAATAATACACTGCTTTTTTGTTCTTCCTGCCAAAGTGGATGAGTTCATATTTTCCCACATTATACTCCATTTGTCAATTTTTTTCCCCACTCACTAAGTAATCTACAATGGGATTTAGATATTTTACGTCCTCACAATTTACTTTCCTACCTATCTTTGTGTCATCAGCAAATTTGGCACCCAGGACTGCAGAGTCTTCAGTCGATCGGAACCAAATTCAACCTATGGAATTGCTTACTCCCTATTCTGTGCATTCGTTTTCAAGTTGGTTTGAGCTTGTAGAAATTTATTTTGAAAGTTTGGGCGAGGGGGTGATTTTCTGACTTCTCGCTAGTGGGATCTTCTGGTGATGGGGAGGTGGAAATCCAATTGACAGCCAACAGCGAGCTGCATCCCACCACCAAGAAACACGGCGCGGGGGCACGAGGAAAATCACTCCCCCACAGTCTTCATTGAACTGTCAAATGGAAAATGTGTTTATATTTTATTTGCATGCAATATGAATAAAAGGCATTTATTTCAAATTAATTTTCTTTGCAGATGTGTTGCCTATTTTTCAACAACTTAAATGTTTGTGTTAAGACATTTGGTATGAAAGTTCAAACTGGAAGACAATTTAGTAATTTTACGAAGTCACAAGTTATTTGGTTAAATTGTTCTAGATACTCGGCAATGCCAAAAAAAAATCTTGTAATGGCAATGATAATATTTTGTGCTAATTTAATTACTGGTTTATGATGAAACAAGCTTAGTGGATATTTAACCTAAACATTCTATGTCAATAGCTAAGGAAATAAATGAATTATATATTACAAGCTTTTTAGGAATTGTTGCTGTGATGGTGCAGGTTTCACACTGGAACTATTTGCTGCTCTTTTCATGTGTGAGTGGGAAGCCAGTATTGTTGTCAGTAGCAGCTGTTCAAGCCCCAGGTGAGCAACATAGAACCAAGCCATAGTGGCTGTGCTCAACATTATGGTGTTGGCATGCTGCTAGATGAGTGGCAGGATAACTCTGATCCTGTGGGCATGGCGGAAGAGAAGTGCGTGAAAGAGAGAAACTTGGACTGTGAGGTTAGAAGAAGGAGCGGAGGAATTGAGGTTTACAATGTACCTGCCCGAAATAATATGATGAAGAAAAGGAGTTGGCATTATTATTGATAGTCTCTCCTCCCATCTGTTTATAGTTCGCTTTGTACTTTTCTTTTACCTTGTTTTCTTCTTGGATTCTTTGACAATGAGAGATGGACAATAAAACAAAACATGCAGTGCATGTGCAAAACACGGAAGCACAGTGGATAGCACTGTTGCTTCACAGCTCCAGGGTCCCAAGTTTGATTCCTAGCTTGGGTCACTGTCTGTGTGCAGATCTGCACGTTCTCCCTTTGTCTGCGTGGGTTTCCTCCGGGTGCTCCAGTTTCCTCCCACAAGTCCCGAAAGATGTGCTGTTAGGTGATTTGGACAATCTGAATTCTCCCTCTGTGTACCCGAATAGGCGCCGGAATGTGGCGACTAGGGGCTTTTCACAGTAACTTAATTGCAGTGTTAATGTATGCCTACTTGTGACACATAAAGATTTTTAAAAAGAGCCTACTGTTATGGTAACATGTTGACATGGCTAGGTAAGCATACCGAGCTCTCATCTGTCAGGTCACCAGAGTGGGAGAATAACCTCTCCTTGCAAAACAACCTTTTCGCATTAACCTTTTGTTTTCTGGCCTTCAATCCTACTGTAGTCCAAAAAATACGAAGAGTTCACAGGAGCCTTTCATTCTCTGCAACTGCCTAACCTGCTGGCCCCCAACTCTCATTGCTAAAATCATCAGTGCCTGAGAAACAAATAAATGAAGCCAATGAAAGAGATCAGCGGTGGGATGCATAACAGAACAGTGATAATGGAGCTTTAAAACCTTGGCCCTTGTGGCAGTGATAATGAAACTGAGGGTCACTAAACTGTTTTTTCCCCTTGAAATTGAAGCCATTTTTTCGAAGAGGGTATCGCTCATCAAGTTTGATTACATTGAGTATCAAAAGGACAATCATTTCTTTTTCATCGCTAATGAGTTGAGAACACAATTTACAGTAGTTATTGGGCCCTGCATCCAATTTTTAAAGATGAGTGGAAAGACTTCAGGTTTTAATAACGGATTTCTTTGCATGATTCATGTGAGCAAACACATGCATAGACCTTCAAAAAGGAGCAGAAATATAATGTCAAATCAGATGTAGTAATTTTCACTCTGTCAAACCAATCACTATATCCAGAATTCTTTATACATGCAATATACAGAATTGTCCGCTTATGTTACAGATGCAACCACTTCATACTTCATTTAAAAAGGTTAACTTGTGCACAAACCATGAGTTACCAATGACCTTAATTTTGAGCATCTGACACATTGATGCCCTCAGCTCATCAATACTGTTTGTCACACTAGGACCCAAACTTTTCACCCGTTGGACGCAAAATGCACTCCTGGCCACAGTCGGCCCTAGAGGTACTAACCCATCAAAAAAAATATTGAAAGCTATGCCACGAGGGGTGGCACAGTGATTAGCACTGCTCCCTCACAGCACTGCGGGTTGGATTCTGACCTTGGGTGACTGTGGAATTTGCACTTTCTGCCTGTTTCTGCATGGGTCTCCTCCAGGTGCTCCTGTTTTATCCCACAGTCCAAAGAAGTGCAGGTTAAGTGGATTGGCCATCCTAAATTGCCCCTTAGTGTCCAGGGACATGCAGGTTAGATGGGGTTAGGGGGATAAGGTGAGTGACTGGGCCCAAGTAGGGTGCTCTTTCAGAGGGTCGGTGCAGACTCAATGGGCAGAATGGCCTCCTCCTGCACAGTAAGAATTCTAGAGTTCCAGGTTTTTGACCCAGCAACAGTGAACATACACAAGCGTGCTTCCATCTCCATCTAGGCATCTGATATGCATCTTCAGTATGCCAATGATTTGCTCAGTGACACCGCTGGTGGTCATATGGCTTTCATTCTATCACTCCTGGAGCTCATTGGTTGGGTTCCCCACAGATATAATATTTGAAGTAGGAATTCCTTGCCTCTAATATAAAGAGTAAAGGGATGAAAGTCTTTGTTTCAAATGGGCGACTTCCAAGACCAAGTCGTCAGTTGGGTATTCTTGCTTTGTCTGTTTGGTTTTCACTGTAGATTCATCAGGATCTCAACACTTCTCTGCAGAATCAGAAGCAGAAGGGAAGAAACCTTTTTTTGGAGAAAGACAGAGAGAGAGAGAGCTTCTTCTCTGTGTCCTAGAGAGTTTTGTTTCCTCCCCGGGTCCTCTGAAAACCTCCGACTGACTGAAGCAATCACTATCTGTTGCCGGGCAAACCACCGCCTTTGACCAATCCATTGGCCACCAGCCAACCAATTAAACCAAATCCATCCAATCACTCAGGTGCCAGAAAGTCTGAGTTCTGATAAATATTAAATCTTCGTAGCACAGTGTATTATTTCGCAACTTTTGAGTCTCCCCCCCCCCCCCCCCCCCCCTTCCTCGGTTAGACTTGAACTGTCCATGAAATATCTATGGGTCAAAAATGATAACAGGATAAAAGTGGCAAGGTGGCACAGTGTTTAGCACTGCTGCCTATGGCGCTGAGGACCCGGGTTCAATCCTGGCCCCGGGTCACTGTCTGTGTGGAGTTTGCATAATTCTCCCCGTGTCTGCGTGGGTTTCACTCCCACAACCCAAAGATGTGCAGGTTAGGTGGATTGGCCATACTAAATTGCCCCTTAATTGGAAAAAAATAATTGGGTACTCTAAATTCATAACCAAAAAAAAAAGCAAAGTAAAAGAAATGGGAAATAAAGGAATCATCAGGAAGGATCCTTGCAACATCTATTTCTGGAGTGGAAGCCCATGCAGTTGATGCGTGTTCTTTGGTGATATGAGGGTACTTTAGTTGCCGCATGCCTTCAGTCAATGTCACCGTCCATCTGTGGGAAGCCAACCAACTTTGCAAATCCAACCCCATACTCTTGACTGGCAGTCAAGCAATCCGTCACCTGATGTATGCATTTGTAGGCCACTGCAGGATCCGGGAAATGTCCTCAGTAGATCCCTAGACAGATCCAAAGGCAGCTATTTGTAAACTATGACCATCGGGTCAACCCAGCAGCAGGCTACCAATGTCTGTCACCATATGATGCCTGAACCTTCTGTGTCACGTGTGCTGTCAGAGGTCATAGAAGCCCCCTCCCTGCAGACCTTGTGTTGCAAATATGGCCTACTACAGTCTGCACCTCTCTGCTCATCCCCACTCTCCTGTGGATCTACAGGCTGCTGCTCTTCCTATCCGTGGCAACCCTATGCTCTAGCTGGTGCTGTTGTTGCTACTGGTATATTGGTCATAATCTGTTGATAAAACAACATAAGTCGCACCCATGCTAATCAGAGCTCCATAATGGAGGTTAGGCATCGAATTATCCAGTGCAGTCGAAGTATTCTCTCATAAAATATCATTTTTCTAAAGAGGAAGGATGTTGGATGGAGTTTTCCACTCTGGATAAGTCCAACAGTGGACAGGAAGGTTGCCGTGATCCCCGCTTGGTGGCGTGACAGCTGAACACACGTGATCAACTGTTCAGCTCATTAATAATGCATCCACGTGGACCACGGTAAATCACACGATGGGGCGGGCAGAAAGTCACCCACCCTGCATTACCTCATGATGCCAAACATCCTGGTACTTGAACAGCCATTCACTCAGTCCAGGCCAAGAGCTCTGTATTAATCGGTTGCAGCTTGTACTGGAGATATTAACCGATGTGAGCTTCCACATCCAGGGACATATGCAGGCTCCTCCAGTATTGCTTTTCAGTCATTTATAAATAAAACCACCACCTGCTATACAACCGTGGCCGGGCCAATGCTTGCCATTGCAATGTTCCATGTTCGCCAGCATCTTGATCTTCTTGAGGCAATGCTGCCTCTTGCAGAGCATAGGCCCTCACTCCCCGTGGCCCTTTGCCAATCTGCAATGGGCCCTCCTTTTCCTCATCTGGTCAAGAGGGATTACCAAGGCAAGGTTGCCTTCAGCCTCTCATCATCGACACCTCAGTGGATCTGTGAATGAATTGAAGTGATAAATTCAGTGAGCATGTCTTTCACAGATTTGCCTTGTTAAGCACTTCACACCACCTCTTCCAGGACCAATGTTAAGAATTGGGGAAAATTCAGGGGAAAAAAATGAAATTGGAATAAAGTAAAAAAGATAGTTGTTATGTACTCTATGTACTCAAGAATCACACGTTCTTTCTTTCTCCCGGGAGGACAACATGGTAACACAGTGGTTAGCACTGTTGCTTAACAGTGTCAGGGTCCCAGGTTTGATTCCCGGATTGGGCCATTGTCTGTGCGGAGTCTGCACGTTCTCCTTGTGACTACGTGGGTTTCCTCCGGGTGCTCTGATTTCCTCCCACAATGCCCGAAAGTTAGGTAATTTGGACATTCTGAATTCTCCCTCCATGCACCTGAACAGGCACTGGAATGTGGCGACTAGGGGCTTTTCACAGTAACTTCATTGCAGTGTTAATGTACGCCTACTTGTGACAATAAAGATTATTGATTGGATAATTCAGCTGTCAGTCATGAGATATTGTCATGCCCCTGTCTTGTTCTTTATTCATTCCATTGGTCAGATGCACCCAGCATCCCACTTGGATAACTGGATGTAAATGCCCTCGGGTTATGTACTAAGGAAATGGCAACCATTGAGGAATGGAATCTGGCACTCAACCTTCTTGTGTGGGTCGGCATGGGATAAAGAATAGTAAAAGAAGATTGGGCATGACTTGCTTTTGAAGGAGACTAGCATTGCAGTAAGATATTCTGACCAGCCCTGTGGAATTTTAAAAAAATAACTTTTAGTAGAACCCGTATGGATTGCTGATTTTCAGAGCAGAAACATTGACTACTGGGAACCTCAAATTAGAAGATGTACAACCAAAAAGATGAGACATTGCAAAAATGAGCAATCACATTGGTGAGAGTGTTCTGTAGGCTTCCAAACAATCCAAGAGAAATAGAAGAGCAGATATGTGGGCAAATTTCAGAGAAGTGTAAACGTAATAGGGTAGTGATAGTGGGGGGATTTCAACTTCCCCAGTATTAATTGGGGAAGCCAAAGTGTGAAATGTTTGGAGGAAACCAAAATCTTAAAATGCATCCAGGAGAACTTTTGAAGCCAGTACATTGAAGCACCTGCAAGAGAGGGAGCGGTAGGGGCTTCCGGTGTGCACCATGGAGTAAGTGGTCACACACAAGGCAACTCCTGCCCAGGGTTACAGAAAAGAGCTCTTTTTTAATCAATACGGGGTGGAATTTTGATGAAAAGGCGTAGGTGAATGTTAGAGGAGTACTTTCCCCCAGGAATGGTATGTTTCTTGGTTACCAGACCCGCAGAAACAGTGAAAGATTTGGCTGAACCTGCAGCAAAGACAAAAGCCTCTTCCAGCATGCAGGCGGGGGAAGGGCGAGCTTAAAGGCCTCAAGCTGACTTGAGGGCCTTTATGAAAGCTGAATTCTAGCAGCAGAGGGAACAACTGTGAAAAGATCTCACCAAGGCCATTGAAGAAGCGGTGACGGCTGACTTCCGGAGACGGGAGGTGGGAGGCAGCCGCGCGTTGGAGGGCTCCCGTTCGGGAACGGCATTGTCGGGGATTGACGCCCGGTCCTAGGGGCAGCGAAGGCCAGGAGAAAGCACAGGGAAGGGATATGTCGAGGTCCAGTAAGAAAACGGCTGTGAAAACAGCTGAAAGTTCGTCGGGGAGTAGAAAGGTCACCGCGGAGTCACCAAGGAAAATGGAGGCTGGAGCACCAGGGGAGGCCGCATTGCTTACGGCTGAAGAAATAACTAAGGTAATGGCTGCGGAATTCGAAAGGCAGTTTACAAAATACATGGAGACAATGAGGAAGGAGATGAGGGAGGTTTTGAGTGTGCTGGTGGAGGAGGCGATTTCCCCGGTGACGACGGCGTTGGCTAGCGCAGTGGCGGAGGTGCGGGAGCAAGGGGAGGCGCTGAAGGAACTGGAGGAGACATTATTGCAGCAAGGTGATCAACTTACGTCGATGGGGAAGGAGATGCGGAAGGTGCTGGAGATTAAATAGGATCTGCGAGGAAAAATGGAAGGCCTGGAAAACAGGTCCAGGCGACAGAATTTGAGGATAGTGGGGCTGCTCGAAGGAGTTGAAGGGCCGAGACCGCCGAGTATTTTGCTGCGATGCTGGCAAAACTATTGGGGGAGGGGGAGGATCCCTTCCGATATGAACTGGATCGGGCTCATTGGTCGTGGAGGCCTGTACCAAAGGCGAGTGAGCCGCCAAGGGTAGTGACTCTGTGCTTCCGTAGGTACAGTGTGAAGGAGAAGGTCCTGTGCTGGGCCAAGCAGAAGCGGGTGGTGCAGTAGGCTGGAGCTGGTATATGTGTATACCAGGACTTTACGGTGGAGCTGGCGAGGAGGCGGGCTGCTTTCAACCGGGTGAACAGGGCACTGTACATTAGCACGGTGCAGTGCGGCATTGTATATCCAGCGAAGCTCAGGGTGACTTACAAACTCAAGACTTTTATTTTGGAACGGCGGAGGCAGCGGAGGAGTTTGCAAAGGCAGAAGGACTGTGGCAGAACTGAGAAATTGAGAAATGGCCATGTGCTGATGTAACCTCATGACTGTATTTTCTTTTTTTTTTGTTTGTTTGTTTCACTGCATGCGGGTGTATGGGCGAAAGGAGCCAATGTTGTATATATTTGGACAAGGGAAGTGATGGGACTTTCACTCGAAGTGAGGGCTCTTTGGAGTGTAGGTGGATATGCGGGGTTTGTGTGCTAAAAGGGGATTTCTGGGTTTTCCTAGGACCGGCCAAGGGTGAAAGGGACCCGGGCGGGGGCCTCCACGCTGGCCGGTCTAAGCCGGCCAGTGAACAGGAGTGAGGTGGGGGGGGGGGGGAGGGGCTGAGGCCATCGGAGCCTGGCAGAACAGGGTCCGAGTGGTCTAGCCGGGGTGGAAAGTTGGGGGGGAAAGAACCGAGGTTGGGGGAAGGAGTTTTACAAGAGGCAGTGGACGGGAGCAGTGGGGAGGGGTTTACAACTCTTGGGTATCATGTACGGCACTCTTTCAGAGGTTGGACGGTGTTGAGTGTGTGTGGAGGGGGGGGGGGGGGGGTGGGGGGGAATGGACTCTATGGTGACCATGGGCGGTCTCGGACTCCTTTTTTCTTTTTCTCCTTTGTTTTATGTTTCCACCGTGGGAGGGTTTGTTTTATTGGATGCATATATTGACAGGTGGGCAGTTGTTTGGGGTGGTGGGAGGATGGCATCGTTGTTATTGTTGAGGAGATTGATTTTGTATTTGTTACCGTTTACTGTCTGTGGATGGGGTGTAAATTTTGAAGGAAAATGTGAAAATGGAGAATAAAAACATTTATTTAAAAAAAAGAGAGGGACAAGAAAGGACACTGGCAGGCAAAATAAAGGAACACCTAAGTTGTTTCACAAGTATGTTAAATGATAAAAGGATAACTAGGGAAAGAGTAGGGCCCATTAAGGACCCCAGTGCTAATTTGTGTGTGGAGCCGGAGGGTGTAGGTACGGTTCTAAATTAATACTTCGTGTCAGTGTTTACTCATGACGTGGACTGTGTGGGTATACAAATCGGGGAGAAGGACTGTAATAAAATTAAAGAGGTTAATATAGACTGGGAGGAGGTTCTGAGTGGTTTGGCAGGCTTAAAGTAGACAAATCTCCAGGGCCAGATGAAATGTATCCCAGGCTGCTGAGTGAGGCAAGGGAGAAAATGGGGGTGGGTGCTGGCAATAATTTTCAATTCCTCTCTGGCCACAGGAGAGTTGCTAGTGGACTGGAGGATAGCCAATGTGGTATCATTATTCAAGAAGAGAGGCAGGGATAAACCGGAAACTACAGGCCAGTCAGTCTAACCTCAGTGGTGGGGAAACTATTGAAAGCAATTCAGAGTCAGAATTCATCTGCATTTGGAGAGGCAGGGATTAATCAAGAAAAGTCAGCAAGGTTTTTTTCAGGGGAGGTCATGTCTGACCAACTTGATTGAGTTTTTTGAAGAGGTGACCAGGTGTTTAAATGAGGAAAATGCATTTAACATAGTCTACTTGGACTTCAGCAAGGCTTTTGTTAAGGTCCCAGATGGCAGACTTCTGGTGAAGGTAAGTGCCCATGGTATCCAAGGAAATTTGGCAAATTGAATCATAAGTGGCAGAAAGCAGAGTGTGATGGTCGAGGGGTGTTTTACTGACTGGAAGCCTGTGTCAAATAGGGTCCCGCAGGGTCAGTGCTGGGGCCCTTGCTGTTTGTAGTTTATATAAATGATTTGGATATGAACGTTAGGAGGTTGATCAGCAAGTTTGCGGATGATATGAAAATTGTGGGGTGGTAAATAGTGAGGAGGATAGCCTTTGATTACAGGAGGATATAGACAGGCTGGTCAGATGGGCTGATCAGTGGCAAATATAATTCAATCTGGATAAGTGTGAGGTGATGCACTTGGCAGGACAAAAAAGAAAAAAGATAAGGGAATACATGATAAATGGCAGGACCTTGGGAGGCACCAAGGATCTGAGGGATCTTGGTGTGCATGTACACTAGTCTCTTTAAGGTAGCAGAGCAGGTGGATGCAATGGTTAAGAAGACATATGATATACTTGCCTTTATTAACCGAGGCATAGAGTTTAAGAGCAGGGTTAGGCTGGAACTGTATAAAATATTGATTAGGCCACAGTTAGTGTATTGTGTGCAGTTCTGGGATCTGCATTATAGGAGGGATGTGATAGCACTGGAAAGGATGCAGAGGAGATTTACCAGGATGTTGCCTGAGCTGGAGAGTGTTAGTTATGAAGAGAGATTGGATTGTTTCACTTGGAGCATAGGAGACTGAGGGGGGACATGATTGAGATGTATAAAATTATGAGGGGCATAGATAGAGTAGGCAGGAACAAACTTTTCCCCTTGGTGGAGGGGATCAATGACTAGGGGGCATAGATTTAAGGTAATAGGCAGGAACTTTCGAGAGGATGTGACGAAAATTTTTTTATCCAGAGTTTGGAAATCACTGCCCCTAAGGGTGGTGGAGGCAGAGACCCTCATAACATTTAAGAAGTATTTAGATGTTCACTTGTGATCCCAGGGCATACAAGGCTATGGGCAAAGCGCTGGAAAATGAGATTAGAATGGTTAGATGGTTGTTTTTGATCGGTGCAGACGCAATGGGTCGAATTGCCTTTCTGTGCTCTATGATTTTATGATTCATTGACTGTTTGTGAACACTGTCAGATAGTTGGTCTGTAAATTTAAAACCACCTTGTTGGCCTCTCTGGAGAAGTAGACCCCCAACGAAGAATCTGCAAATTAGCATACGATGGATAAATATGCCTTTTACCCTACTTTGGTGTTTGACCACGTTGCCGTTTCGTTTTGAAGTTATTCCAATCTCAGACCTCCATCAAAAAGACCACTAAAAACATAATTCAGTTTATCGACCATTGTTTAGTCAACGGGCTACTCTTTGGATCAAACCCAGCTATCTAGCTGGCTCAGAATGCTACATTATTAATTGATTGTTTGACATTTGGCAGAGCAACATATAATAGCAGAATGTTCTCGCCTGTTTTTTTTTAATGGAAGAGGGATTAAAGAGAGAAATTAACCCAGAGAAAAGGGATTTTAAACTCCTTTCATTACTTTAGTACATAAATCTATTCAATTTAGTCTCTTTCCTACTGGAAAATTGCAAACTCTCAGGCACGCAGCCTCAACAAACCCAACGTTGGGGATATTATTCAAGTGAAATGAAAAATGTCCTCAAGTCACAGAAATCTTAAAAGCCCTTCTACTATAATTGCAACATTTTCAATTCTCCACATTTGTGTTCCAGTAGTGCTTGAGAGCAAGAATGCTGAAGTAAGGGTAGATTTGTGTTGTGTGCAATCGTTGATGGAGTTGAAGCTTATTTCATTAGAACCGGGAGACAGTCTCGGGTTGTTAAAACCAAACCCTAGAGCTACAAAATGCACTGTTGTTTATCCAACAAAGACAACACAAAAGAGTGCGAAGCATCCTTTTTTTTGTTCCATTCGCTATTATACGACTATGGTTTTTTTGTAAATAGCTTTTCATCATGCTATGTTTCCTGTGTAATAAACTGGGTCAGGAACAATAATATTCCTGAGCTTCCCACTCATGATTAATGATGAATGTGAGCATATCTCTAATGATTTGCCTGTCAGGAACTTGACCCAAATTGGAAAAGTGCATCATTATGGGATTAAAAACCCACATCCAAATATTGAAGGACAGGCACCCATTGTACTGCATCACTGTGCCACCTGCGAAAAGATTCTAAAACTGCCCAACATGACTAAGATCATTTGTCTTTTCATTGCAATCATTGAATCATCACCATCGGTGATGAGCTTTGTGTTGTGGGCAGTGCTTTATGATAGTTTAATAATTTTATGGAATATCTCATGGCACATATCTGATTTCTTTGTTCCATGTTATAAATCTGACTGCTTTAAACTTCCTTTATTTTTGCCTCTCCAGAAATTGGAGGTTAAAGAAAATGTTAAAGAAAGTGGAAAGAAAGCACACAACCGTTCGTTTATCAGCAGCTTTTCCAAACACAAGGTAGGATTTGCTCCTTTTAATCTATTGGTACAGTGTGTTACAGCTATTATTTAAAACCTAACTTAGACAATTAAAATATGTAACTGATTCATACGCAGTAGGCTACTATATTTTAATTATTTAAGCTTATCAAATATGTTGAATTTTGCAGCAGAACAGCTTCCAATCAGTGCTCTTAACATAAAAGCAAATTACTGCGGATGCTGGAATCTGAAAGTAAAACAGAAAATGCTGGACAATCTCAGTAGGTCTGACTTCATCTTTGGATGGAGAACAAAGCTAACGTTTCGAGTCTGGGTGACTCCTTGGCATAGCTAGAGATGACTGGAAATAGGATGAGTTTTATACTGTTGTGGGGGTGGCGTGGAGCAGTGGGGCTGGATAGAGGGCAAGCGATAGATGGAGGCTAGGGAGAGATTGTCAGAGATGTAATGGACAAAAAGACAAAAGGGAATGTAAATCGTGGTAATGTCGAAGAAGAGTGCTGACAGTGGCACATTAAGAGATCAGAATGGCAGAACAAAGGTAAGCAGTGTGCCAAAGGACAATCTGGGACAGAACACTTAACATGTTGAACTGTGATTATTTCCTTTGTTACCCCAGAA
Organism: Scyliorhinus canicula; assembly: GCF_902713615.1. Classification (NCBI taxonomy): domain Eukaryota; kingdom Metazoa; phylum Chordata; class Chondrichthyes; order Carcharhiniformes; family Scyliorhinidae; genus Scyliorhinus; species Scyliorhinus canicula. The sequence continues at coordinate 104,073,654 of NC_052158.1, forward strand.
AAGTGGGAAATCCAAAACAAAACTGTACGCTGCAAGTGACGAAGATCAGCAGGATTCCACAGGGAAAGAAACTGGGCAGGCCCACCGGTGAGGAACATGGCGATTCTCTTGTTCACCAAGTATTTCATAATTTGAAATTTGAAAATGTTTAATGAAACTATTCACTTTCTTTGGAAAAACTTATCGGCAGCAAAAGTGGATCTAAAGGCTCAGCTTTGGACTCGGCTACCTTGCCATGGATGGCAGCAGTCTGGGCTGGATGGCAACTGCAGTAGCACTGGTGCAGTGGTCTCTGCATGAATGCTTTCATCCTGAGAGAAGACATCGGGAAAACCAAATGCAGATTAAGAAATCGTGTTGCAGAGTAACGCTGTTCTCTCTTCAAGCATGTCTCAGAGTTTCCTGTTGCTTTGCCATTTCCATTCTCCATGCTCCTCCTATTCTAATCTGAATTTGGCCTGAATAGCACCTCCATTTTTCTACAAGATATTTTCCCGCCTTGGCACTGACTTTACACCTTACAGCTCCTATTTATCTGGCAATGTTGGATAGGTGTGCTGGTGTTTCTAAGGATGAGGAGAAGAAACACACTGATACTTGGAGTGCAACCCCCAGACTAACAGTAAGGTGGTCTGCATCCTTCATATCAAATTGCACTTTGTTTATTTCTCTAGATTCAAAGACAACTGGAGTCTACTCTCCTTTCTGATTTTTCCTGCTTCTCTTTCTGCCCATGCCCCATAGATAGACTCAAGCTCTCTAGCTCCTTTGTCTTTTATTTCTTTGATGGTCTCCCTTTGCCTCCTGCTGACATAATTTATTTCATTTAACTTCCAGTTCTTCACCCCCAAACACTTCATTCACACATCGCTCTATTTTTTTTCCCCCTTCTCTCTCCCCTTTCACTTGTTTTGTTCCTTTTTATCTAATGTACTGTTATGGTAATGGACCAGACACCATTTTATGTTCGGAAACCGGACGACAGTCGAACAATTATTCAATTTGTAAAACTGAGAGGAAAGGATATTTCTCCCCAGGAGTGATTTCTTTCTTTAAAATATATTTTATTCCAAACACCCTCAAAAATATATCCGCGTGGCACCAATAAAATATAGTACATAGTTTGTTCAATTTTCCCCTTTTAATCTCCAACCTCCCCCACCCTCCTTCTCCTGAACCTAGATCCTTTGATAATATTACTGCAATATTTATGTAATACAATCTTATCTAAAAAATTTGTACATTCATTTTTTTTAAAAATAATTTTTATTGAAATTTTTTACAGAAAATATAACAACAAACAATAACAAGCAACAATAAAACAACATAATAAGTATAACCCCCCCCCCAAGACCGTAACAACGCATGTATCACACCCCCCCCCAAACCCAGTAAACAACAAGATAACTTAAAAATAAATTAAAATTAAATACGCATAGTCAACGCCCCTCCCCCCCTCCCTTTTCCCCCCCTCCCCCCCCCCCCCCCCCCCCCCCCCCCCGGGTTGCTGCTGCTGCTGATCCAGTACCCTATCGCTGAGCCAGAAAGTCGAGGAAAGGTTTCCACCGCCTAAAGAACCCTTGTAACGATCCTCTCAGGGCGAATTTGACCTTCTCCAGCTTAATAAATCCCGCCATGTCATTGATCCAGGTCTCCACACTTGGGGGTCTCGCATCCTTCCACTGTAGCAAGATCTTCCGCCGAGCTGCTAGGGACGCAAAGGCTAAAACACCGGCCTCTCTCGTCTCCTGCACTCCCGGCTCCACCGCAACCCCAAAAATCGCGGGTCCCCAGCCTGGCTTGACCCTAGATCCTACCACCCTCGACATCGTCCTCGCCACCCCCTTCCAGAACTCCTCCAGTGCCGGGCATGTCCAGAACATATGGGCATGGTTCGCTGGACTCCCCGAACACCTGATACACCTGTCTTTGCCCCCAAGGAACCTACTCATCCTAGACCCGGACATGAAAATTTCTACATTCATAACAGAACACATAATCTACCTTCCAGCCCTGAGGGAGCTTGGACCTGAAACATGAGTAGATTGCTTCACCGTAAAGGCTGGCAAGTCTGAGTATTTCCAGCTTTCTTTTATTTTAGTTTCAAAATTTGGAAGAATCTGATTCCACCGATAACTTTTTAAAATGGAATGATTAAAAGTAATTTTTGTATGAAATGATTTTAAAGCAGACTTTGGAAATTTGGCTATAGCAATCTTTCAAAAGACTGCTTTAGCAGGCAAAATTTAATTGAGATGTAAATGGAATTATTCAGATCGGGCAGCACAGTGACAGTGGTTAGCACTGCTGCCTCACAGTGCCAGAGACCTGGGTTCAATTCCAGCCTCGGATGACTGTCTGTGGGGAGTTTGTACGACCTCCCCGTGTCTGCATAGGTTTTCTCTGGGTGCTGCAGTTTTGTCTCACAATGGATTGGTCATGCTAAATCACCCATAGTGTCCAAAAGTTAGGTAGGGTTATGGGGTTTCAGCGATAGGGTGGGGGAGTGGGTCTAGTTAGGGTGCTCTTTCAGAGAGTCGGTGCAGACTCTATGGGGCGAATGGCTTCCTTCTGCACTGTAGGGATTCTATGATTCATTAATTACTCTTTCTTCCAGAAGGAGTTAAACTACTTTTCAAATTATCTGTAAGTTCTCTTTGTGTTTTTATGTAGAATGGGTCACCGCAGGAAAACAGTGAAACTCTACCGTGGTCTTTCTGATCTGGTTATATACACCAACTCTGTGACTTCGCAGGATCTTCTAGGGAAAGGTAAGCAGTATCTGTGACCAAACAAAAGTTGAATTTCTGAGACCCATTTTTTAGGCAAAAGGTTAGGGAGTGGGAGGGCTCGACTCTTACATTGGTAATGTTTTCATGCGGCATTAGTAATGTTCAAGGGGCTCAATTTCAACTAAAGGATAACAGGGGAGCAACAGCTGATAAGTATGGAAACACCAATTGACCCGGGTTCAATTCTGGCCTTGGGTGACTGTCTTGAGTGGCATTTGTAAGTTGGGCAGCTTAGGTGGGGTTACGGGGATAGGTCGGGGAAAGTGAGGGTCAGTGCAGACTCGATGGGCTGAATGGCCTCCTTCTGTACTGGAGGGATATTATGGAATAAGCAGTTATCATTTGGGTACATGTCTGTAAACAGTCTTGGACTGTGGAAGTTAACTTTGCTTCCAAGCAAGGTCAAGGGCTTAATCGGTCTTTGTGTACCAGATAGCCAACCCGTCAGAGTGAAGATTTCTTTTTCCAGGTCCATGAACTTTGAACTGGACATGGAGCTCCAACTCATTTATGTAGCATGGCACTCGCGTCCAGATTGATCCGTTTTTATTGCGCTCATTGGGTGTTAGGTGACCATAATGATCTGTCAACCTGATGCTCCCACGAAAATCCCATTGTCATTGAACCCAAGCCCACTCCCTGATATGGTTTCAGCAGGTTGTGCTCCCACTTCAGTGAGCCTCCCCCAATTCCCCACAACTGGGAGAGGAAGTGACGGCATTGGCTAGGCCCAGTTTTAATGCTGCTCTGGGGCGACAGGAAAGAAAGGGAAGGCTGTGCCATTGGAAAATGTCTCGAGGGTTGTTTTGATGAATAATTTGCAAATACAGTTGAATAAATATTGAGGAATATGAAAAGAAAGGATTTTGTGACCGAAAGTTGGGGATTGATGTATATGCAAGTTATATGGAAAATTATGGATTGTTTGGCCAAAGGTTGGGAGTCGACGTTTACATATGATCGACTATTACTCAAACATTTATACTATGCATCCTTCCTCTAGATAGCTGTAAATCCTGTTTTTTAAAACAAAAATTCTGGATTAAGATTTGTACAAAAAACTGCAAGTAAACTCATTGCTTATCAAAGCAATGGACCCAGTAACACCATAGTTAAAGCATTTACCACACAAAAGGATGGTCAACAATTTATTCACTGCTGCAGCTTGTCATGTGAATTCGAGCGTGTGATGAATTAGAGGCTGAGTTTGCAGAATCTTGTCACATTCATTTAAAAAATTTGCTCATGGGATGGAAGCATTGCTGACAAGGCCAACATTTATTGCCCATCTCTAAATACCCCTTGAGATAATGGTGGTGAGCTGCCTTCTTGAACTACTGTATAAGTCCATTCACATTGCTGATAGGGCAGGAATTTCAGAGTTTTCACCCAACTACAGTGAAGCAGTGGTGATGCTGTTCTGAGTCAGTACGGTGTGTGATCATATCAACTCTTTGACCACGTGCACCCTCTTATCATCTGATCGCACACTTTTAAAAAACATTTTATCTGTCCTTATCAGAAAGTATGCTTTCCTGTCACCCCACTTTATTCAAAGTAATGATTCGTTGTTGCAGTAATACATTGAGTCACTTTACAATGTGGTATTGTTTAAACATAGACCTAATCAGTGGTAGTGCAACAAACTTAATATTGCCCTTATCTCATACTGAGATTATTACACTCTCTCTGCTTTTAAATTTGGTAAAGTACCACAAAAAGATGAAATTGTCATGGTTGTTGATGCCTTCATTTTGTGTAAGGTTTTGTTCCAAGTTAATACTGTAAATATGCTCAAACAGGTCCTGCAGGGAAAGTTTTGTCTTTAAGTGAGACTCAAGCCAACCAACTTTTACATCAAAAACCTGAATACTTCAACCGTTTTAACCAAAAACAACTCACCCGCATCTACCCATCTGCCTACAGAATAGACTCGAGCAATTTTAACCCGCAAGAATACTGGAATGTTGGCTGTCAGATGGGTAAGTTGGTTAATGATTTTAAAATCCAATCTCTTCTAAGATTAAACATTTAAAAACAAATTAGAGTACCCAATTCTATTTTTCCAATTAAGGGGCCATTTAGCATGGCCAATTCACCTACCCCGCAAATAGTTTTGGGTTGTGGGGGTGAGACCCACACAGACACTGGGAGAACATGCAAACTCCACATGGACAGTGATCTGGGGCCGGGATCGAACCCGGGTCCTCGGCGCCTTGAGGCAGCAGTGCTGATCACTGCTCCACAGTGATGTCCCATCTAAGTGTAAACTTAATGCAATTTGACTTGCCTCCTCCTTTAGTTTGATCATACCACATGCTATTCCAAACTGTAATCACTCCAACAAACTTGTACATGCATGTGGCATGGCTTGTTTTAGTGAATGGTTGATAATCCTCTGTGATAATTATTGTTTGAATAGGTACCAGTCATCAAGGTTTGAAATCTTTTCTCATTCGATTGTCATCTATTGTGTCTGGAGAAGTCTGTCTCCTATTTTAATTCATGTTTCCATAATTAGTTTGAAAGAGCATAATTTTGCCAAATTGTGAGTAACCATATTGGCAATGTATTAGTTTACCTATTGCTCAGACCTTGAAAATGATGTTTAATTAACCAGTAGTTAACCTGATTCTATCTTTAACTTTTTAAAATAACATTATATGTTTATGTGCTTGCAAGCAAAGTTTAAGCTGTTGCTGCAATTACTCTATGTTGTAGAACAAAAACAAATTAAAAATCACTGGCACCATTCAATGTTCCAAGTTATTGCACACACAGTCAAGGCCAAGATTCTAGGTTGCAAGCAGAGGGTATTGTTGGGGTTGAGTGGGGAACGACGTGTCTATGCCTGTTGTAGATGCTCTACTGGGTCTGTACATTTCTCATGGGGTTCAGCCCTATCTCACGACGTTATGGGGAGGGGATCCCTGTAGCCTCAAGGGGTAGTCAGAGCCTCGATATTGGTGAATAGAGGACCTTTTTTGGTGAGGGGGAAGGAAGAGGAGTCGGGATTATAGGATAGGGGAGGAAATTGGTGGTGAAGATTAGAGGTGTTGTGAAGGGAGATCAAAAGCCTTGTTGGGAGGGGTGTTCAGCGGACTGAATCAGTTGATGGTGTTGGCCAGAACTTTAAGGGTTAAAGGTTTTGTGTGAAGTGGCCAGTTGTGGGGCATGGAGTTGGCCAGGCAGGCACACTGGATACAACCGGTAAGTGGAAAGGCACTTATTGCCTGATCCATCAGCTTCTCACCTGGGTTTAGCTGCCACGTTTGCTCAGGCCCAGGGAACCTAGTCATTCAGTGTTCAATTTCACATGGGTGTGAATATAAAATGTAGAGCACAATCTCATTATAATAATTAAGGTGCCAACTACCTCGAGGAACAGTTAGTCTTCACCCCGCTTTTGTTAAAATTGAAAATTAGTATGACGACTGGTGAGAATAGGAAATATTGGCACCAGGTTCCTAAGCCGTGGTCAGGGCAAATACGAGTACCCAATTTTTTATTTTTCCAGTTGAGGGGCAATTTAGCATGGCCAATCCACCTACCCTGCACATCTTTGGATTGTAGGTGTAAGACCCACGCAGATACAAGGAGAATGTGCAAATTCCACACAGACAGTGATCCAGGGCCGGGATCAAACCCGGGTCCTCAGCGCCGTGAGGCAGCAGTGCTAACCACTGCACCACCATGCTGCCCCTATATTTACTTTTAAAATATGCAAACCCGGCAGCTGGCTTGTCACTACGTCAGAGGAAGTACTGGGGAAGGAAGACTTTGCCAACTCTCTGTTTCAAAATTGCAACAAGAAAAGTTTGCAATTAAGGAAACATCATGTAACATTCAAAAGCAGTTGGAAGTAAATTGGAGAATTAACATCAGTGTCACCTACAAGCATCGCAGACACAGGCATTACAGATACAAGGGTTCAAAGTTTTGAATAGAAATATAATGGGACATATTGGGCAGGATTTTCCTGCCCTGATCGCCGTAGGATTTTCCGGAGCTGCCGACTTTTACCTGCCTTGCCAATATGGCGGGACCTGAAAATCTCGGCCATTGAAACTATTGTATTGGTCTATTTCCTGTGCTGCTGCACACGGTCTAAGCTTCTGATGAAACAGGTTTAAAGGGAAGGGATGAACTGAATCGGGGTGTACACTGGTAACTCCAATGTGCCTAATGTTATAGGAAAGAAAAAGGATAAAATAAGGTGTTTATTTTGCATTCCTGGAACTGGTAAATTATCTAAATTATTGCAGATTTCACCTGACTCGACATGAAATTTAAATATTTTTGTCCCTTCACCGCCTATTTTAGAAAAAAAAATTTTTTTTAATGGTGGATGTATTATACATACTGTTCCTTTCAGGTTTTTTACAGATGGGTGTCCTAATATACACCAGTATATCATGGTGCAGACACACACTGATGGACACACACAGGGACCAATCAACATGTACAAACACCGCAGCCAATCACCAGTTAGAATACACACACTATAAAGGCAGAGGGCACCACGGTTCCCGCTCATTCTGGGTGCTGCCTCTGAGTGTAACAAGAACTCATCCAGCCCAGCACAGACTCACACCATGTGCTGAGAGAATCAACTGGTTCGGACAAGGCTTGGGTCTCTAGTTTAAGTTAGCATCATTTAGACCCACAGTGAGTTAGTTAGAAGTAGTTAATAAAATTGAGTTGAACCTTCATCAGTGTTGGAAGTGTCTGTTCATCTCTCAAGTCTACACTAGCCAACACTTCAATGGGATGTTGCAGAATTGTTAAAAATGAAGTATTAGTTCATAGTCAAATAAAAACATTATCTTGAGTTTAGGTCAGATTACTTATTTTGCTACGGCTTAATCTGTAAAATCAAAGCTATTCTGCTGACTATATCATTATTAATAAGTAGATATTGAAGAAATGGAAAGGAAAACTTTCAGTTTGTAATTCCAGCATTCTGTTTGTATCCACAGTGGCATTAAACTACCAGTCTGATGGTCGAATGCTGCAGCTAAACAGGGCACTATTTATGCTGAATGGAAATTGTGGGTATGTCCTAAAACCTCAGTCGATGTGTCAAGGTACTCTGTCTTTTAAAATTTAGTCTGTTTCTTACCTTTTTAAAGAATAAAGGAAGTGGTAGAATATTCCACTTATGTATTAAGTCTAAAATAAATAACCTACAAATTTTGTTTTCTTCCACCTCTTAAGCTTAGTAATAGGACTTTGTCAGCCCTCTTAATACTGCATCTCCTACTTCAGCTTGGCATTAATTTATATCTGATTATATTCTTGTGAAATGTATTGGAACATTTTTCAATGTTAAATTCAGGTTGTAAATATATTACTTCCTGGGGACTGCTGAAATCAAATGTTACTCTGCGAGTATTGGGTAAACTAGGCAAATGCATCTTGTTTTGATCCCCAAAATGACCACCTTCAAAGAACAAAGAAAAGTACAGCACAGGAGCAGGCAGTTTGGCCCTCCAAGTCTGCGCCTTCATATGGGGAGTTGGAATAAATACAAAATTGCGTTAGAATGTCTTAAATATTTTACAAATTAGCTTACTTTTTATGAATAAAGGCAGGTTTACAAAACCAATTAACGTGTACTTTACCTAAAGGAAGCTTTTTTTTTACTGGGATGCAGGTACATAGTCTTAGAGCCAAGATAACAGTAGTTCATTTGTGCTGCGTGCAGTTTGTGCAATCTGATTGTGCGATCATTTTTTTTCGCAATTTAAAAGAATGAGCTGCCTCATTTCCCTGCAGCAAACAGGGTTGTGACCAGAATCTAAAATAAGAGCAGGTTAATGTCTGCACTTCAGGTACTATCATCTCATGCTTGAAACAATTTGAACAAATTGATGTATCTGAAACCTCCTTGGGCGTTAATAAGATTCTTGCTATAACTACCTTTCTGTTCCAATACTCTCTAAACATAAGGTTTAGGACTAATTGAATTAAAATGAGCATTGGAATTGATTTTAACCTCCAGCTAGGAATTACGCTTAACGAGTGGCTTGTCTGGGAGAAGCAGCTGGTAAGCTCAGCTGATTTTAATGGCCTGGCTTCATTAATGTGTCACTGGCTGACGTTCCGTCAGAATCATCCAGAAGTGGACAAGAAGCTTCTGCCCAGCTGTTAAAAACTGAATGGCAAGAGGCACTGCTGGAAACCTGAGTTTGGAGGTATCAAAAAGCACAGATGAGAGTTTTTGCTTGCAGTAGATGGACCGAGTCAGGGGAAGAGAGGAAATTAATGGTTTTAGTGATGGGGAGGAGTTGGGGTTCAGACGCTCAGCATAATGTCAAAATAGAAGACCAGTTATGAACAGTTTGATTCAACTGAAGACGGGTACCAGGGAGTTGCTTAGATTCAGTTGCAGTTTGTGGTGGGGGTTGAAGATGGGGCCAATCTGCACAAGGACTGTGCCAGCTTCCAGTGAATGTCCTTTGGTGCCTGCAATTTACAATTGCAGTCCGTCTGATTTGGAGAGCAGTCTTCCAATTCCTCCCCTCTTTCAGTTTCAGTTTGTTTGGTGGGAGTTCAGATTCCTAAAAGCTTTCAAGATTTCATATTAGAAGTTAAAGCAAATTACATATCATGCAATTTTATGAAATCCCATTTTGAACACACCTAGTTAATGTTTTGTGCACTGGCATCCTATACAGCTTTCATCTACTATTATGCACAATAATTTCTCGATGATTATCTCTCATTTTTGCCAAGTCCATTTTGTGTAGCAAAACAGACGATGTAAATCCTGTGTAAGCATCTCATTGGTGTTTAATAGTTGTGACAGATGCATTTTGAGCTATGCCAAGTAGAAGTAACATACTACTAAATTAGTTTGCACCTGAATACCAATATTGACAAGCTTCCTTTTTTTTTTTGAAGAACTTTTTTATTCAATTTTTAACATTTCAGGATTTTAAACATGCAACCCAACAAAGTCAAACACCTGATTTCCCCCCTCCCCATTCCCCAACACCTCAATAACCCCCAACAAAAGATCCGCTTATCTTCCCCCACCCCAGAAGCTGACGGCAACCAATTCCTTAAAATGTAGAATAAACAAACCCCATCTCTTGTGGAACCCCTCACTCGCACCCCTCAAAATAAACTTGACCGTCTCCAAATACAGGAACTCCATCAAGCACGGTAGCACAAGTGTATAGCACTGTGGCTTCACAGCGCCAGGGTCCCGGGTTCGATTCCCCGCTGGATCACTGTCTGTGCGGAGCCTGCACGTTCTCCCCATGTCTGCGTGGGTTTCCTCCGGGTGCTCCCGTTTCCTCCCACAAAGACGTGCAGGTTCCGTCCAGAGACGTGCAGGTTAGGTGGACTAGCCATGATAAATTGCCCTTCGTGACCAAAGAGGTTAGGAGGGGTTGTTGGGTTGTGGAGATGGAGTGGAAGTGAGGGCTTAAGTGGGTCGGTGCTGACCCGATGGGCTGAATGGCCTCCTTCTGCACTGCATGTTCTATATTAAATCCCCAGCCACACCAAGAAGCTGACCTCCACTCCAACAGGACCCGCCTGTGAGCAACCAGTGAGGCGAAGGCTAAAACATCTGTCCCGCTCCCTTCTGCAGCTCCAGCAAGTCTGGCACCCTAAATATGGCCTCCAGCAGACTGGGCTCCAAATCCATGTGCACGATCACTGACCTGATACTGAAAAAAACAACCTCCAAAATCTCTCCAACTTCAGGCAGGCCCAGAACATATGTACATGATTGGCAGGACCCTCCCACACTGCTCACAAATGTCCTCCACCCCCATCAACCCGGCTAATCCTCGACTTCGACATGTGCGCTCTATGTACCGCCTTTAGCTTTATCAGCCCCAGACTTGCACACGAGGTTTGAAGCATTCGCCCTCAGCAGCACCTCACATCACAAACTCTCCTCCAGTGCCATCCCCAGCTCCTCCTCCCACCTGTTCTTGACCCCCACCAATGATACCCTATGAACTTCCAACATCCTCTCATAAATCGCCGATGTGACCCCCCCCTCCCCAGCCCCATTACCGTCAACACCCCCTCCAACAACGAGGAAGGTGGCGCCACCAGAAAAGTCGACGAAACCTTCTTTGTAAAGTCCTGCATCTGCATACATCTAAAGACACCCCCTCCCCCTCGGAATCCCAACCTTCTCCATCCACTCCTCCAAGAAATAAGCCCTTTAACTCCATCCTCTTCCCCCCCCACCACCCTCCCTTTCTCCCATCCCTGAAACCTCACCGGCTCAAACACGAGTCCCTCGGATCGATATCAACATCAACCCAGCCCTTCACCAGCCCTTCACCTAAAGCGCTGCCAAAGTTGCCTCCATATCCTCAGCATGGCCACCGCCACTCCCCAAACACTTCCCTGGAGCGAAGGGGAATGGTATGTTGCCAGCTCCTGCAACCCTGACCCCTTACAAGAGCCTGCCTACATCATCACCCATAAAGCCTCCGGCTCCTTACCCCAACCCTGCACCTTCTCGGCTGTCGCCGCCCAACAATAATGTTCCAGGTTTGGAAGGGCCAGACCCCTGATTGCTGCCCTGTCTGAAGCAGCCTCTTCCTAATCCTTGCTTCCTTACCTGCCCAAGCAAACAACAAGATCAACCGTTCCACCCCCATAGAAACGCTTTTGGGAAGCTTGCTGGAATAAATTGAAATCTGTTACTCTTAAAGAAACCATAGCTGATCAGTTAAACGCTGTAGCTGTTTTCTAAACTGTATTGAATTGCTGTTTCAGATGTTTTTAATCCATTCTCCGAAGATCCTCTGCATGGCCATCCGAAAAAGCAGCTGACCTTGAAAATTATCAGTGGGCAGCAGTTGCCAAAGCCACCTCGTTCCATGCTTGGGGACAGAGGAGAGGTAATGTTGTTTCAATAGACTATGTAGATTTTAAACACTTGCAGTACAATTTGTGTTTTTCAAACCCCTGCTTTGATTTGTCTTTCCAAAACAAATTTCTCATTAGAAGTTGAATTACCATCAAATCTCCAATTATGGCGCGGGTGCTCTTGTTCAATAGAGCAGTTAACTTATTCATTCAAGGATATGGGCTTCGCAGGCTAGGCCAGCATTCATTGCCCATCCCTAATTGCCCTCGAGAAGGTGGTGGTGAGCTGCTGCAGTCCATGTGGTGTAGGTGCACCATGTTGCTGTTCCGGAGGGAGAGAGAGATCCAGGATTTTGGCCCAGTGACAGTGATGGGGATTTGGACCAGTGACAGTGAAAGGGATTTGGCCCTGTGACAGTGAAGGGGATTTAGCCCAGTGACAGTGAAGGGGATTTAGCCCAGTGACAGTGAAGGGGATTTAGCCCAGTGACAGTGAAGGGGATTTAGCCCAGTGACAGTGATGGGGATTTAGCCCAGTGACAGTGAAGGGGATTTGGCCCAGTGACAGCGAAGGGGATTTGGCCCAGTGACAGTGAAGGGGATTTGGCCCAGTGACAGTGAAGGGGATTTAGCCCAGTGACAGTGATGGGGATTTGGCCCAGTGACAGTGATGGGGATTTGGCCCAGTGACAGTGAAGGGGATTTGGCCCAGTGACAGTGAAGGGGATTTGGCCTAGTGACAGTGAAGGGGATTTAGCCCAGTGACAGTGAAAGGGATTTGGCCCAGTGACAGTGAAGGGGATTTAGCCCAGTGACAGTGAAAGGGATTTGGCCCAGTGAAGGGGATTTAGCCCAGTGACAGTGATGGGGATTTAGCCCAGTGACAGTGAAGGGGATTTGGCCCAGTGACAGTGATGGGGATTTAGCCCAGTGACAGTGAAGGGGATTTGGCCCAGTGACAGTGATGGGGATTTGGCCCAGTGACAGTGAAAGGGATTTAGCCCAGTGACAGTGAAGGGGATTTAGCCCAGTGACAATGAAGGGGATTTAGCCCAGTGACAATGAAGGGGGTTTAGCCCAGTGACAGTGAAAGGGATTTGGCCCAGTGACAATGAAGGGGATTTAGCCCAGTGACAGTGAAGGGGATTTGGCCCAGTGACAGTGAAAGGGATTTGGCCCAGTGACAGTGAAGGGGATTTAGCCCAGTGACAGTGAAGGGGATTTAGCCCAGTGACAGTGAAGGGGATTTGGCCCAGTGACAGTGAAGGGGATTTGGCCCAGTGACAGTGAAGGGGATTTAGCCCAGTGACAATGAAGGGGATTTAGCCCAGTGACAGTGAAAGGGATTTGGCCCAGTGACAGTGAAAGGGATTTGGCCCAGTGACAGTGAAGGGGATTTGGCCTAGTGACAGTGAAGGGGATTTAGCCCAGTGACAGTGATGGGGATTTGGCCCAGTGACAGTGATGGGGATTTGGCCCAGTGACAGTGAAGGGGGTTTAGCCCAGTGACAGTGAAGGGGATATGGCCCAGTGACAGTGATGGGGATTTAGCCCAGTGACAGTGAAGGGGATTTGGCCCAGTGACAGTGATGGGGATTTAGCCCAGTGACAGTGAAAGGGATTTGGCCCAGTGAAGGGGATTTAGCCCAGTGACAGTGAAGGGGATTTGGCCCAGTGACAGTGAAGAGGATTTGGCCCAGTGACAGTGAAAGGGATTTGGCCCAGTGAAGGGGATTTAGCCCAGTGACAGTGAAGAGGATTTAGCCCAGTGACAGTGAAGAGGATTTAGCCCAGTGACAGTGAAGGGGGTTTAGCCCAGTGACAATGAAGGGGGTTTAGCCCAGTGACAATGAAGGGGATTTAGCCCAGTGACAGTGAAGGGGATTTGGCCCAGTGACAGTGAAGAGGATTTAGCCCAGTGACAATGAAGGGGATTTAGCCCAGTGACAGTGAAGAGGATTTAGCCCAGTGACAGTGAAAGGGATTTGGCCCAGTGACAGTGAAGAGGATTTAGCCCAGTGACAGTGAAGGGTATTTGGCCCAGTGACAATGAAGGGGATTTAGCCCAGTGACAGTGAAGAGGATTTAGCCCAGTGACAGTGAAGGGTATTTGGCCCAGTGACAGTGAAGAGGATTTGGCCCAGTGACAGTGAAAGGGATTTGGCCCAGTGACAGTGAAGGGGATTTGGCCCAGTGACAGTGAAGGGGATGTGGCCCAGTGACAGTGAAAGGGATTTAGCCCAGTGACAGTGAAGGGGATTTGGCCCAGTGACAGTGAAAGGAATTTGGTCCAGTGACAGTGAATGGGATTTAGCCCAGTGACAGTGATGGGGATTTAGCCCAGTGACAGTGAAAGGGATTTAGCCCAGTGACAGTGAAGGGGATTTGGCCCAGTGACAGTGAAGGGGATTTGTTGGTACAGTTCAGTTTCCACAAAAAGCTTGTCAATATGGCTTTGGAACAGAGACCAAGTTGAAATAGGCAGACATGGAACTTCAATTTTTCTTAAAGGAAACAGCATTGAATGGTACAGAAATCAGCCATTCTGCCCAATTGGCTCAAATCAGTGTATACACCCCACATGAGTCTCTTCCACCATCCCACCCTCTCAGCACAACCTTCTATTTCCTTCCTGATGTACTTACCAAGCTTACCTATAAGTGCTTTCTCCTATCAAAATTAGTCCCCTTCACTTGCTTGAAACCCTGTGCAGACAAACCGTGCATGTGCTTACTGTGCCATAACCAGAAATACAAATTCTTCATAATTCTGCCAAGTACACAAAGGACTGACTGGAAGATGTTTTCTGACACAAAGTGGAACATAGAGGTATAAAAATGAGCATTAGTGAAAAACAGCAATACTGAGTATATAAATTGTAAATGTAAATAAAAATAGTAACCATTTGAGCCATTGATACTTTACCTATTGTCTTGCTAAAATTAATGAAGAGGAAATTTTGCCCCTGGTTCTAAGGTACCCACTTTATGTTCAAATGATCTCTACAGCAACAGGTGCCGTGTAATATGTGTAATTTATTTTCTTTATTGCATTATTCCTTGCTCATTAAAATGAGTATGTGTATCAGTAGACTCTTGTGAAAATATTCACATGTTTGTGCTTTTCATTTGCTTGATCTCGCACAGATAATTGATCCCTTTGTTGAAGTGGAAATTATTGGTTTACCAATAGATTGCTGTAAGGAACAGACCAGAGTGGTGGATGATAATGGTGAGATCTTGGGGCTTAGTTAAGTGCTGTCTATGTATGTTCTAATTGGGAAATGGAAGCGTTATTCAAAATCTTTGGCTCAATCTTCATAGTTCACTTAGTCACAAATGTTTCTGTCTATCACCTTTTTAAATTCATAAGATAAGAACTGAGCTTGTGTGTAATGAAGTTGTGGACATATCCTTTTACAGAAACATTTCCTAGTTGCAATAGCTGGGCTTGTCCTAAGTTTTTTTTTTGTAAACGAAAGTGCTCAAATATTAATGTAACTTTAGGTTCATAATATGGGCGGTTTTCCATTATATCCTTTAAAAAATGGGCTTTTAATACTGGATCTCAGAGGAATTCTGATCGAGAATTATTAAAATTTAAGGTGTTCACTATGTTCTATAAGTCAGATGGTCAAATCATTTCCATAAAAGCTTATTGTAAGTTATACACGTTCAGCTGGAAAATAAATCCTGTTGCGTTTAATAATACCTGTCGTAAGTTCAAAATGGGTTTGAGAGCCCGAGGGCAAAATCTTTGTTCCCGAGTTAGGAGTGCAGAGTCAGGAAAATTGCCAACATCTCAAACCCAACTTGGGAAAAAATGCCCCGGACCGTGGGATTTTTGTGGGTGTTAAATACCCCTCAAACAGTGAGTAGGCAGCCACAGGGTCTACCAGGTGCCAAATGGGGTTGGTGAAAAGATCTGCCTTGGTGCTTTGGAACTTTATTCCAGTTACAAGAAAAACAAGGAAAGGAAAAACAGCCCTCACCCCCCGCATGCCCCATCTTTGCAAACTCATGGCCACATGCACCTTCATGTCACCTTGTGCTCCTCTACCCTGCTTGGTGCCAACCCATGCCCCCACATACCGGCACTTTTTTGCCTCTATGCCCACATAGTGCCAATGCATGTCAACCCATGATCCTCACCCACTACCCTTTGCCATTACATTCTCCATGCCAACACGCCCATATACACTATGGCCAGACCACTTTATTTTATAAGTATTTTTATTAAGGTTTTGCAGAATTTTTCATAATAAAATGCGAGTAACAATAATAACAAAACAAACGAGTGAACATTAACATAGTGTAAAAAGAGAATATACAATAACAATTAAATAGACATTACCCCACGCGGCCCAGTCTTCCCACACCATCCCAATGAAGCACTCAGCCCCCGCCTTACGGATTGCTGCTGCTGCTGACATTTTAATTTTCGACGAATGGCTGCCACCTCCGAGAGAACCCTAGCATATAGACCCTCTTAAGGCAAACTTATTTTCTCGAGCCTGAGAAACCCAGCCATGTCGTTAACCCAAGTCTCTACACTCGGGGGGGCTTCGAGTCACTCCACATTAATAAAATCCGTCTCCGGGCTACTAGGGAGGCAAAGGCCAAGACGTTGGCCTCTTTCGCCCCCTGAACTCCCGGGTCTTCTGGGACCAAAGATCGCTATCTCTGGACTCGGCACCACCTGTGCGTTAAGCACCTTGGACATTGCTCTCGCGAACCCTTGCCAGAACACTCTAAGCTCCGGGCATGCCCAAAACATGTGGACATGTTTTGGTTTGCAGGGCTGCCCTTGCACCTCATACAACTGTCTTCTACCCCAAAAAACTTGCTCATTCTCACTGCAGTCATGTGTGCCCGGTGGAACACCTTAAATTGAACTAGACTAAGCCTGGCACATGATGAGGAGGAATTAATCCTGCCCAGGGGGACTTCCAGTGACGGCGGGCGGGAGGCAGCCACGCGTTGGAGGGCTCCCGCTTGGGAATGGCATTGTCAGGGGGTAACGCCCGGTCCTAGGGGCAGCGGAGGCAGCAAAAGTCGGGAGACAGCACAGGGGGAGGAAATGTCGAAGACCAGCAAAAAACGACCGTGAAAATAGCGGCTGAAAGTCCGTCAGAGAGTGGAAAGGTCACCGCGGTGTCAGTAAAGAAAATGGAGGCTGGAGCATCACGGGAGGCCGCATTGCTTACGGCTGAAGAAATAACCAATGTGATGGCTGCGGAATTCGAAAGGCAGTTTAAAAAACACATGGAGGCAATGAGGAAGGAGATGGGGCGGCTTTGAAAGTGCTGGTGGAGGAGGCGATTACCCCGGCGAGGACGACGGTGGCGAGCGGAGGTGCGGGATAAGGCGAGGCGCTAAAGGAAGTGGAAGAGACATTACTGCAGCACAGGGGATCAACTTACCTCAATGGGGAAAGAGATGCAGAAGGTGATAGAGATCAACGAGGGTCTGCGAGGCAAAATGGAAGACCTGGAAAACAGATCATGGGGACAGAATTTGAGGATTGTGGGGCTGCCCGAAGGAGTGGAAGGCCCGTGGCCGACTGAGTATTTTGCCACGATGTTGGCAAAGCTATTGGGGGAGGGGGAGGATCCCTCCCGATATGAACTGGATCGGGCTCAACGGTCGTGGAGGCCTGTACCAAAGGCGAGTGAGCCACCAAGAGCAGTGAGGTACAATGTAAAGGAGAAGGTCCTGTGCTGGGCTAAGCAGAAGCGGGTGGTGCAGTGGGCTGGAGCTGGTATACGCGTATACCAGGACTTTACGGTGGTGCTGGCGAAGAGGTGGACTGCCTTCAGCCAGGTGAAGAGGCACTGTTCATTAGCAAGGTGCAGTGCAGCATTGTATATCCAGTGAAGCTGAGGGTGACCTACAAGTTCAAGGACTTTTATTTTGGGACAGCAGAAGCAGTGGAGCAGTTTGCGAAGGCAGAAGGACTGTGGCAGAATTGAGACATGGGGCGGAATTCTCCGACCCCCTGGGGCCAGCGTCAATCCCGCCCCCGCCGAGTCCCGAATTCTCCACCCCCAGCGGACCCCCCACGGCGATTCTCCGGCCCACGATGGGCCGAAGTCCCGTGGCTGACAGGCCTCTCCCGCCGGCGTGGTTTAAACCACCTACCTGACTGGCGGGATTGGTGGCGGGGTCCGGGGGGGGGGCGAGGCGATCTGACCCCGGGGGGTGCCTCCATAGTGGCTTGGCCCGCGGATCAGGGTCCACCGATCGGCGGGCGGGCCTGTGCCGTGGGGACATTCTTTTTCTTCCGCCCCTGCCATGGCCTTCACCATGGCGGAGGCGGAAGAGACCTCCTCCCCTGCGCATGCGCCGTTATGACGTCAGCAGCCGCTGACGCTCCGGCGAATGCGCGGACTTAGGCCGGCCGGCGAAGTCCTTTCGGCCGCCGGCTGGCGTGTAGCCAAGGGCCGTTCACGCAAGCCGGCGGAGTGGGAACCACTCCGGCGCGGGCCTAGCCCCTCAATGTGAGGGCTTGGCCCCTAAAGATGTGTAGGGGAGAATCCTGGCCATGGTCTTGTACCGATGAAGCCTCATGACTGTATTTTTTCTTTTTTTTTTGTTTCACTGCGTGCTGGTGTAAGGGCTATAGGAGCCAACATTGTATATATTTGGGCAAGGGAAGAAATGGGACTTTCAGTCGTAATGAGGGTTCTTTGGGGTGTGGATGTGTATGTGGGGTTTGTGTGCTAAAGGGGACTTCTGGGTTCTTCCTGGGGTCGGGCAAAGGGGAAAGAGACCCGGGCGGGGGCCTCCACGCTGACCGGTTTAAGCCGGCCAGTGAACGGGGGTGAGATGGGGGTAGGGGCTGGGGCCATCGGAGCCTGGCAGAACAGGGTCCGAGGGGTCTAGCAGGGGTGGAAAGTTGGGGGAAAGGAACCGAGGTTGGGGGGGAGGATTTTTACAAGAGGAAGTGGAGGGGAGTAGTTTTGGTGGGGGGGGGGGGGGGGGGGGGGGGTAAAACTCTTGGGTGTCGTTTACGGTACTCTTTCGTCCGGTGAGGGGGGGGACTCTATAGGTTAATGGTGACCATGGGCGATTCCAGACTCCTTTCTCTTTTTCACCTTTGTTTTTTTTTCCACCGCGGGAGGGTTTGTTTTATTTGAGGCATATATAAACAGGTGGGCCGTTGCTTGGGGTGGTGGGGGGATGGGGTCATTGCTGATGTTAATGGTATTGAATTAATATCTGTTACCGTTTACTGCTTATTCGTGGGGTGTAAATTTTGAAGGAAAATGTGAAAATGGAGAATAAAAACATTTTTTTTAAAAACCCTGCCCAGGACCTCTGCCCACAGACCCGCTTCCAACTCCTCACCTAGCTCCTCCTCCCACTTGCCCTTGAGCTCCTCCACCTGGGTTTCCTCCACCTCCTGTAGTTCCTGGTAGATATCCGACACCTTCCCCTCCCCCACCCAGGTACCGGAGACCACCCTGCCCTGTATCCTCAGTGACGGCAGCGTCGGAAAGGCCACTACTTGTTTTTTCAGGAAGGCTCGTACTTGCAGATATTTAAAGGCGCTTCCTGGCAGCCGATTAAATTTGTCCTCTAGCGCCTTCAAACTGGGAAAGCTTCCATCTATGAACAGATCTCCGATCCTTCTGATGCCTGCCCTCTGCCAGCTCTGGAACCCACCATCCATCCTACCCGGGACAAACCCATATCGGGGTCCAGACCGACGCTCCCTCCACCTTCTTGTATATCCTCCACTGGCCCCAGATCTGCAGTGTCACCACCACCACCAGACTTATGGAGTAACGGATCGGCGAGAATGGCAAAGGAGCCGTTATCAAAGCTCATAGACGAGTACCTTTACATGACGCCGCCTCCAGCTGCTCCCACGCCGTCCCTTCCCCCATCACCCACTTCCTAATCATAGCTATATTGGACGCCCAGTCGTAGTTGGAGCCAATAAAGTCCTCACCAAAGCCGAACCTCCCCAGCGTTTCCCACAGGTACTCCCACTCCACCCATAGAACATAGAACAGTACAGCACAGAACAGGCCCTTCGGCCCTCAATGTTGTGCCGAGCCATGATCACCCTACTCAAACCCACGTATCCACCCTATACCCGTAACCCAACAACCCCCCCTTAACCTTACTTTATTAGTAAGAAGTCTTACAACACCAGGTTAAAGTCCAACAGGTTTGTTTCAAACACGAGCTTTCGGAGCACGGCTCCTTCTTCAGGTGAAGAAGCCTGAAGAAGGGCCTGAAGAAGGAGCCGTGCTCCGAAAGCTCGTGTTTGAAACAAACCTGTTGGACTTTAACCTGGTGTTGTAAGACTTCTTACTGTGCTCACCCCAGTCCAACGCCGGCATCTCCACATCATTACTTTATTAGGACACTACGGGCAATTTAGCATGGCCAATCCACCTAACCTGCACATCTTTGGACTGTGGGAGGAAACCGGAGCACCCGGAGGAAACCCACGCAAACAGGGGGAGGACGTGCAGACTCCACACAGACAGTGACCCAGCCGGGAATCGAACCTGGGACTCTGGAGCTGGGACTCTGGACCCGGTCAAAGGCTTTCTCTGTGTCCATCGTTGTTACCACCTCAGCCTCCCCTCCCTCTGAGGGCATCACAATAATATTCAAAAGTCTCCGGACATTGGTGTTGAGTTGTCTGCCTTTAACAAACCCGGTCTGGTCTTCCTCTTATCACCCTTGCGGCGCAATCCTCAATTCTTCTGGCCAGAATCTTAGCTAGCAATTTGGCATCCACGTTTAAAAGCAAAATTGGTCTGGTTGACCCGCAATGTTCTGGGTCCTTCCTCATTTAAGAATGAGTGTGATCAAGGTCTGTGACATTGTTGGAGGGAGGGTTCCTTTCTCTCTAGCCTCATTAAAGGTCCTCATCAGGAGCAGGCTCATATTTCCGAAAATTTCTTTTAGAATTCTACCTGGTAACCGTCCGGCCCCGGGGCTTTACCCAATTGTATGCCCTCTATACCCTTGACAATCTCCTCCAATTCAATCGGGGCCCCAGCCCCTCCACCAGGTCCTCTTCCACCCTTGGAACTTCAAGTGGCCCGGATCCAAGGCCGTGTTACCTTCCTTATTCTTTACTCCCCCGATTTTCCCTGGCCACCTCCCTCTTTCGCAGTTGGTGTGCCAGCATTCTACTCGCTTTCTCCCCATACTCATAGACTGCCCCCCTTGCCTTCCTCGGCTGTGCTACCGCTTTTCCTGTGGTCAGCAGTTCAAACTCCGCCTGCAGACTCTGCCGCTCCCTCAGTAGCCCCGCCTTGGGGGCCTCTGCGTATCTCCAGTCCACTCGGAGTATCTCCTCCACCGGTCTCACCCTCTCCGTTCTTTCTCTCTTTTCCCTATGAGATCGAAATGAGATGAGTTCCCCTCTGACAACTGCCTTCAGAGCCTCCCAGACCGTTGCCGCTGCTACCTCACCAGTATCGTTTGTTTCCAGGTAATCCTGGATGTTCCTGGTAATCCGCCCGCAAACCTCTTCATCCGCCAGCAGCCCCACATCCAGTCTCCAGAGTGGGTGCTGCCCTCTCTCCTCACTAAGCCGCAGGTCCACCTAGTGCGGGGCATGGTCCGAGACTGTGATTGCCGAGTATTCTGTCCCCGCCATCTTTGGGATTAATGCCCTGCTCAAGACAAAGAAGTCTATGCGCGAATAAACCTTACAAACGTGGGAGAAAAAAGAGAACTTCTTCGCTTTCTGCCACGCAAACCTCCAGGGATCCACCCCACCATCTGCGCCATATAACCCTTCAGTTCCTCAGCCACTGCCGTTCACTTCCCTGCCCTGGACTTTGACCGGTCCAGCTCGAGGTCGGTGACTGTGTTAAAGTCTCCCCCCATGATCAGGTTGTGTGACTCTAAGTCCGGGATTTTGCCTAGCATGCGTCTCATAAATTCCACATCATCCCAATTCGGAGCATAGACGTTCGCAGACACCACCCGGGCCCCCTCCCATTTTCCACTCACCATTATATACCTGCCCCCCTTATCTGCCACAATTCTCCCAGCCTCGAATGCCACACCCTTACTGATCAGAATTGCTACCCCGCCTGGTCTTCGAATCCAGCCCTGAACTGAACACCTGGCCTACCCATCCCTTTCTCAATCTCGTCTGATCTGCGAGCTTTAAATGTGTCTCCTGAAGCATTACTAAGTCTGCATTTAACCCCTTTAGATGCGCGAACATGCGCGCTCTTTTGACCGGCCCATTCAAACCCCTCACATTCTACGTGATTAGCCTGGATGGGGGGGGGGGGGGGGGGGTGCGCGCTAAACCCCGCCAACTAGCCATCGCCCTTTTTTGGCCAACCTCGAGCCCACGCCCTTCGCTTCCTCGAGCGCCCCCACAGGGAGACACCGCCCCGGCCCTCAATTGGTACTCCGAAATTGATACCTCTTCTGTCAGCAAAGCAGCATCCCCCCCCCCCCCCCCCCCCCCCACCCCTACAGCCCCACGACCCAAAACCCCTTGCCAAGCACCAGCTGAGCACTTGCTCTCCCCCCACTACGCTTCCGAGAGTCAGCTGGCCCATGCTGATCCCGGCAGCTCCCGCCCTGTCGCCTCATTGTCCAGACCCCTCTACTATGGCCAGACCATTTTGTTTCATAACCTGGTCTCTTATATTGTAGATATTTAAAAGCTTATTTCAACAGGCAGCTATTGAATTTGCAAGAATCCACAAGCTTTTTCCCCCAAATTGGATGATGTCTTAACAGCTTAATAGTTCAGCTGTATTTATCCACTTTCATGCGCATCTATGTCTAATCTTCCAATGGGTACCTGACATCTAATAAAGGGAACATCGCCTCCTAAAAGGTACCCTACTTCTTCAAATAACTTTAACAGTTTTAGACCTTTTTCCCCCAGCATCTAAAGCCCACCTGTTTTTTGACATCCCAGTTGTGAAAGTAGCTCCATATTTACATGTAAAACTACCTCTGTGAACCACAAATGTGCAAACTGTAACCTGACCTCATTTCCCTCCCCCCACCTCGCTGAAAATGATTGAGTGCATGGTTCGGGGGTGGGACTGCCGGAATCAGGGCTCTGGTGCCATTTTGGCCAAAGCATGGAGCCCCTGGCTTTGCAAACAATTAGATCTGAATTTGGAAATGACCATCAATGGAATGTGGTTATGTCTTAATTTATGGATGTCAAGTCATTCACAGTTGCGCATACATAATCTCTGCTTTTATAAATATAATTTGAAATATGATTGGTCTTCATGCTTCCTGTTCTTCTGGAAGAATTTGGTCCGAGAAATATTTTTGGGCAATTGAGATTACTGCAGAGAGCTTTTGTGTTGAAAAATTAAGCTGAAGTACACGGTCCGTCGTATAGGATGTGACCAAGGTAGAAGAGATGAGGGATTAAATAAATCAGGATGTTGTATATCCCTCAAGATTGAAAGGGAGGCAAAGTCTGAGGGAGCTCTGGAATGCTAAATTTTGAGCTATTGAGAAATAACGAGTTTGAGGAAGGATACTGGTTGACACTCAACCTGTTGGCCTGCGTTATGAACACACCTTCCTTGAGATCAAGTCCTGGGGTGAGTCTCAAACCTGGAACTTCTGGCTCAGTGGCAGGAATGCTTTACACTGTGCCGCAAGATTCCTAATAGGAATACAATACGTGTTAATCAACTTGTCATTAATTAAGCTAGGCTGTTGACTACCATAGCGTACTGTTTCACAGACCTTGTCAGGATTCCAAAATATTTCCTTGTTTGCACAGTCCCAGCTAAAACTGCACTTTCTCATAAGAGAGAAAGATTTAAAACTTATACAATGGGTAAGGTAAAGTCGCCATAGTCCCAGATGACCATAGGCTGCTTTCCCCTTTGAGGGGGGAGAGCTGACTGGTGGTGATTTAATCTGAGGATCACCACACCTAAGGTGAGGGGCAAAGTTGAGAAGGCGGGGTCTTCATGAATAACCTCGGCCAGTACAGGAATTGAACCCATGCTGTTGGCCTTGCTCTGCATCACAAACCAGGTGTCTAACCAAGTGAGCTAAACCGGTCTTGAATTGTATTATCAATTACGTTGATTCATTGATTCTGACTCCACAAGTTGCATACCTTTTACAATCATCTATTCCATGACTGGTCAGGACTCAATACATAACTTTAATTAATACAGGTTAACACAGGATACAACATGGCCTCTTCAGCCACATGGTAGTATTAAAATGTCTTCCTTGACCTTGTGAGTTATTACCATGAATATTGTCTAAACATGGTTGAGTTGAAATAAAATTTAACCCAAATTTATCCACATGTGGCATTGTGAAGGAATTATCGCCTGCCACCACTAACACTGGATTGTTCCAAGAACTAGTTAGGGTTGGGATGGGTTCTTTGGTCTGTAGCGCTGAGGCAGCCCAAACTTGTATTCAAATTTCTGGGGAAGGCTTCCGGGTTATCATTGCACTGGAACGTAGTTGTGGCAATCCGGTGTGTCAGTATGAGGAAACAGAGTACTAGACAGTGAGGCTCTGATGTGTCGAAACTACGGTACGGCATTATTCTTCGGTATGCGTGCATTGGGGGAAGAGGTGTGCTGCGTTCTTGAGCACTGTAGAAGGAGTGAAAGGCACCATATACATTGGGGAAAACCTTGGTGCCTGGATGCCCCGTCTCTGGGAGCATTGCTCCCAGTCTTTGAGTATGTGATCCGGTGGGTGCAATAGTGTAGCAGTTCTGGCAATGGATTAGTAACTCGGCAAATGACAATTCAAATCCCACTATGATTAAAAAATTAAATAAATGTAATTGTGGGACAGCAAAGGAATTTTTAAAAGAGCCTAAAGGGTTGATGGGTTATTGTAAACCCAGCTGGTTTATTAATGTTCTTTAGTCCTTACCCAGTCCAGCTGGCATGTGACTCCAGCTTCACACTATATGTTGATTAACTATATCCTCACTCATTTACATGTTCATGATACCACTTCACGTATGCGCAAACACTTCCTTTCTTTCATACGGATAAATTCATCTGCCACATTTATAGTCATTGCTTTATACTGTCAACTTTTGATTAATTTGCGTGCTATTGTCTGGATAGCTCTAAATAAAATGAGGCTGTTTATGTTTCGGTGTCACAATTTGTACACATCAAACATAACGTGAGATTAGACTTCATATTAAAATGTGCACCACATCGTGAATGATATCTGCATCAATACCAAAATTGGTTCTTTTCCAATAAAAAGCAGTTAATAACAGCGATAGGTGAGTGTATGTGATATAAAGAGATTTTCCAAACTAAAGTGGAATTCTAAATTTAATTCTCACCTTTAGGATTCAATCCTGTCTGGGAGGAAACTGTAACTTTTACAGTCCACATGCCCGAAATAGCCCTGGTTCGGTTTCTAGTCTGGGATCATGATCCGATTGGTCGAGACTTTGTTGGTCAAAGAACTGTACCTTTTAGTACCCTCATGCCTGGTCAGTACACCTTTTGAAATCATTTGTGAAAACGCTATTCATTACTGCATTTCTGTGGACCAACAAGTAACTTATAGATTTGAACAAAATGCTTCCTTCCACAGGATATAGGCATGTTTACCTGGAGGACATGGAAGAAGCATCACTCTTTGTACATGTGATGATTCATGACATTTATGGAAAGGTATGTAACCTGTCTGCATTTGTTTATTTTCATCTTTGATTTGGAAATATTATTGGTCAAAGTCCTGCTTTATGTGTATGTATTCTTTGGAGATACAGATTGGATGTTAACTACATCTAGCCAGATAAATTCTTGTGATTTTAAAACTTCAAGTAAGAGGAGGTAAAACAAAATTGCAAGTTAACTTTTAGCAACTTGGCTTTAAAAGGGATTGACCATAACGAACAGCAGAAGCTTTAAATTAGAATTCAAATTGAGATTAGGACGCGTAAATGATCATCTTCAAGTTTGAAATATCACTTCGAAATGAGATGGTCCTGCTATAGTATTAGGAATAGAATGGCTGCTCATCAGCTCTGATATACTGTGAACAGTTTTGGTCCCTTTATCTAAGAACAGACATACTAGCGTTGGAGTCAGTCCAACAAAGGTTCACTAGGATATGGAGGGATTTTCTTATGAAGAGAGGTTAAGTAGGTTGGACTGTACTCATTGGAGTTTAGAAGAATGAGAGGTGACCTGATTGAGACATATAGGATTCTCAGGAGCTGATAGGGTAGATGGTGAGAGGTTGTTTCCCCTGTGGGGGAGTCTAAGACCAGAGGGCATAATATCAGAGTGAAGGGTCGCCAATTTAAGACAGAGATGAAGAATTTCTTCTCTCAAGAGGGTTGTGAATTTGTGGAATTCTTGACCACAGAGGCTGTATAGTTGATGTTGTTTAATATGTTGAAGAGTAAGATAAACAGATTTTTAATCAATAAGGGAATCTAGGGTTATGGGGATAAGGCAGGAAAGTAGAGTTGAGGATTATCACATCAGATCAGTCATGATCTCGCTGAATGTTGGAGCAGACTGATTGGCTGACTGGCCTACTTCTGCTCCTATGTCTTGTGGTCTTATGGGTTTATACCAAGTATCCTTCTTACCTTAAGTGACAATTAAGCTTTGCTACCTTAGCAGACGAATTAGGTGTTGTATTTACAGTGTTTGGAAAGTGACGAGATACATCAAGGTTACATTGTCGGTGACAAACGTGCTTGTGTTCACAGTAAACCGTCTTTTGCTTTGCAGTGGAGGCCCTAACCAGTTCAACTTGGTGTTATTCCTGGAGTTTCTGATGTGTGGCGAACATGCACTGCAATTACTTCGGCATAAAGCTCACTTTTATTTGACTGCTAAAGGTTGTTTCTCTGAACCAACCTGTGGCATTTTTTCCTCTGCACCTGGCCAAAAAATGATGAACGTGTCAAATAGATGTATTGTGCCTGGATATTACAGCAGGCGGCAAAGGGAAGATGCATGCCACTGATTTCAAGAAAAACTGCCCACAAACATTTAGTGGCTCTTTTTAGTGTCAAATCTCGCATTCAGGTGTGACTTTGAATTTGGCAACATCTACAGGAATCTGTGACTTCCGACAAGAGTGAAGTCACATGGGCAGAACGTTAGCACAGTGGTTAGCACAGCTGCTTCACAGCTCCAGGGTCCCAGGTTCGATTCCCGGCGGGTCACTGTCTGTACGGATTCTGCACGTTCTCCCCGCATCTGCGTGGATTTCCTTCAGGTGCTCCGGTTTCCTCCCACAGTCCAAAGGTGTGCAGGTTAGGTGAATTGGTCATGCTAAATTGCCCTTAGTGTCCAAAAAGGTTGGGTGGGGTTACGGGGATAGGTTGGAAGTGTGGACTTAAGTGGGGTGCTCTTTTCAAGGGCCTGCAGACCCGATGGGCCCAATGGCCTCCTCCTGCACTGTAAATTCTATGAAGTCTATAAGCTGGTGGATCAGCCAAGCAGATTGAAGAATTTTCATAGCCTGGAAATGAAAGCAGGGGTCATAATTCACTTCAATAATCATATTATAGCAAGCAAAATAAACATAACAATTGAGATTAAGGTTAAAAATTGAAATATCGTAAGCTTTAAAAACAAATGAACTTTTATTATTTTAAAAATCATCCAATGTTTACACAAGGTGAGGAAGTCACCTACGGAAATAATATTTGTGTTTCCAGAGATTTCGGAAGTATTTATTTTTTTTTTTTTTTTTTTTATAAATTTAGATTAGCCAATTATTTTTTTCCAATTAAGGGGCAATTTAGCGTGGCCAATCCACCTACTTTGCACATTTTTGGGTTGTGGGGGCGAAACCCACGCAGACACGGGGAGAACGTGTAAACTCCACACGGACAGTGACCCAGAGCCGGGATCGAACCTGGGACCTCAGCGCTGTGAGGCGGTTGTGCTAACCACTAGGCCACCGTGCTGCCCCTCGGAAGTATTTATGACTTAAAACCTGCCAATAGTTTTTGTGAGAATAGTGCCCACAAAGTTGAAGTTCATGTCAGACCTCTGTGTTGATCAAATCTGTAAAGGGCATCACTGAAAGAAACTTCCAGATTTCTATATTTCACTGAAGATGTGTGAGCACCAGAGGTTATTGTCCATTTTATACAGTAGCTACAGTGATGCTGATAGTTTTGCTGTCATTACAATGTACAATACGTGTCAGTTTGTTTTGATTTGACTGTTATTTAAGAATGGTTTAATCCTTATAATTATTCAAAATAAATTTAAAACTTTGAAAGACCACAGATTTGTAAATAGCCATCTAAAATATACAACTTTTCCCTCAAATCCCTCAAAAAATATAGTTGATTCTCCTGATTTAATTATCGTGCTTTAACCACCAGATGCAGCAGCTAATGGGACTCAAAGGTCTATTTAACAAGAACAGCAAGAATGCCTCTGTAAACAGAAATCGTGGCAACTTTACGCAGAAGAAATCCTTTGGGAATCGAATTCTACGCCGCACAGCCAGTGCACCTACAAAAGGAAGCAAAAAGAGCAAAAGTGTGAATTTGGAAATGTGCACTGAATTGAGGCAAAAAGAATCTAATCCACTTGATTGCAGCAGGCAAGAAACTCAGAGCAAGTGTGGAACAAGAAAACTCCAAACACGGCCTGCTTCTATGCCAGTCGACAAATTGTTTTATGGAGAAATGCTGCCACCTGTTGATGAAAGACCAGATAGCTCAGGTAAGGCAAATGCAGAATTCTAAAAATGCAATATCGGTTCATGTTTTTAGGCAGTGCTACAAACAGGAATATGATCGTTTTTAAAAAGAAATCTGGCATTTTAGAGAGCATTTATTTTTATTTATCAATATCAAAAATCAGATTTTCTGATGTCATACGACAGAAAGGGGAATTCCTGAGATGTGTCTTAAGAAATTCATGGCAAGTTAGTCATATTCTGGTCCATTGATCACCAGTTTGCATGTATATAAAGCCTTATTCTCTGTGCAAAAGACAAGGCTGAAGCATTCGCATCAATCTTCAGTCAGATGTGGCGAGTGGATGATCCATCTCGGCTTCCTCTGGAGGTCTCCAGCATCACAGATGCCATTGTTCAGCCAATTTGATTCACTCTATGTGATATCAAGAAACAGCTGGATATTAGGAAGGCTATCAGCCCTGACAATATTCCAACAGTACTGAAGGCTTGTGCTCCAGTATCTCCTGCACCCCAAGCCAAGCTGTCCCAGTACAGCCATAACACTGGCTTCTACCCAGCAATGTGGAAAACCAGGTATGACCTGTACACACAAAGCAGACCAAATTCATCCCAGCCACTTACCAGTCTACACTCAATCACCAGTACAGTGATGGAAGGGGTCATCAACAATGCTATCAAGCAGCAGTTGCTTAGCAATAACCTACTCACTGCTTGGTTTGTGTTTGCAAGGGCCACTCAGCTCTTGATCTCATTACAGCCTTCGTTCAAACATGGATAAAAGAGCTGAACAGAGGTGGGGTGAGTGACTGCCCTTGACATTAAGAGCATTTTACCGGGTATGGGATCAAGGAACCCGATCAAAACTACAGTCAATGTGAATCTACATACCTGGCACAAAGGAAGATGGTTAGCCTGCCCAAAATGCCAATGACATCATCAATGCATTACATGATAAAACCCAGTGACCTTGTTCCAACTAGGAACAAACATGAATACACAATACTTTCCCCCTCCTTTACACCAAAGGTTCCTGCAATGAAACGCTGTATAAGTTACCAATCAAAATTTTCAATATGAACAATTAACAAACACATCAATAAGTTAGACGTTTCAGAGGATGTTAATTCCTCTATGATTATCATCGAACCTCTGGTGTCTGTTTTTTTGTGTTAACTGTAACCTCCTGGTGTTTTTGGTTTGAGTTTCGCCGTCGTCCTTAGTTGTCTCAACCGGAGTCGACGTAGAATTTAGAGATTTATTTGGTCTTGAAATGTCCTCAATTGAGGTACAGTCTTCCAGAGTTGTTTCTGTTATTGTCAGGGACTCGGCTAGGTACAGGTTTCCACTTGGCACAGTTTGTTGCAAACTCTCGGTTCAGTCTGTCTCTGGCAACCTTGTTTTAGTGGCTAAAAGCTAATCAGCGTGTTTTCTCCACATCTCCAAATCCTCCCGAGTTTCAACAGTGTAGGAGACAAGTCCTGTCTCCTTGTTAATACTACTTGACATTTGTGAAAAATGGTGTTTAGCCCTGTTGTGACATTGCAAAACCTGATTTGGCTGCTTTTTCAGAGCTTTCACTTCAGCTTGCTCCAGGCTGTCGATTTGTTTTTTAGTTGCCAACCACTGTCCCTCCAAACTGCATACCAGGGCCTCCTTTTCCTGAGTCATGTGGCAATAGACTCAACATGACATAGACATGCTGGCAGAATAAATTAAACACAGAAAAGTTTGCAGCGATGTATTTTGGTCAGAAGAATGAAGAGAGACGATACAAGCTAAGTGTTGCAATTTTAAAAGGGGTGCAAGAAGGAAGACCCTGAGTGTTTCTGCACAATGTTTGAAGGTGGCAGGACAGGTTAGCAAAGCAGGTGAATAAAGCATATGAGGTCCTGAGATTTATGAACAATAGCTCCGTAAGTGCATCAATGCTGCACCTACATAAAACACTGTCCACACCCAGCTGCAGCATGGTATCCATCCTGGGCACCACATTTTAGAAAGGACATGACAGCTTTGGAGAGGGTACAGTAGAGGGTACGAGAATGGCTCCCGTGATGAGGGATTGCAGCAATGTGAATTGACTGGAGAGGCTGGGGCTGTTCCCCGTCGAGCAGAGAAGAAGAGATTTGGTGAAGAATTTAAAATCATGAAGGGTTTAAATAGAACAAATGGGGTCAATAACCAAAGGGCATAGATTTAAGGTGATTGGAACAATGTAGTTAGGATTTGGAAAGCACTGCATGATAGAGAGGCAGAGACATATTCAATAATAGCTGTCAAAAAGGCAGTATGTTGGCACAATGGTTAGCACTGCTGCCTCACAGCACCAGGGACCCGAGTTCATTTCCGGCTTTGTCTGTGTGGAGTTTGCACGTTCTCCCCGTGTCTGCGTGGGTTTTCTCCCACAGTCCAAAGATGTGCAGGTTAGCTAGATTGGCCATGCTAAATTGCCCCTTAAGTGTCCATGCAGGTTAGGTTATGAGGCTAGGGCAGGGTGACGGGGGGAGTGGACCTCGGTAGGGTGCTCTTTCAGAGGTTCGGTGCAGACTTATAGAATTTACAGTGCAGAAGGAGGCCATTTGGCCCATCGAGTCTGCACCGGCTCCTGGAAAGAGCACCCTACCCAAGGTTAACACCTCCACCCTATCCCCAT
Organism: Scyliorhinus canicula; assembly: GCF_902713615.1. Classification (NCBI taxonomy): domain Eukaryota; kingdom Metazoa; phylum Chordata; class Chondrichthyes; order Carcharhiniformes; family Scyliorhinidae; genus Scyliorhinus; species Scyliorhinus canicula. The sequence goes on from NC_052158.1 coordinate 104,104,616, forward strand.
AACCCAGTAACCCCACCCAACACCAAGGGCAATTTTGGACACTAAGGGCAATTTATCATGTCCAGTCCACCTAACTTGCACATCTTTGGACTGTGGGAGGAAACCAGAGCACCCGGAGGAAACCCACGCACACACGGGGAGGATGTGCAGACTCCGCACAGACAGTGACCCAAGCCGGAATCGAACCTGGGACCCTGGAGCTGTGAAGCGATTGTGCTATCAACAATGCTACCGTGCTGCCCTAATGGGCCACTTGATGGGCCAAATGGCCTCCTTCTGCACTGTTAGGATTTTATGATTCATAAAACCAAGTAATTGTTGAATAGTTGAAAGAGAATTTTACAGCTATATTGGAAAAGGATTGGGTGGGGGAGAGAGGGTTCTGGCATTGGACTAACTTGATTACCCTTGGTCAGAACTGAGGCAGTCTCCATGGATTGAATGGCTGTCATCTATGCTGTACTGTTCCATGATTCTAAGACATCCCTGACATGGAATGTTGTCCAATTATGGTCCAGAGGTCAGAGGGGAAAAATAAGTTTTTTTTTAATTCTCCAGTTGAAGCTATTTCATATGAATGCCTTGATGATCCTAATAGCAATCAGACCACTCCAAAACTGGCATAATTCTTTGAAACAGAATCTTTCTTACTGGATGCAAGGACAAGGACAAAACAAATAGCAAGAAAAATAGATGCCCATAAACGTGTAGTGTCTTACCAATATTCGGTCCGCTATTTATTTTAATAGAATTCAGTAGACGCACATGTTTTCTCTCATAACATTGTGGTTCCAAAAGGAAGATTTTGGCCTATGTTAATCCTCTGATTGCTTCCAAATAAAGAGGCAATACATTGTGTCCACTCAACCCTTACATCCAGAGCAAGAGACTTTCATACAGGGATCAGAAAATACCTGAATATCAATATAAAGGAGTTTATTACAAGTTAATAATGTTCAGATTTGAACTTGGAGTATTCAGGAGCACACCTGGACAACTAGCCAATGAAAGATTTCTCCTTGGCATCGACCATAACAATTGCTGCTTGCTTTCTCTGGCCCATCCTATAGCAACAATTCTTGCCCAACACCAGGAAAGAAGAAATATTAATTTTCGTATCGCTTTGTATTCAAGGACATCTGAATTTTCACAGCTTCTGTCTTGCAGCATTGATCAAATTTTCAGAATTCTGTTTAGAGTATTTACTGATTCTGAATGAAAAGGCTAAATGTGACATGTTGAACTTGCATTGGAAAGCTTGATGCTTATGGGGGAGGGCGCATTTGGAGGAAGCAATGTTCGTGTTGATGCATTGCTTTCCAAAAAGCCTAGACTCTGAAGACTTCTAAATCTAAATGGAAAATATTTTTCTCATACAGCAAAAAGCAGAGGTACACCTGTCCATTTGTGATTAGTTCTGGAACGCTACCCACTTCAACCTGAAGTACAGCTGTTCAGAATCGCACCATTCATTTTGCCTATAACTTTGCAAATTCCATAAATTTGTATGTCAAGAAACTGATGTCCCTGTCTTGTATATAAAGTCCACCTCCACAAGCAAAGCTCCATTGCATGTGATAGATTAGTCCCTATACATTTGGAAATGCTTTATTTGATGTTGCATTGCTTTAATTATTATGATGTTATCATTGCCTGATTTAGTCAAATAATTAACATTGGTATTCACAATGGAATGAGACATTCTATACAAAGAACTGATGGAGGCAAAATTCACTTTACTAACATAGAAGGATTTACACTGGTTGGATTCCCTCCAGGACTGCTCAAGGGTATGATAAAGATGAACTTTTGAAGGAAAAGACTTGTCATGTGATAGCACCATGAGTGGCTGATTGAGTTAACACACAGAATGGATTGTTCAGCATGTTTATTTAAATGATTCAGCACCACTTATAGGTTAAGTGCAGATTATTCATTTTTGGCTTCTTGTTAACTTCTGGGCTTGTGGTGGAAGGAAGGGGATAGGTACTGCAAGTGGCTGTGGCATATTTTCCACCTGCTACAACTGATTTTCGTTCTGACACATTTTTCTTGCATTAGATTGTATTGTCTTTCACCAAAGGAATTTCATTGCAATTGTGGGTAATCTGTAGGTCCATCTTTGGAGCTGGGGGATAAGTGGGAGCTGCAAAGCAATTGGGAACGAGCAGGAAACCATACCCACAATAGGTCTTCATTCTTAATTTTGGATCACCATCACTTCTCAAGAAGGCTATCCCCGGGTTATATCGCTTCCTTGAGTCACAACCTCAATGCTGAAACCAAAGCATGAACAGCACTGCCTGTGGCTGTCTAACTCGTTGTGGTTCTTCCAACCTGCAGCAGGTGACACCTGCGACATCTTCTAGTGTTGTAAATGGGAGGTCTCTGAGGCTATCTGTACCAGGTGGACCAGCTGCATCATTTTCTCAATGCACCCAGAAGCACTCGGTTACACCTCTATTGCAGGATTCCCAGGGTGTAAAGTATTCTAGACTGCACCAACATAGCCTTGTTTGACTTTGTGAATAAAAAAGGGTTTGACTCCCTCAATGTCCAGCTGATTTGTGAATATAGGCAGAGCAACATTGCAGATCGGTGTCCAGCCTGCAGAGAGCACTCGTGATTCATTTAGTTTGCATCAGTCCTTTTGTGCTACCTTTAGTCAACCCAGGTTATCATGTTACTACGCAACAAAGTCCTTCAGAAGTGGCTAATGACCACTGTCAGGAAGCTAGGCACAGCTGCAGAACTGGCATTCCATGTTGCCATGTGAAACATTGAGTATTTATAGAAGTGCCTGTTGTGGTCAGGTAGCTTGTATGTAATTTGTACGATCTGAGTTATGAAAGGGAGTCACAATAGCAATGACAGTAAAACGTAACTATGTGAGGAGGGAAAGAGCTGGAATATAGTGTGGAGCAGTGATTGTAGGAGTTTGAGGGAAGCAAGTGAGCGCAGTAGTAAGGTTACAGGTGAGGGGAGATTAGTGAGCTGAGAACAATGTTCCTGTTAGCTGCACAAGTGTGTGGACAAGCAGCAGCCATGTCCAGAATAATTCCACAGTTACACAAAAGCATTCAAAGGACCACACACTGAAAAACTGGCTGAAAAAAAGATTAAAGGGAACCTTGAATCAGAAACACAATTTCTAATATAAAGTTCCTCATTGTGCCATTAAACTGCCTCTCGCATTGCAGCCATATCCTTGAGAGCCATGGTCTTGGCATTAAGCTCGTCTGCACCCACTTCCCACTGGCAGCGGAGGTGTTGCCTGGAGGGATTTCTGCTCCCAAGGAGAATAAGAGCTTTTTCCTCTTGCCCACTGCCGGACCTGGGTTTCCAAGAGAGCTTCAGAGAATCCGGATGCCCCCATTATACCTTACAGTAATCTGCAATGATTCCCTGCTGTCTGCTACCAGAATGCATGTACCTTTTAAAGAAGTGCCAGCTTCTTTGTGCCCGTGAAATTCAACTGCAAACCCTTGAACAAGCCTACAGCCATTGATTAGTAAATATTACTGGCTGAATACGTGGTTGCTCATGACCTGCCAGCACCGACGTAACATGGGTCCCGTGGCCCATATGGCATGTGCAGTGCATGTCCTCGCTCCTGCAATCGGTTCTGGGTGCAATCGATTTTCTAGACTTTGTTCAGTATTCTGTTCATGTTTAGCACACTGAATATTCAGATAGAAAAGAACTTCATGGCATTGAGAATACAAATTTGTCGAGGCATGAAGTGAAATAATTGCCTCTTAATGTAAACAAATTGATTAAGTAAAAGGTGTTTTAGTATGTCATGGCAAGTTATGATCTTTAACAAATTGACTATATGTACAATACAAGCAAGAAATATTTTGTTTTCAAATCCATTAATTTCATTAACCTCTTGAAGTGGAATGATATGGAATCCTCTTGAATTCCATGCATTCATGGCTAAAAATTATCTGGTGACATATTGTCTGATCCCTATTAATATTGCTGTATTATTTGAATTTTTTGCTTTTATCTCCTCCAGAAAAAAACCTCACCTGAACTTGCTGTAAATTTATAAAGAACCTCTGTGCAAAGAGTTATTCCCACAGTCTTATCAAAACACTGCATGATATAGCCTTACAAGTTGCATCATTTTTTTAAAAAGTAGCCACATTTAGTTTTCCCTCTTTTAGATTTTAAATTGAAAATATGTAAATTAATGAAAAAGTATCCATTCGATACCCTAACAAAAAGTAAATGTTAATTAAACATTTTGGATATCTTAAATTCAATGGTCCGTTGCCTTCATTTGCTTTCATTTGAAATTCTGTAATGTGGATCTGATTTGAGAATTATTTTAACAAAATTGTTTCTATTTTTGTTCTGTCTTTACTGTCCTGTTTCTTTGTAGTTCAAAACTGACTAGGAAACTTCTGCAGGTAAATCTAAACTTTTGAGAAAGGTGCTTCACTGATAAGAATCAAGAATGTATTTCATAAACTTTTTTTACTGTTTTCAGATTTGAAATACCATTAAATTTAAACTGAAACATATGATAAAGTTCAGTGAAGGACCTCATCAATAACTTTCTTTTTCTCTTCCTCTCTCCAAGTTTTTAAAAACACTTTCATGAAATCTGCATCTCCATAAATTGTTTTCCAGTGTAATTGTTTAAAAACAGATGTCTTCAGTGAAAGGATAAATATCTGAGTTGCAGTGAATGCAATTCACATCCTACAAACCTGCAATCAGAATGTTAAGACTAATTTGGTAATATCCAGGGTCAGAAAAATGTAATTCAGACACAAATTAGATAATCCTTCTTTCCAACCTTTGGGACTGATGAAACCACACAAAATGTGTAGGGCATTTAAATTTATACTAAAGAGTATGAATGTGAGCATTTATCATTTGAAGTTACTGGCCAAGGCTAAAGAGCCCCATCAACCACTTACAATGGTCAGGAGGGAGAGGGTGGATGGTTGTTGCAGCCCTCTGAAGTGGCCTAACAAGCCACTCCGTTCAAGGCCAACTAGCGATGGGCAACAAATGATGGCTCACCAATGAACACCCACATCCCATGGATGAATGTTAAAATAACTCATCAGCTGCCAGTCTCCCTGCCATCAACTAGAAACCAGACCAGCATTTGGAACCAGTGCTGTGGTTTCCGTTCTCTGACATTGTTTAGCCTGGGGCCCAATCGAATCCCTTCTGTCTCACAGGTGGGAATTCTACTGCTGACCTGTGGTAATTCCATCTAGATGCAGGAAGCCAGCTATTTAGAGGCCACATTCTAGACCTCACTTGCTGACGCTGTCTGGAGTGAGGCCTAAAGCATTCACCTGATTCTGAAATTGAATAGTTACTATTAAACCAAATGCGAAATTATGGGCCTTCCTGCAAAAACTGACCTTCTGATCATTTGTTTTGCAGGAACAAAAGCTAACAAAAGTTCAAGTAAAAAGTGTTGTGAAGACAAATCTATGGAATCATCATTTGTTTTACCTCAGTGTATTCCATTAACTGCTGCCAATGAATTTTGTGGACCTCGGTCACAAGACTTGACGAGGAATATTTCTAAAATATTGTCTGTAAACACAGAAGACTTTTCATATAATGTTTCAATAGATGAGCACAGTTCCTTTGAAAATCTTCCCTTCAAAGGGCAGCATCATGCTAACTCTGATGAGGTATGTGATAAAGAACATTTTCACGAAAATGAGCAGTTCCAGTTTGAAGGTAATCTGATTTTGTCTCAGTTGACCAAAGAGAACCTGGTACAAGAACAGAAACTCACAGAGCGACAACAGGAATCACTATGCAATACAAAGCTTGGAGAAGGTGAAGAAAAGATTGAAAAAATGGAATTCAACAATAAGGCACATTATATCGCAATGTCTTCTATTTGTTCACCAGCGCCTGTTGACAATTTTGATGCTTCACAATCTTTAGGTTTGACTCCTGACAGCACAGTCTCTCATCTGATTGATGCCATGTCCTTGTCCAGTGAAAGTGGAGTTGGCAGTTCTATTTCAGCGCTCATTGCACAGTTTGAAACAACAGCTGATAGAACCAATCTGACCATGGTTTCAAGTTTTCAGGGAACCAGCAATCATACATTAAGCATGATGTCTGGACTGTCACAAACTTGTGGCTTAGAAATGAATGCACCTGTAGATCCACTGTTTCGGAATATTAAAACCAAGAAACCATGTTTAGATGTTACAGCAGATACTACAGTCTTCTCTAGCCCTGAAACATCAGACCACTCCACATATACCATTATTCACGAGGAAGCTCTCTCTTCAGTTTCCTTGCGTAATACTAAAAATGCAAGTACATTTGATAGAACTTTAGAGGTAACACTAAACCAAACCTTAAATCCTTTGGATAGCCCCACAAATTCCTTTGTAAATTCACATGCATCCAGCATCTATGACACAACCTGGAGCTCGATGGGTGATCATGGTAAATGTGATAGTACAACTGCCACTGGTACGGTAGCTGATGATACCATCCTTAATGTGGCTCTACCAATAGATTCTGTTGGTAGCAGCTTAATCGAAATGGATGAATTTGAGTATACAGTGACAGCCACAGAAAACTGTAATGAAGACATGAGCCCAGAAAACCCCCCATTGGCTTGGAATGACTATCTGTCGAGCCACGTGAATGTTGAAAACGTAAGCAATTGCGTATTTTTGCAGGGCTTGCCGGCTTCAACTCCACATGAAAAGGCATTGTATACTTCTAAAACAAATAATTGGAATCCACCGCATTCAGCTGCATGTAGAATCTCACCAAACATCCATCCTTTTACTGCAGCAAATCAACCGAGTGCATGCAAATCCAAGAGTCTTGGTGATCTGACTTCTGAGGACATAGGCTGCACCTTTGAAAGCAAGTACAAATTTATCAGCAAAGGTTTTATTGTGCCACGTATAAAAGATCAACAAACATCTTCCTTTAAAAATGTGCCACAGCCTGCAGATGCTTTAACAGAACAATTACGCAAACTTGTATCATTAGAACAGGAGGAAAATCAAGTCATCCAGGTTTCAGGTTTAAGGCCGGAATCTGGTTACCAAAGAGGACTAGTAAGAAAACTCTCATCTAGAAGCCAGAGCAGAGTCCGTTACGTTGCTAACAGGGCAAAACAAATTCAAGAAGCCAACAAGCATAAATTTTCTAGTGGCGTGGTTTTAAGAAATAAACCCCCAGTACAGCACCATACAGTCAATAGGCATTCCACAGGTTCCTACATTGCAGGATACCTGAACCAGCTTGAAGAGGAAGAATTGGACGGTCGAGGTATTCCTGAAGGTTCTTGTAGTACACTGCATCATAGGTACCTTGACAACTTTTACACTGACAACTCAATATTGCAAACTGAGCCCAGCACCATCAGTGAGCCAGAAATTTACTTCCTACTTCGACTGTGATGTGGGTTTTTAAAATAAATGCCATTTGCAATGTTTTAAAATAGCTCTCCCATTGAAACAGTGTTTTAGAATAAAACTTTGCGTAATTCCTTTTCTGTTTAAAAATGTGAGAGTTGACAATCTGTCACTGATCTGGACTTTCTATGTACAAAGTTTGTTAATGTCGAATGCATAAAATGTTATGTTAGAGTCTTGAAATGAAAATCTGTAGTTATTATTGGTCAAATGTCTAGTGGTTATGTGGGAAGTTAATCAATTGAGTAAATAAATCCGTTTATGTAGCCGTGATGTCTGTCACATTTGTACACTTGTTTTTGTATATTTGCTCTGATTTGTGAAAGTTACATTATTTTGTTTGATGAAATAAAAGCATCCATTTCATTTGATGCTTCAATTTTGCTCATAATTGAAGCACATTTTGTTCCATAGATACTAAGAAATAGCATTGAGAAAAAATGTCATGTAATTTGCGGCCAGAGACGCTTGTAATTGGGATGTTAAGCAAATAGTCAGTACAAAAGATGGAGAAAATTGAGTGAATGAGCTACTGATTTGAATTTCCGCGATCTTTTAAGCTCCCCTATCGACCTCTGTGCCCGAATGAATCTTCGCTCTGCTTCTAGGTGAAACAGCCGGACATGAAAACTTACTGCAATTGATTCAGAATGGGTTTGAAATTCGTTCCAGACTTTTAGGTGCAGCAAGAAACAAAACCTTACCTATAGTGTTTTTTTGTCAATGATTAGTAGCATTTCTATTTTCCATATTTTCTGCTTATTTGAATGCATTTCTTTGGCATCAGTGCAGCGACTTTAAAAATCAGAAATCTTCCAAGACTATTTCCTTCAAAAATGCTGTGTCGAATGTGGAAGATTGATGTTTTAGCAGGCTGCAACGTTTAATTATCAGTTTGGTGCTTTCCTTGGGGCCTGATTGTTCATGCTGATTTCTGCTTGTTTTCACCAATTTTTACATTTGGGCATATGCTGATTCGATTGGCACAAATTGACATTTGGAAAATTGGCATAGGAATTGGGACAATATTGAATGTAGCTTCCTGATGAACCTCCACAGAATAGTGCACTACTATATTATTTCTGATGTCTTTAATCAGCGCATAATAAATACAGGTGGGATTTGCTTGCGTTTCGGGTGGTATGACACAAATAAAGCACCACCATGTAAGAAAGGAGTGAAAGAGAAAACTGCGAAACTGCACGTCAGTTAGCTTGACATCAGTTGTTGGGAAAGTTCTGGAATCTATTATCAAGAAATCTTACCAATGCACTGAGAAAATAACCGTATGATCAGACCAGAGACCCCGGTTCAATTCTGGCCATGGAGAGGAATGGCTGCTACTCTGGATTAACAGTTGAGCAGTTTTTGAAACGGTTCTTTCTCGCGCTGACAGACGGCATCCTTATGAAGGGAATCATCATCCTGTGAGCCATGAGGAATTTGTCCATCTGACATTCATTTATAAATAGCCCTGGTGGCTTTAAAAAAAGTTTCACATGTCATGATGGTCAGTATATTGTTAGATCTCTGGATTTCTCTTCTCACCACATGTCCTTTTATCTTCTGGATTTGTCTTATGAGCATCAGCCTTGAGCTGTTGGAGAGCTGCCTTTTTGACTTGCGACCTTGGGTTGTTCTACTTGGTCACATATTTCAGCTTCATTTTATTTGAACTAATCCAGGTGATGATGCATATAGTCTTGCCAAAGGAGTCTAAGAGGGCTGATTATTCGATCACATTGTTCTGGATTGAGTTAGATGTGTGAAGATTTTCCAGATTGATTATGAACTGTAATATATATAAATGACTTGGAAGAAAACGTAGCAAGTTTGCGAATGATTCGAAGATTGAAGGAATTGTAGATAGTAATGAAGATTGTCAGAGAATACAGCAGGATATAGATAGGCTGCAAAATTGGGCAGGGAAATGGCAGATGAAATTTAACCCGGGCAAATGCGAGGTGATGCATTTTGGAGATCCAATTCAGGTGGGATCTATAAAATGAATGGCAGAACCATCAGGAACATAGAGACACAGAGATCTGGGCGTGCTGGTCCACAGATTCTTAAAAGTGGCAGCACAGGTGGAAATGATTAAGAAAGCATATGGCATGCTTACCTTCATAGGATGGGGTGTCGAGTATACTACCAGAAGGACATGAAAGTACAGAAAAGGTTTGCCAGGATGTTGCCTGGTATGGAGGGTATTAGCTATGAGGAGAGATTGAATAAACTGGGATTGTTCTCCCGAGAGAGAGAAAGGCTGAGGGGCGACCTGATCGAAGTTTATAAAATTACTAGGGGTATAGATAGGGTGAATAGTTGAAGGCTTTTTCCCAGGGAGGAATTGAAAATTACAAGGAGGCACAAGTTCAAGGTGAGAGGGGGCAGGTTCAGTGTCGATGTGCAGAGAAAGTTTTTTACACCGAGGGTGGTGGTGGCCTGGAATGCACTGCCAAGTGAGGTGGTTGAGACAGATATGTTAACGACCTTTAAGACTTATCTGGATAGGCACATGAGTAGACGGGTATAGAAGGATATAGGCGGTTGGTCTAGCTAGGACACATGCAGGCTTGGAGGGTCTGTTCCTGTGCTGTATTGTTCTTTGCTCTTGGAATCCCTCTCTCCATTCGGGCTGCATTGAGGCCAAGACATTGATCACCTACCCCTTGGATCTTTTGGCACTGTGATATGGTGCAAGGTGGATAGTTAACATCAATTGGACAACTCCATGATTGGTCCAGCAGGGTTCAGCAATCCCTCACATTGATCAAGCGATACACAAATTACATAGATCTTTGACCTGAACAATGACATAAACCGGGAAGTGCCAATGCTTTGATCCGGGATGTCTGCATATGGTTTGTATTTATCCTTCTAGTAGAAGAGGGTGATGGCTATAATGAGGCCATGCTAAACACACTTTGTCAACCGGAGGACAGACTTTGCATTGGCTTTTCCCAACCCTTTCTGCCCAATGATTCCTCTGAAAATATTAGAGTCATGATCAAGGCTGGCGTTAAAGCCCCCCAAAATCATAGAATACCTACAGTGCAGAAGGAGGCTATTCGGCCTGACAAGTCTGCAACCGTCCGAAAGTGCAACCCACATAGGACGATCTCCCACCCCATCCCTGCAACCCCATCTAACCTTTGGATACCAAGGGGCAATTTAGAATGGACAATCCACCTAACGTGCACATCTTTTGGACTGTGGGAGGAAACCCACGCAGACACGGGAGAATGTGAAGACTCCACACAGTCACCTGAGATTGGAATCAAATCCAGGTTCCTGACAGTGAAGCAGCAGTACTAACCATATGCCCAAGAATATTCTTTTCCATAACATGGTCATCCGATTCAAGGATTGCAGCATAAGCACTGATGACGATGACATCGAATGTGATGTGTCATAATTCTTTCACTTGTATAATTGGGGAGGTTCAGGCATCCAAGATACGGTGGCAAAAACAATTCTGTGGTCATGAGGCTTGTTGTCAGCTTTTCCTTTCCTTTCAAAGATGTATCCCCCTGGAGTCTTGATGGCTCATGTGAAACAATTGCTGCGGTTATTTCCATGTGGTGATCATCCATGAGTGCTCTAACATTCAAAGTTTAGAAAGTTTTCTTTCTTTGACAACCAAGATAGTAATCACACAGGATGTGATTCCCCAGCCAGGAGAAAGTAGGACAGTCTATTTTTAAGGCACCTTTTCTTGCCCCTTTCTTAAATGGGGTGAGTAGAGGGTACCTTGAAGACGACTGCTCAATCACAGATGCTGCTGCCCAAAGATATTTCTGTCCCAACACAGGCATCCAGTGACCTTCGTGCATCTGTTGTCTGCATTCAGATTCTTGATTAGGGACACCAAGGTTTACAGCCCTGTCTCTGTCATCAATTTTCCATCGCCACAGGACTTGGCAAATTAAGTTCGGCAGAAGAGCTATTCTGACATGGGGACCTCAGACTGCTGTCACTGTTTACTCAACATTGATGGGTTGGTGGTCAGTCTTTGGTGATTGGTCAAACCATGATGACCAGGCCCACCTTGCCTCTGCCGCCTTTCTCCACCTTGACAGCTGGTGAGACGAGAGTCTTCTTCGCCTGTTCTACCATTGAGGATCCACAATTTGTTTGGCACCTCCTCACCTTGTCACCACGAGTGGCCCCACCAGGACCAAGGAACTCCCAATGGCATTGCTCAAGAGATCAATGGCGCACACTTGCCTCTCCAACTTCAAGGTGGCGATCCATGGACTTGGACAAAGAGAGAGATTACTGGATCTAAATTTGCTAATATAAAATGAGGTAGTAATGCAAGCTGTGAGGAGGACAAGAGGCTGCAAAAGAATATGGATAGATTGTTAGTGGCAACAAGGTGGCAAATGGGAGTATAATGTAGGGAAGTGGGAGGTTATTCACATTGGTCGTAAAAATGGAAAAGCAATGTATTTTTTTAAATGTATGTAACTTATGAAGTTGATGTCCCGAGGGACTTTGGTGTACTCATATAAGGAATACAAAGTTAGCATGCCGGTACAGCAGACCATTAGGAAGACAAATGGCACATTGCCATTTATTGTAAGGGGATTGAAATGCAAGAATAGAGAAGTCTTGCCACAATTGTACAAGGTGTTGGTGCAGCCACATTTGGAATACTCTGTTTCCATATTTAAGGAAGATATATTTGCAGTAGAGGAATGCAACAAAGGTTCACTATATTCGTTCCTGGGATGAGAGGGTTACTCTATGGGAGGGTGAGTAAATTGGGTCTATGCTCTCTAGAGTGTAGAAGGATGTGAGGTTGATTTTTATTTTTGTTGCAAGATACAAGGGGTACTGACCGGGTAGACACACAGGTTATTTCCGCTACCAGGGACTTCAAGGAGAACAAGGGAATGCAGCCTTATTAAAAGGTAGCAATTATTTGGGACTGGGATGAGATATTTGTTCAATTAAAGGATTATGAATCTTTGGAGTTCTCTACTACAGAGGGTTGTAGATATTTCACCATTGAATACATTAAAGGCTGAGGTACGGATTTCGGGAATCCAGGGAAATGCAGAATGGGTGGGAAGATAGAGTTAAAATCAAAGATTACCCATGATTGTATTGAATGGTAGACACAGCAGACTGAACTAGTTTTGCACTTATTTCTTATGTTCTTATGTAATTATTGTTTTTTAGGCTTAAAATGAGTGGAAAGCATATCAATTTACCAGTGCGAGCAATCTGCACAGCTTTAGCCTCACTGCTAAAATCATGGACATTGACACTTTCTTGTTCAGATGCCCTGGATGGACATAGCCATATTACATATGGTGGCACGGTAGCACAGTGGTTAGCACTGTTACATCACAGCACCAGGGGCGCAGGTTCGATTCCTGGCTTGGGTCACTGTCTGTGCAGTCTGTACATTCTCCCGGTGTCTGCGTGGGTTTATTCCGGGTGCTCCGGTTTCCTCCCACAAGTCCCAAAAGACGTGCTGTTCGGTAATTTGGGCATTCTGAATTCTCACTCCATGTACCCGAAAGGCGCTGGAATGTGGCGACTAGGGGTTTTTCACAGTAACTTCATTGCTGTGTTAATGTAAGCCTACTTCTGACAATAAAGATTATTATTACATATGCCATGTCCCTGAGGCATGACAGCTGTTAAAGAACCACTTTATCAATGATGAGCATGACTGTGTTGAGATCTATCTTCTACCTTTGTGGCTGCCAACATGTTATTAGCTTTCGGGGGTAATGATGGCACAGTGGTTAGAGCCGAGGACCGGATTCGATCCCGGACCCGGGTCACTGTCCGTGTGGAGTTTGCACATTCTCTCCCCGTGTCTGCGTGGTCTCACCCCCACAACCCAAAGATGTGCTGGGTAGGTGGATTGGCCATGCTTAATTGGGGGGAAAAAAATTGGTACTGTAATTTAAAAAATATATATAGCTTTAGGGGAAACCAGGAGTTTCAGGAGACACTTTTTGCCCATCCTCCCCATCCAGGACCTACACACACCTGAGAATAAAATGCTACTAGGTTTGTTTTGCTGGTGAGTTGTCTAATGATGCACAGTAGGCATCTGCAGTTTCTTGGCCGAATATCAATGACGCTCCAGATCCAATTTTGTTAGGGCCTTGGGGCTACCTGTCTCACTGCAGGGATCATTCTTTGTATCCGTTTCTCACCAATATGTCAGGACTTTGCAATTTTGAGAAGTTCCCATATTGGGCGATGCTGTCATAGTATTCCACTATATCTTGGAGCAAGATTTGAATCCTTTATCATTTAATTCCGAGATCAGAGTTCTACCAACTGAACCAGCCCTATCAACCTGGGTGGCAACTTTGAGGGATCTATGTACGCGGACCCCAAGCTCCGTGTTCCTCCACACTTCCAAGAATCCTGTCTTTAACCCTGTATTCAGCATTCAAATTTGACCTTCCAAAATGAATCACTTCACATTTATCTATGTTGAACTCCATCTGCCACATCTCAGCCCAGCTCTGCATCCTGTCCATGTCCTGTTGTAACCTGCAACAGCCCTCAACATTATCTACAACTCCACCAACCTTTGTGTCATCAGCAAACTTACGAACCCACCTTCTACTTCCTCGTCCAAGTCATTTATAAAAACCACAAAGAGCAGAGGTCCCAGAACAGATCCCTGCGGGACACCACAGTGATTCACCAACCTCCAGACGGAATACTTTCCATCCTCTTACACTCACTATCTTCTTTCGACCAGCCAATTCTCTATCCAGACAGCCAGACTTCTCTGTATCCCATGCCCCCTAACGTTATGAATGAGCCTACCATGGCGAACCTTATCACATGCCTTACTGAAATCCATATACACCTCCTCTACTGCCCGACCTTCATCAATGTGTCTCATCACATCCTCAAAGAATTCAAGGAGGCGTGTGAGGCATAACCTGTCCACAGACGTAAGACTGACAGGTCTGTACTTCCTAAGGATTTCCCTATTCCCTTTCTTGAACAGGGGAACAACATTCGCCTCCCTCCAATCATCCGGTACTACTCCAGTGAAGAGTGAGGATGCAAAGATCATCGCCAACGGCGCAGCAATCTCCTCCCTCTCTTCCCATAATAACCTTGGGTATTTCCCATCTGGCCCAGGGGTCTTATCTATCCTGTTGCTTTTCAAAGTTTCCAGCACATCCTTCTCCTTAATATCAACCTGTTTGACCCTATTAATCTGGTTCATGCTGTTCTCTTGAGCAATAAGGCCCCTCTCTCCAGTGAATACTAAAGCAAAATATCCATTTAGGGCCTCCCCTACCTCCTCAGACTCTAGGTACAAGTTCCCTCCACTGTCCCTTATCGGCCCTACTCTCACTGATCATCCTCTTATTTCTCACATAGGTGTAGAACACCTTGGGGTGTCTGTCCCCTAATCCTTCCCGCCAGGGCTTTTTCATGTCGCCTTCTAGCTGTCCTAAGCCCATTTTTTAGTTCAAAGGAAAAGCTTTGATAAAGTGTGGTTTTGGTATTAATGAGAAATATGGGGTTTAAAATGCTAGATTTGCAAAACATGGACCATGATTAAAGGAATGATTAAGAAACATGGGAATGAGAGAACATTTCAATGATCAGCGAATTTATCTAATGCCGTTTTCGTAGTAGCTATGAAGACAATGAAGCGAAGCCAGTGAGTGAGAAAAGTCAAGGTCAGTACCTAACTGTCAAGGATTCAGACAAAATACACTATTTCAGTGAAGTGCAAAGCAGAATCTCCTCCTTTTGAGTGCAAGAAAATCTGTCAATTCCAGTTGTACATGAGCGTGGAATTTTTATCATGGCGCACAAAATGGCAGTGCTTCGCAAGCGGAAGGGATAAAATTCCAAATTTTCCACTTGTGTTATAAGTTGCTTTTTTTTTTACATGGGTGCCAATTATTGATCTGAAGCCAATGTTAGAAGCATCCAGCTGATGAAATTATATTATGGTATATTCTGAAGTATCATGGAACGCAAGTGAGTTTTTAAGAAAAAATTATTTATTCTCCTTTTTCGCACTTTCTCCCCAATTTACACCCACTAACAATAATCAGTAACAAATATGTCAATCCCCATATCAATAACAATGATCCCATCCTCCCACCAAACCCAAAACATTCACCCACATGTTCACATAAACGACTGACAAAAGGAATCAGGAATCTGCCATAGCCCCCATTACACCCAGCCCTCCCCCCCCCCCCCCCCCCCCCCACCCAACTAATGTTCGATGTTATCCAGTTCTTGAAAGTGCATAATGAATAATGGCCATGAATTGTAGAACCCCTCTGTCCTTCCCCTCAGTTCAAACTTAACCTTCTCAAGAGTCAAGAATTCCAACCGATCCCCCCACCATGCCAGGGCACAGGGTGGAGAGGTTGCTCTCCAACCCATCAGGATCCGCCTTCGGGCGATCAACGAGGCGAAGGCTACAACATCTGCTTCCGCACCCGTTTCCAACCCCGGCTGGTCCAACAACCCGATTATGGCCTCCCGGCGGCCCGGGTCCAGTTTCACATGCACCACTTTAGAAATTATCCCAAAAAGCTCCTACCAGTAATCCTCTAGCTTGGGACAGGACCAAAACATATGAATGTGGTTAGCGGGGCCCTCCCTGCAATGTTCACACACATCGTCTACTCTTTCGAAGAATCGGCTCATCCTCACCCTCGTGAGATGTGCTCTATATACCACCTTCAGCTGTATCAGCCCCAACCTCGCACACGAGGTGGAGGCGTTCACTCTCCGGAGAACCTCACACCGGAACCCCTTCTCCATATCCTCTCCCAACTCTTCCTCCCACTTTGCTTTGATCCCTTCCAGCGGTGCCTTCTCCTCCTCCAAAATAGCTCCATAGACCGCTGACCCAACCACCTTCTCCAGTCCCCCTGTCATCAACACCTCCTCCAGCAATGTGGAGGCCGGCTCCTCCGGGAAATTCTGTATCTCCTTTCTGGCATTTTCCCCTGCTCCAACCCATACTTCACTTCCAGCTCCTTCAATCCTGCAAACCGACCACTAAGAAACAAACCTTTTAGTGTCCTAATCCCCTTCTGCTCCCATTTCCGAAAATTTCCATCCCACTTCCCTGGCTCAAATCTGTCGTTCCCCCGAATCGGCATTTCCCTTGACCCTGCCCCCAACCCGAAGTGTTGGAGGAACTGCCTCCAAATTTTCGATGAAGCTATTATTACCGGACTCTGAGTACTTCCCCGGGGCTATCGGGATCGGCGCTGTTGCTAGTGCTTTCAATCCTGACCCCCTGCACAAACTCTCCTCCATTCTAACCCACTGGAAATCAACCCCTCTGACCGAGCTCCGTACCTTATCCACATTCGCTGCCCGGTAGTAATACATCGTGGGTGCAATTCTCCGTGTCGCGTCTTTTCGTCCGACGTCACTTCGTCCAACGACACTTCGTCCACGTCTTTTGGTCCAATGTCTTTTTGTCAGCCCGTCTTTTGGTCCAACGTCACTTCGTCCAATTATCCAATTACAAATTAACTCCGTATAAAACCATTTAATTGATAAAATGCAAGTACAATACAGCAAGTGAATTTAATTGCTAAAATGCAAGTAATTGATAAAATGCAAGTAAAATGCAAGTTGAAAAATACAGTTAAAAAGTTAAAAAATCTAAAAATGCAGTTAAAAAATCTAAAAGTTTACTAATTACTTAAAATTCCCGAAATTACTTAAAATTGATGTAAATTGTAAATTCCCGAAATTCCCTAAAAGTTAATAATACCTGCAATGTATGCCCCACATTCTCGAAATGTCTCCACTCTTTGTTTATCTGATGCCTAGTCTTTTTCAGGTTTAAAGCTCTTCGGATATAAGAACATAAGAACTAGGAGCAGGAGTAGGCCATCTGGCCCCTCGAGCCTGCTCCGCCATTCAATTAGATCATGGCTGATCTTTTGTGGACTCAGCTCCACTTTCCGGCCTGAACACCATAACCCTTAATCCCTTTATTCTTCAAAAAACTATCTATCTTTACCTTAAAAACATGTAATGAAGGAGCCTCAACTGCTTCACTGGGCAAGGAATTCCATAGATTCACAACCCTTTGGGTGAAGAAGTTCCTCCTAAACTCAGTCCTAAATCTACTTCCCCTTATTTTGAGGCTATGCCCCCTAGTTCTGCTGTCACCCGCCAGTGGAAACAACCTGCCTCCATCTATCCTATCTATTCCCTTCATAATTTTAAATGTTTCTATAAGATCCCCCCTCATCCTTCTAAATTCCAACGAGTACAGTCCCAGTCTACTCAACCTCTCCTCATAATCCAACCCCTTCAGCTCTGGGATTAACCTAGTGAATCTCCTCTGCACACCCTCCAGCGCCAGTACGTCCTTTCTCAAGTAAGGAGACCAAA
This sequence comes from Scyliorhinus canicula, assembly GCF_902713615.1. Taxonomy (NCBI): domain Eukaryota; kingdom Metazoa; phylum Chordata; class Chondrichthyes; order Carcharhiniformes; family Scyliorhinidae; genus Scyliorhinus; species Scyliorhinus canicula. Next base: position 104,122,450 of record NC_052158.1, read on the forward strand.
ACTGAACACAATACTCCAGGTGTGGCCGCACTAACACCTTATACAATTGCAACATAACCTCCCTAGTCTTAAACTCCATCCCTCTAGCAATGAAGGACAAAATTCCATTTGCCTTCTTAATCACCTGTTGCACTTGTAAACCAACCTTCTGTGACTCATGCACTAGCACACCCAAGTCTCTCTGAACAGCGGCATGCTTTAATATTTTATCGTTTAAATAATAATCCCGTTTGCTGTTATTCCTACCAAAATGGATAACCTCACATTTGTCAACATTGTATTCCATCTGCCAGACCCGAGCCCATTCACTTAACCTATCCAAATCCCTCTGCAGACTTCCAGTATCCTCTGCACTTTTCGCTTTACCACTCATCTTAGTGTCATCTGCAAACTTGGACACATTGCCCTTGGTCCCCAACTCCAAATCATCAATGTAAATTGTGAACAATTGTGGGCCCAACACGGATCCCTGAGGGACACCACTAGCTACTGTTTGCCAACCAGAGAAACACCCATTTATCCCAACTCTTAGCTTTCTATTAATTAACCAATCCTCTATCCATGCTACTACTTTACCCTTAATGCCATGCATCTTTATCTTATGCAGCAACCTTTTGTGTCGCACCTTGTCAAAGGCTTTCTGGAAATCCAGATATACCACATCCATCGGCTCCCCGTTATCTACTGCACTGGTAATGTCTTCAAAAAATTCCACTAAATTAGTTAGGCATGACCTGCCTTTTACGAACCCATGCTGCGTCTGCCCAATGGGACAATTTCTATCCAGATGCCTCGCAATTTCTTCCTTGATGATAGATTCCAGCATCTTCCCTATTACCGAAGTTAAACTCACTGGCCTATAATTTCCTGCTTTCTGCCTACCTCCTTTTTTAAACAGTGGCGTCACGTTTGCTAATTTCCAATCCACCGGGACCACCCCAGAGTCTAGTGAATTTCGGTAAATTATCACTAGTGCATCTGCAATTTCCCTAGCCATCTCTTTTAGCACTCTGGGATGCATTCCATCAGGGCCAGGAGACTTGTCTACCTTTAGCCCCATTAGCTTGCCCATCACTCCCTCCTTAGTGATAACAATCCTCTCAAGGTCCTCACCTGCCATAGCCTCATTTCTATCAGTCGCTGGCATGTTATTTGTGTCTTCCACTGTGAAGACCGACCCAAAAAACCTGTTCAGTTCCTCAGCCATTTCCTCATTTCCCATTATTAAAACTCCCTTCTCATCCTCTAAAGGACCAATATTTACCTTAGCCACTCTTTTTTGTCTTATATATTTGTAAAAACTTTTACTGTCTGTTTTTATATTCTGAGCAAGTTTACTCTCATACTCTATCTTACTCTTCTTTATAGCTTTTTTAGTAGCTTTCTGTTGCCCCCTAAAGATTTCCCAGTCCTCTAATCTCCCAGCAATCTTTGCCACTTTATATGCTTTTTCCTTCAATTTGATACTCTCCCTTATTTCCTTAGATATCCACGGTCGATTTTCCCTCTTTCTTCCGTCCTTCCTTTTTGTTGGTATAAACCTTTGCTGAGCACTGTGAAAAATCGCTTGGAAGGTTCTCCACTGTTCCTCAACTGTTCCACCATAAAGTCTTAGCTCCCAGTCTACCTTAGCTAGTTCTTCTTGTAGAATATATTGTAGAATATCCCGAAATTACTTAAAATTGATGTAAATTGTAAATTCCCGAAATTCCCTAAAAGTTAGATTTCCAGAACTGTACCCGAGACAGAATAATGGGGAGAGGACAAGATGATTTGATATTCTACAATTCCGACAGACACAGATATAAGTGGGAGTCTAATTGGATTTAGACAATGAGTGCAGTTCTGAAAGAAGCAGACGTAAACTCGATTTTCGTCGAGTGATTAAAACCTCTGGTTGGCAGTGGGTTCTGACATTACAGGTCTGAAATGATCAAATATTCCATCAGATACAATGGCTCTCATCACGCTGGAGCATACATGGGTGAATATCCTGCAGCTTATCTTAATAATGTCTGGAGATCAAGCAGCACAAATGCAGAACTCAACTTCATGAGGCGAAATAGGTGGAGAGGATCCTTGAGCAGTAACATTGAAAAACTAAATTAAACTATTTGTAATTGGATAATTGGACGAAGTGACGTTGGACCAAAAGACGGGCGGACAAAAAGACTTTGGACCAAAAGACGTGGACGAAGTGTCGTTGGACGAAATGACGTCGGACGAAAAGACATAGCACCGCAATTCTCACCCCCTCCCCCCCCCCCTCCCCACGCCGGGTAGTAGAATCGCAAGGGCGCCGGGTGAGTCCCGCCACGCCACCCTGGCACCCTCCACGCGATTCTCCCACCACCCCCCCCCCCCAAACCGGCGCGCCGAGATTTACGGCTGGCCGCTCGGAGAATCGCCGCTCGCCGTTTGTAACGGGCGAGCAGCGATTCTCCGGTCCGGATGGGCCGAGCGGCCTACCCAGTACGATGGGTTCACGCCGGCGCCGACCACACCTGGTCGCTGCCAGCATGAACAGCGCGCGAACGCTGCGGGGGCGGCCTGTGGGTGGGGAGGGGGGATCGAGCACCGGGGGGGCGCTCAAAAGAGGTCTGGCCCGTGATCGGTGCCCACCGATTGGCGGGCCGGCCTCTCCGAAGGACGCACTCCTCCATTTCTTGCGGGCAGCCCGCGGGGAGGACGGCAACCGCGCATGCGCGGGTGACGTCATTTGCACGACGCCAGCCGCGTCATTTACGCGGTGCCGCTTTTACGCGGCGGCAAGGCCAGGGCACGCATAAATGACGCGGTGCCGCTCCTATCCCCCGGGGGTGGGAGAATAGGGGGCGAGGAGCGGCCTCCGACGCCGGAGTGAAACACTCCGGTTTTCACTCCGGCGTCGGCACTTAGTGTTCCATTGGGAGACTCCCGCCCCAGGTTTGGGAGATCCAAACCCCCTGCCTGCCTTCCCCCTGTAGTAGCACCTTTCTAACTCTGGCCACCTTCCCTCCCCATATAAACGACGTAATCCTTCCCTCAAACTCTGAAAAAAGGAACGCAAATGAATTATGTACATTTTGTGAAATCATGTTGAAAATTGTTCATATAAAACAAATTCTGTTTATTGGTGCAAACCACTCAACCATGCAAACTGGTGATAAATAGAATTGATGCGTTCTCACTCCTGAAGGGACAAGGAATTGAGCTGTAGTGTTCTGCCCCTAGGGCTTGTTTATCTTACAAGAATCAGCATGAATTTCATGTTCTCTCCTCTGAGAGAAGAATTTTCCAGCAGGTGCTGGAATATCAAACTGGAACCACAATATCTTGATTATTAGTTTCATGTCATATTGACGTAGGAAGCAATCTCATGTATTTTTGATGTATATTTTAAAAATGGTAACATTTGATGACCTGAAAAATGGACAATATATTTACAACTCAGTCTCCTAATATAAGATGTGATTTGTGCTTGTAATTCTCTATGCACTTCAAGCATGACCTCTGTCTTTGCAGGGAGATGCCGAGCCAAGACTGTCCATTTACCTAAAGGACGGAAAAGGAAATAAAAAGGATACTCACTTCTGGCAACTATGAACGCAGCTCCGACCTCTGAACTGTCATTGGTGGAGATCCAGGCCGGGATTCTCTGGCCCTGTCAGCGGTCAGGATCGTTGTTTTATTAATTTACGGGAAGTGGGCATCACTGACTAAGTCAGCATTTATTGTCCGTCCCTAGTTGCACTTCAGAAGATGATGGTGAGCTGCCTTTGGGAACCCCTGCCATCCCTGAGCTGTAGATACACCAACAGTGCTGTCAGGAAGGGAATTCCAGGATTTTGCACCAGTGACAGTGAAGGACGGTGGTATATTTCCAAGTCAGGATGGTGAGAGACTTGGAGGGGGACTTGGTGCTCCCCGGTATCTGCTGCCCTTGTCCTTCTTGATGGTAGTGGTCATGGGTTTGGAAGTTGCTGCCAAATGAACCATGTGCCTGGCTGTACTTTTTAATAATCAATCTCAATCAAAAATGTTTTTTTGGGTGAGTTCTTGCAGTGCATCTTGTTGATGGTACACACTGCTGTCGTTGGTGGAGGGAAGGGGTAGTAATCAAGCTTCTTGAGTGTGGAGCTGCCTTTATCCAGGCTAGTGGGCAGCACGGTAGCACAACTGATTAGCACTGTGGCTTCACAGCGCCAGGGTCCCAGGTTCAATCCCCTGCTGGGTCCCTGTCTGTGCAGAGCCTGCACGTTCTCGCTGTGTCTGCGTGGGTTTCCTCCGGGTGCTCCGGTTTCCTCCCACAGTCCAAAGACGTGCAGGTTAGGTGGATTGGCCATGATAACTTGACCTTAGTGACCAAAAAAGGTTTGGAGGGGTTGTTGGGTTACGGGAATAGGGTGGAAGTGAGTGGGTCGGTGCAGACTGGATGGGCCGAATGGCCTCCTTCTGCACTATATGTTCTAGTGGAGAGTATTCAATCACACTCCTGACTTGTGCCTTGTCGATGGTGGACTGGCTTTGGCGAGTCAGGTTACTTGCCGCAGGATTCCTAGCCTTCAGCCTGTTTTGTTTCTTTTTTTAAAAATAATTTTCATTGAGATTTTTACAAAATATAAACATCACAACAATGTTAACAAAACCACCGCGGTAAAAATCCAAGAACAACACCCACCCAACTTCAAAAGCAACTACAAACCAAAGAAAAAACAAAAGAACACCCAAACAACAAAAGGGAAAGAGATAACACCCGCCACATCACACAAACCCATGTACACAGTTCTCCCTCCCACCGAAGCAAACCTCCCCCCCCCCCCCCCGGGTTGCTGCTGCTGCCGGCCTATTTCCCTACCGTTCCGCCAGGAAGTCCAGGAAAGGCTGCCACCGCCTAAAGAACCCTTGTACTGATCCCCTCAGGGCAAATTTCACCTTCTCCAATTTAATGAACTCCGCCATATCATTGATCCAGGCCTCCACGCTTGGGGGCCTCGCATCCTTCCATTGGAGCAAGATCCTCCGCCGGGCTACTAGGGACGCAAAGGCCAGAACACCGGCCTCTTTCGCCTCCTGCACTCCCGGCTCCACTGCAACCCCAAAAATTGCGAGTCCCCAGCCTGGCTTGACCCTGGATCCCACCACCATCGACACCGTCCTTGCTACCCCCTTCCAAAACTCCCCCAGCGCTGGGCACGCCCAAAACATATGGACGTGGTTCACTGGGCCCCCCGAGCACCTAGCACACCTGTCTTCGCCCCCGAAAAACCTACTCATCCTCGTCCCAGTCATGTGGGCCCTATGCAGCACCTTGAACTGTATGAGGCTAAGCCTCGCACAGGAAGAGGAGGAATTCACTCTCTCCAGGGCATCCGCCCATGTCCCCTCCTCAATCTCCTCACCCAGCTCCTCTTCCCATTTACCCTTCAGTTCCTCCACCGAGGCCTTGTCTACTTCCTGCATCACCCGGCATATGTCAGAAATCCTCCCTCCTCCAACCCACACCCCCGAGAACACCCTGTCCTGCACCCCACGTGGGGGCAGCAAGGGGAACCCCTCCACCTGCTGCCTGGCAAACACCCTCACCTGCATGTACCTAAACATGTTCCCCGGGGGGAGCCCAAATTTCCCTCTAACTCCCCCAAGCTCGCGAACCTCCCCTCCACAAACAGGTCCCTCAACCTCCTAACCCCTACCCTGTGCCAGCCCAGAAATCCGTCATCAATGCTCCCTGGGACAAACCGATGGTTCCCCCGTATTGGGGCCTCCATCGAGCCCCCCACTTCTCCCCTATGCCGTCTCCATTGCCCCCAAATTTTGAGGGTAGCCGCCACCACGGGCTCGTGGTATACTTCGTTGGAGGGAGTGGCAACGGCGCCGTTACCAGCGCCTCCAGGCTCGTGCCCACACATGACGCCACCTCCATCCTCTTCCATGCTGCCCCTTTCTCGTCCATTACCCACTTACGCACCATCGCTGCGTTAGCAGCCCAATAGTACCCACAGAGGTTGGGCAACGCCAGCCCCCCCTATCCCTGCCCCGTTCCAGGAACACTCTTCTCACCCTCGGGGTCCCATGCTCCCACACAAATCCCGTAATACTCCTGTTGACCCTCCTAAAAAAAGGCCTTCAGGATAAGGATGGGGAGGCACTGGAACAGGAACAAAAACCTCGGGAGCACCGTCATCTTAACGGACTGCACCCTCCCCGCCAGTGACAGCAGTAACATATCCCACCTCGTGAACTCCTCCTCCATCTGCTCCACCAACCTCGTGAGGTTGAGCTTGTGCAGGGCCCCCCAACTCCCAGCCACCTGGACACCTAGGTATCTGAAGCTCTTCCCTTCCTGCTTCAGTGGGAGCCTACTGATGGAACCATCAATTCAGCGAACACGTGTAGTTGGATCTGAACAGAGGCTTTAATACACTTACAACAGAGCCAGCCTATTCGTCGTTAAACTCCAGATGAACTGCAGGCTGGCTCTAAGGCACTGATCTTTATACATCGGTCCCAGGGGGAGGAGTCCTGGGCGGAGCCAAGGGAGGAGCCCAGTACAAACTCTCGCGTACTCCCAGAGCGACTCCCCCTGGTGGTCGGGTAGTGCAACTGCACTTACAATGGTGGATAGTGAACATATATACACGGAGTTATATTGGCAACTATATACAGCATTGATGTTACAACGGATAGATAACGAACATATATACATGGAGTGATATTGGCATCTATATATAGTGTGAATCATATTCACCACACCTACCAAACCCCTCCTCCTGATCCCCCGGATGCACCACGAACAACTCGCTCTTGCCCAGGTTCAACTTATACCCAGGGAAACCCCCGAATTCACTAAGAATCCTCATCACCTCCGGCATCCCCCCCACCGGGTCCGCCACATACAGCAACAGGTCGTCCGCATAAAGCGACACTCGATGCTCCTCCCCACCCCGCACCAGGCCCCTCCAGTTCCCTGACTCCCTCAATGCCATGGCCAGGGGCTCAATCACCAACGCGAAGAGCAAGGGGGACAGGGGGCACCCCTGTCTCGTCCCCCGGTACAGCCGAAAGTACTCCGACCTCCTCCTATTTGTGGCTACACTCGCCATCGGAGCCTCGTAGAGCAGCCTCACCCAACGGATAAACCCCTCCCCAAACCCAAACCTCTCCAACACCCCCCACAGATACCCCCACTCAACCCTATCAAAGGCCTTCTCCGCATCTAATGCCACCACTATCTCCGCCTCCCCTTCCACTGCCGGCATCATAACGTTGAGGAGCCTTCGTACGTTCGTATTCAACTGCCTTCCCTTCACAAACCCAGTCTGGTCCTCATGAATGACCCCCGGTACGCAGGGGTACCCCCGGTGATCTCCCCTATCAGCTTCTCCCTCTCGCTCTGCTCCCCCCTCTCCCTATGGGTTCGGATGGAAATTAATTCCCCTCTAGTCACCGCCTTCAATGCCTCCCAGACCATCTCCACTCGGACCTCCCCGTTGTCGTTGGCCTCAAGGTACCTCTCGAACCCTCTCGGCCACCTCCTCGTCTGCCAGCAGCCCCACCTCCAAGCGCCAGAGCGGACGTTGGTCCCTCTCTTCCCCCAGCCCGAGGTCCACCCAGTGCGGGGCATGATCTGAAATGGCAATGGCGGAGTATTCCACATCCCCCACCCTCGAAACCAGCCCCCTGCTCAGGACAAAAAAATCAATCCTAGAATAGGCCTTATGTACGTGGGAGAAAAACGAGTATTCCCTGGCCCTTGGCCTCGCAAACCTCCAGGGTCCAAACCCCCCCCCCCCAATCTGGTCCATAAATCCCCTCAGCACCTTAGCCGCCACTGGCCTCCTACCCGTCCGGGACTTGGATCGATCCAATGGGGGATCCAGTACCGTGTTGAAGTCCCCCCCATGATCAGGCCCCCCACCTCCAGGTCCGGAATGCGGCCCAACATACGCCGCATAAACCCCGCATCGTCCCAATTTGGGACGTAAACATTCACCAACACCACCCGTTCCCCCTGCAGCTTACCACTCACCATCACATACCTCCCGCCACTGTCAGCCACCACATTTAACACCTCAAACGTCACCTTCTTCCCCACCAGGATCGCCACCCCCCGACTCTTCTCATTCAGCCCTGAGTGAAATACTTGGCCCACCCATTCCTTCCTCAGCCGAACCTGGTCCGCCACTTTCAGGTGTGTCTCTTGGAGCATGGCCACATCTGCCTTCAGCCCCTTAAGGTGCGCAAACACCCGGGCCCGTTTGACCGGCCCATTCAGCCCCCTCACATTCCAGGTTATCAGCCGGATCAGAGGGCTCCCTGCCCCCCTCCCCTGCCGATTAGCCATAACCCATCACTTGCCCACCCCCGGCCAGCGTCCCCCGCTCTGCCAATTCCCCACGGCGGCAACTCCCCCCCTCCAGCACCCCCTGCATCTTCCAGCTCCTTCCTGACCATTTCAGCAGCAACCCGGTACCCCCCCCCCCCTCCCCTCCCCAAGGCTAGGACCCCTCCTAGCCGCGCCCCTCCCTCCATAGCACTCCCGTGAGCCAGCTAACTTCTGCTGACCCCGGCGACTTCCGCCCTACCTCCGACATGGGACTACCCCTCCTCCATTGTGCCCATCAGCGGGTCCCCCCCCCCCCGCTCTTGCGCAGGAAAAGAAAACAGCCAGCAACGGCCCGCGCTTCTCAGCCCCGACTCCGCCCCCACCATCTCCCAGCACAGGAAACCCGAGAAAAGCCCGCGCTTTCGCCCTGCCCAGCCCCACCTCCTCTAGGGCAACTCCCATTGTCAATCGCCCCCACCAGCTCCCCGAACTCCCCGTTTACCCCCTGCCCGAACTCGTCCACCAGACCCATACAGAAAAACCCATACAAAAAAGACATAACCACCCACCCACCCACCCACCGTAAGGCCAACCCACATCTTACATTAAACCGAGCAAATACAAGTACAGTATTATACAACATCCCCCATCTTAGACCCTCAGTTTGAGTCCAGTTTCTCAGCCTGCACAAAGGCCCACGCCTCCTCCGGGGACTCAAAATAATGGTGCCGATCCTTATAGGTGACCCACAGACGCGCCGGCTGCAACATGCCAAACTTCACGCTCCGTCTGTGGAGCACCGCCTTCGTCTGGTTAAACCCGGCCCTCCGCTTCGCCACCTCCGCACTCCAGTCCTGGAAGATCCCCACCTCCGTGTTCTCCCACTTGCTGCTCCGCTCCTTCTTGGCCCACCGGAGCACACACTCATGATCCACGAAACAATGAAACTGCACCAACACCGCCCGCGGCGGCTCGTTCGGCTTGGGCCTCCTAGCCAGAGTTCTGTGGGCCCCCTCTAACTCCAGAGGCCCCTGGAAGGACCCAGCCCCCATCAGCGAGTTCAACATAACAACCACATAGGCCGCCAGGTCCGACCCCTCCAGCCCCTCTGTGAGGCCCAGGATCTGCAAATTCTTCCACCTCGACCGGTTGTCCAGCTCCTCGAACCGCTCCTGCCACCTTTTATGGAGCGCCTCGTGCATCTCCACCTTCCCCGCGGCGGCCACGGCCTCATCCTCCCTTTCGGAGGCCTGCTTCTGCAGCTTCCGGATCGCGACCCCCTGGACTGTCTGAGCCTCCATCAGCTCTCTGGTGGTAACCTTCAACAATTCCAGCAGCTCCATCTTCAGCTCCTGGAAGCAGCACAGCAGAGTCGCCTGCTGCTCCTGCGCCCACTGCCTCCACTCCTCCGGGCCTCTGCCGGCCGCCATTTTGTTTTTCTTCCCCCGCTTTTCCAGGGGTGCTTCCATCGTTTTTCTTCTTACCCCACTCCTGGTCCAGACCATAGGACCATAGGGATCGACTCCTGTCCTCTTCCCACATCGGGATTTGCCGACAAAGTTCCGTTGGGGGCCCTGAAAAGAGCCTGAAAGTCCGTTTTCAGCGGGAGCTGCCGAACGTGCGGCTTAGCTCCGCATTGCCGCCACCGGAAGTCCAGTCCTGTTTTGTTTCTGATCAATGGTAACCCCCAGGATGTTGGAGATGCAGAAGTATATTAGAGAAGTCCCTTCCTGTGGCAAAGAAGTCAGAGTCCGTAAAATGGAATATTCCGGAGGAATTGTAAAACTGAAGGTTCCCCATACCGAGATGGGTGACTTGGCTATGAGCTGATTTGAACTTGAGGGTGAGAATTTTAAATTGGGCTTATTGAAGGATTGGAAATGTGCTTGGGGGCAATGCAGATGACCAATCTCAGAGTGATAAGTGAGTGAAGTGTGGTGCAAGATAGGATATAGTTTTGGATAAGATGAAGAATACAGAGCTTAGAAGATGGGTAGTCATCCGGGAAGGCATTCAAGTAATCTAATCTGGAGGTCATCATGTTATGGGTGAGAGTTTTAGCAATAGCTCAGCTAAGGCAAGGTAGAGGGAGGAAATGTCATGGGGAGGTTAGTCTTTATAAAGGAAAAAACACCAGTTTTGAAACTCAGTTTGGAGTCATATTGGAGTCTGAGGTTGCAAATAGTGAGTCTGAGCTTGTGAATAATTCAGCTGAACCCAAAATAGCACTGATGGTAGATGGAATTGGTTGAGGACAAAGTTTGTGGTGAATGTTGAAGAATTGGGTTTCATCCTTCCTGGGACTGGATATCAGACAAGCACTCTGACTCAACAGAGTCATTGATAAATGTTGTGGAGAGAGACAGAGAGTATTATTGGTGTACCTTTGGAATTGGATTCAATATCTTAAGATGATCAGGGGCAATGACTGTTTGCGTGATTATATGTCTCCCTCTTTTTGTAGACTAGTTTGCATCTATGCCTAAATTCCTATCGGGGGTCATGAGTCACATCTGTAGGTGATGACCCTTTTCAGTTAGTAGCCAGCCTTATGACATAGTTGGAAAATGATGGCACAGGATTCATGTACTATGACTGCCAGGAAACAGATCGCAGGAATGGATATTGAGAGGTGGAGTTTCTTTCTATGGAAGATGCCAGAATCATGATATAGAGCAAGTGAATTTGGGTGAAGGCTACTTAATTTTTGGTTTAAACCTATCAGAATATCAAATTACACAAGATCATGTATATATAATAATAGATCTGAATCTATTGATGTGATATTTATTCATGTCTGGATATTTGTTGGGCAGCACGGTGGCCAAGTGGTTAGCATAACCGCCTCACGGCGCTGAGGTCCCAGGTTCGATCCCGGCTCTGGGTCACTGTCCGTGTGGAGTTTGCACATTCTCCCCGTGTTTGCGTGGGTTTCGCCCCCACAACCCAAAAATGTGCAGAGTAGGTGGATTGGCCACGCTAAATTGCCCCTTAATTGGAAAAAATAATTGGGTAATCTAAATTTAAAAAACAAAAAAAAAAAAAAAATGTCTGGATATTTGTCCAATGTTTTGCTGTGACAGTGCTGTGTCACTGAGTGAAGCGTGACCACACTTATGAAAATATATATGCTTACTATTCATAATGCTTGAATTATATGGAACTACTTTGAGCTATCAATTATCTATGTCAGATTGATAGCTCAATGCATGTTCTGCAATATAAAAATGTTCAAAATCGATATTAATCAATTTTAACACATTCTGTGTTCTCACCATGCATGTCATAAAGCCTATGCAAAGTTCTGTACATATTGATGTGGTTTACAAAACCACATGCACTGATGGTAAACAGAGTTGACAGGATCTTATTCGCCTGAGGAAAAATATGTCCCAGATGTGATATCCGCATGGATCGTTTCTGATGAACCCAAGGCTTGTGTTTATCTCTAAGGTATTAATACTCTCCCCTTTGTGGGAACAGTTTCAAGTCAGCATGAGATCTAACAAGAATCACAGGTGTGTTGGCATTAGATGATTGATTTTCTTTCACATGGGAAATGAGGCAATCTTACAATTGTATGAAATAACTGGATAATATCAATCATTTTTACCAAGCATTTCTAGAAATATTTGCCCACTTCAAGAAAATCAGGTTCAGTATGGTACAGATTTCAAGATTGGGGATTAATTTTTTCTTAAAATCTTAAGGGGAAGTAGTTGACAAGGTGGGTTCGCAGGGATGGGGATTGCAATACACAATCACCCCATACCCAGTCCCTCCCTTTGTGCAAGGAGCACACAAAATGGATGTTGCCTTCTCATCTAAATAGATTCAGTATGCAGTCGAGCGCTGAATATTCTGTTGACTGGTATGAAAGGGGGGACTAGCAGTGTACATTGCTGGCACATCTTTCTCCTAGCCTGCACACCTAAATGCAGCTTGCCCCTCGTAACAGGGAGCTGCACTCATTGAATTCATTGAAATAGCTCAAGACTGTGGAAGATTTGGTGAGAGAAACAAAAGCACAGAAAATGGAGGAACAAGCAAGAGAGGGAGCTCCCAGGTCTTCTGCTATGGTGCTGAAAGTATTAGTTCAGGAGATGGAAAGGAGGAGAGATGCAATGTTTCTAATGGGGTCAGGAGGCCCTCAAGGCAGACCCTGAGAGGGAAATGGGAGCTGGTGCCATGGTACAATTCCCAGAGTTTGGGCCCTGAAGAAAGGGAGGGGGGTCCATCAAGTGATTGAGAGGACGTTAAGTGGAAATGTATCATCAAACTTGCTAGGTCATACCACAAATCAGCTTTACAAGGTGATTGAAGTCACAATCTGCCCACTCTGCTCGCTTCTAGTGCACACATTACACCAGTGGTATCAGTCAGGCCAGTCAGTGCACACCCACCCCTTACCTCCTCCCTCCTCACAGCCAAGGCCCCAAATAATCCTTTTGGGTGATGCAGCATTTTACTTGCATCTACTTCAATTTAATCTACTTTATTTGATGTTCATAATGTAGTCTCCTCTACTTTAGGGTTATGAAGTGAAAATTGTTAGGTGATGAAAGAATCGAGCTTATTTAAAAATTTCCAGGAAATTCCGTTTTCAAGAGGTTAATATAGTCTAAAGTGGGCTGTTATTTATGGTAATCTGATACTTTCATCATTTTATTCAGTTTTTAAAATATCCTCTCCTTCAATAAGGGTCACAGACTTTGATATTAGAGCTGTCAACATTGTAAGGTGTTGGTGTAACATAGGTCATAAACCCATTTTAAATATTTGAAGTAGCTGTTTTTGAAGGGAAATATATGCTACACTACAAATTGGTGGTTTTCTAATCATTCTGTGGATGTTGGCGCGTGCTGAAGAATATCAGCTTTCAGAAGGAAAACAATATTATGATTCCAGAAAATGTTTTGGTATATGAAGCAAAAAGAATAACCTGTCAGTTAGTCAACCAATACAGGAAAATACTGAAACTTATTCAGACAGACAGAAATCTGATGATGTTGATGACACATTGGATCCCTGTGCAGACAGACAAAGAAGCCTTATTCAAGGCTGTACATTATGTTTTTTAACAATAGCCCAGATTTTGCAGTAGTAATGATGGCAAAGCTGTCAGTGTTCATCACCATTACAGCTATGAAACTGACAAAAATGTCACAATAATCCCGGAGGACCATGAGGCTGATCTCCCCTTTGAGAGCTAACTGGTGGTGATTTAACTGAGGGTCAATACACCTCAGGCGAAGGGCTAGGTTGAGCAGGCAGAGCCTTCATGAATAACCTCAGCCAGTACAGGAATTGAAACCGCGCTGTGGCAACGTTCCGCATCACAAGGCAGCCATCTCTTCTGGTGTCCGCACATGTCCAGTTAAACATGGAAGTCCAGAAGTTGCTGTTAATCATTCTCTGCTGCTCCACAAGTTGAGCACAACTGCAGAGGGATGTCTTGGAAATCACCTGAATTGTCATAAACTTAACTTTATACATCCTAAATTTGCAGTAGAGGCCTTTTCTTAAAATAAATTTAGAGTACCCAATTAATATTTTTTTCCAATTAAGGGGCAATTTAGCATGGTCAATCCATCTACCCTGCACATGGGTTGTGGGGGTGAGACACATGCAGACATAAGGAGAATGTGCAAAGTCCACATGGACAATAACCTGGGGCCGGGATTGAATCCAGATTCTCAGGCGTGCTAACCATCGTGTCACCCATAGTAAAGGCCATTTGATCAATTGGGTGTAACTGGACTTTTAATGCTGTACTAACACATAATTACTGCTGAGCAACCTTGCTGAACATGAAAAGCTAATATAATATTTGTCGAATGTCAGATTTATCTGTTATGATTTTTAGAAAATAAAAAAAAATATATTTTTTTTAAAAACTGGTTTATGATGTTTTAACTTCTACCTTAAGTGAATGTTGCAATAGTTATTTTGGTTTCTAAAATGGTGAAGTGAAGGATAAAAAAAAGTGCATTTTACACTCTGGTTTGCTATATTTGTGAATTCTTCACTAAGGTTGGCTCTTCCCGGCTTGGTGACATTACGGTTACTGTACACCAGAGATCCCAAAATAATTGAGGCCAGAATCAAAATTAATGATGAAAAAGGAGCAATCTATCCTACAAAGATCACTACTTCCTTGTGGGCAAGTTTTTTCAGGCTAGCTGTGACCGCTGTCACTTTGCCAGTAACCACCCGATCCAGACCAGTAAGATTACCAATAAAGACTAAGTTTACATTACAAAAGCTTTTGTGTCTTTCTCTGTTTACTTTCTATTAGGTTATGCCATATTCTCCTATCTTTAAAAAGGATTAAAGTTTTGCTATCATATTTCAGCAAACTAGCCCAGTACTTAATGTTAGTTCTTGAAAATATCTAAAACCATGAAAATATTATTTAGCACAAATAAAATATTAGTGAAAAAATGGATATGGAATAAAATAACCCTGAATCAACAGCATAATTTTCTATGATTTTCATAGTGCTCATGAAGAATAGAAAATTTTACTTATCAATATTCCAAAATTAGTTATTCAATTAAGTTATAGCTTATGTCAAATCCAAGTGTGCAAGTTAAGCTTTCAGAAATGGAATGCCATAATAGTTTTGCATCTCACTGTAAATATTTAAGCATATACATCATTCTAATCGTCAATGTTTCTGAACTTGACTGAAAACTGAAAGAAATACAATCTAATGAGTTTGATTCAATTTCTAAAATTTGTTTCAGCATTAAATGATCTTTAAGAGACTTCCGGTAGCGGCCATGACCAGCTAGGTTGCACACACGGCAGCTCCCACCGGGACTGGGATTTTGGGCCGTTTAACGAAGTGGGGGCAGCACTTGTAGGGTGGGTACCGGCGTGGGAACGAACACTGGAAAGGTTCCCCCTGGTGCTGTATGGAGGGAACCAGGAGCGGGGCCGTAATACGTGCAAGTGCAGCAAGGAAGACAGAGCGGGCCCGGGAGGACAAAATGGTGGCCGGCGCAGATCGGGAAGCATGGACCCAGTGGGCCAGAGAGCAGCAGGACTTCTTGAGGAGCTGTTTTGCGGAGTTAAAATCGGAGATGCTGGCCCCTATGAAGGCCTCCATGGAAGAGATGGTGGAGGTCCAGAAGGCACAGGAGAAGGAGATCAAGGAGGGGGAGAGGAAGGTGTCTGAGAATGAGGACGAGATCCTGGGCCTGGCGGTCAGGGTGGAGGCGCACGAGGCCCTGCACACGTTGGCAGAAGAGGCTAGATGACCTTAAATACAGGTCTCGGAGTCACAATCTGCGGATCCTCGGCCTCCCTGAAGGTGTGGAGGGGGCGGACATGAGCACGTATGTGACCACGATGCTGGGGACACTGATGGGCGAGGGGGCCTTCCTGCGGCCCTTGGAACTGGACGGGACGCATAGGGTCTTCGCCAGGAAGCCGAGGGTGAACGAACCACCGAGGGCGATGGTGATCAGGTTCCATCACTTTACAGACAGGGAACGGGTCCTGCGGTGGGCAACGAAGGAGCGGAGCAGTAAGTGGGAGAACGACGAGATTCGCATTTACCAGGACTTGGGAGCTGAGCTGGCGAGGAGGCGTGCGGGTTTCAACCGGGTCAAGGCGGTCCTCCACAGTAAATGGGTGAAGTTTGGACTCCTGCACCCTGCGAGACTTTGGGTAATGTACTAGGACAGGCACCACTATTTTGATACGCCGGATGAGGCGTGGAAATTCATTGGACATGAAAAGCTGGACTTGAACTAAAGGGCAGCTGCACGTGGGTGAAACGCGTTGGCGGGGATGTGTAATCGGGGGTTGGCCTGGTGTAAGGCTATTTGTAGAATTTAAGTTTGTTTGCTTCTCCGTTACTGTTTTTTGTGTTAGGGGGCGGGGGTGATGCCCGGGCTGTGTTGTCCGGCGCTCAGGAAGGATCCGGATGGCACTTGCTCTCTTACTCTGCGGGGGAGGGGGGAGTGAGGGGTCCGGAAGAGGAGACAATAGTAAGTTTGTCAGCTGACTTACAGAAGCGCAATAGGGGGGGAAATCAGTGCTGAGCGGGTGATTGGCAGGGGGTGGAGGGGTGATGCTCTGCTGACTCAAGGGGAGCCAGTTGTTGGGGATGGATGGAGAGTCGGGCTGGCGGGCCTCCGGCGGGGAGGCTGGAGCGAGCGGGGGGCACGGGCACGCGGCTGGCCGAAAAAGAGAGATGGCTAGTCAGCTGGGGGGGGGGGGGGGGGGGGTTAAGGGGTTTGCGCACCACAATGCTCCATGCCACAACCCGTTTACTCACCAAAATTGCCACCCCTCTGGTCCTTGAGTCTAGCCCCGAGTGGAACACCTGGCCCACCCATCCTCTCCTTAACCAGACGCGTGGAATCATTTAAAAAAATTATCTTTAAAAGGTGTCACACAAAGTAAAAAGGTGGCAGGTAACAAGTGAAAATGTTTTCGTAAACAGTTTTAATATTTAGTTTATTAAACTATTTTAATATTTAGTTTTTTATGAAAAGATATTTGTATTAAACACATTCATCAATTAAACCCTTAGTTTAACACCAATACCACTGAACTGCAATAATTGTCAGCAAAGGAATAGCTTAACTTTTGGATGAGATTGCTAATTAACATCATGCTTTCAGCAATTAGCTAATTTGTATTAAGGAAAGTTTTACTGAATTGTCTCTCCTAAATGTAATAAACTGTCGCAATGTTGAGCAGGTTGGGTCTATGCTCATTAGAGTCTACAAGATCTAATTACAAGAGAGCCAATCTTATTGAAACATTTAAGAAGACTCTTAAGGGGCTTGACAGGGTAGATGCTGTGAGGATGTTTCACCTCATGGGGGAAATCTCGAACTAGGAGGTCCGAATATCGGGGTCGCTCATTTAAGATGGAGGTGAAGAAAATTTCTTGTCTGAGGGTCCTAAATCTTTGGAATTGTCTACCCCATGGAGCCATGGAGGTGGAGTAATTGAGTATATTCAAGGCTTAGACAGATTATTGAACGGTAGAACAGTCAGGGATATAGGAATAGACAAAAAAGTGGAGTTGAGGCCAAGATCCGATCAGCGATGATCATATTGCATGGCGGAACAAGAGAGTTAAGGATATAACCAAGAACAGGGCTCTGTCCTGGGAGTTTTTGGTATGACAGGCGGCAGCTGTAGTTGCCCCTGTTAAGGCTCTCACAATATTGGAAGATGGCTTGAAGGCCTCACAGATGAAAAGCCTCCCCCTTCCCAGTCCAGGGGAAACACTTGACCTGGATCACTTCAGCCCCCCCCCCACCCCCCCCCTCTCTCCCCCCCCCCCCCCCCCCCCCCCCCCACCCCCCCCCTCCCCCCCCCCGACCAAGCCTAATCCCCTTGAGGGGTACCCCACCACAAGCACTGGTGCAGTATCTCCAGTGCCCTTGAGCTTCATGCTGGAAAATGGAAATAGCTACTCACCACCTCAGTAGCCATTGCGCCAGCATCACGTTTTAAAAACGGAGTACTGAAGGACACCCGCATAATTTCTCACTGGGGAGCAGGTTAATTTCCGGGAGGCCGTTGCATTCAACTTCAATCTCGCCAATGCAAATTGGGGTTAATCATATGCTCGCCATATTTGGGCGCAATCTGGAACTTGCCATCAGGAGTGGGCGGGTTAGATGGCAAACTGATTCACGCCTGCCGTGAATCTCAATTTTGGCCGTTCTCTCTATTTAACTGGTGTGCCCAGATTCACACCAGGCGCAATGTAGTGGTTAAATCGTGCCCACAATTTCTACTGTCTAGTCTCCCTTCTTGAACAATGGTACAATCCTCTTAAACCTTTCTCTAGCTATTCTTGTTTTATTATCCTCTTTCATATATACATTGATGTACATGAATAAAAGTGATTCAGAATCTGTGGAGTCAAGAAACAAGTAGCAGAATGGATAGCTAGCTATAAAACGGAATAGCAGTTAACGGTTCAGATTGGCAAATGGCTGGATCAATGCTGGTACCACTGTTGTTTACAATTAGCATAAACAATTTGGACTCTAGAATCGGAAGTTTTGCAGAATTTGCAGAATGCATCAAGCTGTGAGGTAGTAGGGTTGCAACAAAATACAAGCAGACATTAATTACCTTGCCATGTAATTGTCAAATGAACTAGAATATAACTAAGTATGAGGTAATTCATTTTGGTAGAAAGAATGAGACCACATACTTCTTGAAAATGCAATCAAGGAACAGAGGGATCGGGGTACTGCTACACAAATCATTAGAAGTAGCAACCTAAGTCAATAAGACCATTAAAAAGAGCAAACAAAGCCATGTGGTGCGTTTCTAGAGGGATAAAGTTGAAAACCGACACCAAGACGGTACAAAAAGATTTACTGGAATTATACCAGAATTCAAATGTCATCCCTGTCTGGAAAGGTTGAACAGTCTTGAGACTCTTTAGAAAAGAGAAGGCTGAGGGGTAACCTGTTGAGGTCTTCAAGATAAAATAAAGATTTGATAGGGTTGACCCGTGGAATATACTGGTACTTTCAGGTGAGACTAGAATTGGGAGTCATAATTGTAAGATAGTTACTATCCAATAGGGAATTAAAGAGAAACTTCTTTAGCCAGAGAATGGTTAGAATATGAAACATACTACAATGGAGTAGTTGGGGTAAATAGCATAGAAGCTAGTTAAGGACATAAGAACGAAACAATTACAAGAATATGTTGACAGGAGTTAGAGGTAGAAGGGTGTCAGGAGGCTCGTGGGAAGCATAAACACCAGTGCGGATTGCTGAGGAGCATGACCTATTTCTGTGCTGTAAATACTTGGGGTGGAATTTTACAGCCGCTCCTGCTGAAGGGAGCTTCTGCTCCCGCCAAAGTCTGTTGAACGGACTGTCGAATGACTTGCTGCATTTTTTTTTTTTTTTTTACATTTTAGATTACCCAATTATTTTTTCCAATTAAGGGGAAATTTAGCGTGGCCAATCCACCTACTCTGCACATTTTTGGGTTGTGGGGGCAAAACCCACGCAGACACGGGGAGAATGTGCAAACTCCACACGGACAGTGACCCAGAGCCGGGATCGAACCTGGGACCTCAGCGCCATGAGGCGGTTGTGCTAACCACTAGGCCACCGTGCTGCCCTGACTTGCTGCATTTTACAGCCCCACCCTACAACGACGGAGCTGTAAACATAGAACATAGAAATTTCACCCATAGTCGTTTCAAAGTCCTATTGTAAATATATTTCAAAATAAAAGAGAAATGCAAAAGCTCACTTGTTGACACAAATAAATACCACAGTGAGTAGCATGGCCCTAACTGAGCAAGCTGTAGGAAATTTGAGGATGTGTCAGCCTTGGCAACGCCAACCTATACCTAAAATTACTGCACATAAATATTCTTTGTCCCTATAGAGAGAGAGAGAGTGAACAGTTTTCAGAAGCTTTGTTTGAAGATGAGCACGGTGATGGGTTTGCGTGCATCATCCACCTGACTGAGTCAAACAAATGTGCAGCATTCTATTGAAATGTTGGGTGCCCTCCCCTGAGAAGTGTTTGGTGAGGGGGCGCACTTAATTGGACTGGGGACCCTGCCACCTTCCTGCCACTGCCCTAATTAAGTCCTGGGTGGAAAGACTCATAATGATCGTACCACCCCACCTCCAGTTGAGGGCCTTACTAAGGTTTCACCCAACACAGCAAGCCCGGGGCTCGCCATGCAGGAAGCTCATTGGGGTTGCATGAAGTCTTTTACTCAAATGTACTTAGTGCTTGGTCGAGGGACTCGGCATCTGGAAAAGATGGTGGCCTCTGGAGCCAACCCCTCCCGTTTCTGCCAACACCTGGCTCCCCCCCCCCCCCCCCTTCCCCGACATGACCTCCACCCTACAAGTGCCATTCCACCATCACCTGGGCATTAGGTAAGTGTAAATTATAGGCAACTGCTACTGCTACCTGAGCAACAACCAGAAGCCAACCTCTGATTGGTCAGCAGCTCTGGGAGATAGGCAGGATTTCCAGCCCCAGGATCCTCTGATCCCAGGTAATTCTTGCACTGCCTGAGAAGCACTTAATGGCCGGCCTTCATGAAAGGAGGGCTCTTGCTCGACCTCAAGTTGGCAGGCAAGACCCTGTCGCCTCCATTAGCTAACGCCCATTGTTGAAGTTCCTCCAAAAATTATGTTTACTTCAATTAAAATCACAAATAATAATTGAAAAGGAGTCGATGTTGAAGGCTTGTGCTGTTGTGTATCAATTCATAGTTGGGTGTCAAATTGACACTATAGAAAGTTTTCTAAACATTGCTAACTCATAAGAACAAAATGAAGTCTTGAACATACTGGTGACTGTGACCTTGTGGCAAGCAGAGTTGGCAAGCTCTTGCTAACCTGCAGCAGCAGAGGACACAGATGTTGTTTTCTTTTGGGGACACCCTTGATGGACCTCAGGCTTTTATCTGTCACATAAACAGCACTGAGTTGAATGTGTATAATATTCTCTCCTCTGAGGTCAACTTTCCAGTTGGTGTTATAAAGTAAAACAGGGAACACAGGTGTGTGAATGTCAAATAATTAATTTTAGATCACACGGGAGATTCAAGCAATCAGGTTCACTTCATTTTTTAAACATGTTCTAAAATAATACTGCTCGATGAAATAAGTTGGGTGGGAGCATGTTGTTAACGTTTTTATGCTTTTTTTCAAAAATAGATTGAGAGAAAGAAAGAAAATAGACCATTCCCTGGCAAACATGGGGCCCACCAGCTGACACTTGTACCCCTTTATAATGTGCGAATTTGTCTATTTATATCCACACTGGGGAATCTTATTGAGAATAATGTCTGCTTCTAAAATAAAAACAGAAAATGTTGGAAATGCAAAGAAATAAATCAAGAGGGAAATAAGTACTTTTTTTAAGTGTAGCCTTTCGATTTTTCACTCGGTGTTCCTCCCCAGTACAGTTTCAGCAAATAATTCAATGTCTTCTGCGTTAAATTGGTGAATAAATTAGCCTAGTTGATTCCTATTGAACAAGGTGATTGCCAGACATGAGATTCAAGAGGGGGAGATTCTGTAAAGCAAGAAGAAGATGGAAAATATTTCTGCAAATTATGAAAAGACAACAGCAGCAATGGAATGAACTGAATATCCTTGAAGTAGAAGCCTTTAGCTTCTATTGTGCGATGTTATCACCTTCAAACCAATTATTGTGATGGAAATTGCAGGCAATCTTACACAATGATTGCATTAATCATTGGAATTGTGAAGGAACAGAGATAATTTAGATGATATCAGTATTACCTGAAACACTGCACTTCTGTTTTGTACATATTTTAGTGAACATTATGTTGTTCAGAGCAGAGTTCTGACTGCCTCTACATTTTCCCAGTTCAAGTGGGATTCCCACCACCGAAAGGAAGACTGGAAGGCTGGAGAATCCTTGTGGTTGCAAGGTTCCCACTAAAGCTCTCTGGGTCAAGATTGAACACTTCAGCATGTTATTTGGGGTCAGTTGGATAGAGAGTTGGCCACTATGGGTGTAATTGAACCAAATGGGAACTGTGTCCCAGAGCGAGCGCATTTTGCCATGTGGGAAGAAAAGAACAACAACCATAATGAAGCAAATATAATTGATTTTGATGAAGAATTAAGGTTGAACGTGCTGCCAATCCAGGGAGAGGCGCATCTTTTTTGAGTAGTGCCAAAGTTGAATTGGCAACCTATTAAGATGGAGGTCAATACGGGGGTTGCTGTCTCCCTAATTCATGGGACTATTTATGAACAAAATTTTAACCACCTGCCTTTAAAACTAGCAGATATGACCTTGAGGATCTATACTGAAGTGATGGTACCTCTGAGAGATTACATCACAGTCAAGATTGTGCTGAGTGGACAAACTGCAGGGTTATTACACCATGTGTGTAAGGAGGTTTTCCAGCTTTCTTTGGCTGCCCTTGGGTGGAAAGGATTAACTTGAATTGGAGTACTATCAAGTGCCTAATTGATTAAAAGTCAGACTTACAGTCCATAATGCAAAAATACAACAGTGTTTTAGTCTCCAAGCTAGAGCCGCACTTTACGCAATAAGTCTGAAGGTTTAATCTGAACTATTGAGACTTGTGGAAAAAGGCATCTTCGAGCCTGTCAATACAAGTGACTGGGCAACCCCTATTGTACCTGTCATGACACGGGGTAGTACAATTTGCATCATCAGAAATTTTAAGACAACAATCAATCTGGTTCTATGCGCAGATCATTACCCCCTGATGAAAGACTTGTTCGCAGGCCAACATATATTGACCTATCATAGGCATCCCTGCAAATGAATATGGCAGCTGAATCTCAACACCTGCACACCGTCATCACTCATAAAGGTCTATTCCACTATAAGAGATTGTCTTTTTGAATAATGTCAGGACCTTCTTTATTTCAGTGGTCAATGGACCAGAGCCTTAGTGGCTTACAGGGGTACAGTGTTACCTAGATGGTATATTGATCACCAGTAAAAATGAGCAAGAACATTTACAGCACTTTGAAGCTACACTGAAATTACTTCAAATGCATGGGTTTTGTGGCAAGAAAGATACATGTGATTTCTTGCAGGCATCTATATAATATCTTGGACATGTAATTGACAGCAAGGGTCTGCATAAAGTACCTAAAAAAGGTAGAAGCCATTATGGAGGCTCCAAGACCAAGGGACTGGTATTGAGGACATTATCTATGAGGAGAGGTTGGATAAACTTGGTTTGTTCTCATTGGAATGACGGCGGTTGAGGGGCGACCTGATACAAGTCTACCAAATTATGAGGGGCTTGGACCGGGTGGATAGTCAGAAGCTTTTTCCCAGGGTGGAACAGTCCATTGCTAGGTGCGAGGGGCAAAGTTTAGAGGAGATGTGCGAGGGAAGTTTGTTACACAGAAGGTAATGGGAGCTTGGAACACACTGCCAGAGGAGGTGGTGGAAGCAGATATGATAGTGACACTTCAGGGCCGTCTTGAGAAATACATGAAAAGGTTGTGAATAGAGGGATACGGATCCCAGAAATGTAGAAGGTATTGGGTTAAATGGGCAGCATGGTCGGTGCAGGCTTGGAAGGCGTCCTGATCTCTTGACCTCCGGATGCGACCCCCACACCCCACCTCACATGCACAGGGCACCCCTGGGCCCGATAACCACTGTGCAAAAAATACCAGCTTGGCACCTTGGCAGTGCCAGCTTGACGCCCTGCCAGTGACCCTGCCAATGCCACCTGGACACCTTGGCAGTGCCAGGCTGGCACCCAGGTGGCACTGCCAAGATGCCAGCCTGGCTCCAGCAGTGCCAGGGTGCTACACTGCCCAGAGGGCAAGCACCTGGCATCTCTGATCCTCTGGGAGACCCACACATGTGCTGTTACGTGAGGTCCCCATTTGCGGAGCTTGTCCGAGGTCTCCAATGCGAAGAGGTCATCTGGACTGGAAATATTAGCTCTTTTCTCTCCCTACTGATGCTGCCGGACCTGCTGAAATTTTCCCGCATTTTCTCTTTGGTTTCAGATTCCAGCATCCGCAGTAATTTGCTTTTATCCAGTAAATATTGCCATTTACATATGGTGGGTGGAGAAATGCCAGCCCATGGAGACAGCTGAAAGGAGATCCCAGTTAGATCAGTAAGACCACACTATGTGCCTCAATTCCTGAATTTTCTCACATTCTCAACTATGATGATGTCTATTTTCGTGCATGTAAAATACAGTCATTATCTCCAACTTGTCTCCCTTGTAATGATGTGCCTTTTTAGGAGCTCCCTAATTGATTGACAAAAATTAAGCCTAATAGATTATTATGTTGAAACAAATGAAAATGAATGAAACTAAAAAGGAAGAACAGCAAAAGGGATTATTATTTAATTGACAAAATATTAAAACATGCATGCTGGGTTTCCGAATGCAGGAGTCGCACAAAGTTGGTTTACAGGTGCAACAGATGATTAAGAAGGCGAATGGAGTTTTGTCCTCCATTGCTAGAGGGATGGAATTTAAGACAAGGGAGGTTATGCTGCAACTGTATAAGTTGGAGTATCATGTTCAGTTTTGGCCTCCTTACCTGAGAAAGGACGTATTGGCACTAGAGGGTGTGCAAAAGAGATTTGCTAGGTTAATCCCAGAATTGAGGGGGTTGGATTACAAGGAGAGGTTGAGTAGACTGGGTCTGTACTCATTGGAATTTAGAAGGATGCGGGGGGATCTTCTAGAAACATATAAAATTATGAAGCTGTAATAGATAGGATAGATGCGGGGAATTTGGTTCCACTGGTGGGTGAAAGCAGAACTAGGGGGCATAGCCTCAAAATAAGGGGAAGTAGATTTAGGACTGAATTTAGGAGGAATTTCTTCACCCAAAGGGTTGTGAATCTATGGAATTCCCTGCCCAGTGAAGCAGTAGAGGCGCCTTCATTAAATGTTTTCAAGATAGATAGGTAGTTTTTTGAAGAATAAAGGAATAAAGGGTTATGGTGTTCAGGTGGGAAAGTGGAGCTGAGTCCACAAAAGATCAGCCATGATCTCATTGATTGGCAGAGTAGGCTCGAAGGGCCAGATGGCCTACTCCTGCACCTAGTTCTTATGTTCTTTTGTAAAAGCACAGTTGCACCTTAGAGAGCTGCTAATGCATTGTTGCACAACAAGGTATGTTGGACAGGATTGAGTGCAGATGTTAAACCAAAGTGCTTCCTGGAGATAATAGCAAAAGATAGTGGATGAAGAATTTGGGACAGCCACTAAGGTTATGGTCAAAGTTATAAGTGTTGAGGAGACATTTGAAGGGATGCAATGATATGACAGGGAAGAATGGTTATGGAGAAATTTCTATAATGTTAAGTGCCCAGACTGCTAAAGGCTGTACCACTGAAGTTGGGGATGCTAAGAAGGACGGAGTTAAGAGCAGAGGATATGAACACAGATCAGAAGGGATTTCAGAGGTAGGATGGGTCAAGGATATGGTGGTGTTTGTAAGGACAATGTTCAGTGCATTGGGAGATGATGGAGACCATGAAGACAGGGGCAATAGACTTATGCTGACTTGGACGGAGCAGCTGTTTTGGACATATTTGAGTTTATGCCAGGGGTTAGTACAGGAGACTGTAAAGAGACTGCTGGAGAGATCAAGTATGGAGACGATGAAGGCATTAATGTCAACTGGAACAATATCAGAAAATAGCTTAACAAAAGATTGTGATCATCAGGTTTAACAAATATTGGAGTTGTCATTCAATCTGGTTAGACAGAGCCGAGGCTTCTGTAAAGATTTATTTTGAAGAGTATAAATCATTGTAGTCGGATCTTGCCTGTCATTTGAACAATCTGATCAGATGATGTAGATACATGGCAATATATCTTTCAATACATCCAAGCAAACCATTCAATACTCAGGTGTGCAGGCCAGTTATTCCTGTGTCATCCACGCATGTTAAGCTGAAAATTTCAATTCAAATGTGACTTTTTCTGCTGCCATTGGTAAACTTGCCACAGGTAGTCATAAATATTGTGGACAATAAACAGAACTACATGGTTGACCGAGCATATAAAGATTTAACGATGTACAAAATGAAATTACGTGTAAAGGGGGGGGGGGGGGGGGGGGGGGGGGGGGGGGGGTGGGAATGGTGAATATTTGAAAAATGCATTTGTCAGTTACTTATGTCCATTTGTTCCTTTAATTGTTATTTTTATGATAATAATAACCATGTTATATTGCCACTGGATTGATCCTGGTCACACAATATACATAAAATGCAAGATGTAATTGCAAGGCAGTTTCCTTCAAACTAAAATACTGATGTTGCTTCATATCACACCAATGCTAAGAGCTTTCTTTGTGCCACCGCTCCTTATCATCCCCACACCACCATTTCGAAGAGACAATTGGAGTTCTGGTTCAGTAATTACTATGATGCAGATGAATTCCTCCCCAATATTTTCATGGAGTTTACTCTGAGTGGCAGGACTACAAAGTAGGGCGGCACAGCAGCACAGTGGGTAGCACTGTTGCTTCACAGCGCCGGGGTCCCCAGTTTAATTCCTGGCTTGGGTCACTGTCTACGCAGAGTCTGCATGTTCTCCCTGTGCCTGCGTGGGTTTCCTCTGGGTGCTCTGGTTTCCTCCCACAAATCCCGAAAGACGTGCTGTTAGGTAATTTGGACATTCTGAATTCTCCCTCCCGAACAGGCGCCAGAATGTCACATCTAGGGGCTTTTCACAGTAACTTCATTGCAGCGTTAATATAAGTCTACTTGTGACAGTAAAGATTATTATTTAAAAAGCACGGCAAAGATTCGAAAATTTACAGACTTTTGTTGGTTATGAGATATTCATGAGCATCAGAAACTTAACTTTGCATCTTGTTACATTATATTCAACAAGCGTCTGCCAGTTGAGGGCACCATTAGAGAATGAAGGTGGTGTAGTGGTAATGTCACTGGACTAGTAATCCAGAAGCCCAGGCTAATGTTCTGGGGACATGGATTCAAATCCCACCGCAGAGTCTGGTCGAATTTGAGTTCCAGCAATAATCTGGAACTGAAAATCTAGTCTTAGTAATTGTGACCATGAAAGTACTGTGGTTAAAACCCCTCTGGTTCACTAAAGCCCTTTAGGGAAGGACAATCTGCCATCTTTACTTGGTATGACTCCACGTTTAGTGTGTAACATTGATATTTGACGTTACTACCTAATTTCTATTACTGTAGCATTGGACCAAGTGGCTCTCATACTTTCAGCTCCCTCTGCAGGGAGCCTAGTAGCCTTGTGGAAATAACACAACCTTCTGTTTTTAAAGGCAGTCTGTCCCCTTTAAAGCAAATCTGTACTGAATGACAGGGGCTGTGTGCTATTTCTGCAATTCTAAGCAAAGAAAATGGATCACTGGGGCAGAGAGGGAGGGTCCATGATTATGGATCCAGTGTTAGAAACCTTAGGTGATGAAGGCAGACTGTAGGAGAACCACAGGGGGTGACAGGAGGCCCTGAAGAACAACTGTCATGGGAGCAGGTTGCCAGGGAGGTCAAATCCCAGAAGCTGGACCCAAGGACCTGGCAGCGATGCCTCGAAAAATTTAATGACCCCCACTAGGCTAGTCAAGATCAGTGAATGCATAATTAGATTACATTTCATACCCAGCGTTCTACCAATTGCACAAGTTGTTCAATGTACCGCACCCTGATTCACAACCTATGGCATACGCTGGCATTCAGGATTCATACTTAACATTCAGATACGGGGGCAGCATGGTGGTGCAGTGGTTAGCACTGCTGCTTCATGGTGCCAATGTCCCAGGTTCGATCCCGGCTCTGGGTCACTGTCCGTGTGGAGTTTGCACATTCTCCCGTGTTTGCATGGGTTTCGCCCCCACAACCCAAAGATGTGCAGGATAGGTGAATTGGCCAAGCTAAATTGCCCCTTAATTGGAAAAAAATGAATTGGGCACTCTAAATTTAAAAAAAAAACATTCAAATATTTCTCCTTAACCTCTCACAATCCAATGTTGCCCATTTCTCATTGCCTCCACATACTTCAGCTGTGGCAGACACTTGAACACAATCATTGACATTCTTTCCCCCCTCTTGTGGAACATGGTGCACAAAATACATTGGAGCACAGCAGAGCTGGTGGGGGACAAGGATGTCTGCATATCATGAGCTCTAGGGAGATGGTTCTCCACCACGTAGGACTATTATCATACAATGGAACCCATGACATATAGTATTGCTGAGAACATTGAGGTTGATGGTATGTTCTATCTGATGCCTCTTCTCAAATCCTAAAATCCTCATCCTGCCAATCAACATAAGTAAGCTGCAGATGATGTGATCATGCAACACTTGCTTTCTATCCCACCCTTTCTTATTTATTCCAACTTTCCCCCTCTGATTTTCTGCTTTCAGATATTCATGAACTGCTGCTTGCTCAGCCATGGGCAGGAAAGCTGATAGATCACAAGCGGGCAGTAACCTGGTCAGGGGAAGAAGGATGTTTAATTTGTCAGCTAAGCAGAGGATAAGGTCACACTCCAGTCCGGCCACAGGGGATTCAGGTGAGGATGTCTAGGGTGGCATACAGACAAATTATAACGAGCATGCATGATTTGCAACTGATGTTCTGGACTGGCTTGCTTCTGCCTCCTGTCACTAACTGCGAGCATGGAAGTGTCCAGCTCCAAATTGGTAGAGGTAATCATGCACAGCTTTCCCTTTCTGCAGCCATCTCTCCATCATGCTGCAGACCCAGGGACACCCGAACTGCTGCAGCATGCCTGTTGCAGCCTTTTGTGAACAGTTCACCTCTGCTATAAAGATGTAACCACTTCCAGCCAAATCCAGGAACTCGCTACAATCTCTCCCAGAACACTCCAAACTACTCCCAGCACTTTGTAGTAGGAAACATTCTTAAAAACCGCCTTACCGAGAAGTTGGGTCTTTCCCTCTTGTACCTAAAGGCCTGATACTTGCTGAGGAAATTTGCAACTGCACCCCTCTCGTCCAAGTTTGGACAATGGCCGTTACATCAGCGCATTGGGCCACGTTCGATTTTTCCACTGTATGCAAGGGAGACCCACATCGACCCACACTGGGCTAAATCGTTGGCTTTGAAAGCAGACCAAGCAGGCCAGCATCACGGTTCGATTCCCGTACCAGCCTCCCCGGACAGG
Organism: Scyliorhinus canicula; assembly: GCF_902713615.1. NCBI lineage: Eukaryota > Metazoa > Chordata > Chondrichthyes > Carcharhiniformes > Scyliorhinidae > Scyliorhinus > Scyliorhinus canicula. The sequence goes on from NC_052158.1 coordinate 104,151,430, forward strand.
CGCCGGAATGTGGCGACTAGGGGCTTTTCACAGTAACTTCATTGAAGCCTACTCGTGACAATAAGTGATTTTCATTTCATTTTCATTTCTCAACATGACATGCCAAAGGTAGCTGGAAGTGCAGACACCTGGGACGGGATTCACCCCTACACGGCGAGACGGGGGGTCCCGGCGGGACGGAGTGGCATGAAGCACTCCCGTGTCGGGCCGCCCCAAAGGTGCGGAGGATACGTTCCGGGCTAGGCCCGCTCCAGAGTGGTTGGCACACCACCGACCGGTGGGAAAGGGGCTTGGCACCACGCCAACCGGTGCCAAAGGGCCTCCGCCAGCCAGCGCAAGTTGGCGCATGCGCGGGAGCGCCAGCGCGTGCTGGCATCTTCCCTGCGCATGCGCAGAGGGATTCGCTTCTGCACTGGGAATGGCGGAGGACCACGGCCTCCGGTGCGGAAGGATAGAGTGCCCCCATGGCTCGCCCATGGGCCCCGATCGCGGACCAGGCCACCGTGGGGGCACCTCCCGGGGCCAGATCCCCCCCCGCCCCCCCAAGAACCCCGGAGTCCGCCTGCGCCGCCAGGTCCCGCCGGTAAGGAACCTACTCCAATTTACGCCGGCGGGACCGGCAACAGACACGCAGGACTTTGGCCCGTCGCAGGCTGGAGATTTCGGGCAGGCTACCATTGAGTAGCGCCGGACCCCGCCATTCTCCAAGGCGGGCGGCGCGACTCATGCCGGGCCGGTTTTTGGGGGGGGGGACGCGGCGGGAGAATTAGGACTGCGAGGGCGGGATTCACACCAAGCCCCATCAATTCTCCCACCCGGCGGGGGGGTTGGAGAATCCCACCCCTGGTTTTTCATCTGTACTCAGCAGCATCGCCTGACTCTATGGATTTCCGAAAGATGCTGGGATGGGTGAGTGATCGCAGGATGGGGAGTGCTGGCTGGGATTCAAGGGGAGAGATGTTCAGCAAGGGCAGGATAATGGTTCAAGAAGGTTCTCTCCTTCCTGATGCCAGGCTAATTACACACTGAGTGCCTTTGAAAAAGAGGCTCCCCTCCCAAAGTAGCCAGCATGACAATTTCCCAAACCACCATTAGGCTAACACTACTGGCAGCAGGATGAGGCCCTGAAGAGGGCACTAATTCCCTTGCCTTGGACTTATTCAGGGTGGAGGCAAGAAGGTGATGCAAGCTTTTACAGTTCAGTAGTCACAGGTTACCTAAAATAGGCAGTCGAGAGCTCATAAGTGATTTTAAGGTACATTATCAATTTTATTAATAAGTAATAGTTTAGATATGGGGCTGTACTAGCTAAATAGAGAAGAAAAGTATGTGATCCATGACCGATGAGAATGGTTTACCGATCCCTGAGGACAAAGGATCAAATGCAGCCGATCTCTGAAACTAGTCTCTCATCTGTTTGCTAACAACAGTCTGCTTCTCTTTGTTCTTTGCCTCCTCAAGTCAGCTGATGTATAAGGAGGTTCGTCATCCTCTCCTAGGCAAGGGCTAGGGCCCTAGACCAATGAGCATCTGTGTCGATACTGTATTTCTGAGGGCTTGAAGTTTACCCTTTATCAATTACTTGTTCAAATCCTTCTAACCAATGAGTACCGACAGGTACCCAAGGTGTCCCGAGTGGTCACCTCCCACTTTTTAGTTTACCTCATGTTAAGGGCCATTCTGTTAGCTCTTACCAGACACTTATAATTTATATGTTAAGAACTGGAAGGCTCCCTGCTGTCAGTTCGGTAATGTCGGTAGGGTTTAGTTATCTCTATAAACTGTCAAGAGAGCACAATCTTTTTCACAGTAGAAAGACCTTAGCTGCTGTTGATGTAGTAAGGAGCTGACAATCATAGCAAGAGTGTTTATTAACATTGTGGTTAGCTTCAAAGCAGGGTAATAAGGATGCATTCAAGTCTGAAGGGAAAAGTAGATAAACAACCCACCAAGCAGCTGTCACGGGAGTAATAAAACTGTCACTCACTGGCTAATGAAATGCATTGCTGTGTGAAATTGAATGGAAGATTTGCAATTCAAAAGCTGTCGAGGAATTTCAAGCCCTTTGAAGTGCACCTGGCTTTCAAAGAAGCCTCTGACACTTGTAACAGCTAATACTTTAAGCACTTTTGCCTGAGGCAGCAGATGTTAGGAAAGGGTAAGTGAAAATGCAGTTTTTCACCCTAATTTCTGGACTGCTCTTTCGCTTTCACGCAGGGGTCTGGTGGGGTTGCCTCTGATGGGGGTGTGAAGGAGTCTCTGTTGGAGAACTAATGGGGGGGGGGGTTTCTGTTGGGCAGTCTGATGGGGAAGCTGGGTGGACGGTCAGGTGGGGGTCAGGATTTGTGGTGGAGGTGAGCCTTCCAATAGATTTTGTGGGACACCTCCATTATGCATTGACCCCTTTGACCCACATGGGGTCCACCATGCCAGGGCCGCTCTTGGAAAAACCTGCACTAATTCATGCATGTGTGAACCCTGGCTGAGAGGGCTGGAGCATCATGGGAGGCTGGAGAACTGGGCTTCCAGCCCATTAATTGGATGCAAATAGGTGAAAATTACCCATTTGCATGGTGCTGCCTGTGCAGGGCGGGTAGCTCTTATGTCCCCACCAGCGGAGGACCGGAGCTTTGGAATGGGATTGGCGCTCAGCACTGATCGGGCCGATGCTCAATTCTCTGCCAAATTAGGAAACCCGCTATTTGGTGGTGGGCAACGGAGAATCCACCCCATATGTATTTTGTCCTACATATTTCAATTCAAGTCATTGTAATCCATTTGTTACTAACTAAGCCTAGTTTATCTCTGTATCTTTTATTATCCATATTCCTTCACCCACATATTAGTTACGAGACAAGATGTTTTCCAGTTGCTATGCTTTGGCAACATTGTACACATAGCATGATTTATCTTCATGACTATTAATGTTGTGTTTTCCCTATGTGGATTGAACCATACAATTTAATTCTTTTGGGGATATTTTAGTTTTGAACTTCTTGTAAAATGATGAGTTCTGCCAAATGCACCAGCTGTATATAAGGGCAAACTAACACTGAAAGAGCTCAGTCTGCTTTTATCCTGTGATGAAGGTAGCAATGAATTTCAGTGTACATTTTGTCCTGATATTTTCCTTGTCTCTCTCTCTGTGTGGGGCCATTGACCCATCATGTAAACTACTTGAAAAGTTTAATCTGTATGGAGTCCATAAGGATGGAGATATCATCATTGGTGGACTGTTTCCTGTTCACTTCACAGTAACTTTGCCTGAACTTTCCTACAAGATGAAGCCTGAAGTGTTACAATGTGAAGGGTAAGTTTGAACATTCTTCAGCAATAAATTGAAAGATTACTGTCAAATATGTTAAATACTCATAATTGAGTTGATAGAGATATGTTGTTTGCAAAGATAAATCGATTTTCCCTGCACACAGCGTAGATGAAAATACATCTCTTGATTTTTATTTACAGTATTTCAAAACTTTTATAAATGGTAATAAATGCAATATATATTTGCTAACTTTGCGATAAAAATTTAAACTAAGATTCATTCATTAGCAATTGACATTGAATTTAATGTTTCTGGTGTTTTCATTTTTAATTGCAAAGTTGAAATTGAGAGATGTGGAATATTTTGATGAAAAAATAAAATTAAAATAATTATGTTTGCATGGAGTTATTAGGCACTAATGGTTTAAGAAATAGAAAGGAGAGAGAACGATAATGCATGGTATCTGAAATGACGGGTAATTATGGTTTTGACTGCAATAGGGAGACAAGACAGAAGAAAAATGTTTCAGTGAAGGCAGCTGTTTGGAATTTGTTTTTCTTTTAAATAACTGCTTAAAAGTCAAGTGAATAGAACTTCTTTGGAAGGAAATTATTTTAATAGCAAGTTGGTATACTTTGGTTAACAACAAATCATAATTCAGAGTGTACACTTATTTTAAATCAATCAGCCAATGGCAAACATTTTTAAAATCTAGTTAGTTTAAATTCATAAAGTGTTATTCAGTTCAAATCCCTTTTAATAAACCAATAAATAGTTCATGCTTGAGAACAAAAGCAAAGTAGAAACACAGTAGATTGAACATATGATTATTTCTCCATGACTATCATTAATATTTCTCTAAAATGCTTCACAAACAGTTAATTGGCTTCTCAGGTACTTTTATTACAAAATGGGACACATCACTGTAACACAAAGATTCCTTCTATTGACTCCGGTAAGAACTGACATAATTGACTTTCTTGAACAATCAGCAACAACTTCTTGCAACTTTGAAATTACTCTACCACTTATGCTGTGATTGGTCTGATGGATATATGCTGAAATTGTATGTCACTCGAATTTTCATTTAAGATGAGAGGTGAAATGGAACAGCATCTTGTGTTCCGTTTTTATGAAATATGGATAGTAAGATTAAAAAATATTTTCTCTAACAGTTTTAATTTCAGAACATTTCGATGGCTACAAATGATGATCTTCACTATTGAAGAAATAAACAAAGATCAAACACTACTTCCAAGTATAAGATTAGGTTACAGCATTTACGACAACTGCCGTAAGGTTCCACAGGCTGTCAGAGCAGCGGTCACACTCCTTAATGGTGCAGATAATATTTTCAAGAATTCTAAATGCACAGGACCACCTCCCATTCCTGCAATTGTTGGTGATGCACGATCGACCCAATCGATTATTATTGGAAGAATTGCAGGACGATTCGGAATTCCTATGGTAAGAAAAGTTGCACGCAAACATTTAACATACTTTCAAAACATCAAAGATTGAGAGAAGGTATTTTGTGGTCAAAGATAAACAAATCTTCTCTAGATATGGAGCAGATTAAAATCTCTCATTTTCTATATACAATATTTCTCTCTCCATACATTATTCAATGCAATGTCAATTTGTAAAAATGCTGTCAAATTCTATTCAATCAGTGGGTAATAAACTTTAATTTTAATTTTAAATAGATAACAGTGACAAATTCATTCACTCATCACAAGTAATGACTGCAAGTGAAGATGCTGTAAATGTATAAGTACTCTTCCATGTCCAAAAATGTAGTGATATAAAAGATCTTTTAACCTCTATCAAATTGTAAGGCATCAAATAAAATAGATAAAATGTGCTGTAATAATCTTAAGTGCATAATTTCTGAATACTTATTTTTAAAATTACACGCAGACTTTGTAAAAATTACCTTCTATTTAATATAATGAAGATGCTGCTTTAACACCAGATTTACAATGTTCTTGACAAAACAGTAAATTCTGTAACAGTTAATTCTAAAACTGTAAAGACAAAATGTAATTCTGTCTTATCTTTTTATTAAATATTCACAAATCTCTTCTATTTTTCAGGTCAGTTACTCTTCTTCATGCTCATGTCTAAGCAACAAACTGGAGTTTCCCACCTTTTTCAGGACAATACCCAGCGATAGCTTCCAAGCCAAAGCTATGGCCCAACTTGTGAAGCATTTTGGCTGGACCTGGGTTGGGTCTATAGCAACTCAAGATGATTATGGCCAATATTTAGTTCAGTTATTTAACAAACAGGTTCAGAATTATGGTGTATGCCTCGCCTTTACAGAAGCAATTCCAAAAATTCCATCCAGAGACAAGATACTTCAGATCGTAGATACCATCAAAAGATCGACAGCAAAGGTTATTGTATTGTTTGCTGGTGTAGGGGATATAGTTAATTTAGCCAATGAAGTGGTGCGTCAGAATATTACTAATAAACAGTGGATAGCAAGTGAAACTTGGAGCACTGCAGCACTGCTAGCAACAAAAAAAAACTTCAGATCATTTGGTGGAACTATAGGGTTTGCCTTTAATAAAGGAGAGGTTCCACAGTTCAAGAAATTTCTTCTTAAGGTGCGCCCAACCTCAATCCCTGGTAATTCTTTGATAAATAGATTCTGGGAAAAGCTATTTGGATGTACTTTTAATCCACCAGATAACACCACTAGATACGCCATAGCCAGTATTTCAGAACCGATATGTACAGGACAAGAAGACATAGAGAAAACAGACAGTGTATACAATGATGTGTCACAATTGAGAGTTTCATATAATGTCTACAAAGCAGTGTACGCGATAGCTCATGCACTTCATAATTTGGTAAACTGTGAACCCAACAAAGGACCATTTCAGAACAAAACGTGTGCAAATATTTCACACCTTGCGCCGTGGCAAGTAAGACATTTTTATGTATATTATGCATTTTCAGGATTTATGCCAGTAGTTTTTATAAATAATTACTTATCTTTTATGGGTTAAATTAATCATTTTTTTTTTCAACTTCAACATTCAGCTTCTCCATTACCTAAAAGAAGTTAACTTTACAAACAAGTTTGGTGAAAAAGTATATTTTGACGAAAATGGTGATCCTATTGCATCATATGATATCATGAATTGGCAAATGGATGCGGATGGTTCTGTTAAAATTGTTACTGTTGGCCTTTTCGATGCATCAGCAGCTCCTGGGCAAGAACTTTTAATTGATGAAGACCTTCTTATTTGGGGTGGAGGGCAGACAAAGGTAAATATATTATGCCATTCAGTAAACTGTGTAAGCAGAGAAATAACATTGAATATAATTTGTACCCGGCAGTATGTTGACTTTGCTTCTCTTACAAATGAAACTCAGTATGAATTGAAGGTTTCCTCTCATAAACAGTTTGTCATGCAGCATTCAGCATTTCATAATCACGATGGAACATGCTGGATGGAAGAAAATACCAGGAAAACACATAAAAATCTTCTAAAATAACACAGAAGGGAAAATCTATAGGTTAAATAACCATGAGGCAAGGAGTAAGTTTATGGATATTTAACATAACAAGTGATAGAAAAATTTACCAGGCCTGCTCTTGAATCCCAAAGAACCTAAGTTCTCAACTTGAAGACAGCTTCCAAATAAGGGGTGCCGATAATGAATCCAAAAAGTCTGTCCCTGCTTCCTCCTTCCAATTGTCTGTTGTAATGGTGACTTTAAATAGCATCATTCTTAAGTTTACTTAACCAGGTTACATTGAATTGGAAGTATTCCTTTTAAAAAAAAAATTTAGAGTACCCAATTCATTTTTTCCAATTAAGGGACAATTTAGCGTGGCCAATCCACCTACTCTGCACATCTTTGGGTTGTGGGGGCGAAACCCATGCAAACACGGGGAGAATGTGCAAACTCCACACGGACAGTGCCCCAGAGCCGGGATCGAACCTGGGACCTTGGCGCCGTGAGGCTGCAGGGCTAACCCACTGCGCAATTGGAAGTATTCCTGAAGAAAAAACACTGATACAAATGATTGGACAGCATCTCTAAAATCACTGATCAGCGGAAAGACGCAGTTAGAAACAAATACATTTCAGAGCACTTTGCGCAATGTGAATTCAAATCAAACATCAGCTGCTTAAGACAGATTTAATTCCAGTAACAGCGATCATTTTTACTGCTCTTTACTAAACATCTATTAGAATAACAGGCGGCACGGTGGCACAGTAGGTAGCACTGCTGCCTCACCGCTCCAGGGTCCCGGGTTCAATTCCAGCCTCGGGTGACTGTCTGTGCGGAGTCTGCACATTCTCCATGTCTGTGTGGGTTTCCTCCGGGTGCACCAGTTTCCTCCCACAGTCCAAAGATGTGCAGGTTAGGTGGATTGGACATGCTAAATTGCCCTTAGTGTCAAAAAAGTTAGGTGAGGTTACTGGGATAGGGTGAAGGTGTGGGCTTAAGTAGGGTGCTCTTTCCAAGGATGTGCGCAGACTCAATGGGCCGAATGATCTCCTTCTGCACTGCAGGGATTCTTCTATAAAAGAATAAAAGTGGAAAACCAAGTGACAGAATAAAATTTCAAATATCAGATTGCAAAACCAAAACCCAATTAAACACTACATTGAATGACCATTTTAAACTCATTTCTATATCCAAGTCAGAAATTAACATCCAACAAAAATATGAGTTGTCAAGGAAAACCTGAGCAAAGTTTTGGACCCCACTTACAAGGCTCGGAATTACACGCGGAAGCTTCTGCCCATTTTCTCTCAAATACCAGAGTATATGTTAATGGAGAAGCTGATGTGTGGGGGGAAAGGAAGATCAGTGATATTTATGGGTTGTTGGGAAAGAAAGAGATGACATTTGTGGAAAGGATGAAGGGCAATTGGGAAGAAGAGCTGGGGATTGAGCTAGGGTGGGGATATGGAGTTAGATATTGTGCCAGATTAATGTGATTCCCTTGTGTGAGTATGAATCTCATTCATTTCAAGGATCACTGTAAGAAGTGTGGGCAGGGGCCGGCGAATCACGCCCATATGTTCTGGTTGTGTGAGAAACTGACCCAGTCTTGTTTGAGTTTGGAATAAAATATATTTAAGTTTTAAACCCATATCAGGCTCCATTTCCTGAAGAGAGTAGAGATCCTGCCACTGTAATCAAAAGTGAGAACCGGCCCACTCCAGCAGGCAGTGGGCTGCATTTTTCCAGTGGTAGCCAATTATTAGACCACCACTGGGACCACCAAATTAGAGGGTCAGCAACTCAGTAACTTGGCAGCGCCACCGCTACAGCAAACAGTGCCTCATATCCAAGCTGCACTCAAAGATACTGGGCGGGATTCTCTGACACCTTGCCGGGGGTCGGTGTGAATCCCGCCCCTGCCGTCCTCCCAATTCTCCCGCCCCCAAAAACCGGCCCGATGTGAGTTGCGCCGCCTGCCTCGGAGAATGGCGGGGTCCGACGCAACTCAATGGACGCCAGGACCACCCAAATTCTCCGGCCCGCGATGGGCCGAAGTCCCGCCCACTTGTAGCTGGTCCCACCGGCTTAAATCAGAGTAAGTCCCTTACCGGCAGGACCAGGCGGCGCGGGCGGGCTCTGGGGTTCCTGGGGGGTCACGGGGGCTCTGGCCCCGGGAGATGCGCCCACGGTGGCCTGGCCCGTGGTCGGGGCTCACCGATCCGCGGGCAGGCCTGTGCTGTGGGGGCACGCTATTCCTCCGCATCGGCCTCTGTGGTCCTCCGCGATGGCCGATGCGGAGACGAACCCACGCGCATGCGCGGGGATGACGCCAGCACGTGCCTATCCCCTATAGGCAAGCCCCTACCCTGCCGAGTACGGGAGAATCCCGCCCACTGTTACTGTTGGCCTTTTAGATGCATTAACAACTCCCGGACAACAACCTGTAATTGAGCAAGGGAGGCAGGGTTTGCCCATTGGAGGGGGTGGGGGAAGAGAGGAGAGTCATATTGCAATTGTGATACCTTAACCATAGGGGCAGCCATTGCCAATGGAGGGTGGCTTTCCATGGGCCATGGCATAGCTGTAAATAATGGAGCCGCTGGGAGGCAATAGTTTTCCCATGCAACAGTGGCCCACCCGATGCAGGCGAACTGGCGGCAGGGATGGCAAGTGGCCTTAATTGGGCACTCGAGTGGACTCAATGCAGCCAAAGCTGCTGAGGCTCCTGCCACTGATAATATGCCTTTGCGACAGGAAGACATGGGCTTCTCTCCTGACACCTTCTCCCACCATATTACCTCCCAGCCCATCACCTTAGTTCATAATTCAGTTCATAGTTGGACAAGCATTTGAAAAACATCCAGCAGATGAAAGAAGAAGCTTTGAACCCTGCTGGAACAGATAAATTAGTTGGTAAAAGAAAGACAACGTCACAGTGACGATATTTTGATAGAAAGTCAAGATAACGAATTGGAAAGAATATCCTTGCGAAATAATGCAAAGTTTCCATCTCTGCTAATTCTGGACTCACAAACACAAGTTGAAATTCCTCTGTATGCTACTTGTTACTCAATTTGAATGTTAAATCAGATTATAAAGGACTTTAATAACACTAATGCATTGATTAAAAGTATCACTATCATTAATATTGCCCCACATTCATGGCAGTATTGTGTATTATTAAATATAAAGAAAAAATGTAAAGTTACTCAAACCTGAAAGATAATGGATGGGATTTTCCGTTGGCTGTTGCCAAAATTGTGAAGCATGTTTGGGCAGAGAATAGGTTTAAACGCTAAATTCGCGCCAGGTGCCGATTTGATGCCAAATCGCTATTCTCCGTCATCTCGACACCGGCATCGATGTGGTCCATAACGCACGTACAGTAAGCACCGTTTGCATGTCATTAGCGGGCCCAACCCGGTATTCTTCAGGGCCTCTGCGATGCTCCGCCTTCGATGTGCCGAGAGCCCCATGGTGCGGTTCACTTGTGCTTTTAAAAATCATGAAACCGGCGACATGGCTGCAGAGTGAGAGAGAGGGGGCACAGAAAGTGTCCAATATCGACATAGTTTGCTGACAGTTGTGCCGTTGGGGGAGGGGGGGGGGGGGCTGGCTTCTGCCAGGGCCAGGGGGAGTAGCAGGTGGGTGGCCAGGAGGTGGGCTGTGGGGTCACGGTGGATGGGCACGGAACACCATTGCCGCAGCCACGCAGCTACCCACGCTGCTGACAGCCCACTGTGAACACTGGTCGTACAGGTATTCCCCCAAGGCCACCCCCTTAGGTGCCCTCTGGCCCCAGCCGACCCATCAGCAGTACAACCAGTGCCATCTTGTTGGCTGGGATGAGTGTGTGAAGATTGTCTTGTGTATATGCGGCTGCAGCTTGCCAGCCTCCCGAGTGTCAATCACAGACCCAGTGAATCCCGCACCATTTTTCATTGGAATGTGTTCCGCATGGCGCTGGTGCGAGGCACTCCACAGTTGCTGAATTGATTCGGCGCCAGTTTTGCTGTCCTTAATGTCCACGGTTCTGCGTCAGCGTCACCAGTTAGTCTCAGAAACAAAGAATCCCCCCAATATGTTGCTGACTTAGACAGGAATAAAGCTTGCGCAAAGCAAATTCATGTGCTACACACATTTCTGCAAGAACCAGTATACTAATAACCTTCGGTGTTATCAAATTCAAGGATAGACTTGAAATGTTATAAAACCACTGCTCTGCGATGTGCCTCAAATAAAATTTCTGCATGATTACATGTGTAACAATGACAGAAAGACATTATTACTTCCACAAAAGTAGACTTTTCTTGCACCATTGAATGAAGTGAATTTGCGAAACAGACATCAGGCCAGCGAGCGATTAATTTTTGGATGCTAAAGGTATTGATGGGTATGGGGAGGGTGCGGGAAGGTGGAGTTGAGGTTGAAGATCAGCCCTGATCTTATTGAATGCAAGAGCAAGTTCAATGGGCCAAATGGCCTATGCCTGCTCTCATTATGCACTTCTGACATTCAATAGAGACTAATGACTGGAAAAGATTGCAATCAAGTGATATATTGAATTGCAAGAACTAAGTTCAAGGAATTTATGGCTGTCTTCTGAACCGTGATGTATCATTAAAATAATTATGGGAATCTATATCCCGTTTTGAGTTTGTTTCGAGACAATTGCAGCTCTTACATGTGTTCGACTTACATTGGATTGCATGTCCTCAAAGGGTGGTGACGTTTACATGTGGACATCAACAGTTTGTGAATTACAATAGGTTTATCAAAATGCTCATTGATTAGTTATTTGCCTCTGCTGTACATTAGATGTAACATTAATAATGAGTTGGATTAGAATTGAAATACTAAACTGCCTCTTGCCTCTGTCCTGTGTCATCGTAGACTCCAAGCTCTATCTGCAGTGAAAGTTGTTCTCCTGGTACAAGGAAAGCAGCACGAAAAGGTCAACCAGTGTGTTGTTTTGACTGTTTGCAATGTGCCGAGGGAAAAATGAGCAATCAAACAGGTCTGTAAGATCTCAGATTTTTACACAGATTCTTGAAAGTTATCTCATATATAAATCCATATTGAGAAAAATGAATTTCTTTCCTTAAAAGTCATCTACCTCTGGCCAGATCACTAACATTTAATTATCTAGATGAAATCTTTGCCATATAAATAATCTTTTACTGTATTATCTATTTGGAGGCAAACTTTATGCAGGCTTAATTGCAACAATTTTATATTCTTCAAGTCATATGTTAAGTTCACCAAAGATACCTAACTTCTTTTAGAAATTAAGTTAAAGAGTACATTTTTAAAACAAGCAATTTAAGAGAAGAAAAATATACTGATAGTATAGAGTTTAACGTACTGGACTGGCAACCCAAACATCACAAGAAGACCAAACATGACCATTTGTGTGCAAGCACCATAAAAAAACATGAGCCTAAAAGCTACAGCATTACCACAAATATCCAACTAGCTCACTAATACCCTTCAAGTAACGGAATCTGCCATTTCTACTCATTTCAGTATACATACGACTTACACTACGTTATTGATTCTAATATCCTCTTCACTGGTATACAAGCCACTTAGTTGCCAAGTTAACTGGGAATGAGGAATAAATTTGGGGCGCGAATCTTCGTCCATTCACGGCAGCAGGATTCTCGGGTCCTGCTGCAGTGAATGGGAGATTTGGCTGGGAGCAAAATCGATTGTCCTCGCTAGCAGTGGTGGTGGGGCAGACTCCAACAAGGAATCCAGGCCCTGATCTTGCCAGAATTGTCCTCATTCTGAAAACGAATGAAAATAAAACATTGATATTGTTCTGATATCATGCCATGTGTTTATGAGGCGCAGTGAAGTTATAAAGTCAAAGAAGCTTACTGCACTGAGCAAGTCCATTGAGCCCTCTGTCTCTGTACTGGCTCTTTGCTAGATCAGTCCAGAACAATTTCCACCATTCTGTTCTCTCTTTATAGACCTGGAAGGCTATGTAAGACCTGGAAAAGATAACAGTTGACAGTTTTCTGAGCTATAAAAATTTCTGGATAGAGCGAGAGAACCCTGGCGTAGACCCTCTTAAGGCAAACTTTATTTTCTCGAGGCTGAGAAACCCAACTATGTCGGTAACCCAAGTCTCTACACTCGGGGGCTTCGAGTCCCTCCACATTAATAAAATCCGTCTCCGGGCTACTAGGGAGGCAAAGGCCAAGACGTTGGCCTCTTTCACCCCCTGAACTCCGGGTCTTCTGACACTCCAAAGATCGCTATCTCTGGACTCGGCACCACCCGTTTGTTAAGCACTTTGGGCAGTGCCCTCGCGAACCCTTGCCAGAACACTCTAAGCACCTGGCAGGCCCAAAACATGTGGACATGGTTTGCAGGGCTGCCCTTGCACCTCATACAACTGTCTTCTACCCCAAAAAACTTGCTCATTCTCGCTGCCGTCATGTGTGCCCGGTGGACCACCTTAAATTGAATTAGACTGAGCCTGGCATATGATGAGGAGGAATTAACCCTGCCCAGGACCTCTGCCCACAGACCCTCACCTTGCTCCTCCTCCCACTTGCCCTTGAGCTCCTCCACTGGGGTTTCCTCCACCTCCTGTAGTTCCTGTTGACATCCAACACCCTCCCCTCCCCCACCCAGGTGACACAGAAGGAGTTGACAATATTAAGCAGGAAAAACAAGAGGCAGAATTGACCAATAAATGAGAGGCTAAGGCAGATAATTGATATCTGTTCCTCCCCCCCCCCCCCCCCCCCCCCCCCCTCTAAATGATTACAGCAACAGACTGCAGCTAAGTCAGGAGGAAATGATACTCCCAGGTTTCAACATGCCACTGATTCTGGTCTCTTGCTTATTCCCTAATCTAATTGCTCCACCATTGGTGGCCATGCCTTCAGCTACCTACGCAGGATTATCTTCAACAAGTCATAGGTTATGATAAGTGTGTGGCTGAATCAGATAGATTCTTGACTGGAAAGCGAGTCAATAGGAATAGACAGGAAAGTGAAGACCACATGCATGATCTTTTCAAATGACTGAGCAGGTTTGAATGGACTACCCAGGTCTTAATTTGTATGTTCGTATTGCACGGCGCAACCTCTGGTTAAAGCCACAGAAATCGTGGGTAGATTTTTGCTGGCCACAATATGTGTTGCAGTACATTGGTTGGAAATACTATTTCTGTTAATCCTGCTCTTCAGTGCAATGCTGAAAAATAATCAGATCTATTTCACTTGCAATCCTCTATGAAAGGTATCATTGTGCGATTGGCTTGACACAATTTCTAATATCAGCGATATTAAAATAATTGCTGCATGTACACATTAACCCAAATATCCCCCTCTGGTGAACAAATCTATTTCAAAGTTCATGATGCAAACAGGCTTGTGAACACAAATTTCTACTAATTCAACATTTGTTTTGCAATGTGACACCCTTTCCAGGGGAGTTGTAGCATCAGAAAGCCAAACAAGCAACAGCAAAACTCTTAATTTAATTAGATTGAAGAATCCTGAATGTGCTCTGCAGTCGAAACCAGGAAGTAAAATATGTTAAATATAAATGAGATTTAAATCATAAGCAAAATGAAGATTGGGAAGCACAGCTAAGATTAAGAGAGAGAGAGATAAAAGGAGTGGACAGAAAAGCCATATTTCAAAAAGTATTTTTTATTAGTTTGAATCTTCAACATTAATTTTCGCCTGAGGGAACAAAACCCCACACGTACAAAATTATTTTTTCAGATCTGAAGAGATTGTTCATCAACAATGATCAATTATTACACTGATAAAAATTTACTTTCTCCTGAATACATTAGCTCTTACCTTTTTAGCTGTTTTAATGTGGAATTATCCCAGGTTGACAGCTTTATGGTGATTTGGGCGTCAGGTTTATCAGTGGTGTCTGTAACATCACACCCTGTTGAGCAGAGTACTTCTGACAGTAACCTCTAGATTTCCATGTTTAATTATGCATATGTAAATACCAGAAGTTGCTATCTGACTTATCCTGTAATAATGGTCAGCGCTGTTTTCCTATATTCTATAATTACACCAAAATCCAGGCCAAGATGTTGTATATTTTTCACATTCATTCTCTGAATGTATTCTCCTCAGTCGGTTGGATGAATGGGGGGGGGGGGGGCGCACACAGTGATTAGCACTGCTGTCTCACAGTACCAAGGACCCAGGTTCGATTCCCACTCTGGGTGACTGTGTGGAGTTTGCACTTCCGCCCTGTGTCTGTAGGTTTCCTCTGGGTGCTCTGGCTTCCTCCCACAATCCAAAGGTGTGCAGGTTAGGTAGATTGGACATGCTAAATTGCTCCTTCGGGTGAGGTTACAGGGTGGGGTCTTGGACCTAGGTAGGGTGGTCTTTCAAAGGGTGGTGCAGACTTGATGGACCAAATGGCCTCTTTCTGTACTGTAGGGATTCTATTTTAAAAAATCTACAAAAATTGGATTTATTTTTTAATAATATCAGGAATGTTATTTTTCTACATATGCAAGCAACTTAAAACATAAAGTATTCATTTTGCAGTGCTGCACCTTCAAGTGCAATGAAATTATTGTTGTACACTCTAACTGTTTTGTTTATTGCACTTCGCTGGTACTCAAAATCTTACTTGTTATGCAGAAAAATATATAATTTTCAATGGTAAAAATATTGATATACAATCTGCTACCATTCTGTTGACAATTGGAGCAAACAATTGTTATAATAATAAATATTTTAATTGCACCTATTACAAAAGTTAGATGTGTCCCCTCACTATGGTTGCAGAAGTAAATTAATGTGCATCAAAGGGCAGTACAATAGCAGACATCATAGAGGCATACACATCTCTATTAGTTTCACTGTCCATAATTAGCCAAAATCTGCAAGAGAGTCGGCATCTCTTTCTGTTTCAGAGAGAGGTTAGTGGTTAATGGGTTAATGCTTCAAGGGAACTACTCTGCATCAAGCATGGCTGACCAGGAAATCTCTCCCACTTTTATTACCTGCCATGGGTGTGTTCAAAGGGTTAGCAAGTTGATTATGAATCTGTCTGGTCATGTCATGAGCACTCCAATCGTGGTCAACAAGCCCACCTCAATTACTGGTTGGACATAGAATTATGGCATGAGTGTTCTATGATTTGCCAAACTCAGCCACATTATTGTGCAGAGTGGCCAAGTAAAGTACTTTAACATAGGGAAAAGAAAGAGAAAATTAGAAACACATAACTCGGCTACATTCACAGATATGAAGTACTACTTTCAACAAATGGAAACCTAAAGGGCAGAATTGCGGACTTTAATGGATGTATCACTTCTTTGGTTGTCTGTCTTTATTTTATAGATTCCATACACTGTTTGACGTGTCCTATAGATTATTGGTCAAATCAAGAACATGATCAATGTGTGCTGAAGGAAATAGAGTTTCTCTCATTTGAAGACACGCTGGGCATTATTTTAACAACCATTGCATTGTTTGGAACCAGCATAACCACCATAATTTTAGTCATCTTTATCCGTTACCGAAATACTCCTGTTGTGAGATCTAATAATATAGAGTTGAGTTTTCTTCTGTTAGCTTCATTACTTCTGTGCTTTCTCTGCTCACTAACTTTCATCGGCCAACCAACCGCCTGGTCCTGTATATTAAGACACACGGTGTTTGGAGTTAGTTTTGCTTTGTGTATTTCCTGCATTCTTGGAAAAACAATTGTTGTGCTCATGGTATTTAGTGCTACACTTCCCAACAATGACATGATGAAATATTTTGGGCCCTTACAGCAAAGAGTCAGTGTTTTTGCATGCACCTTCCTTCAAGTTATAATATGCATTTTATGGCTGGCCACCTCACCTCCATTTCCAGTGAAAAACATAAAGTATCAAAATGCAAAAATAATCCTTGAATGTGATGTTGGCTCTGTAACGGCATTCTGTTGTGTGTTGGGTTACATTGGCTTGCTGGCGGCAATTTCTGTTGTTTTGGCATTTCTGGCACGAAAACTGCCGGATAACTTTAATGAAGCCAAGTTCATTACGTTTAGCATGTTAATTTTTTCTGCTGTTTGGGTAACTTTCATTCCAGCTTACATTAGCTCACCTGGAAAATATACAGTGGCCGTTGAAATATTTGCTATCTTGTGTTCCAGCTTTGGTGTCGCTGCTTGCAATTTTGCTCCTAAATGTTATATTATTTTGTTGAAACCAGATCAAAACACAAAAAAAAATGTGATGGGTAGACCAGCTGCAGCCAGTACATAAAATAATGGAAACTGCTTTGTAGCAGTCAATTATCAAATACTAAATGAACAATTTATAATTTTATTCTGTTCATGTTCGGAGAAATTGCCTGGTTTTATTCGTAAACATTCATGAGCTGTTATTTAGCAATGTTGTGATTCATTAAGTCAATAAAAGAATCATCATACCATTCTTCGTCTAAGTTGCTAAAAATGAAGGAATTCTCCCCAGTGTCCTGGCCAATATTTACCCTTCAACTAACATCAGTAATTCAGATTATCCACTAATTTACACATTTATGTTTGTTGAAGCTTGTAGTACTCAACTTGGTAGCCGCATTTCTTACTTTACAATGACTGCAATTCAAAAGTACTTCACTGGCTGTAAAGCACTTTGGGATGTCCTGAGGTCATGAAATGTGCTTTAAAAATGTAAGGCATTTTTTTCTTTACTTGCTTTCAGTCTTTCTTAGAGTCACAGACTCATGAAGGAGGCTATTCAGTCCATCAAAACTACATCCAATCAGTCCCATTCCCCTGCAGCTCTGTTAGTTTCTTTCCTTCAAGACCCCATCCAAATTCTTTTTGAAATCATCCATCATCTCCGGTTCCACTGTCTATGTAGGTGGTGAGTTCTAGGTCAAGGTTTTGCAAAGTACGGGTTGTGACCTGCGGGTGAGTGTCAGAAAGGTTGTGGAGCTGAGGGTCGTGACGGTGTTCCCAAAAGATGCCGCCTATATTGCTGAGATTAAAGCTCTACAATTCACAGCACACCCAGCCGAGCTGTTCTAAAATAGCTGCAACACTGTTACCCATCTGGATCTGATGGGAAGCGATGCCCACAAACCAGAGAGAACATAACCCTTTTTGTGAGTGGCGTGAGTGAGTTGTTACAAAGGTATGTGATTTGGATCAATTCAAGTTCATTTCCACTCACATCGCCGAGCAATACTGCAATCCCTTTGGTTTCAGAAGCATGGCATTAAGATTATTTTCCGGTTATCGTTGTATGACTTGGAGGCAACAGGTTTGTTTCCCTTTTACTGCACTGAAGGTCACTTATGGTGCCACAAGACAAAAAAACCTTAATTTTAAATCCGCAGCCTTATCATAAATAAATTATTGTAAATCGGTCCAAAGCTGAACATAATAATTTGGGGGTGTGGGAATTGTGATATCTGATCATGCACTGCATTGGCTGGAGGTGAGGCTCCACCTAGCATGGGGCAAGTGCAGAGGCCAGGATGGAGGCTGGATTCAGGTCTTTTAGCAGATCAGGGATTTTTGTGAAAAGGCGAGATCGGCAATTGGGGATTACGTGGCGACTAACCAGACGGGAAGGTGTCGGCGGTCACATTCTGGGAGACGCTGAAGGCAGTGGTCCGGGGCAGGGGCGGGGGGGGGGGGGTCGGCGGGGATTATCTCGTTCAAGGCAGAGGGGGAAGGAGTATGGACGGTTGTTGGAAGAGATAGTCGAGGTGGACAGGCGGTATCATGGCTGATCTCGTCCTGGCCTTAACTCCACCATCTTGCCCTTCTACATTACCCTTCAATGCATTATTAATTAAAAATCAGTCTAGCTCCTCCTTCAATTTACTCACTGTCCCAGCATCCACTCTGGGGTAGCGAATTCCACAGATTCACAACCCTTTGGGAGAAGTAGTTTCTCCTCATCTTCGTTTTAAAAGGGGGACATGATGGTATACTGGCAGGCAAAATAAAGGAAAACCCAAAGTTATCTTGCAAAACATTAAAGGTAAAAAGGATAACGAGGGAAAGAATAGAGCCTATTAAGGACAACAGTGGGAATTTGCATGTGGAGCTGAAGGACCTAGGAATGAATACTTTGTGTCGGTCTTCACTAGTGAGAGGGACAGTATGGGTATAGAAATCAGGGAGAAGGACTGTGATAAAATTGAAGAAAGTAACATGAACAGAGAGGAGATTGGGTGGTCTGACAGGAAAATAATGCAGATAAATCTCAAGGGCAAGATGAAATGTATCCAGGCTGATGAGAGAGGCAAGGGAGCAATTAGCTGGGGCGCTGGGAATGATTTTCAATTCTTCTCATTGCAGTGTTAATGTGAGCCAACTCGTGACACTAAGATTATTATTATATAGAATGTAGGGGGGTTTGATCAATATGTTTGCAGGTTATACAAAAATTGGTGGGCTGGTAAACAGTAAGGAGGAAATTACAGGCAGATATAAATGACCTGGTCAGATGGGCTGATCAGTGGCAAATAGAATTCAATCCGGATTAGTATGAGGTGATGCACTTGGGGAGAACAAACAAGGCAAGGGAATACATGATGAACAGCAGGACCTATGGAAGCACCGAGGATCGGAAATGCTGGAAAATGGAATTAGAATACTTAGGTGGTTGTTTTTGGCCGGCACGGATGCGATGGACTGAAGAGCCTTCTTTGTGCTGTAGACCTCCATGACTCTATGATGCTCGTAGATCAGCGCCAAGGCCAGAGGAGCATATGAGGTGCAGGTGATCTGCTGAATCTCCCAGCCAGGGACTGTTGCATTGGACAGGGGGACTTAAAGAGAAAACAATTAAACATAGAAGAAAAAATAAATTGATCAACATTGCCAAAATTTCAAATGTGCCAAAAGACTTGATATGTGCATTTTTCCCTAAAAACGTCAAAGTGCCATTTCGGGTGAGAAAATTGGTGCGACCAGCACGATCCAGATTGTGATCTTCAGCCACTTTGTAAAATTTTTTTCCACCATGTGTTATGATCCCCTGGGCTACTGCGCAGACAATTCCAGCCGCACCTGACCCGAAGTCGCAACAGAATTGAAATTAACAAATAATTCTTAGAAATACCCAAAGTCAGGGCAGCATGGTGGTGCAGTGGTAGCACTGCAGCCTCATGTCGCCGAGGTCCCAGGTTCGATCCCGGCTCTGGGTCACTGTCTGTGTGGAGTTTGCTCATTTTCCCTGTGTTTGCGGGGGTTTCACCCCCACAACCTAAAATATGTGCAGGTTAGGTGGATTGGCCGTGCTAAATTGCCCCTAAATTGGGAAAAATGAATTGGGTACTCTACATTTATTTTAAAAAAGCAATACCCAAAGTCTCTGGTCTTTAGCTGCCCAATAACTACAGTCACCAGGTTTATAAATTTTAACACAATTTTTATTAATAACAGTAACTATAATTACATATGCAGCAAATACAACTGGTTAATTATTATCTAATTCCTGACGATCACTCACGGATGTCTGGAGGGAAGAACCGGGGGTGGCGATTCTGGTGGGGAAGAGGGTGGCGTTCGAGGCGGCTGAGGTGGTGTCGGACAAGGAGGGCAGATATATTATGGTGAAGGGTAGGCTGCAGGGAGAGAAGGTAGTGCTGGTTAATGTATATGCCCCGAATTGGGATGATGCTGGCTTCATGAGGCGCTTGTTGGGCTGCATTCCGGACCTGGAGACAGGGGGCCCGATCATGGGGGGAGACTTTAACACAGTGCTGGATCCCCCACTGGACCGGTCCAGTTCAAGGACGGGTAGGAGACCGGCGGCGGCCAAAGTGCTGAGGGGGTTTATGGACCAGATGGGAGGGGTGGATCCCTGGAGGTTTGGGAGGCCGAGGGCGCGGGAGTATTCCTTTTTCTCTCATGTCCATAGGGTTTATTCCTGAATAGATTTTTTCGTCCTGAGCAGGGGATTGATCCCGAAGGTGCAGGATGCCGAGTATTCGGCCATAGCAATTTCAGACCATGTTCCGCACTGGGTTGATCTGGAGATGGGGGAGGCGCGGGACCAGCGCCCGCTATGGTGCTTGGATGTGGGGATGCTGTCTGATGAGGAGATGTGTAGGAGGGTCCGGAGAAGTATTGAGGGGTATCTTGATACCAACGACACGGGGGAGGTCCGGGTGGGGATGGTCTGGGAGGCTCTGAAAGCAGTGATCTGGGGGGAGCTGATCTCCATCCGGGCCCATAGGGAAAGGAGGGAGAGGAAGGAGAGGGAGAGGCTGGTGGGGGAGCTCCTGGATGTGGATAGGAGGTACGCGGAGGCACCGGAGGAGGAATTGTTGGGGGAACGGCGTAGTTTGCAGGCCAAGCTAGGGAAATTGGTGGAGTGACGGAATAAAGGTGGGAATGTAGTGCAGAAGGGGGCAGAGGTAAATGGGGTCTTTAGGGACTTCTACGAGGAACTGTACCGGTCGGAGCCTCCGATGGGGGGGGGGGGATGGAGAGCTTAATGAACAGGCTATGTTTCCCAAAGGTTCAAGAGGAGCTGGTAGAGGGGCTGGGGGCGCCGATAGAGTTGGAGGAACTAGTCAGGAGGATTGGTCAAATGCAGTCAGGTAAGGCGCCGGGCCGGATGGGTTCCCGGTGGAATTTTATAAAAAGTATGCGGATCGGGTGGGTCCCCTGATGGTGCGAGCCTTCAATGAGGCATGGGGGGGGGGGGGCTTTGCCCCCGATGATGGTGCGGGCGCTGATCTCTCTGATCCTGAAGCGGGATAAGGATCCCTTGCAGTGTGGATCATATAGGCCTATCTCGCTTCTCAATGTTGACGCTAAGTTGCTGGCGAAGATCCTGGCCACCAGGATAGAGGACTGTGTGCCAGGGGTGATACACGAGGATCAGACAGGATTTGTCAAGGGACGGCAGCTCAACACGAATGTGCGGAGGTTGCTAAATGTTATTATGATGCCGGCGGTGGAGGGGGAGGAGGAGATAGTGGTGGCGCTGGATGCAGAGAAAGTGTTTGATAGAGTTGAGTGGGGGTACCTGTGGGAGGTGCTGGAGCGGATTGGATTCAGGGAGGGGTTCATCAAATGGGTGAGGTTGCTCTACACGGCTCCGATGGCGAGTGTAGTTACCAATGGAGGGAGATCGGAGTACTTTAGGCTCTACCGTGGGACCAGGCAGGGGTGCCCCCTGTCCCCCTTGCTCTTTGCATTGGCGATTGAACCTCTGGCTATGGCGTTGAGGGAGTCAGGGAGGTGGAGGGGTCTGGTGCGGGGTGGGGAGGAACATCGGGTATCGCTGTATGCGGACGACCTGCTGTTGTATGTGGCGGACCCAGAAGGGGGAATGCCGGGGGTGATGGAGCTGTTAGCGGAGTTTGGGGGCTTCTCGGGCTATAAGTTAAATTTAGGCAAGAGTGAGGTATTTGTAGTACACCCGGGTGATCAGGAGGAGGGAATTGGGAGGCTCCTGTTTAAGAGGGCAGTGAAGAGTTTCAGATACCTGGGGGTGCAGGTGGCCAGCAGTTGGGGGACTCTCCATAAGCTTAATTTTACCAGGCTGGTGGAGCAGATGGAGGAGGAATTTAAAAGGTGGGACATGGTGCCGCTATCGTTGGCGGGTAGAGTGCAGTCCGTGAAAATGACGGTTCTCCCGAGGTTCTTGTTCCTCTTTCAGTGTTTGCCCATCTTTATCCCTAGGGCCTTTTTTAAAAGGGTGACTAGCAGCATCATGAGCTTTGTTTGGGCGCATGGGACCCCGAGGGTGAAGAGGGTCTTTTCGGAGCGGGGTAGAGATGGGGGGGGGGGGCTGGCATTACCCAATCTCTCGGGGTATTATTGGACGGCCAATGTGTCGATGGTGCGCAAGTGGGTGATGGAGGGGGAGGGGGCAGCATGGAAATGGATGGAGAGGGCGTCCTGTGGAGATACAAGCCTGGGGGCCCTGGTAATGGCGCCGTGGCCGCTCCCTCCTACGAGGTATACCACGAGTCCGGTGGTAGCGGCTACCCTCAAGATTTGGGGGCAGTGGAGGCGACATAGGGGAGAAGTGGGGGGCTCGATGGAGGCTCCGTTAAGGGGGAACCATCGGTTCGTCCCGGGGAACATTGATGGGGGATTTCAGGGTTGGCACAGAGCGGGCATCAGACAGCTGAGGGACCTGTTCATTGATGGGAGGTTTGTGAGCCTGGGGGAGTTGGAGGAGAAATTTGGGCTCCCCCCGGGGAACATGTTCAGGTATCTGCAGGTAAAGGCGTTTGCTAGGCGGCAGGTGGAGGGATTCCCTTCACTCCCCGCGAGGGGGGTGAGCGACAGGGTGCTTTTGGGGGTCGGAGAGGGGAAGATATCTGATATCTACAAGGTAATGCAGGAGGTGGAGGCGTCAGTAGAGGAGCTGAAAGCTAAGTGGGAGGGGGAACTGGGGGAACAGATTGAAGACAGGACATGGGCTGATGCCCTGGAGAGGGTTAATTCTTCCTCCTCATGTGCATGGCTTAGCCTCATCCAATTCAAGGTGCTGCACCGGGCCCACGTGTCCGGGTCTAGGATGAGTAGGTTCTTCGGGGGCGAAGACAGGTGTGTCAGGTGTTCGGGGAGTCCAGCAAACCATGCCCATATGTTCTGGGCATGACCGGCACTGGAGGAGTTCTGGAAGGGGGTGGCGAGGACGGTGTCGAGGGTGGTGGGATCCAGGGTCAAGCCAGGCTGGGGACTCGCGATATTTGGGGTTGGGGTGGAGCCGGGAGTGCAGGAGGCGAAAGAGGCCGGCGTGCTGGCCTTTGTGTCCCTAGTAGCCCGGCGGAGGATCTTGCTACAATGGAAGGATGCGAGGCCCCCAAGCGTGGAGACCTGGATAATGACATGGCAGATTTTATTAAGCTAGAGAAGGTCAAATTCGCGTGAGAGGATAGGTACAAGGATTCTTTAGGCGGTGGCAACCTTTCCTCGACTTTCTGGCTCAATGATAGGGTACTGGGACAGCACCAGCAGCAACCTGGGGGGGGAAGAGGGGGGGGGGGGGGGGGAAGGGGGAGACGATGACTATGTTTGCTTATTTAATTTTAATTTATTTTTAAGTTCTCTTGTTGTTCACTGGGTTTGGGGGGGTGGGGGGGATGTGATACATGCGTTGATACGGTCTTGGGGGTGTTACAGTTATTATGGGGTTATTTAGTTGCTTTTCATTGTTTGTTGTTATATTTTCTGTAAAAGATTCCAATAAAAATTATTTTTTTTTAAAACCGGATGTCTGGAGGGACACGCAGCTGCTCCTCCCAGGATCTGACTCTCACTTTGTGTGTCCTCTGAAAACCATCCGCCTCCAGTAGGCCCCCATAATCACCTGTTGCCGAGCAGAATTCTCCAATAATGGGGCTATGTCCCATGCCTGCGTAAAAACGCGCGCAAATCACTCGGGACTTTCCTGAAGAAAGTCCGGAGTGATTCACTTACCTGGAAGGGGCTAACAGGGCCCCGGAGTGCTCCGCGCAGCTCCGGCTGCCGATGCGAGGCCCTGTACTTCCAGTCGGGGGTCCGCGCATGGTGGCGGCCTGTGTTGGTCACCCTGCACGACATAGCGGACCAACACCAAGAAGATAGGCCCCCCACGGATCGCGCATGCCTGTGGATCGCTGGCCCCTGATCGATAGCCTCGCCGTCCTGGAGGCACCCTCCCCACCCCCATTAATGTTCCCCCCGCCAGGGTGGCTATGGACTGAGTCCGCAGCCACCATGCTGAGTGCCCGCCGGGTGGAAACATGAGAGAGCCACGCCGGTGATAATTCAGCCAGCTGCACTTGGAGAATCACCGCGGAGGCCTCTTTCAATGGCCCCCGACTGGTGGCGATTCTCCGGGGACCGGAAAATCGTGTGAGCGGCATCGGACCTGATCTCGGGTTTGACGTCCATTCTCCGCCCCCACGCTAATTGAGATTTTGGCGCAGAGGCTCGGAGAATCCCGCCCATGACCTTTGACGAATTCATTGGCCACCAGCCGGTCAGGTGGCCAAACGAACTAAATCCCTCTGATCTCTCGCGTGCCAAAAAGTCTGAGTTTTTCTGTTCAGAATCTAAACCTCATTCACACAGTGTACCATTTTGCAACTTTTAAGTTCCTCACTTCCTCTGCTTGACCTAAAGGTATATGTCCATTAAATATTCAAATGATAACCACAAAGTAAAAGAAATGGGAAATAAGGGAAGCAACAGGAAGGGCCCTTACACATGTGAAACACACCGTGTCTGAGTCTCCAGGTAGCTAATTCACCCACCCAGAATGTCAGCTGAGCACTGCAATCATGGAGGAGAAACGTGTAAACGGATTCTCAACACTCACTCTCTGTCAAGCCAGAAGTATGGCAGCATGAAGGATCCTTGTCTAGGTTTTCAAAGGGAGCCCTAACCAGATTTCTCGATATTCTGGAGGGGAGGCGGGCCATGTTATATCCTCGTGTTGGCAGGACACTCTCAAGAAATATCACCAATCCTGGCTGGGATGCGGTGGCAGCAACAGTGAGTGCAAGCAGCATGACCAGGAGGACAGAGTCCAATGCCGAAAGAAGATGAATGATCTCTGGTGCGCTGCAAGAGTAAGTTCCCACCCATCTCCCCTAGCATTATTATCATCCATCACACCCAGAACGTCACCGTTAACCCACTTACTGCCACCTCCCAACATCCAACCTCCTAGCATCATCCTCAAACCTCTCCTGCCCCCGGCATTCCTCATCACAACCCCTTTCATTTTTAAAAATACATTTACAGTACCCAATTATTTTGTTTTTCCCAATGAAGGGTCAATTTAGCGTGGCCAATCCACTTACCATGCACATCTTTGGGTTGTGGGGGTGAGACCGATGCAGACACAGGGAGAATGTGCAAACTCCACATGGACAGTGACCCGGGGCCAGAATCGAATCCGGGTCCTCGGCTGCGTGAGGCAGCAGCGCCACCGTGCTGCCATATCACAACTCGTTTCTGCCTAGGTGCAGTGCCCACATGCCAATTGCCCACCAGGTGTTCAGCTCACTATGTCCTCTTTGAGTTCCTGCAGAAAAAGATAGCCCGTAATAGGAGGGAAACTCAAGATTATCACTGCCTTCCAGGATAGGGCATAGAGCTTGTGGGGGAGGGCCGTCACCGACCGTAAGGTTGGCCTGCACCAGAGAAGTGAGGATCCACTGCACTTACATCCAGATGACATGTCTCAAGTGAGTTCCCAGAGCCTTCTCCATGACATGTACTAAAAACATTTCCCTTGTCTTGCAGGAACACCATCCGATGAGGCCGGGCCATCAACGAGCACAGCCGCCCTCAACCCTGGTCAGCACCTTGGAGATCTCTGAGGGGGACACCGAAGAGGTGTCACAGCTATCACCCACACAATCCACCATCGCAGAGACCAGCACCTTGATGAGTGAACTTACCAGGCAGGTTTCTGTGTCACTATCTGGTGAACACTACACAGCTCCACACATCAGGTGGAGGCAGGAACGTCCCAGGGATTGGGCAGTTGGAGGTCTGCTGGATCCTAGGACCCAG
Source organism: Scyliorhinus canicula (assembly GCF_902713615.1). Classification (NCBI taxonomy): domain Eukaryota; kingdom Metazoa; phylum Chordata; class Chondrichthyes; order Carcharhiniformes; family Scyliorhinidae; genus Scyliorhinus; species Scyliorhinus canicula. Next base: position 104,177,672 of record NC_052158.1, read on the forward strand.
CTATGCCCGGGTGCCGTGCCTCAGGATGATTTCCTCCCTCAGCTGCTAGAGATACAGGTTCTTTGCAAGTGTTTTCCTATACAATGCATGATGTAAACCTAATTGATAGTCATATTTTACATTGATAACTAGTAGCAAATGACTGGTATAAGTTAATTTCTTGCAATCAAATCTGAACTATAATTGTATGCATAATCCTTGAATCATGGCTCTGTGATATGCCTACTTGGAACGCCATCAGCTATGCTGTAACTTGCAATAAAGGCCTCATTTGTAACTCCAAGAGTCTTTGTCTGGTTTCTTATGAGTGGGAGAGTGAAGAACAGCCAAATAGCTGTACTTTTTCTCTGCAACACCTATCCTTATTTGAATGCAGTGAAATATTCTTCTGATCAAGTTCAATTTGACAAGAAAAAGAAATGTGCCAGTTGAAAGTAAATCAAGCCACAGGATCCACATGCACCCCAATTCATTGTTAGAAGTCAAATGTACTCAGAATAAAGTTCTGCAGTGCATTTGCAGATGTACAAAAGGAGAAATAGTTCACAAGTAAAATCAGTCTGCAAAATTACCTTGAATTATCCAATTCTGAATATCTGTTTTTGGGGAACAATATTCACAGGCATCTAGAATTGTATCAATACTCAAATGTCAAGTACATATACAAATTATCTGGACTTATTTCAGACACCTGAATCCTAACAAAACTAAGGTCCTTTTTACTGCAAAATTATCGACTTCACATTGGAGAGATATAATTGAAGGCAATTGATATGTATACCTGTCTTCTCAAAGATAGAGCTTATCCATGTCTTAAACACAGAAGAAGCAATAAAATGCAATGATTGCAATGCACTGTGAAGTGATATATGGTGAAAATAAATTTTAAAACTACAAAATAAAATGTTATAGAATTGAAATATTTTGTTTTCAAATTGGATGTCTTATTATTTTCATTTGGATTTTTTGCAAGCTCTAAAAATAGACGAGTTGCAGAAGCCCTGGATGTGTTTCAAGTTCGCAGTCAGCAGCTGTTAAATTTGTTGTGTGCAATATTGGCAGACCAACATGCTTAATTTCTCCTCCGTAATAATAAAAGAAAGAGCGGCAGATATTTTCCCATTCAGTTTTGTTTTCATACTTTTTGAAGTGTCACTTATTTTGTATATTCCAGTTTCAAAACAGGAATGTAAATTAGCAACTGGTCAGTGCACAGATGACATTAATGTTTGTGATTTTAATCCTGGGAAATAATTTACAATTAATCAGGGAATAATTGTTTGTCTAGTATAGATTTTTTAAAAGGTTATAAAATTTACTAATACGAAGAATATATTTATATATATATATATATATATAAACGTTCAATCAGCTTACATGGCTAGAGTTTGGAGCAGAATGATTCCAATGGTATAGGTTCAATCCCCTTATCAGCTGTGGTACTTCATGAGGGCAGCACGGTAGCCTTGTGGATAGCACAATCGCTTCACAGCTCCAGGGTCCCAGGTTCGATTCCGGCTTGGGTCACTGTCTGTGCGGAGTCTGCACATCCTCCCCGTGTGTGCGTGGGTTTCCTCCGGGTGCTCCGGTTTCCTCCCACCGTCCAAAGATGTGCGGGTTAGGTGGATTGGCCATGATAAATTGCCCTTAGTATCCAAAATTGCCCTTAGTGTTGGGTGGGGTTACTGGGTAATGGGGATAGGGTGGAGGTGTTGACCTTGGATAGGGGGTAGGGTGCTCTTTCCAAGAGCCGGTGCAGACTAGATGGGCCGAATGGCCTCCTTCTGCACTGTAAATTCTATGTTAAAAAAAAAGGCCTACCTCTTTCCCGTGCCCCATGTTTGGTGTGGAGTGGTGCCCTTTGAGCTATTCAATCAACTCTCTCTCGCTCATGGTGAGAGGTGTTTATGGTACTTCGTGGACTATGGCTGGTTGCTGGTGGCTCATTATAAATTATTTAATTTGTGATCTTTTTATACAGCTTCTACAATACCTGAACAAAGTGAAATTTAAAGGCAAAATTGGAGAGGACATATAGTTTGATGAAAATAGATGTGTAGTTGCATCATATATTCTAAATTGGCGGCTGGATATGAAGGCAATGGTCAGTATGTAAATATTGGGACATATGACGCATCTTCAGAAGCAGTGCAGGAACTTAAGATTAATGAAGAATCACAGTAACTAACATTTTAGATGATTTACCTCACTTATATTTGCAGCAATTATAAATTACACATTTTTTACATTTGTGAGATAAAGTTATTAATGCACAAATATAAGTGCAATATTTTTCACTTTTATGATGGTGGAGTTGTTTCATAAATTAATTTAAACAATGATGCAAGATTTCCCAATATAAATAATGAACGGAAATATTAGAACAGGTGTTAAAATCAGTATAGGGAAATTTGTCCCCCAAGTACCAGAAAAGGAGTCAGGAAAGGACAGTTAATTTGCTGTTTTGATTACATTCCATGGGCTGATGGTGAAATAAGCAACCAAACCGGTGAGAGGATTAAGAGCATAATTAAATCAACATTTAAAAAAAATCATTTTTATGTGATGTGGGAATGATGAGCTAGGCCAGCATTTGTTGCCCATCCCTAATTGCCCAAAAGATGGCAGTGAGTTGCCTTCTTAACCAACAGCAGTCCCTGGGGTGTGAGTACACCCAATGTTGTTAGGGAGGGAGTTCTAGAATTTTGACCCAGCGACAAGTGAAAAAATGACAATATAGTTCGAAGTCAGGGTGCTGTGTGGCTGGAGGGGAACTTGCAGTTGATGTGTTTCTATGCATCTGCTGCCTTTGTCCTTCTAGATGGTAGTGTTTGTGGATTTGGAAGATGTTGCCCAAGGAACCTTGGTGAGTTCCTGCAGTGCATCTTATAGATGGTACACACTGCCGCTGCTGTGCATCATTGGTGGATGGAGTGAATGCTTGTAGAAGGGGTGCCAATCAAGCGGGCTGCTTTGTCCTGGATGCTGTTGAGCTTCGAGTGTTATTGGAGCTGCACTCATCCAGAAAAGAGGGGAGTATTCCATCATACTTCTGCCTTGTAGGCAGTGGACAGGCATCGGGTATCAGGACGTGAGTTACTCGCCGTAGGATTCCTAGCCTTTTATCTGCTCTTGTAACTACAGTATTTATATGGCTAGTCCAGTTCAGTTTCTGGTTAATGGTAACCTTCAATATGTTGATAGTGGAGGATTCAGTGATGAGAATGCCATTGATATCAAGTGGTGATGGTTTGATTCTTTCTCTTTGGAGATTGTCATTGCCTGGCACTTGTGTGGTGCAAATGTTAGGTGCCACTTGTCAGCCCAAGGCTGGATGTTCTCTAGGTTTTGCAGCATTTGCATGTGGACTGATTCAGTATCTGAGGAGTTTTACAAATGGTGCTTAACATTTTGCAACCATCAGTGAACATCCCTGCATCTGACCTGTTGTTGGAAGAAAGGTTATCGATGAAGCAGCTGAATATAGTTGGGCCTGGGACACTACCCTGAGGAACACCTGCAGTGATGTCCCGGGACTGAAATGACAACAATCAAACCCATCTTCCTTTGTGCAAGGTATGACTCCAATCAGTGGAGACTTTTCTCCCATTGACTCCAGTTTTGCCAGAGCTCCTTGATTTGATACTTGATCAAATGCTGCCTTGATGTCAAGGGCAGCAACTCTCACCTTACCTCTGGCAGTCAGCTCTTTTGTCCATGTCTGAACCAAGGCAGTAATGAGGTCAGGAGTTGAGTGACCCTGATGGACCCAAACTGATGAACAGTGAGCAGGTTATCATAGAGTTTACAGTGCAGAAGGAGGCCATTCGGCCCATTGAGTCTGCACCAGCCCTTGGAAAGAGCACCCTACTTTTAAAAAAATATATTTTTATTCCCCTTTTTCACATTTTCTCCCAAATTTACACCCACCAACAATAAACAATAATCAGTAACAAATATGTCAATCCCATATCAATAATAACGATCCCAGCCTCCCACCAAACCCCAAACATTAGCCCGAATGTTTACATAAAGGAATCAGGAATCACCCATTGTCACCATTAACACACAGTCCCCCTCCCCCAAACCCTCACACCCACCTTCCCCAACTAATGTTCGATGTTATCCAGTTCTTGAAAGTGCATAATGAATAATGCCCATGAATTGTAGAATCCCTCCATCCTTCCCCCAAGTTCAAACTTAAACCTTCTCAAGAGTCAAGAATTCCAACAGGTCCCCCCGTCACGCCAGGGCACAGGGTGGAGAGGCTGCTCTCCAACCCATCAGGATCAGCCTTCGGGTGATCAACGAGGCGAAGACTACAACATCTGCCTCCGCACCTGTTTCCAACCCCGGCTGGTCCGACACTCCGAATATGGCCACCTGAGGGCCTGGGTCCAGTTTCACGTGCACCACTTTAGAGATTACCCTAAAAACCTCCTTCCAGTAATCCTCCAGCTTTGGACAGGACCAAAACATATGATCGAGATTAGTGACCCCCCCCCCCAGCAACATTCACACACATCTTCTACTCCTTCAAAAAATTGGCTCATCCTCACCCTTGTGAGGTGTGTTCTGTATACCACCTTCAGCTGTATCAGCCCCAACCTCGCGCATGAGGTGGAGGCGTTCACTCTCTGGAGAACCTCACACCAGAACCCCTCCTCTATAACCTCTCCCAACTTTTCCTTCCACTTTGCTTTGATCCCTTCCAGTGGTGCCTTCTCCTCTTCCAAAATAGCTCCGTAAACCACCGTCACTACCCCCTTCTCCAGTCCCCCTGTCGTCAGCACCTTCTCCAGCAATGTGGAGGCCGGCTTCACCGGGAAGCTCTGTATCGCCTTTCTGGCAAAATCTCAAACCTGAATGTATCTAAACATTTCCCCCTACTCCAGCCCATACTTCGCTTCCAGCTCCTTTAATCCTGCAAACCAACCCCTGAGAAACAAATCTTTCAGTGTCTTAATCCCCTTCTCCTCCCATTTCCGAAAATATCCATCCCACTTCCCTGGCTCAAATATGTGGTTCCCCCGAATCGGCATTTCTCTTGACCCTGCCCCCAACCCAAAGTGTTGGCGAAACTGCCTCCAAATTCTCAATGAAGCTATTATGACCGGACTCCCTGAGTATTTCCCCAGAGCCATCGGGAGCGGTGCTGTTGCTGGTGCCTTCAATCCCGACCCCCTCCACAAATTCTCCTCCATTCTGACCCACTGGGAATCAACCCCTTTAACCCAGCTCCACAACTTCTCCATATTCGCCGGCCCGTAATAATACATCAGGTTTGGAAGACCCAAACCCCCTGCCTGCCTTCCCCTCTGTAGCAGCACCTTTCTAACTCTGGCCACCTTCCCTCCCCATATGAACGAAGTAATCATTCCTTCAATCTCTCTGAAAAATGCCTTTGGCAGGAAAATCAGCAGGCACTGGAAAATAAACAGAAATCGCGGCAACACGTTCATTTTATCCGCCTGTACCCGACCCGCCAGTGAAGAGCACCCTACTTAAGCCCACACCTGCTCCCTATCCCTGTAACCCAGTAACCCCTCATAACCTTTTGGACAAGGGCAATTTCACAAATGATACACCATCAATAACACATGACGAGTGATGAACGTAAATGAGGCTTTAATACACTAAACAGCAAGCCTCCTGCCTCTGGACCGGAACTGGGTCCTGTGGCTGAGACTTGCCACTTTTATACAGAAGCCCGAGGGGAGGAGCCACAGGCGGAGCAAGCCTGGGCAAGCCCAAGCATGCACAATACATATAATGCAATAACATGGTTTACCACATTCACCCCCTGTTTAAAAAAAGATTCCGGCGGGGGTGAAGTGGTCTTAAAGGTCAAGTCTGTCGGGAGCCTTGACCTTCCACCGTGATTGCCTCAGTCCCGGCTGTGGTGTGGGCGCCAGCATCGAGACCTGCGCGTCCAGGAGCGTGTTGTCTTCTTCTTCAACCAGATGTTGAGTCGGTGAAGGGGGGGAAGGGGCGGTGTATGGTTGGGACGTGGTGGTGCTTGTCGCCGGTGGGCCTGAGGGTGTCAGTTCGTGAGGGAGGTGGGCAGGGTTGGGGGAAGACGGTGTAGGGTGGAGGGGTGATGGTGATGGTCATCGGGAAGCCTGCAGGAGCCAAATCCAAGAGGGAGAGCGTGTCCTGCCGCCCGTCCTGGTGTGCCGCGTAGGCACATTGGGGGTTTGCATGGAGCAGCAGGACCTTCTCGATGAGGAGGGCGGTTTTATGGCTCCTCGCATGCTTCCGAAGAAGGACGGGCCCCGGAACGGTCAGCCAGGACGGAAGCGAGACCCCGGAGGTGGACTTCCTGTGGAAGGCAAACATACATTCATAAGGAGTCTCTGGTTTAGTGGCTTTACATAGGAGCGACCAGATGGAGTGAAGCGAATCGGGGAGGACCTCCTGCCAGTGGGAGACTTTTCGACCGTAGGGCCAGAAGGATGGCCTTCCAGACCGCCGCGTTCTCCTTCTCCACCTGTCTGTTTCCCCGGGGGTTATAGCTGGCCGTCCTGCTGGAGGCGATGCCTTTGCTGAGCACGAACTGACGCAACTCGTTGCTCATAAAAGGAGGAGGAGCCCCGATCACTGTGGATGTAGGCGGGGAACCCGAACAGGGTGAAAAGACGGCAGGGCCTTGATAATGGAGGCAGAGGCCATGTCAGAGCAGGGGATGGTGAAGAGGAATCTGGAGTACTTATCAATAATGTTGAGGAAGTACACGTTACGGTCAGTGGAGGGGAGGGGCCCTTTGAAGTCCATGCTGAGGCGCTCAAAGTGGTGGGAGGTCCGACCCATCGCTCTCCACTTGGAATGGGATGGATTCGTCCACAGCATGCATCGCGGCTTTCGCAATATCTGCTTTGATGCGATTGAAGGCCAGTCGGGCCTCAGCCGTCAGGGGAAAAATGGTGGATCTGATCAGTGGACAGGCCTTGCCTGCATAGTTGGGGACCCACTGGGCGTAGTAAGAGACGAACCCCAGGCATCTCTTCAGGGCCTTGGGGCAGTGGGGATGGGGGAGTTCCAGGAAGGGGCGCATGCGGTCGGGGTCGGGCCCTAGGACTCCGTGTTCCACAACGTAGCCAAGGATGGCTAGGTAGGTTGTGCGGAAGACGCATTTCTCTCTAGGTTAGGTTCAGGAGTTTAGCGGTGTGGAGGAAGCGCCGGAGGTTCTCATCATGGTCCTGCTGGTCATGGCCGCAGATGGTGACGTTGTCTAGGTACAGGAACGTGGCCCGCAGCCCGTAGTGGTCAACCATTCGGTCCATTTCCCTTAGGAAGACCAAGACCCCACTGGTGACGCCGAAGGGAACCCTGAGGAAGTGATAGAGGCGGCCTTCTGCCTCGAAGGCAGTGTATTGGCGGTCCTCTGGTCAGATAGGGAGCTGGTGGTACGCAGACTTCAAGTCGACTGTAGAGAAGACTCAATGCTGCGCAATCTGATTGACCATGTCAGATATGCGGGGGAGAGGGGTACGCATCGAGCTGCGTGTACCGGTTAATGGTCTGGCTATAATTGATGACCATCCGGTGCTTCTCCCCAGTCTTGACGACTACCACTTGGGCTCTCCAGGGGCTGTTACTACCTCAATGATCCCTTCTCGGAGGAGTCACTGGACCTCCGAACTGATAAAGGCCCTGTCCTGGGCACTGTAGCGTCTGCTTCTGGTAGCGACGGGCTTACAGTCCGGGGTGAGGTTTGCAAAGAGGGAGCATGGGGAAACCCAAATGGTCGCGAGGCTACAGACAGTGAGGGGGGGGGGGGCAGGGGTCCGTGTGAACTTTAAGACAAGGCTCTGGAGATGGCATTGGAAGTCAAGCACCAGTAAGACCATAAGACCATAAGACATAGGAGCGGAAGTAAGGCCATTCGGCCCATCGAGTCCACTCCACCATTCAATCATGGTTGATTTCAACTCCATTTACCCGCTCTCTCCCCATAGCCCTTAATTCCTCGAGAAATCAAGAATTTATCAATTTCTGTCTTAAAGACACTCAAGTCCCGGCCTCCACCGCCCTCTGTGGCAATGAATTCCACAGACCTACCACTCTCTGGCTGAAGAAATTTCTCCTCATCTCTGTTCTAAAGTGACTCCCTTTTATTCTAAGGCTGTGCCCCCGCGTCCTAGTCTCCCCTGCTAATGGAAACAACTTCCCTACGTCCATCCTATCCAAGCCATTCATTATCTTGTACGTTTCTATTAGATCTCCCCTCAACCTCCTAAACTCCAATGAATATAATCCCACGATCCTCAGACGTTCATCGTATGTTAGGCCTACCATTCCTGGGATCATCCATGTGAATCTCCGCTGGACCCGCTCCAGTGCAGGTATGTCCTTCCTGAGGTGTGGGGCCCAAAATTGCTCACAGTATTCTAAATGGGGCCTAACTAGTGCTTTATAAAGCCTCAGAAGTACATCCCTGCTTTTATATTCCAAGCCACTTGAGATAAATGACAACATTACATTTGCTTTCTTAATTACGGACTCAACCTGCAAGTTTACCTTTAGAGAATCCTGGACTAGGACTCCCAAGTCCCTTTGCACTTTAGCATTATGAATTTTGTCACCGTTTAGAAAAAAGTCCATGCCTCTATTCTTTTTTCCAAAGTGCAAGACCTCGCACTTGCCCACGTTGAATTTCATCAGCCACTTCTTGGACCATTCTCCTAAACTGTCTAAATCTTTCTGCAGCCTCCCCACCTCCTCAATACTACCTGCCCCTCCACCTATCTTTGTATCATCGGCAAACTTGGCCAGAATGCCCCCAGTCCCGTCATCTAGATCGTTAATATAAAGAGAACAGCTGTGGCCCCAACACTGAACCCTGCGGGACACCACTTGTCACCGGTTGCCATTCCGAAAAAGAACCTTTTATCCCAACTCTCTGCCTTCTGTCTGACAGCCAATCGTCAATCCATGTTAGTACCTTGCCTCGAATACCATGGGCCCTTATTTTACTCAGCAGTCTCCCGTGAGGCACCTTGTCAAAGGCCTTTTGGAAGTCAAGATAGATAACATCCATTGGCTCTCCTTGGCCTAACCTATTTGTTATCTCTTCAAAGAACTCTAACAGGTTTGTCAGGCACGACCTCCCCTTACTAAATCCATGCTGACTTGTCCTAATCCGACCCTGCACTTCCAAGAATTTAGAAATCTCATCCTTAACGATGGATTCTAGAATTGTGCCAACAACCGAGGTTAGGCTAATTGGCCTATAATTTTCCATCTTTTTTCGTGTTCCCTTCTTGAACAGGGGGGTTACAACAGCGATTTCCAATCCTCTGGGACTTTCCCTGATTCCAGTGACTTTTGAAAGATCATAACTAACGCCTCCACTATTTCTTCAGCTATCTCCTTTAGAACTCTAGGATGTAGCCCATCTGGGCCCGGAGATTTATCAATTTCAGACCTTTTAGTTTCTCTAGCACCTTCTCCTTGTGATGGCAACCATATTCAACTCTGGCCCCCTGACTTTCCTGAATTGTTGGGATATTACTCATGTCTTCCACTGTGAAGACGGACGCAAAGTACTTATTAAGTTCCTCAGCTATTTCCTTGTCTCCCATCACTAGATTACCAGCGTCATTTTGGAGCGGCCCAATGTCTACTTTTGCCTCCCGTTGTTTTTAATGTATTTAAAGAAACTTTTACTATCATTCCTAATGTTACTGGCTAGCCTACCTTCATATTTGATCCTCTCCTTCCTTATTTCTCTCTTTGTTATCCTCTGTTTGTTTTTGTAGCCTTCCCAATCTTCTGACTTCCCACTACTCTTTGCCACATTATAGGCCTCTCTTTTGCCTTGATGCATTCCCTGACTTCCTTTGTCAGCCATGGCTGCCTAATCCTCCCTCTGATAACCTTTCTTTTCTTTGGGATGAACCTCTGCACTGTGTCCTCAATTACTCCCAGAAACTCCTGCCATTGCTGTTCTACTGTCTTTCCCACTAGGCTCTGCTTCCAGTCCAGTAATAGGGCCGCGCAAAGATGGGGGAGGACGTAGAGCCTAACGTTGGTGTACTCTACACCTTGTACAGTAAGGGTCGCGACACAGTGCGTGGGATCCGGAAGCCAGGGAGATTTTCTGGTTCGCAGGTAGGATGGGGAGGGAGTAGCGCCTTACCGTATCTGGATGTATGAAGCTGTCTGTGCTCCCGGAGTTGAAAAGGCAGGTCGTCTTGTGCCCGTTGATCCGGACGGTCATCGTGGACTTCATGAGGTGGTGCGGCCGGGACGAGGCGACTGTCGGAAGGCGGTTAGTAGGCTGGTCGGAGATAGCGTCGGCCAGCGTATGGTCGGGTGAGCTGGGCGCCCGGTAGGCTGCGGAGTGGTCCCAAGATGGCAGCCCTTGTGAGTCACGCGTAGCGGGTGGCATCTGCGATGGTGTCCAAGAGGGCGGCCCCCATGGGTCGCGCGTGGCGGGTGTCAGCGGTGATGGCGTCCAAGATGGTGGCCCTGGCGAGTCGCATGTGTCGGTCAAAATTAAAGATGGCGACCCACACAGGTCGCACATGGTGGGTGGCGCAGCAGCTGGGGGCGGCCCCAACAAGCAGCAGGCAGCGCTGCTGAGCCTAGAAGGCTTAGGGGGGGAAAATCAGGCCTGGCAGGCTTTTGCGAACTGGCCCTTCTTTCCGCAGCCGTTATAAGTTGCGTTCTGTGCCGGGCAGCGTTGTCGGGGGCGATTACTCTGGCCTCAGAAGTAGCACCTCAGGCCTCCGGCGTTGGCGGGCCACTGCACGGCGCAGGCTTGTGTCGCACCCAGGTCGGTTGATGGCTGCGCCCACGAGGGTACCGCGCGGTCGGAGGTGTAGGCCCCCATGTTCTGGCAGGCCACCTCCAGCGAGTTGGAGAGTTGTACTGTCTCTGGGAGACCGAGTGTCCCCCCTTCTAGTAGATGCTGGCAGATATAGTTAGAGTTCATGCCCGCGACATAAGCGTCTCTGATCAGCAGCTCCGTGTGCAGGGTAGCCAATGTCGCCTGGCAGTCACAGTTCCGGCAGAGGAAGCGCAGGGCATGCAGGAATTCTGCGAGTGATTCCCCAGGGCGCTGCCATCTCGTGGCAAGGAGGTGCCTAGCATATACCTGGTTAACAGATTTCACGTATTGTCCTTTTAGCAGCGTTACTGCTTCCGCGTACGAGGGGGCGTCCCTGATGAGGGGAAGGACCCTTGGGCTCACCCATGCATGGAAGACCTGCTTCTTCTGGAGGTCTGTGCGGTCTTCGTTGAAGGATGCGAGGTATGCCTCGAAGCAGCTTAGCCAGTGTTCAAACGTTTCTGTAGTGTCTTCTGCTTGTGGGTCCAGTTCCAAGCGATCAGGCTTGAGTGATGAGCTCACGTTGAGGAGTTTAGTGTATTAAATTGATACACCATCAATAACACATGATGAGTGATGAACGTAAATGAGGCTTTAATACACTAAACAGCAAGCCTCCTGCCTCTGGACCTGAACTGGGTCCGGAGGCAGAGACTTGCCACTTTTATACAGAAGCCCGAGGGGAGGAGCCACAGGCGGAGCTCACAATACATATACTGCAATAACGTGGTTTACCACAGCAAAGCCGATCCATTTTGGACTGTGGGAAGAAAATGGAACACCCGGAGGAAACCCACGCCGACATGGGCGAACCTGGGACCCTGGAGCTGTGAAGCAACAGTGCAAACCACTGTGCTACTGTGCCACCCCCGTTATGCTAAGGAAATGTTGCTTCATAACACTGTTGATGATCCCTTCCATTACTTTACTGATGATTGAGAGTAGACTGATAGGGCAGTAAATGGCCAGGTTGGATTTATCTTGCTTTTTGTGTTCAAGACATACTTGTGCAATTTTCCACATTGCCGGGTAGATGCCAGTCAAATTCCAGAGCACAAGTCTTTAGTACTACTGCTGGAGTATTGCCCGGGCCCATATCCTTTGCAATATCCAGTGTGTTCAGCCACATCTTGATGTCATGTGGGGCGAATTGAATTGACTGAAGACTGATATCTGCGATGTCTGGAGGAGACGGAGATGGATCATCCATTCGGCACTTCTGGCTGAAGATTATTGCGAATGCTTCCACTTTGTCTTTTGCACATATGTGCTGGGCTCCTCCATCCTTGTGGATGGGTATAGTCGTAGAGCCGCCTCCTCCAGTGAGTTGTTTAATTGTCCACCACCATTCACGACTGTATATGGCAGGACTGCAGAGATTAGGTCTGATCCGTTGGTCGTGGGATCGTTCAGCTCCGTCTATTAATACACAACACTAAAGCTTAGTGAATTATGCTTGACCCAGAATAGTACAACAAGTGAGTATTGGTAATTCCCTGCATTATTATAGTTTAATTTATTACATAATGACATTTTAAAGATCCGTTGACCTTTTCTAATATAATTAGTGCACAATGCTAACAAATGTGTTGCATGATAATATTGCATGTAAATTAATGAAAATGAATTTGTTAATGCATCTTTGTAATAAGCTTGTATTTCCTGACTCATGGGACCTATTTGTTTATGTATATTAGGGCCTCCCTTTCATCAGCTTTGTTTTCATTACCACAACAAAAATATCATATAGGTTTTATCAGCAAGGTTTAAAGAATATTACTACAGGAAAAATATTTCCAATGCGTCTTCCTTTACTTTCCTCTTACTGCTCTTTTGTTTAAAAAAAAGTTGTGTATTTGTAATGGATCAAATAATTCAGTATTATATTGTACCACATCCAGTAAAATGAGTTATTGTTCTTTGGTGTCATGCTTGGACTCAAAGAACACTGCACAGAAAAAGATGGAGTTCAGTATTATCCCCGTCTGTGTCAATCAAAAGGTATAATTTGAACAGTAAATCAGTAGGGGCAGAGAACACCAAAATAAATCACAACTTTCAATCAGCATATAAAAATGAAAAGGCTAATATACTCTATTACTCCTCTCAATTTTCTTCCTGATGAAAGTGAGTGCACCTGCTCCCCAAGAAAGGGAGCAGCTGTTAAGTACACAATTGCCATCTAGAATTTAGGAAAATTACACACCGTAATAGAATTGAGAGTATAGCTATGTTAGAATCCCTACATTAACCTGGGTGCTTAGAGACAAATGGTCCTTACGCTTTTGGAACATTCCTCGTGTCCTAGCTCATGAAATTAAAATCTGCTCTGTCTGATGGCTATGTGGATCTTCCTTTAAATTACACTTGACACCTTCAACTCAGTTACTGATATGTACAGGCTTACAACATGAACATTTCCACAATTCAGCCAAAGAGCTTATATGTGGCTGACGTGAAAAATCAGAAAGAAGCTGCTCTTCTAAGATAGAGGTTAAAACATATTGTTTGGCCAGAATAGAGGGAACTTTGCGTATTGACCACCTTTCTACCAGCCTGGGTGCGTTCAATAATGACAATGAATGATCAAATAGAAACACAATCATTTCATAGCATTTTTCGGCTTGACTGGTGCAAAAACCCAGATCTTCAATTTCTAAAGCAGTTTGCTCACTCTGGCGTCAAGAGGTCATTCTGGAACCTCTCCAATTTGTTTTAAATGCACATTCTAATGTTTTGAGTATCAATATAATGGATCCTACCCTAAATGTGATCAGAACGTAGTCCAACATTTGCTGATGACTGGTTCTTGTTTCACTTATTCTTCTGCAATGCAGCAGCAGAGAATAATTTACCCTTTATTTGGTTTTCCAAGATACTTGGTTTCAATGGGATTCATCTTCGTGGCAGAATTCACAATGCAGAGAGGCTTTGTCACTTTCAAACCTGCTTTGCAAGCTGTATATGATCTCCGTGGTCACTGAAGAGGCACTGTTTACATTTTCATTTCAGATTTTCAGCATCTGCAATATTTTGCTTTTGTACATTCCTTCCAGGAATGCACATCTTGAAGAAATCTTGTTCTTCTTCCCAAACAGATTTCTGTTTGTCTCTTTTAATTTGATAGCATGTTTCCCATCTAATTTGACTTGGCATCTACTAAAACTCACTTTCAAAGCCATATATCTCTTTGCTCAGCAACTGGCTCCAGCTCCAACATATTCTACATAGATTCTGACTGAAATTTCATCCTTCATGTTTTGGATCTGCCCATGGTTAAAGATATCTCCAAGATGTTCAGCATTTCTTGAATTGCTGCTCTTGCTGCATCCTGAGCTTCATGCTCAATGATATGCACCACTGCATGCATGCTTTCAACCTCTCTCTTTAGAAAGACGAACTCAACATCTCAAACCTGTGCTGGTCCTCAGTTTTATTCCATTCTCCAATTTAACTAAGAATTTTATTTAGTCCTTTCAGATCTCAAGAATAACAACTTTCAACAACTTTTAGATACCAATACCCTTCTAGCTCCTTCTTCCTAATCTCTTTCCCCTGATCCAAACTATGGTTTCATTGTCCCATATCATCTTCCCCTCGCCAAGTCAAATGATCAGACCTCAGCCAAAGCCTCGGCTCTCTTTATACCTACCTCAATAAAATTTGAGCTCAGCACGATACTGAGCCCTTATTCCATTGCTTTCAATTCCACACTCTCTTCTTTGGCCCCAAAGGGGAGCCCCCTCCCACTCCATCAACTCCTTGTATATCTCCAAACTCCTCCCCTCTCCAACCCTAGTTTTTAACATCACCTTATCCTGTAGTCTCCTCAGGAGGAGGCGAGGAAAGCTAGGAACCTGCCTTCATATAAAGTCCCGGACCTGCAGTTATTGAAACCCATTCCCGCCCGGTAGCTCAAACTCCTCCTCTCATGCCTTCCAGGTCAGAAAGCCCACCTGGATAAACAAATCCCCAAATCTATTGATCCCTACCTGCTGCCACCTCCTGAAGCCCCCATCCAGCCTCCCCAGGTCAAATTGGATATTGTTACAAATCGGAGACCACACTGACACCCCTCCAATCTCGTGTGCTTCCATTGCCCCCACACCCTTAGAGCTGCCGTAGAGTACTGAGCTGGCGAGAACGGCAGGGGCGCCGTCAGTAAAGCCTCCAAACTCGTACCCTTGCAGGATGCCGCTTCCACTCACTCCCAGGCCGACCCCTCCTCCACTACCCACTTCCTGACCATCGATATGTTGGCCGCCCAGTAATAATTAATAAAGCTCGGGAGGGCCAGGCCTCCCTCTCCGCGACCCCGCTCCAGGAGTGCCCACAAAGAGGATTTATTAATAAACACGTGGAAAAGATAACTAAGGAACTACAGTACAGATGATGGCTATTAAATGAATTCCGTGAATTCACCTGGAGGTATTCTAAGTGCGACTACCTTCTTGTACGTCTTACTACCAACTGGCGAGTGTGTTGAGTCATGTGACAGATCTCTATTCCCACCAGCTGATTAGCGGTCGCGTTGCTAACTATATGCATAACTGTGCATAAGCATACCACTACAGAAGGGTCTCCTCCTCCTCCTCCTCTTTCTGTAGGACACCCTATCTTACCCACACTGCCAGAGAATTGTCAGTGAACCATGGAGTCATCGTGGATTTTGCTTCTACCATGACAACAGCAAAATTCATCTGTGGCTTTCTGTTGAGGATGCAGGTGGAGTCACTGGTAATTAGATGTTGGAGGGGTCAACGGCAGCTGGATGCATCAGGGCGCAGCTGCTGGTTGCCCTTTAAACATCGAGCCAGCATTTCTTTCGTCATCAAGTGACAATGCAAGTTCAACATCAAAGCCCATTCCAGCTGCTGAGTGATCATCCACCCTAGCTGGTGCGGGATTTCTACTTGAACGGGAGACAGAATTGGATGGCTGTTGCACCTGCTTCTGGTTTTGCCTTCTCCTTCTCACCATGTCCTGTACATTCCTGGCAAGTGATTCAATTTAGTACTACTTTCAATTTGATATGCTGTATTTGTTACGACCCTGCGGTCAATTCCAGCCCCACAGGCTCCTGAGTCATTAAGCAAGTGAATTAACCAATAATGCTTATAAAAACTCCCCAAATCCGTGGCCCTTGGCTGCCTAATAATTACAGTTACCAGGTTTATAAGTTCAAACACAATTACTGTTTATTTATAACAGGAATAAAGATTAAATTTGCAGCAATTATAATTGGATAACACGCTAGCCTACTATCCCTTTAACTGCCCCACTCGCTACCCACGCAGAAGACAGACAAACAGAGGGGTAGAAAGAGGTAAAAACAATAAGGATTAAAGTCAAAAGATAAGAGACTTTGCTTCAGATGACGTTTCTTCAGTAGGCTTTCCTGACAGCTTGCTGGTTAATCAAAGCCTCTGATTTACAGCCTGTAATGATCTTCGCTGTAGGTTGGAAATACTCACAGCTTTTACTGGAGGCCCCTTCACGTCACATCAGATCTGCTTTTAGTTCACAGTTTATTTCCAGGCCTCTTCCTTTCTTAACACTTTATCTCATATCAAACTGTGCCTTCAGCAAGTCATTGCAATTCCAAGAGAATGGCACCCAGACCTAATGGTGAATGAGAAAGAGTCCTCGCAGTGGCCATATAGAGAGAGTTTAGCTGGATCTCCATCCCAGCTGCAGACTCCAAAGTAAAACTAAAATGGAACCTTATGGCACTGAGAAAAATTCCAGAAGGCTAATTTCCAATCACTACTTGTTATCGGACAGGTTACAGTCTTCTGGGCCAATCATCACTGGGGCCAACCAATCTTCCATCACCAGTCTAAAACAGCAACGTTTTTTGCTTGAATTAAAGGCACTGGCCACTTTCCTTGAAGACGGATGCCCATAAATCATCCATGGATCAAAAATATAACAGCAGAAACAAAAGTGGAAAGAAGGCAATAAACGCCAACAGGAAGGACCCTTATACATTCACTACTCAATGAAGTCACAGTAAGAAGACCAAGCACAGGTTGAATGATCACTTTGTGGAACACCTTCATTCAGTCCACAAGCATGACCCCAAGTTTGCTATCATGTCATTCTAATTCTCCACCACACTCCTAATCTCACTCTGACCTCAGTTTCCTACACTGTTCCAATGAAGCTATGTAAGCTTGAGGAACAGCATTTTGTCTTTTTATCCGGCATCTTACAATGTGGCTCAGTGGGTAGTATTCTCGCCTTTGAGTCATAAGGTTCTGGGTTTCATTTCAACTGCAAAGATGAGCACAAGAATCTAGCCTGGTACTCCACTGTTGGAGGTGCGTTCTTTCGGATGAGACATTAAATCGAGGCTCTATCTTGCATGGATGTAAAAGATCCAACGGTACTATTTCAAAGAAGAACAGGTGGGTTATCCCTGGTGTCCTGGCCAATATTTATCTCCCAATCAAGAACACAAGGTTACCTTGTCATTATCGCATAGCTGCTTGTGGGAGGTTGCTATCTGCAAATTCGTTGCCATGTTTCCTACAAAAGTGACTGTACTTAATTAGTTGTAAAGCACTTTGAGATGTCTGGTGGTTGGAAAAAGTGCTCTTTAAAAGCAAGTTATTTTCAGTAATTTTCTGGACTTGGCACACCAATGTCTGATCATAACCAATGCCCCCGATTCTTCAGGTAACAGCTTTTAGTATTGATGTTTTTCCATTTAATCTCCCTTCAGACCTTTATTTGTTTATTTTGTCCCATTATTATCCCCTTTTGCCTTACACCATCATTCCTTCGATCATTTAATCTCACCCACATTCCACCCTACCACAGATTTCTCTTTTGTTCTTCCCTCTTCCTTAAATGTGGTACATCTTTAACATTTTCATGTTCTGATTAAAGGCCGTAAAACTGAAATGTTAATTGTTTCTTTCTCTACCAATGCTTACTGCCTGATCAGCTAAGTATTACCAGATTTTTGTTTTATTTCATTTTCATGTTGTCTTTTTGGACTCAACAAATTTCAAAATTTCTTAACTGGGAAAACCCAGTCAAGATTGGAAAGTGCTCCTTCCTCTCTTAACTTCTCAAAACTAAAGACGGGAGAGAATACCCCCAAAATAGATGGTATTGTACAGTGTGGTGATATGCATCACTGTAAATACACAGGGGGTTAATGTAAATGCACAACAACCGAGTAAACACTAGAGGGAGCACCAGAGACATCATGACATGCTGACATACAGCTGATGAACACATAGAATACGACACGACCAATGGGCAGTCAAAACACCCAGAGGTGACACTACCATAAGGGGGCAACCCATATAAAAGGTCAGGGCACACATGCTCTTTCTCTTTCCACAGGCGACACTCAGAGAAGGACAGGGGCAGATCAGAAGCATCACACCTGCCGCATGGCTTAGAGCAGACTGGTTAGTTAGACTGAGTTACTGTAGCAAGATTAGCAGGAGAGTCGAACTCAAGCAGGAGAATTGTTAACTGTTCAATAAATGTGTTAAACCTATCTCCAAGTCTGAACCTTCATTTGTCAGAGAATACATCAAGGAAGCAGCTTGTACTACATGAAGAAGCATAACACAACATGGTACCAGTAGTGCCCCTGTTGAATCTATATAGTTCAACTCAAGATCCGTGACTACCAGCAACAGCACCCAGGCATGATGTTCGAGATTCCGGTTCCTCAGCAGCTCAGGTACCACGGTAACCTCAGTGCCAACTGCCGTGCATTCAAGCAGAGATTTGAGATTTACATGGCAGCATCCGACCTAGATGGCATGGCCGATGCTGAGAAGATAAAGCTTCTACTCAACATTGCGGGTGAAAGTGCAACAGAAATCTTTAACTCCTTCAGGTACTCCAAAGGGCAAGACAAGAGAGACTTCCAGACAGTCCTGGACAAGTTTGAAAACTATTGTGAGGTGAACACAAAAAAAAATGGTAAAACTGGAGCCTATACTCACCACAAGGTACAGGTAGGCTTGTTGCATAAGCAAACAGCAGTTTTGATTGGCAGCCATCTTGCGAAAGGAGCCGCACATGCACAGTTCCCAGAAGACGCGAACCGACAAAACAGTGTTTTGCGAAAGAGCGCACAGGACAGGAAAAGCGATCTGCGCATGCGCAATCCATTCCTACGCTCAACATCCCAAGCGTCATGACATCAGAGGCCCTGGACCATGCCTACTTAAAGGGGAAATGCCTGAAAATAAGGGGAAAAAATGTTAATGCTGTAAAACACAATTCTTTCACCTGGAACGACAGCACAATGCCTGAACTTCGACCAGTAGCTGAAAGTAACCTCCGCAGAACCCTGCAACAAGCAGTTAGCACTGCCCAAAGAAATGACTTGGTCCTTGATGACTACAACTCAGATGTTGATTTCTTCTTTGATCATTGCAAGCACAATGACAGCTCCGACACAGGAAGTGATGAAATGGTCCTTGAAGACTATGACTCAGACGATGATTTCATCATTGGACATGGCGACCTCAGTACCAAATCCGAACCGCAACGAGATGTGTTGTACAGTGAAGAATCCGACACAGACATGGACAAGTTCTTTGGATTTGAGGATCTTCAGCCCAGCACAGATGACATTCTAACCCAGAAGTACAGGATTCTGCTGTGGCCAGACGCCAAGAGACAGAGAGGTACAAGCCCGCAGAGAACGGCCTGACGCCAGGAGACAGAGAGAGGTCCAAGCCCACAGAGAGTGGCCTGACGCCAAACCAGTGGTCTACGCACCATGAAGAGTCCCCGACTCCACACAGAGAGTGGTCCACGCATCACAAAGAGTCCCCGACTCCATACAGAAAGCGATGACAGACTCCACAGTGAGACCACTGCACGTCTCCACACAGAGAACACAGAAAGACTCCACAGCGAGACCAATGCATGACTCTACACAGGGAACTATGCGAGACTCCACAGAGAGAGCGATACAAGCCTCCACAGCGAGCTCGTTGACAGACTCTACGATGGAACCAACACAAGACTCCAGAGTGCAGTCTTTGCATGAACAAGACCACGAAGGTCTAGCAACCTTATCTGAGCAACCAGCAACAGGCGATGCAAGTCTGCCACCCTCGAGGGCACAGCAAGACGACTATGACAGTCTACCACACTCACGTGAACAATAAAAAGACTATGACAGTCTACCCAGCTCATCTAACCGACAAGAAGGCACTGAAGGTCTACCCACTGTATGTGTGACAAGTGACAAAGGTTTCACAATTCCCATACAAGATGTGCAACATCTCAGCGAGACTGACAGACCTCAGCTAGTATGTACAGAGGCACTCGACAATCAAAGTGAGGTTACTAGCGACTCCAGTGACACTCCAAACTCATCCAATCGAGCCGCTCCATAAAAAAATGCATTCCTGAATGTTTTGATTCCGGACGGGGAGCATCAAGACACCTCAGTAGATTCAAGTGACCTCAGAGGATTCAAGTGAACCTGAAATGACTCCGGACGGGGAGTGTCAAGAAACCACAGCTGATTCAGGTGAACCAGACAGGGCTCCAGACGGGGAGCATCGACAAGCCAAAGATGATTCCAGTGAACTGGACATGACTCCAGACAGGGAGCGCCGAGGAATCAGAGACGGCACGCTCAATGAAACAGCAGATGCCACAAAGGACACTGACACAAGTAACTTTGTGAAGGACTCGCATTATCCACTTGGGGTGGTCACTGAGCGCAACAAACACAACAACACCGACAAGAACAAGAAGCGTACCAAAGGCACCAACGTCAACATGTACGACAAAAACAACAACACTGGAACAACGACTGGTACGACATGGTACAACTCTGCAAATGCAGGACAATGTAACAGCACAGCTCCTAACACTGGCAAGCGTACAGCCATTCCATGGCATGACAGCAAATCTTAAGTTTGCTCCACTATAAACAAGCAAACCAGCTTTCAAGGCAGATGACATACTGCATCAATATCGCAATCACACAAAACAGTCGAGGTCAGACAACACAGATGACATACTGCATCGCTACCACAAGCATAGAAAAAAAGAGTCCAATTCAGACAGCGAAGTGATTTGTCCATTTGCACATCTACTGATGACTTCTTGGTTCCTTAAGCACAGGGACACTGACGCCGTTCACAAGGAAATGACATTAACATCGACACTTCAATTACAAAACAAGAAAGCCACTCGACAGTATAAATTCATTAACTTTGGACTCATAACTATTATTTGGTATTGTATAATCCTCAAAGTCATCATGACTTGTACATGTCATCACTTATCTACCTATTTTGTTCAATTTTCTTTAACAAAGTACAGAAAATATGTAACATGAAAAAGGGGGATGTGGTGATATGCATCACTGTAAATACAAGGGGTTAATGTAAATACAACTGAGTAAACACTAGAAGGAACACCAGAGACATCATGACATGCAGACATACAGCTAATGAACACATAGAATAAGACACGACCAATGGGCAGTCAAGACACCCAGAGGTGACACTACCACAAGGGGGCAACCCATATGAAAGGACAGGGCACACATGCTCTTTCTCTTTCCACAGGCGACACTCAGAGAGAAGGACAGGGACAGATCGGAAGCATCACACCCACCGCATGGCTTAGAGCAGACTGGTTAGTTAGACTGAGTTACTGTAGCAAGATTAGCAGGAGAGTCGAACTCAAGTACGAGAATTGTTAACTGTTCAATAAATGTGTTAAACCTATCTCCAGGTCTGAACCTTCCTTTGTCAGAGCATACATCAAGGAAGCCGCTTATGCTACATGAAGAAGCATAACACAACATGCAGCTCCATAAAGATTTCCTTGTTTGGTCTTTTGTGGTTCCTGCTTGATTACTTTTCCTGGGGAATTTCTTCTTTGCTTCTGCCCAAAGGCAGGTCCACCCACAGCACCACGATCTCCACCACCAGTAGGGCAATGGAGTAGGTCCAAATCCAAATCCACCCCAGCCGGGTTGTCATTAATCTAACCCAGAGCCACCATCCAGCCAACTGAGCGATCAGTTCACCAAGGAATTGAAGTTGTCAAAACACGCACTTTTACATTCATATGGTAGCCTGGAGCTATGTATTCTGATGGTAAAGGTTCCAATTTATTGGCATCACGTGGCTAACCAGGAATCTCTTCCACTCTTACTGCCTGACATGGCTGTATGTTGGAAGGATTTACAACTTGACGTTCAACCTGTTTGAACGTGCTGTGAACACACCTTCCTTGGTCATCAAGTCCTGGGTCAGAGGCAGGGACGCTACTTCCTGCACCATAAGACCTTCCACTCGTTCTTGGGGCCACATCTAATTCAGAGACCTATTTTGAAGAAGGCTCAATCACAAATGACTCATGAACAATCTGCTGTTTAACGGAGAGCGCCACCTAAAGCAGCTTCAATGCCCTCTCCCTCCCTATTACCTCCCCTCGTGGTGAGTGAGCATCCTTTGGCCTTGGAGTCAGCTTGCCTTATTTAGTTATAGATGAGAAAGTTAAATCCGTGCCATTCTCCTCACTATGTTGCATGTGTTCTTTCGGACTAAAGCAACATCTGATCGTTGGCGAATGGGCTAATTTTGAGCAGATAAACTGTCTGGGGCGGGATGACCCAATTCAACTCTCCAATAGCGCATGCTCAGTGGCGGTGTTTCTGCTGGCGAGCGGGCGGTTCGGGGTTTCCATGGTGACCAGAGGCTAGGCCTAGCGCCTGCAACCGCCACTCGCCAGCAAACCATCGTTGTGATTTCTTGCGCTAGAGATGGTGGACGTGCTCTGTGGGGGTAGGAACCACATTTGAAACACGTTTCTCTTTCAACATTTTCAACTGACCTTGCATCATTTTAATCTCTGAAATTGGGAGCGAAGACTGCTGCATCCTGCCACGGTTTAAACTAGTTTTCGATCTAAGTAGATTGAAATCCTTTTCCAGGATGAGGTTGGTCAGCAGTGAGCAGACTGTGCTTACCCTTGCACTGTCCCTCGGCTCACCGTCTGCATTCACTGTTCCCAACTTTGCCATCGCGGTTTTATCCCGGCTGTTCCTCAACTACAAAGCACTTAATGTACTATTAAAATACTGCTAAATTGTTTTTTTTGGCTTCAACGATGATGTTCGAATAATAATGTCGATGTTTTGAGGCCCGAATTGAGTACAGTATTAGGGTTAGGGTTACAGTAGAGTACAGTATTGTTTCAGTGGTGTTATCGAGTTTATTCCTTTCTTAAAGTTACAAAGCCAATGTGCAAAGTGGACAGGGCAAGCCCTTAACCCATCTTATTGCTTGCTTCAAAAGCCAATTCAAATTGAATCCAATTCATGGTCCCCATGAGAGAGACAGACGAGATCCAAGCTGACAAGAAAAGACATTGTGTCTACCCGTGGGCTTGATCTGACGCATGATCTTAGCCAAAAGGCTGAGAAGCGATGGAGGAACACTTTTATGTTTTACTGCTGGGTATGGGATTTTCCTATGAGTGGATTGGAGATTGGTACTTCGTGGCACGCAACGATAACCCTTTCACTGTGATATTGTGTACTGGAGATTCTAGTTTGAATTTTAAATGTGAAACGGTGTGAAATAGGAGATAGAATGGAGCAGTTCAAGTCCATGTTCTATCACTGTCCACATTTCAAGACTGCTGTGTTTTCACTGTGGACTTGTTTTGATGGACGTATGGCGTGCCTCTGAATAATTTACAATTTACCCTCACAAAGCAAAATGAATTTTAAAAATGTAGTTGAATGAAAGACCTAATTCTAAACCTTCACAAAGTTATAATGCAGAGATTTTATAGTTTGAGCTATGTTCCTACCCCACAATCTGTTATGCTTTATATTTACTTGTAAAATGTTTTGTAATTTCTCAATATTGTAGTCCATGGGAAAGAATTATAACCACATGGCTTGAGTATAAATATGAATAATTGCAACCTAAGTTTAAACATGTGTAATGCAAGGGGACAAATAAGTAGAAGAAAATTCAAGGTTAAAGTGTCTCATTTCTCGGCAACGATTTAGTCACTCAAGGTTGTTTTGCCATTCAGTTATATTGTGGTTGAACTGGACTTCAGCTCCATTTACCCACTCTTGTTCCCTATCCTTTGATATTCGTACTCAATTCCAGATGACATTTTTCCCAATTTCACATTTCACAAGATTTGCAATTACATAATCCCGTTCTCATCTTCATGATGGCCTATAACCCCAAACAGCTAGTGAATTACTTTTAAACTGCAGTCACTATTGTTTGTGAGCAAATATGCCAACAAATTTATGCATAAACCCCCCCCCCCCCATCCCTGATTCCCTTCGCACAAAGTGCTATATCCAACTGATTATTGAAACCATACAATGATTTGGCCTGAACTACTTCCTGTTGTAAAGAATTCCACAGGCTCCCCACTCTCTGGGAGAAGAAATTTCTCTTCATTACTGTCCAAAATGGTCTACCCCGTATCCTCAGACTGTGACCTCTGGTTCTGGACCCTCCCACCATTGGGAACATCCTTCCTGCATCTATACTGTCTTGTTTTGATACATTTTTGAGATCCCCCCCCCCCTCATTGTTCTGAACTTCAGTGAATACATTCCTAACCGATTCAATTTCTCCCATACGTCCATCCTACCATCCCAGGAATCAGTCTTGCACTCCGGCAAGAACAGCCTTCCTCAGATAAGGAGACCAAAGCTGCCCACAATATTCCAGGCGTGGCCTCGTCATAATTGCAGCAAGACATCCCCGTTCCTGTACTCGAATCACCTCGCTATGAAGGTCAACATACCATTTGCCTACTTTACCACCTGCTGCACCTACATGCTTACCTTCAGCGACTGGTGTACGAGGACACCCAGGTCATGTTGCCTCTCCTAATTTACAACTATTCAGATAATAGTCTGCCTTCCTGTTTTTCCTACCAAAGAGGATAACTTCACATTTATCCAAATTATACTGCATCTGCTATTAACTTGCCCACTCACTCAACTTCTCCAAATCACACTGAAGGATCTCTGTTTTTTAATAAATATTTTATTCAGACATTTTCTCAAAAACAAATTGAAGCAGAAGTAAAATTATAGAACATTATAAATAATCAACAACCCTCGCTCCCCAATCATGCCCCCCTCCTCCCATCCTGCCTTCCCCATTTTTAACTCCCCCCTCCCCTTTTGCTGACTCCTCAATCCTCTTTAAAGAAGTCAATGAACAGCATCCATCTCCCATCAACCGACCCCCTCAAGACGAACTTGACCTTCTCCAGCCTCGGAAATTCTGCCAAGTCACTCACCCTCGCTTTCAGCAAAACATTGGCCTCTTTCACCCCCTGGACTCCCGGATCTTCTGACACTCCCAATATCACTACCTTTCGACTTTACCCCCCCCCACCCCCCCCACTCCTTTAGCTTTGGACATGCCCAAAACATGCGGACAAGATTCGTGGGCCTCTCTCACCTGTCCTCTACCCCTTCAAAAAACCTACTCATCCGTGCAGCTGGCATATGTGCCCTCTGCATTACTTTAAACTGAATGGCCTTGCACACAACGAGGCACTCACCCACTGCAGGGTCTCCTCCCATGTCCCGGCCTCCACCTGCCCACCCAGCTCCTCCTCCTATTTAAGCTTTATATCCCTCACCAGGCCCCCCCACTCAATCCATCAGCTCTTGTAGACCTCGGATACTTTCCCCTTCCCTATCTCCCCTTTCAACAGCACCTTGTCTTGCAATCCCAAGGGCGGCAACTGGGAAAGGACGGCACCTCTCTCTTCACAAAATCCTGAACCTGCAAGTACCTAAAACCTGAACCTGCAAGTACCTGAAACCATTCCCCCTGAGCAACTCATACTCTTCCTCCAGGTCCTCCAATTCACAAAACTGCCTCCTACAAACAGGTCCCCCGAATCGCTCAATCCTAGCCTGCTGCAACCCCTGAAACCTTGCATCCAGCCCCTGGTACAAACCTGTGATTATTACAGATTGGTGCCCACACCAAGGCACCCTCCAGTCCCAAATGTTGCCTCCACTGCCCCCACATCCACCACTGGGTTGCAGAGTACCTGGCCTGCGAGAACGTCAGAGACGCTGTTAACAATGCCCTCAAGCTCGTTCCCTAAAAAAAGCCAGCCCCTCCCCCACTATCCATTTCCTAACCATGGTGATGTTTACCACCCAGTAATAGTTCATTATATTCAGCAATGCTCCTCTCTATCAGCTCCGGCTTCTCTGAAACCCCAAATATGGCCACCAAAGGGTCCGGGTCCACTCCCTCCTCCACTATCCTGGCTAAGACCGCGAACACTCCCGCCCAGAATCTTCCCAGTTTTTCACAACCCCAAAACATGTGCGCATGATTTGCTGGCCCCCACCCACACCTCTCACACTCATCTGCTACCCCCTGAACGAACCCACTCATTCTCGCCCGAGTCATATGCACCCTGTGCATCACCTTAAACTATATCAGGCTCATCCTTGCACAAGAGGAGGTCCCGTTTACCCTTCGCAGTGCCTCATTCCATACTCGCCAATTGATCTCCATTCCCAACTCCACTTCCCATTTCTCCTTGATCTTCACCACCCGCTCGCTTCCCTGCTCCCACAGCCACATGTATATATCCCCAATTCTTCCCTCCCCTTCCACACCCGGAAGCAGCAGTCGCTCCAGCAGGGTGTATCCCGGCAATCTAGGGAACCCCTTCCAAACCTTTTGTGCAAAGTCCCTAACCTGTAGATACCTGAACTCACTAACCCTCTGCAGCTCTACCCTCTCCTTTAGCTCCTCCAGACTGGCGAACCCTTCCTCCAAATACAAATCCCTCACCTTGACCAGCCCCACTTCCCTCCACCTTCTGTTTCCACTATCCAACCCCCCCCGGCTCAAACCCATGATTCTCGCACAGCGGCGTTAGCACCGACATCCCTTCCCTCTAAAATATCTCCTCAGCTGATTCCATATCTTCACCGTGGACTGCACCACAGGGCTCCCTGAATACATACTCAGAGCCATTGGCAATGCTGCCATCACCATAGCCCTCAAACTAGACCCCTTACAAGATTCCTCCTCCATCCTAACCCACTCTACCCCTTCTCCTTCCCACCACCGCCGCACCTTGTCCACATTCGCCGGCCAATAATAATGAAGCAAGTTTGGCAACGCCAACCCCCCCTTCTGCCTCTGCCTCTGCAGCAGGGTCCTCCCCACCCTCGGCACCTTCCCCGCTCATACAAAGTCAGAGATGATTGTGTCCACTTTCCGAAAAAAGGCCTTTGGTATAAAGATTGGGAAAGCCTGAAAGATAAACAAGAACCTCGGCAGAATATTCATTTTCACCACTTGGATCCTCCCTGCCAACGTTAAGTGCAGTGTATCCCACCTCTTAAGATCCTCCCTGGCCTCCTCCACCAGCTTCGTTAAGTTCCACTTATGGAGTCCCGTCCATTCCCTCGCTACCTGAATCCCCGAGTACCTAAACCTATCCCTCGCTACCGTAAATGGCATCCCCCCTAAATTAGCCCGTTGTGCCAGCTCATTCACTGGGAATACCTCACTTTTCCCTACATTCAGCTTGTATCCCGAGAACCCTCCAAACCTCCCCAATAGGCCCATAATCCTTCCCATACTCTCCAATGGATCCGAAACATACAGCAAAGGTCATCGGCATCGAGCGACACCTGATGCTCCCCCTGTCCCTCATTATCCCCTGCCATTCTACCGACCCCCTGAGAGCTATCGCCAATGGCTCTATGGCCAGCCCAAACAGCAGCAGCAATAGCGGGCACCCCTGCCTCGTACCCCTGTGTAAGTCAAAGCTTTGTGAGCTCATATCATTCGTCCTCACCCTCGCTCTTGGCGCCACATACAGCAAATGCACCCATGCCGCAAATCTCGGCCCAAACCCAAACCTTCCCAAAACTTCGAACAAGTACCGTTGCTCCACCCGATCAAATGCTTTCTCCGCGTCCATGGACACCACTACCTCCGGTACCAGAGCTGTCGACGGATTCATCACCACATTCAACAGTCGTCTTATATTACTCGCGAGCTGCCTGCCCTTCACGAAGCCTGTTCGATCTTCTGCAACCACCCCCGGGACACAATCCTCCATCCTCCCCGCCAACAACTTAGCCAATACTTTCACATCCATGTTCAATAGTGATATGGGTCTATACGACCCACATTCCTCCGGATCCTTCCCTTTTTTTGGGGGCTAGTGTGATTACTGCCTGCTTCAACATCTCCGGCAACTCCCCCTTCTCCAGTGCTTCATTAAACTCACCCAACAGATGTAGTGCCAGGTCCGCCGCAAATTCCTTATACAATTCTGCCTGGTACCCATCCGGCCCAGGGGCCTTCCCCGACTTCATACCCCTGATACTATCCAGCACCTCCCTCAGCCCCAGGGGCTCCTCCAACGCCTGCCTCTTTGCTTCCTCCACCTGGGGAAATTACAGCTCGTCCAGAAACCACCCCATGTCTCCCTCCTCTCCTGGGTATGCCTCATAAAGTCCCTGGTAATACTCTCTAAATGCCTCATTTATCTTCCTTGGCTCTGACACCACATCCCCAGCCCGGATCTTCAATATTTCCCTGGACGCAGCCTGCCTCTGCAGCTGGTGCGCCAGCATGCGGCTCGCCTTCTCCCCATACTCATATTGCACCCCTCTTGCCCTCCGCAGTTGCCCTACAGCCCTCCCCATTGTCAGCCTGTCAAATTGCTC
This sequence comes from Scyliorhinus canicula, assembly GCF_902713615.1. Classification (NCBI taxonomy): domain Eukaryota; kingdom Metazoa; phylum Chordata; class Chondrichthyes; order Carcharhiniformes; family Scyliorhinidae; genus Scyliorhinus; species Scyliorhinus canicula. Next base: position 104,206,240 of record NC_052158.1, read on the forward strand.
CTGCAACTTTTTCCTCCTCGCCAATCCCTCCACGGTGGGCACCCTCGAATATTCCCTGTCCACCTCCATTATCTCGCTCACTAGACGGTCATGTTCCGCCCTCCTTTCCTTATTCGCATGAACCGTAAATGAGATAATTTCTCCCTGGACCACTGTCTTCAGTGCTTCCCAAACAAATGCCCTCCAACACCTCCCCATTCTGATTGAACTCTACATAATCCCTAATCGCCAGCCGCACCTTATCACAAAAACCTCCAACAATCCCGAGTCACACCTCCACCCCGGCCTCTGCTCTCGTCCCGTACTGAACTGAATATCCAGCCAGTGGGGTGCATGGTCCGAGATAACTATTCCTGCATACTCTGCCCCCTGCACCCCAACCAAAATCTCCCGACTCACTACAAAGTAATCAATCCTCGAATACACCTTAGAGACGTGTGAAAAGAAGGAATACTCCCTTCCCCCTGGGTTCTGAAAGCGCCCTGGATCCACCATACCCATCCTCTCCATAACCCCCCCCCCAGCTCCCGTGCCATTTGTACCCTACCCATCGACCTGGGGCTCGATCTATCCACCCTCGGCTCCAGGACACAGTTAAAATCTCCTCCCATGATCAACTGGTACGTGGCCAAATCCGGGATTGCAACCCCCTCATTAAACCCACATCATCCCAATTTGGGGCATACACATTTACCAACACTACCGGTGTCCCTTCCAATACCCCACTCACAATCACATATCTCCCACCTGGATCCCTCACCTCCTTCGTGTCGGAGCGGTTTCAAGACCTGTGTATTGAGTCAGCTTCCACGTAGGATTATTCCCTGTGGCACAGCTCAGTACAGAGAGAAACAAAAATACCACAACTTGGACAAAATGGCTATTTAATCAAGCTTGTTACATGTACATGGAGAACAGACTGGATATCAGCCAAGACCTGTTCTACCGAACAAGGAGTCGAGCACAGTAATTATACAACGTTCAAAAATCAATAGCCCACCCCAGTTGAACGCAATCCAATCCCTGAAGCTGCTTCTTTTAAACTTATCCAATAGAATTGCAAGCAGTGTTTAAACTTCACCCAGTAGAGTTGCAAGCAGCGCATGATTGATCATCATCCTAACAGCTGCTTACAATCCCAGCAGCTTGCTGACTGCTTGTGAGAAACAGAACCACAGATGTCTGAAGTAATGCCCTTTTGGTCAAGTGAGCTATCCTAAATCCCATTTGAGTACTTATTACTGCTATGTCCTAAAAATATATGTTTAATGGTTAACAATGATTACTCAGTCCTATAATTAATCTCAATCCTTAATAAAATAACTTATGTAAACCTACTCATGCTAACGATTCAGTTTTAAGAGATATCATCGCTGAACCCCCCCACCCCCTCACTTCGCACTCACAAATCCCATTTTATTGCTCATAAAAATCGCCACACTCCTCGATTTCAAATCAAACCCCGAGTGAAAAACCTGCCCGACCAACCCCTTCCTAATCTAGCCTGGTCCTTCACATGGAGGTGTGTCTCCTGCAAAAAGACAACGCCTGCTTTCAAGCTCCTGAGGTGCGCGAACTCCCGCAAACTTTTAACCCATTCAGTCACCGGACGTTCCACGTTACCAACCTTACCGGAGGCTTGCGCCTCCAAACCCCTCTACCGTCCTTCATCTTCCCCACTTAATTCCTGCCCCTTTAATTCCACTCTGTACCTAGCCCAACTCTGATGGCCCCTTTCTTCGCCCTTGACCATGTCATCTCTCACCCCCTGCCGCTTCGCAGAAACCAATGCCCCCCACTTTTCCCCTTCCCCTTCTCCCCCACTTCCCCTTTCCCACCTCCCCCGACCACCCCTCTTGGCCTTCTCCCCCACATCCTAATGACCTCCTCCACCCTCTCTCTCTCCCCCTCCCCCCCACTCCTCAGCTCAAAGGCCTCCTGCTGACCTTACCCTCCCCCACCCAAACAAGGACTTTTCCTGAACTTCAGGTAGCCTTCTCCAAAAGCAAACAAACAGATGTTAAACACAAACAGTCCCATAAAACAGAAGGGGGGATGGGAACATCCATCCCCACATAAACATTTCACCCCTACAACTCCTTACATAGGGCGGAATTCTCCGCTCCCGCGCGGCATCGGGAAGGCCGTCGTGAACTCGGCCGAGTTTCACGACGGCCTCGGAGGCCGCTCCTCGCACCCTATTCACACCCCCCCCCCCCCCCCACCCCCCACCCCAGGGGGCTAGGAGCGGCGCTCTGTAAATCTCGGCCACCGGGCCTTGACGCTTGAGTCAAGGCTGCGAGCCGAGAATGACGCGACGGCAGCACCTAAGTGACGTCAGCCACGCATGCGCAGGTTGGCCGGCTCCAACCCGCGCATGCGCGGCTGACGTCACGACGGCTGCCGGCCCCAACCCGCGCATGCGCGGTTGCCGTCTTCCCCTCCGCTGCCCCGCAAGACGTGGCGGCTTGATCTTGCGGGGGAGGGGAAAGAGTGCGTCTCCTGGAGACGCCAGCCCGACGATCGGTGGGCACCAATCGCGGACCAGTCCCCTCCCAAGCACGGCCGTGGTGCTCACTCCTATCTCCGCCCCCCACAAGCCACAAACAAAACTTTGGCGCCACGTTCACGACGGCAGCGACCAGGTGTGGTTGCCGCCGTCGTGAACCGGTTGGGAACGTCAGGCTGCTTGGCCCATTCGGGCCCGGAGAATCGCCGGTCACCGTGAAAAACGGCGAGCGGCGATTTATCCGAGCGGGGGAATGGGAGAATCGCAGGGCGTGCCAGAACGACGCGTCGTGAGTCGCCCGGCCCTCCCGCGATTCTCCCACCCAGCGTGGCGAGCAGAGAATTGCGCCCATAGTGCCAGCACCCCAGTTCCCAAGCATTGTCCACTCAGTTCTCCCCCAGTTTATGCTCCTTAATGAAGTCTTCGGCTGCTTCTGGGGTCTCGAAATAATACTCCCTCCGAATGTCACCCATAATTTCGCCGGGTAGAGCACCCCAAACCTGATCTGCCGCCAGCACAGCACCGCCTTGGCCTTGTTGAAACCTGCCCGCCGTTTTGCCAACTCGGCTCCGATGTCCTGATAAATCCGGACTTTATTTCCCTCCCATTCGCAGCTACACTTCTCACTGGCCCACCGTAGAATTTTCTCTTTCTCCACAAATTTATGGAGTCTCATGATCACCTCCCACGGCAGCATCTTTGGTCTAGGCTTTTGCCTCAGAGACCTATGCGCTCGGTCCACTTCAGGTGCCTTATCTAGCATCCCTAATGCCACCAGTCCCGCCAACATCCTCGAGACGTACCTCGTAGCACTCACACCTTCCACTCCTTCAGGCAGGCCCACTAGTCGCAGGTTCTGGCTTCCTGAGGCATTCTCCTGCTCCTCCACCTTTTGCCCTCAGCATTTATAAAGGTCTCCTCGGAGCCCCACCTCCGCCTCCAGAGCCACCATACGATCGCTGTGGTCTGACATCACTCCTTCAATCTCCCGAATATGTGACCCCTGCGCCTCCAAACACCTCTCCATCCGCTCCAAAGTACTCTTCAGGGGTGCCACAGCTTCTGCAATGGCCTTTGCATGATCCTCGTGCATTTCTTTCAGCACCGGTCATCTTTACTATCTGCACCCGTCCCAACAGCGGCAACACAACCCACCACTTGAAATCCCCCTATATCTGTTCCACCAACCGAGTCACCTGAATGCCCAGGTATCTAAAACTCGTCCCCATTACCTTAAATGGCAGCTCCCCTAACCTCCTCTCCTGCCCTCTAGTCTCAATAAGGATCACTTTGCTCTTTCCCATGTTCAACTTGTACCCGGAGAACCGGCCAAAGCCATCCAAAATCCCCATAATACCCCCAATGCCACCCAGTGGTTCTGAAATATATAACAGCAGGTCGTCCGCGTACAGTTAAATCCTGTGCTTGATGCCCCCTTTCCCTCTTGCACAATCCCTTTCCAATCCCTCAAACTCTAAGCGCCATTGCCAATGGCTCTATAACCATAGCAAAAAGCAACAGGGAGAGCGGAGACCCCTGCCTTGTCCCGCGATTTCCAAAACTCACCCGGTTCATCCGCATTGTTGCGACGGGTGCCTTGTACAGCAACCGGACCCAGTCCACAAACTCCTGCACAAACCGCAGCACCTCCCAAATTTTCCCACGCCACCCATCAAAAGCCTTCTCCGCATCCATCATCACGCCTTCTCCGCATCCATCATCACTGCCACCTCCACCTCCTGCACCTTGGCGTCCACATTCAACAGCGATATAGGCCGGTATGAGCCACACTGATCCGGCTCCTTGTACTTTTTTAATATCAGGGAGATTGTTGCCTGCTGTGGGAGACAGTCAAGGCAGTGGCTCGGGGGGACATTTATTTCAATTTGGGTGCACAGGGAGAAGGCGGAACAAGCAGAGATGGCAAGGCTGGTGGAAGAGATTCTGAGGTAGACAGGAGGTATTCGGAGGTCCCGGAGGCAGGGCTGCTGAAGGAGAGGCTCCAGATGGTGTTTGGATCAGTGTCCACAGGGACGGCAGTGGGCAGTTGCAGAGGGCCAGGGGTGCAATATATGAGTATAGGGAGAAGGCGAGCCCATCAGCTGAGGAAGCAGGATGCGGCGCGGGAATTGGTGGAGTAAAGGATGAGACAGCATGGCAGCCGTGACCTAACTCTGAGCTCCACATACCACTGGATGGCGGACCTCACCCGCTGACACACCACCACATCCGCCAACAATCCCACATCTAAACTCCACTGCGGGCGATGCCCCCCTCCCCTTCTCGCAGTCCACTCGCAAATCCACCCAATGCTGTGCGTCGTTGGAGACCACTATCATTCAATACTCCGAGTCGACCCCCCCCAAAACCAGGCCTTATCAAGCACCAAAACATCAATCCAGTAGTACACCTGGTGCACATGGGAGAAATATGGGGTGGGGGGGTTGTGGGTGGGGGGGGGGGGGGTGGTGTGGGGGGGGTGGGGAGGGTGGGTGGGGGGGGTGGTGTGGGGGGGGGTGGGGAGGGTGGGGGGGGAGTGGTGTGGGGGGGGGTGGGGAGGGTGGGAGGGGGTGGGGAGGGTGGGAGGGGGGGGTGGGGGGGGGCGAGGGGGGAGGGGGGGTGGTGGGGGGGAGGGGGGGTGGTGGTGAGGTTGGGGGGTGGTGGGGCCAGTGGTGGGGGGTGGTGAGGCCAGTGGTGGGGGGGTGAGGGAGGGGGTGGTGAGGGGGAGGGGGGTGGTGAGGGGGAGGGGGGTGGTGAGGGGGAGGGGGGGTGGTGAGGGGGAGGGGGGTGGTGGGGGGAGGGGGGGGTGGAGGGGGGGGCTGGGGGGGGGGTTGGGGGTGGTGGGGTTGGGGGGTGGTGGGGTTGGGGGGTGGGGGTGGTGGGGCCAGTGGTGGGGGGTGGTGAGGGGGAGGGGGGTGGTGGGGGGAGGGGGGTGGTGGGGGGAGGGGGGTGGTGGGGGGGGGGTGCTGGTGGGGGGGGAGAGGGGGGGGCTGGTGGGGGGGTTGGGGGGTGGTGGGGCCAGTGGTGGGGGTGTGGAGGGGATGAGGGGGGAGGGGGGTGTGTGGTGGGGGGGGTGGTGGGGGTGTGTGGTGGAGTGGTGGGGGGTGTGTGGTGGAGGGGTTGGTGGGTGTGTGGTGGAGGGGTTTGGGGGGTGTGGTGGAGGGGTTGGGGGTGTGGTGGAGGGGTTGGGGGTTGGGGGGGTGTGGTGGAGGGGTTGGGGGTTGGTGGGGGGTGTGTAGTGGAGGGGTGGTGGGGTGTGGGGTGGGGGGGTGGTGGGGGGTGTGGTGGAGTGGTGGAGGGGTGGGGGGTGTGGTGGAGCGGTGGGGGTGGTGGTGGAGGGGATGGGGGGAGAGGATGGGGGGGAGAGGGGGTGTGTGGAGGGATGAGAGAGGGGTGTGGAGGGATGAGAGGGGGGTGTGGAGGGGCAGAGGGGGAGGTGAGGGGGCAGAGGGGGAGGCGGGGGGGCAGAGGGGGAGGCGGGGGGGCAGAGGGGGAGGCGGGGGGGGCAGAGGGGGAGGCGGGGGGGCAGAGGGGGAGGCGGGGGGCAGAGGGGGAGGGCAGAGGGGGAGGTGGGGGGGCAGAGGGGGAGACGGGTGGGCAGAGGGGGAGGGGGGGCAGTGGGTGGAGGGGGTGGGTGGAGAGTGCCGGGGTGAGGGGGGCATGAGTGCCGGGGTGAGGGGGCGAAGAGTACCGGGGTGAGGGAGGGTGAAGAATGCCGGGGTGAAGGGGGGGGGGGGGGGGGGAATAGTGCCGGGGTGAGGTGGGGGAAAATTGCCGGTGTGAGGTGGGGGGGGGAGAAGAGTGCCGGGGTGAGGGGGGGGGAAAGAGTGCGGGGGTGAGGGGAGGGGGAGGAAGAGTGCCGGGGGGAGGGGGGGAGGAAGAGTGCCGGGGTGAGGGAGGGGGGGAGGAAGAGTGCCGGGGTGAGGGGGGGGGAGGAAGAGTGCCGGGGTGAAGGGGGGGGAAGAGTGCCGGGGTGAGGGGGGGAACAGTGAGGGGGGGGAAGAGTGAGGGGGGGTGGAAGAGTGGCGGGGTGAGGGGGGGGGGAAGAGTACCGGGGTGAGGGGGGAAGAGTGTCGGGGTGAGGGGGGGGGGAAGAGTGCCGGGGTGAGGGGGCGAAGAGTACCGGGGTGAGGGAGGGTGAAGAGTGCCGGGGTGAAGGGGAGGGGGGGTGAAGAGTGCCGGGGTGAAGGGGGGGGGGGGTGAAGAGTGCCGGGGTGAGGGGGGGAGAGAAAGAGTGCCGGGTGAGGAGGGGGGGAAAGAGTGCCGGGGTGAGGGGGGGGGGGCAGAGTGCCGGGGTGAGGGGGGGGGGGGAAGAGTACCGGGGTGAGGGGGAAGAGTGTCGGGGTGAGGGGGGGGAAGAGTGCCGGGGTGAGGGGGCGAAGAGTACCGGGGTGAGGGAGGGTGAAGAGTGCCGGGGTGAAGGGGAGGGGGGGTGAAGAGTGCCGGGGTGAAGGGGGGGGGGGGTGAAGAGTGCTGGGGTGAGGGGGGGGGAGAGAAAGAGTGCCGGGGTGAGGAGGGGGGGAAGAGTGCCGGGGTGAGGGGGGGGGTGGGCAGAGTGCCGGGGTGAGGGGGGGGGAAGAGTGCCGGGGTGAGGGGGGAAAGAGTGCCGGGGCGAGGGGGGAGGAAGAGTGCTGGGGTGAGGGGGGGGGGGGGAACAGAGTGCTGGGATGAGGGGGGGAAAGAGTGCCGGGGTGAGGGGGGGGGAAAGAGTGCCGGGGTGAGGGGGGGAAAGAGTGCCGGGGTGAGGGGGGGGAAGAGTGCCGGGGTGAGGGGGAAAGAGTGCCGGGGTGAGGGGGGGGAAGAGTGCCGGGGTGAGGGGGGGGGGGAAGAGGGCCGGGGGGGGGGGGGGGAGGGAAAGTGCCGGGGTGGGGGGGGGAAGTGTCGGGGTGGGGGGGGGGGGGGGAGAGAGTGCCGAGGTAAGGGGGGGGGGTAAGAGTGCCGGGGTGAGGGGGGAGGGGAAGAGTGAGGGGGGGAAAGTGCCTGGGTGAGGGAGGGGGGAGAGTGCCGAGGTGAGGGGGGGAGGAAGAATGCCGGGGTGAGGGGGGGGTGGAAGAGTGCCGTGGTGACTGGGGGGGGGGGGGGGGGGGGGGGGGGAAGAGTGCCGGGATGAGGGAGGTGAAGAATGCCAGGGTGAGGGGGGGAGAGGGCGAGTGAGGTTGTCCGCCTGGCCAGGTGCCAGCTTCCAACAGACGTGACCATGCAGCCCATGGGACCTGGCTGCCTGGGGGGTGGGGGTACGGGCAATGCTGACATGTCGTCATCCCCCCCCCCCCCCATCCCCACCCCCACCCCCTGCAGGCCGTTATGTTTGCTGATCAGTCAGCGATGTTGGCCGCTGTGGCGGCAGCAGCATTTCTACATGTTACCCTGGGGGAGGAGGAGGAGGAGCGTGCCACAGATGCGGCGGAAGCTGCCGCAGAGGAGCGTGCTGCAGAGGGGCAGGTGGCAGCTGCCCAGGCTGTAGGGCCGCCAGCCCGACAGAACGAGGAGGAGGAGCATGAGGTGGAGGGGGAGGAGGTGGTGGTGGCACCACGGCGACGGAGACACCCGAGGAGGCCCCGTGGGTACCGGCCCCGCTCGTCGTACCAGGACCTCACAGATCAGGCATGCAGGAGGAGACTCCGGATGAGCCGGGAAACCGTGGCACACATCTTCCACCTGATGGCACGCATGGCACTGGGGGAGGACACCCTCTCCCCGTCAAGGTTACGGTGGCCCTGAACTTTTATGCCGCGGGGTCATTCCAGGTGCCGAGTGGGGACCTGTCCGGCATCTTGCAGACATCGGTGCACCGGTACATCCGTGCAGTGACAGACGCCCTATATGCCATTGCAGACCGCTACATCCAGTTCCCTGAGGACCGGGCTAGCCAGGATGCCCGGGCGGCGGGCTTCGCTGCCATGGCCGGATTTCCCATGTTCCAGGGCGCGATCGATGGGATGCACATCGCGGTGCGGCCACCTGCAGATAACAGGGCCGTGTTCACCAATAGGAAGGGGACTTATTCCATGAACATTCAGGTGGTCTGTGACCACCACATGATGATCCTGCGCGTCTGCGCCCGGTACCCGGGCAGTGTACATGTCTCCTGCGTATTGGCGCAGTCTTACATCCCCGGCATGTTCGAGGGACACGGCCCCCTCCCCACTCTGCCTGGACCACTCTGGAGGGGCCCTCCAGTACCCGCCAGATAGGGTCGGCCACATCGTTGTGGTGTGCTGCGTCCTGCACAACATAGCCCAGCAGAGGGGCGATGTGCCGCAGGCAGAGGAGGGGGAAATGGGGGAGCAGCAGGACGAGACGCAGTCCTCCCCAGATGAGGAGGATGAGGACAATGGTCAGGACAGACCCCCCCCCCCGGCATGCACACCACCCCTCTATTGCTCATCCACCTGCGGCCCAACGGGCCGGGCTCACACGATCGCCGGTGGAAGGGTGTCTATTGCAGGCCATGGAGGATGATGACAACCCTCTCTGCGATGAGCTCTGGGCGCTACATCGTTGGACAATGTCTGACCCATGGCCACAGTGCCACCCTCCACCCGGACCATCCCTGCATGCGGCTGTGACACTGCAGCGCACGGTCCCATCCTCTGCCCGGGGGGGATGGCGAGGGCGACCCGGGGGGAGGGCTGGGGGCACACTCACCTGGGGCCGTCGTAATACCACCCCTCACACACACACACACTAGCGGCCAATGCACACGACACCCCCCGCACGCTTCGGACAGAGCACAAAGGCAGCTTCTGTAGGTGAGAAAGTGATTTTAGTAACAAACAGTCTATACACGTGCCCTAGCCCCTATAACTCGTCTGTGCCCTGCACCCGTGCCAACTTACTCAGTGTCTAATTGTTTGGCCTTACGGGCCCTTTAACTACGTCGAGGTGGTTCCCCAGACGGTACAGGAGAACTGGAGGTGGACTCCTGTGATTCCTGCCCTGTGACTCGGGATCCCTTTGGCCACCGTTTCCTGGGGTGCCCAGCCTAGATGGGCCAGGCTGCGGCTCGGGCAACTGGGATGATGAGCTGCCAGCCTGTCCCCAGCGATGGCCTGCTGAGACTGGGCCACTGCCTGCTGGGACTGGGCCACTGCCTACAGAGATTGGGCCATGGCCTGCTGAGACTGGGCCACGGCGTGGAGAGCCTCTGCCATCTGCCACTGGCTCTGGCTCATGGTTTCCTGTGAGAGGGCAGCCATGTCCTGTGCAACAGACGCCGCCTGCAAGGAAAGCCCCAGGCCTTGCATACTGCTCCCTATGTCTGACAGCATCGCACCCATTGCCTCCACCGCTGACGCCACCCTTGCAGTTTCGGCCTGGGTGGCACGCATGACCGGCACCACTCGCAGCTTCTGGATGCGGGTGCACTCCTCCACCTGCGTCTGCAGCCGCCGCAAGCCAGCCATCACCCCTTTCGATTGTCCCTGGTTCCGTGACTGCATCGGGTCTATGGGTGGGTGTGGTAACTCCAGGAACCCGGGACCCGTCTGGGAGGCAGATGGTTGCTGGGGCCGGCCTGCCCTCCGACCACCCGGCCCCTCGGCTGCTCCTACCTCCACCTGCTGTACCGGTACGGCTGTGTTGTGTGCACCAGTGAGTGTACCAGAAGCCTCATCGCTGAAGTGCCCAACCGAGGTGAGTGTCTCTGCGATGGTGGAGGGTGTTGGAGATAGCAGTAGTGTTGTGTCGTGATCATGGTCCGACCCAGTGTCCATGGTCCCCTGGGGTGGCAGTTCCTGTCCACCCGTCCACTGTGTGTCGGTGTCCTGTGTGTCGGTGTCCTGTGTGTCGGTGTCCCGGGGAGGGGTGTCCCGGGTAGGGGTGTCCTGGCTTGGCTGCGACGGGGGCATATGGCTGCCCCTCTCGTCGCTGGGTGTCGCACTCTCACGAGACGGGGGTGTCGTCTCTGTGTTGCTCTGGGCCTGTCCCTGTCTCGGGCCACCCTGTGGCGTCCTGGGGGCGTCGCATGCCGGAGGGGCTGGGTCTCTCCCTGTCTCATGGCCACCCTAAGGCGTCCTGGGGCGGTCGGCATCCGCGGAGATGGGTGCCTCGACGTTTGGTCCTGCAATACACAATACAGCATGCATGGTTAGACACACAGGCAGTGATCGGGGGATATGGGGGAAGGGGGATATGGGGGAAAGGGGATATGGGGGAGGGGGTATATGGGGGAAGGGTGATATGGGGGAAGGGATACAGGGGATATGGTGGAGGGGGGATATGGGGAAGGGGATAAGGGGAAGGGGATAAGGGGGGATATAGGGGAAGTGGGATATGGGGGAAGGGGGATATGGGGGATATGGGGGAGGGGGGATATGAGGGATACCCTCCAATGTGCAGGGACAGTTCCAGAGTCTATAGAGTCCCGGAAGATGACCACCAATGCATCCACTATTTCCAGAGCCACCTCCTTAAGCAGGCCCTGCAAATTTACCCGACTTCAATCCCATCAGTTTTCCCAGCACCATTTCTTTACTAATGTTGATCTTCCTCAGTTCTTTCCTCTCACTAAACCTTTCATTCTTCAATATTTCTGTGATCTGTGGAATTCCCTACCTAGTGAAGCAGTTGAGGCTACCTCGTTGAATGTTTTTAAGGCAAAGCTAGATGGGATTTTGAACAGTAAAGAAAGTAAGGGTTATGGTCAGAAGGTGGGTAAGTGGAACTGAGTCCACAAAAAGATCAGTCGTGATCTTAGTGAATGGCGAAGCATACTTGAGGGACCAGATGGCCTACTCCTGCTCCTAGTTCTTATGCTCTTGTGACCCAATGGGCCAAATGGCATCCATCTGCGCCGTAACAATTCTGTGATTCAGTCAGATTGTTTCGCTGTGATTTCAGTCAGGATGCTTATAGGCTGACAGAATGGTTCTAATTCTGTTTCATTTGTACAGATCACTACAAATACTTTAAATATGTTGCATGCCCCAATACCACCAATACATGTTGGTGCCACAGCACCTGAATCATTTACTGTGCTTCAACATCGAATTGTTACAGCTGAGGAGCAGACAGACACGTTAATTCAAGAATTAGAGGATCTTGGATTTGGTATTGAAGACACTGGAGCATCCGAAATTGGTGAACATAACAGTCACAGGCCTGTCAGTCCTTTCCATGTCAGAAAAGCATTTGGAACTGAAAATGATGTACTGTGGAAAAACTGCGAATCTTTAGTGAGCCGTGTCTGCCGGCTAGAAAGTGTTATACAAACAATTAAATTGAATATATTTCGAATACAAACGGCAAAAGAACTCCACCCAGAGCATTCAGGTAATTAACGAGTATATCCTTCTGTAATTAATTGCAATTCCTTCCTCGTTTTTCACAATATTTATTGTTAGATTAATCAGGGTACATTAGCACTATAATTATGGAATGGATGCAAAATATTTTGACCACAGTCCATTTACACAAATTTTACCCTAACACCCTCTTTGACCTCTCTACAGCCGTGACATGGTCAACCCCACCATCATGCTCCCAGCATTTTAACTCTGGTGTCAGAAGATTGCCCTTGATCATAACCAATCTCCAGGATTGGCTTCCCTTTCCAGTTCCACAGTGTTACTTCTTGAGAAGGGGCGGCACTGCTGCCTCACAGTGCCGAGGACCTGGGTTCGATCTTGTCCCTGGGTCACTGTGTGGAGTTTTCATATTCTCCCCACGTCTCCGTGGGTCTCACCCCAACCCAAAGATGTGCAGGCTAGGTGGATTGGTTAAATTGCTCCTTAATTGGAAAAATAAAATAATTTTTGAAGAAGTGTTATTCCTTGAGACCTTCAAGGATGCTCTTTGATCTCCTCTTGTCTTGGAAACATCATCTAAAGACTAGACCAGTTGAGACATGTCTTCTCTTCTCTATCTGCAGTCCTCTTGGACACCACACTGCCTCTGAGCTGTTCAGACTGGTTGTCTAAAATTCAGTTCTGAATAAATATCGGGGATACAGTGGCTATTGTTTACAGTTCCACCACAAACTCTATATCTCTAATGTTGATTCAGTTCCCTCTCTCTGGTTGAACCACAGTTGTTGCAGCAGTAATGTGTTATTCAACCCAGAATTGAACCTTCAGACCCACTGCTCTCTAATGCAAAGACTGCCTGCTTCATTTCCTCCAGCCCACCTACGACTAAAACCCATCCATGAATTTGTCAAGCCAGAGCTTAATTATTCTAATGCTTCTCTGGCCAGTCTCCAATCCACACAGTCATTCAACTTCAGCTAGTCCAAAACTCTGTGTCCATTTGCGTTCCTGCACCAAAGCCTGCTCATCCATTACTATTTATTTATTTCTTGGTGACTCAATTAGGTTTCTGGTCCTCCAACACCTCCAATTTTCAATTTTTATTTTTTGTATTTCAATCGTTTCATAGCCATGTCCAGCACACTCTCTTCAATCTTCAGTCTACAACGCTGTACTGTACTCTCTCTTCAGTCCCCACCATTCTTTCGTCCCTCCATTGACTGCTGTGGTCTCACCAGTTTTGAATTCTCTCCCTAATCCACTCCACTTTTTCACCTTCCTCTTTTCCTCTTTAAAGCTCACATCTTTGATTAAGGTTTTGGTCACCCCTCCGAATAATCCTCCTTTGGCTCAACATCCATTTTTCTCCAATGCATTTCTGTGAAGTGTCGTGGGATATTTTTCTACATTAAAGGTATTATATTCATGGAAATTATTTGTTAGAGTTTGGTTAGCTTTACCCCTTACATTAACTCTTGATTTTACAAAATCATTACTGGAAAGGGTTTAATTTGCAAGTATGAATATGTTCAGCTTGACATCAAAATATACAAAATTCCAAATGCTGATGGTTAATAAGTCCAGTCATTCAGTTTATTATTTTCAGAGTCAGAAGACTGATGTTCCTCCTCTTATAATCTGTTGGGACAGACCAAATAAGTACGCTGCAATATAATCCTTACCATCCACCTTGGTTGCAAATCATACTTGTGACTTCACATCAGAACGTAGATCATTTCTGAATTTTTATCTAATGTATTTGTTAACAGCACAGTGGTTTTAAAAAGAGCACAAAAATGCTAAGCACAAAGTAGACTGCTACCTTATTTTCGACATTGTTGCAGTGGATCGACTGGCTGTAATGCAGGAAGAACATATTCAGGAGCTAAAGAAAATGCAGCGGGAGATAATGCGCTTTCGACAGCAACTGAGTGAAGTTAGTGAAGAAAAGGAGGCAGCTCATGAAGAAATAGAAAGGTTGAGTGCTGCTCTGGAAATGGTGACAGCAACTAAGGTACACAACTGAGATAGACAATCTACATAAAGCTTCACGAGCATCACTTGTTCAGAGGGTGTTTATGTAGATCCTTTATATGATGTATTTTGTATTTATATATATTTAACTGTAAAGAAGGAATGGAAATATATGTCTAGATTTACAATGCATTACAACAGTCATTTCCACTGAAAGGGATTATCAAGCACCTGCCCAAAGAATGTAGGCCCAAGTCCCACCCAAGACGCGGTCAAATCCATCCACAAAGTGAAAATTCTATAGTCAGCATCAGTGAACTAACCCCCCGCCCCCCCCCAAATCCTTGAACACCCCTCCCAAATGTATATATTGATTATCATAGAATTTACAGTGCAGAAGGAGGCCATTCGGCCCATCGAGTCTGCACCGGCTCTTGGAAAGAGCACCCTACCCAAGGTCAACACCTCTACCCTATCCCCATAACCCAGTAACCCCACCCAACACTAAGGCCAATTTTGGACACTAAGGGCAATTTATCATGGCCAATCTACTTAACCTGCACATCTTTGGACTGTGGGAGGAAACCGGAGCACCCGGAGGAAACCCACGCACACACGGGCAGGATGTACAGACTCCGCACAGACAGTGACCCAAGCTGGAATTGAACCTGGGACCCTGGAGCTGTGAAGCAATTATGCTATCCACAATGCTACCATGCTGCCCTCAAAAATAAACAATACACCCTCTTAACCAACTCCAACAAAACAAAGACACTAGGTTCATTGAACCAAGCAAAACTGGTTCAGCAAGCTACAGCTCATCCCCACGCCTTGCTAGCTAAATTTACTGCCAGCGGGGCAGCCCCCACTCAGGGTACAAACAAAACCTAGGTATAAAAAGTGAAACATAAACCAGCACCCCTACCAAAATCAAATTCCCACCAGGAGTTATATATTTCCAGCAATATTACATAAAACCAAACCCCTCAGAACAATAAGTACAATAACAAACATACAACATGTGAAAAAAACGATCCCACCCAAGAACAAAGAAACACCAACAGATATATACAAGTTACCCCCAAACCCTTCCCCATCCATAGCAATAAAAGTTCCCACAGGCTCAATTAACATGAGCAGAGTCCATGCTTCAGAACAACGGAATCCACATCCTCAGACATGTCGAAATAATAGTCCTCCAACTTATTAGTAACCCGCAGCCTCAGCGGGTACACCACCCAAAATCAAACTTGTTTCTTGTATAAGGCGGCATTCGCCTGATTGATGGCGGCCCACTTCTTCGACAGTTCTGCTCCGACATCTTGGTAAATAAGGTTACCTTCCCACTTCCAATCTCAGTGTTCCTTGGCCCACCTCAGGACCTGCTCCTTGTCTTGAAAAATATGAAATCGAACAATGACTGCCTGAGGTGGTTCGTTTGGTCAGGACTTTTGCCGGTGTGTTTGATGGGCCCTGTCTTTCTCTGGAGGAGACATGGGTCTATCCTCCCCCATCATCTCCCCAAACATCTGCGAGAAATACACAGTGGGAGCCAGACCCTCCGGCAACCACACGACTCTGAGGTTCCTTCGCCTCTGCTAATTCTTAAGTTCGTCCACCTGAGCCCTCAGAATCTAGTTCTTCTCAGGCATCAGGGAGATTTCAGCCTTCAGCGAGGCCATTTGCTCACTGTGCCTCGACAGAGCCTTCTCCACGCCCTCTTAACACCTTGCCATGCTCCTTCACCGTCTCGGCGGTCCTTTCCAACTTCGCTCGGATGGGACCCAGAGACCTCCTCGATTGACGTCTGTAGGGTTTCGGACATCACCTTTCTCAAATTGTTTATCAAACTCTGTCAATAGCACACCAGTAATCATGTCCGCCGTGATGGGAGAGGCTGCAGCCACTGGAGCCAACTTCGCCATTTTCTCCACTAAGGAACCACGTGAAGCCTCAGAGTCTGTCGAAGAATTCCCATCCAAAGGCTTCTTACCTCCAGCCTTCCTTGGCATTCTCCAGATGCAGGCTCCTTATATCTAAGGCTTGAGGACCCCTCAGAAAGGTGGCCATGGAACACTGACTGAGAGGTGTGCTCCTAATCTCTTGCCCCGAAGTTGCCTTCCCTCCCTTCTCTTGGAACTGTTGCCCATGCCCCAAGGTTCTCTTCTCTCCGACACGGTTGCACGTGCTCCAAAGATGCTTCCTTTCGGCACTGCTGCCCTTGTCCCAAGGCTCCCTTCACTCTGGTACTGTTTCCCATACCTCCGAAGGTTCCCTACCTTCCGCCACTGCTGTCCTTGCCGCAAAGTTCCCTTCCCTCCCTTTGAGGATAGTTTCAAAATCAATAGTTTTAATGTGACTATCATTTTGTCGTTTGAATTAATTTATTTAGCATTTGTACTAAATTAACAAAAGTCTTTTTTTAAAAACTAAACCTCATTATTGGAAACCAGCCAGGTTAGTTAAGTAAACAGCCTTAATTGTGAGACAATTAAAGAATAGGCAATTAATTAATAGATATGTTAGCAAGGCTGGAAATGTAACCTGAAACATAATTACAAATCCTTTATTAACAGTCGATTATTCAGAGATTCTTAAAATGTCATGGGAATTATTAAATGTGCCCTTCTCAGAAGGACAGAGAAAAAAACATGACTTGTTAACCCTGATGGAAGGAACGAACAGGCTATTCAAGATGTCTCAACTTTAAATGACAGACAGCTATGTTAACCAATTTTTAGAAGATAAGAGGTTTAGCTTGCATTGTCTTAAAGTTGAGACAACATGCCTAATTAGCCTAAAGCCAATGGGCTCACTCTTATTTAATTATTGACAAGTTATACACCAATAGGCTATTTTCCAATAATTGATTATGGTGGGCTAGCAACATATAAAAGTATAAAAAAGAGGTCTCAAAAAGCTGTATTAGTAAAGCAAAAGATGAGTAGGGAGAGGTATTTACTGAGTGGTGTTGAGTGGTGTTGGTTTTTCATGTTTTCGGAGCCGTCACTTCACATTCAGGTCTGAGAAGGGTTGTGAGAACTCTTATCAATTGTTGAAGTTAAGCTTCCTTCTCATTGTAAATTACTGCTAATTGACACTGCTTTTTATCTTTCTGACTGGTTGCCATTTTAATAGTTAATAATCTTTCTGAATTTACTTGCCATGTGGTTAAGTCGCTAGAACCTGTGCTTCACAATTGGAGGATTATC
This sequence comes from Scyliorhinus canicula, assembly GCF_902713615.1. Lineage (NCBI taxonomy): Eukaryota > Metazoa > Chordata > Chondrichthyes > Carcharhiniformes > Scyliorhinidae > Scyliorhinus > Scyliorhinus canicula. Next base: position 104,223,183 of record NC_052158.1, read on the forward strand.
ACAAACAGATGAATCCCCATAAGTCTTAGTTCAAATAATTCAAAGTTGTTATGCCATTGGTTGTGCCCCGGTGCCACAAGCCAGCTGTGAAGAAGCTGCTATGAGACTTGACGGTGACACTCCTGGCCACGACCTCCCTCGAATCTGCAGAGTTGCTTCCTTGCATTGTGATCCTCACCAGCGCAGGGATGTCAGCACTCACTTCCGAGAGTCTCTCAATGTTTTGATCGTCAGGTGCAGGCATTTTAGAAGCAGTTGTAAATCACACCGTTCTAAAGTATGCTGATGTGGGTTTGAAGTTTGGTGTGGGGGGCTCAATTACAATGTGTGGCCATGGCAAATGTATTACAATTAAGCTTCCATAAGTTCATAAGATATTGGAAGCATTATTAGGCCATTTGGCCCATCGAGTCTGCTCTGCCACTCGATCATGGCTGATCTTACCCTGGTCTTAACTCCACTGTCCAGCCCGTTCTCCATAACACTTCAATCCATTACCAATTCTGTCCAACCCCTCCTTAAATTTACTCACAGTCCCAGCATCCACTGCACTCGGTGGTGAATTCCACAGATTCATAACCCTTTGGAAGTAGTTTCTCCTCAACTCCATTTTAAATTTGCTACCTCTTATCTTAAGACTACGACCTCTCGTTCTAGAATGCCTCACAAGAGGATGCATCCGCTTCACGTCTACTTTATTCGTACCTTTTATCATCTTATATACCTCAATTTGATCTCCCCTCATTCTTCTAACTCTAGCAGGGGTAGTGGACAATCGCTCCTTGGATTTATGTTGCTGGGAAACGTATCTTGACCTTTCTCCAAAAAGGCCTATCCCGATTGGGCACAGAAAATACCGGCCATAGTTTTCAGAATTATGTACTGTAAATCTAGACATATTCCCTCTTTACAGTTAAATATATATAAATACATCATATAAAGGTTCTGCATAAATACCCTCTAAACGCATGATTCTAGTGAAGCTGGAGCCTTGTCCTTGGCGAGTCATTTTGGGGTGTCGGACTTGCTGGGGCTGCAAAAGGGGACGAAGGCCGACTCCCTCTCCTTGCCTCGTTGATAGCCCTTGACGAGTTCTGCTGGGAGATCTCCTACTCCGCCTAGCGTCCTGGTCTGGTTGGTGAACTAAGGAATTTTTGCATCAGGAGAAGGTCAAGACACCGACAAGGGGATCGGTTGAAGGGTTCTACCTAAGATGGCATTCATTTATTTCTTTAAGGATTAAATCACCCGTCAGTTGTTGTGAGGGGATGGGGGGGTGTAAGAATTTTGTTTTCCTTTTTCTTTAAGATGAGAGTTATATGGTTGATTTTGCTTTTTTCTACTGTTTTGCGTTGTTTGTGATATTAGTTTTGTTACAAATTTATTATTATAAATCAAAAACCTTCAATAAAAATATATATATTGAAAATCAAGGGACCTTGAGAGGCAGGCGCGGGCGATGATTTGACAAAAAGGTGATTCTTAGAGAAATGCTGATCCTTGTGACTCACTGATACTGCAGTGAGGGGACCATCAAGAAAATGCTTATTGGTAGTAGAGAACACAGTGGAATGCAACGATGGTGCTTGGCTCAAAGGCAGGAGCAGCACACTCGAGACCAAGGGATTGCAGGGCCTCCTCCACACATGGAGTTGTTTGTAGGTGCATCAATAGACCCAAGGTCTACAGAAGGCACATGTGCTCCCTGCAGATAGTGAGAATTATTGTCGTCAATGACTGCACATGTCAAGGGAATTGGCCATGCCATCTTTTGTAGAACTTAGCACCATGGGAACTCTGAGGGCATCCACTGGCAGTGAAACTGACCTCTGTGCTCGGTTTTTTATGGCAATGACTGCTTCCAGGTCTCCAATGTGGATCTGTACGGACCTCACAAGCCTCCACCCACAAACGGATGTGGGTGGCCAAGGAGGCCCCAGATGCAGAAAATAAAAGGTCATGTTATAGTGGATAACCTATCGGCAGGAATAGAAGATTAGCTGGTGAACAAAGCAGAGAGTAGGTATAAATGGGTCTTCTTTAGGCTGGCAAATTGTAACGAGTGATGTGCAACAGGGATCAGTGCTGGAATGCCAACTGCTTACAATTTATATAAATGACTTGGATGAAGGGATGGCTGCCAAATTTGCTGATGACACAGAGATAGGTAGGAAAGTAAATGTGAAGAGGACCATAAGGCTACAGAAAGCTTTAGTTGGGTTAAGTGAGTAGGCAAAGACCTGACAAATGGAGTATAATGTGTAAAAATGTGAAATTGTCCATTTATGCAGGAAGAATAAAATAGAAGCACATTATCTAATTGGTGAGAGATTGCAGAGAACTGAACTGCAGAGGGATATGGGTGTTGTAGTGCATGAATTGCAAAAGGCTGGTATGCAGGCTCAGTAAGTAATTAGGAAAGTTAATAGAAGGTTATTGTGGATTGCGAAGGGAACTGAATACAAAAGTAGGGAGGTTATGCTTCAGTGGTACAGAGCACTAGTGAGATCACATTTGGAGGACTGTGTACAATATTGGTCACCTTATTAACAGAAAATATAAATGCGCTGCAGCAGTTCAGAGAAGATTATATCTTGAATGGGTAGCTTGTCTTATGAGGAAAAGTTGGACAGGCTAGGCTAGGCTAGAGTTTAGATGAGTAAGAGGTGACTTGATTGAAACAGGCAAGTTCCTGCGGGGTCTTCACAGGGTGGATGTGGAGAGAATATTTTCTCTTGTGGGAGAATCTAGAACTAGAGTCACTGTTTAAAAATAATGGGTGGCCCACTTAAAACGGAGATGAGGTGATTTTTTTTTCATTCAGAGAGTTGTGAGGTTTTGGAACTATCTTCCTGAAAAGATTGTGGAAGCGAATTCTCTGAATATTTTTATGGCAGAGGTGGATAGATTCTTGGTCAGCAAGGTGGTAGGTGGAATGCAGATTTGAGGTAGCTATCAGCTCTGATCTTATTGAGTGGCGGAGTAGGCTCGAGGGGCTAAATGGCCTCCTCCTGCTCCTTGTTCATATCTTCATGTGCCATTTTTGACAAAGTTCACAACTTTGTCAACTTCGACAAAGATCAGGCGAGCCAACAGGCAAGAGCATTGGGATTTGCAGCGATATCCAGATTCCCATAGGTGCAGAATGCTATCAACTGCACTCAACTGACTCCGAGATCCCTGGCAACAAGCAGTCTAGTATGTGAAATGCAAAGACATCTACTCTCAATGTTTGGCTGATCTGCGACTATAACACATGGATCATGCAGGTTTGAGCAAGATACCCTGGGAATATCCAAGACTTGTATATTTTCATCAGGATTCATATCCCTTACATCTTTCAGAGACAACACAGGAGATGAGTGCTACCTGCAAAGCCTCCGACTCCTGCTGAGTGAAAGTACAATGAGGCTGAGGCTGCAATCCGGAGTTTGGTGGAGCACATCTTTGACATCCTGAAAATGAGGTTCCAGTGCCTTGCCAGATCTGGCGAAGTACTCCAATACATTCTGCCAGAGGGTGTCCGCTGTCACGTGCCACACAACCTGTCAATGCAGAGTAGGAAAGACCTGGTTATGAGATGGAAAAGCTGCATGTCTACTCTGGTGAAGAGGAGGTTGAAGGGGATGATGGTGTTGAGGTCCTGGAAGGGAAGGATGCAGGCGCTGAGGCCATTGCACTGGCCAGATGAGGTAGGCATGATCGTGAAATCTCATAGTTGCAAGATTCCAGGAAGATGATGACGAGATGCAATATCGACACTCTTGAGATCTTCAGATTGCATCTGGGAATGTCTGACACTTGTTTTGCTTATGGCTGTGCACATACGCTCTGCGAAGAGGGTCATTTCATGGAGCTACAGTGGGCACATGGACTTTAACAACTCTTGGTACTTGGCAGGCATCATTACCAGTTCCCTTTCGCACAATGACTTCACCTGTCAGGAATGCTGATGAGATTTGGGGGTGGGGGGGGAGGTGGGCAACCCCACGTCTTAAGGTGCTGAGAGCAAATACAGAGCATTAAGGAACCATGTGACGCTTGAGTACGAGATACTTGCAGCAAACACAAGCCACATCAAGGTATAGACATCATTGATCTGGGGACTGACTTTGAAGTTGAATATTCATTGTGCTTATCATATTCCACACTGCATAAGGGGGTGACACTTGTCTTCATTTTGTGCAGGAGCCAAAGTTTCACATCTGACTGACACAAATGCTGCACATCATAACAAGAAGCCATTGCTGATTTCTCGGGTGATTCCACCCTATGTTGCTTTTCAACACCAAAAATTGAATGGAAATCGCTCATTACGGCTTGTCTTCCAGTGCAGAATTGTCCATAATCGAGTGTTGGAGACTGGCACATTCCACAATTCAGGACTACATGCTAAGGGATGCACTAAGGCTTGAGGCAGCTGTTGCAGAGGCACAATGGGGAAAGGCCACACTCGAAGGCCTTTCATGAAATGTATATTGTAAATACCGAGTATTGCAATTGTATTGTGGCACCTCGGAATGCAACTTGAATGGAGAAAAGTTGAATTTTTAAAAGGATTCTGTCAATTTGTTTCACACATTCTACAGAAAACATTGACAGCATTTAATTTAGTGAACTAAAATTAGAGAAATACTTCAGTATTTCACAGATTATGTGAAACATTGGAGGCAAATTTCTACGGGGATTTTGTTGTTCATTCTTTGTAACTTTGACAAAATATCTGTGGATGTCCTGAAAAAAATGACACAATTCCACTTGCATTCTTTCCTGGGATTTTTTTTTCAGCTCTTCTACTGAGGTTGTGGTGAATGATCAGCAAAATCTTGAGGAAATTCACCCCATAGTTATGGTATGACATAAATCTAAACTGGTTGATCTGAAATTGAAGAGCACTTATTTAGGGCAGCACGGTAGCATGGTGGTTAGCATAAATGCTTCACAGCTCCAGGGTCCCAGGTTCGATTCCCGGCTGGGTCACTGTCTGTGCGGAGTCTGCACGTCCTCCCCGTGTGTGCGTGGGTTTCCTCCGGGTGCTCCGGTTTCCTCCCACAGTCCAAAGATGTGCGGGTTAGGTGGATTGGCCATGCTAAATTGCCCGTAGTGTCCTAAAAAATGTAAGGTTAAGGGGGGGTTGTTGGGTTACGGGTATAGGGTGGATACGTGGGTTTGAGTAGGGTGATCATTGCTCGGCACAACATCGAGGGCCGAAGGGCCTGTTCTGTGCTGTACTGTTCTATCTTCTATCTATTTAACTGTCAAAATCCCTTTCCTAAAGTGACGAATAATACATGATTACGAAAATTCAGTTTTTTTAAACACATCGCCTAATAAAAAAAATTTCATTCAAAAAAGTATTTCTAAATTTGGAGGTAGTCAGGAATTGGCTTGATGAAGTAATGCTAGTAATACCAATTTAACTATACTACTTTAAGAGAGGAAAATTATGGCCATCAGAGTAATTGAGTGGGATTCTCCATCCCGGAATGCCCAGAATGCGTTCCCTGATGGGATAGAGAATCGGGCGTCGGTAGAAAATCGGGATCAGCACCGGGCGGCGATCCCGATTTTCTTGGAAGTAAGGATGACAGGAACTTCAGGATATTTCAGGTTTGTGAATCATAAAGATAATTTAAATTGCACAATGACACATATGGGGCGGGATTCTCCGAGCCTCCGTGCCGAAATCGCGCTTGGCGTGGGGGCGGAGAATGGGGCGTCAGACCTGCGATCGGGACCGATGGGGCCTCTGACCTGCGATTGTGACCGGCAGCGATTCTCCGGTCCACGGAGAATCGCGGGAAGACATAGGACCCGATCACACGCTCAGTGATTGGAACGCACTTACATCTCTTTAATGGACTTGGATGGTTTCTACCGTTGTGGCCCCAGCAACTGTTGCACCGTGGCCCACTGCAAGGTCCACCACGTTAGGGCCACGCTGGTAAAAACCACAAGTGATCTGCAACCGCATGATTCCCGACGGGGGGGACCGGAGAATCACAATAGGCCAGAGCAAAGGGCCATTTACATTCATTTACATCCGCCCATGTTTTCTGAAAATTTTTAACCAACTATTTCTAACTGTCTCAGTGGTACCGAAAATGAGATGGTTGACAGCTTCAAATTCCTAGGTGTGCACATCACCAATCTGTCCTGGTCGATCCATGTTGACGCTGCAGCCAAGAATGCACCCAGCGCCTCGCCATCCTCAGGAAACTAAGGAAATTCGGCATGTCCTCATTGACTCTTACTAATTTTTGTAGATGCACCATAGGAAGCATCCTATTGCCTGGTATGGCAACTGCTCGGCTTGAGACCGTAAGACACTACAGAGAGTTGTTCACACCGCCCAGTCCATCATGTGAACCCGCCTCCTATCCATTGACTCAGTCTACACCTTCCGCTGCTTTGGGAAAGCGGGCAGTATAAACCCGGGTTATTCTCACTTCTAACATCTTCCATTCGGCAGGAGATACAAAGTCTGAGAACACGCACTAACAGGTTCAAAAACAGCTTGTTCCCCACTGTTACCAGACTCCTGAATGACTCTCTTATGGAGTGACTGATCTCTCCATGCATTTTCTTTGCGGAGTAGTAATGCACTCCGTATACTTCACCCAATGTCTATGTATTTACATTGTGTATCTATCGTATATTCTGTGTTTTCATGTATGGAGTGATCTGTCAGGACTGTATGCAGAACTGTACCTCGATACACGTCACAATAATCCAAATCCAATGGTCTGAGAGAGGTTCTTAAAGGGTGAAACAAAAGAAAATTACAATTGTTTGTGTACAATCCATGTTTTACAAACTGTTACATACCCTCTTAATGTACATTAAAAATTTGATCACAATTCATTCCTCCATCACCTGGAAACTAGGGGGTGTACTGATGAATCTCTGGCATATGAGATAGCATTTTGTAGCTTTGTTGCCTATGCAAAAATACACCTGATTTAATGATATTTGCATATGCTTTGTTTGGTTTTCCTCATTCTAGACAGATGTGGCAGTAGCAGCAGAAGAGCTGAAAGCAACAAAAAGCAGAATGAGCCGAAGATTGCAAGAGGTTAGAGTTCAAATCTGTGATGAGTTCAAATTGGAAGTGATGGAATTAGCTATCTGCTCCATAAGTGAATTAACATGATAATATTGTAACATTATGGGGGCACTCTTGACAACTTGAATAAGCTCTATATTGCATAGTTCCTCACTTTGAGTATTCTGTTTATATTACTAATTTGTAATTAAAAGTAATAGGGAGTAGAAAAAGTCCAGAAGGTACCTGTATTTCCATTCTCTATTTAGCCTCTTAACACATCACAGTGCAAAATGATGGTCCCAAAATTCTACAATAATAAAAGCAAAGTGGGTGATTTTGAACTTGTGCAAAGTTGCTGGTGAGCCTCTAGCATTCATCACTCGTTTTAACTGGAGCTCCAATTCATTTATAGGTCTGGCCTTCCATGAGCTGTCCATTGTTCATTCATTAATTGGTGACTTCATGGGCAAGTCAATCCGGAAGTCAGCAGTAAAGAAGGATCATTGTGCACTGGGACATCAGACTTCCTGCACCCCATTCTCACAGCCAAATTGCGATCTTTGCACCTATTCTATTATGGATAGGTGTTAAATTAAACAGCAGTATGTTCTCCTCTCACCATCTGTCCATAAACAGAAAGATGTTTTAATTTGTTTCCTCCTTTATAAGCAGTGGCATATTTCCCGACTCCTCAGTTTTAGTGCGATCCAATTTTCTATTAATAACCCTACAGCAAAACTGAAGACAGGATGAGCTCAAATGGTTAATTTATTTGTACACACTCAAAACATGAAAAAAGGGTTCACAACATTCCACTTGCCATCAGATATTAAAGAGTGGGGTAGAACAAAGTAAGAATTGCAGTGCAGAGAACATAGAGAAAAGAAATATTGTATCATTTGGATTCCAGAATCCAGAATCAAAGACCAATGAAGTGTTCCTTCACTGAGGTCAGTGAGCTGAAAATTGATGCTGAATTCACTTTCCCAGTGGTGTTGGCTTCACGTGATGAGATAAGTATGCAGCGATGAATTGGTCTTCTAGGTGATGGTGCAGAATTTCCAGCAGAAGCAGTATAAATTGGGCCAGGTATTCCACCTAGACAGCGCTTCTCTGTTGTGAGGCTGCCAGTCAGATGCTAAACAGCAGACTAAGCTTTGCAGTTCAGCAAGGCAATATTACTGTTCCACAAGCTAGGAGGTCATGTCACATGACTCCCACCTCTCCACACTGTCTTGACAAAGGATATGTATACCTCGTCTGGGTCCCCAAGAGTGTCAAATGTCTTGACTATTAAGAACTGGAAGGGAAGTTGTGGGCTCTTTGTCTTAGCAGATGAGCAAACTCCTATTGAGCAGCCTGGGTTATGAAATGCAAATGGCCTTGATATAGCTCTCTTTGAATTTGGTCTGTGCGGGCCACAGGAAGTCATTTGTGGCTTCCCAAAGGTAACAATCTGTGTATTTCCCTGATACTGCCAGGTAACCTTTTGTTTGTGGGTCACAGACAGACATAAATTCAGCCATTTTTAAAGTTCTTTGTCCAGTTTTTAAAATTTTAGAAATAGCCATGATGATATTTGTTACAAAGTGACCACAATATATATATTTTATGAAAAATATACAGGGCGGGATTCTCAGGCCACATCCGCCTGGCGACCAGAGAACCCTGTCCGAGGTCAATGGACATCTCCATTGTCCACGGTTCACCAGTGGTCTTCTTGGGCGGGCGGGGTGGAGGAATCCAGCCCACAGTGTGCCTTAGTCCCCTCACACTAGCTTAATGAGGACTCAGGATGTGAACAACCTAAAATGGATAACTGACTCAAAACTGAGAATAAGTTAAGAATTTTTAAAAAAACTCGTTCATGGGATGTGGGCATCGCTGGCTGGGCCAGCATTTATTGCCCATTTCACAGGGTATTTAAGAGTCAACTACATTGCTGTGGGTCTGGAGTCACATGTAGGCCAGACCAGATAAGGATGACATATTTCTTTCCCTAAAGGATATTAGTGAACCAGATAGGCTTTTACGAGAATCGACAATGGTTTCATGGTCATCATTAGATTTTAGTTCCAGATTTTGTAGCGAATTCAAATTCCACCATTTGCTGTGGCAAGATTCGAACCCAGCTCCCAGAGAAATACCCTGGTTCTTTGGATTACTAGTCCAGTGACAGTACCACGACAACACTGTCTCTCCCAAGTATAACAAAACGGATTCTAACAATTATTTGGCACAAGATGGATAGTGAATGGCTAGGCAGTGGAGAACTGAGCACAAGGAAGGATGTTAGGGTTGCAGAGCATGAGAGATAACACAAAGGAGAAGGAATAAGGCATGCAATAGGAATGGGGGAAAGGTTGGGTTTGTGGAAAGTGATTTGGAAGGATATGGTATTGGAAGGGTTTAGAGGAATATAATGGGAAATGGGTGAAGTGGTCGCTGACATGAAGGAAATAACTTGAGGCCTACAATCTATATTTTCCAAACACCTGCTTGCGCAGATTTGCAGCCCTCATCAGGGAGAATGACTAACTTATTACATTACCAACAATTACCAGTATTGCCACGTTGTTCGTTGATGTCATCTATGAATGGTTTTTCAGATGAAAAAGGAATTGGTCCAGGAAGTGAGTCTCCGGAAAACTCTAGAAGAATCCCACGTTAATTTGCTGCAACGTGTCCAGGTTATGGAGAAAACAGTGGAGATTGAAAGAAAGCAGGTGCAGAGTCTGGTACAAATTTAAAGTTACTATGATCTGCTGATAAAATTGGTTTATTTTGTTTTTGTGACTTTTGGTTTTGTATTCCTTTTTCGATAACTATTGGTTGCACACCTCCCCACACCACCTTTGCAGTTTAAATAATTTATCAAAATTGGTGGTTTCTCTTCAGTGAATTTATTTTTTGTCATTCAGAAATCTGTTCAAGGCTTGAAATGAATGGAGTGTTGAATTCCACTTCGCTCTTCCACACCTCCAAATTACTTATAATCTTACCCGGAACTTGGTATTGTCTTGTCTTTTACATTACATTGACTACAAAGCTCCTGATATGGATTTGTCCAATCATTCCCTCACATTTACCATTGTTTGTACCTCTCCTTTCCTGGTTATAAAAATGGGGATGGAGGAAGCAGAAGGTGGGTCTTGAAAACAAGATGAACTTTGAGAGGACATGAGGGGAAATAGAGAAACTGGAGAAAGATGTTAGTTCTGGGCTAGAACAGCAGAGGGGAAATACTGAGAAGGTTTGGTAAGTGGAATAGTGGAAGGCAGCTGATTGGATGGTCCCAATCTTAGTGACAAAGGAGACCGTGATCTCTGAACACTTATTGTTTGAGGATATGGGGAAAGGGGTTTTAGAAGACGTTTTGCATTAGAGAAAGGATGCTGGGAGATATTTTTGCATTCCAGGTGATCTTGGAATGGTGAGCAGTTTTAACAGATGAGTGGAGGACAAGGTGGTGTTTTATGTTACCCAACCAGATCTGGTGGTGATAACTAAATCACTTGTCAGTCATATCTGTTCAGTCTGTACCCATACTGAGAGAAACGGCCAGGATAAGAGAGTTTCATTGGAACCTAGTATATCAAAGGTGGAGGTGAGGATGTGGTTGAGTAAATGAACAGCTGCAAAATGTCATGGCAAACAGCAGGATCAAATGCTAGACTGTTGGAATTTTTCAAATACAGTTGTAAGCAAATTAGGGGGTAACTTCTTCCAGGATGGATACAGAAAGGATGGATACGGATGAAGTTAGGGCTGGGGCTTGGAAGGGGAATGTGAGTGAAAAGAAATTATCAAAGATAGCTTTGTCTGTGACTGTTGCAATGGGAGTATTGAGCCTATGGAAGATGACAAGGTCAAGCGAGTGACTGTGAGTGTATATATGCTATATGTTTGTTTAAAGATTTAATTATGTCCTCACTTAGGTCTCGGCCCTACAGGAGGACAATCTCACACTACAAAAGGACGGGGAGATAACTCAGCAGAGACTGCAGCTTGAACAGCAGAAAACAAGTGATATGGAGAAAATGCACAAGCAGTTAAAAATAGAATCTGGTATTGAATTTTATCTAATATTGTGCATTTAGATTCTTAGAATTTTTGCATAAATGTGTGTAAGTTGACTGCCATGTTTGTCTACTTAACAAGGCACACGGTGGCACAGTGGTTAACACTGCTGCCTCACAATGCTAGGGATCCGGGTTCAAATCCAACCTTGGGTGACCTCCAAGGTTGGGTGGAGTTTGCATTTTCTCCCTGTGTCAGCGTGGGTTTCCACCCAGAGTCCAAAAAAGTGCAGGTTAGATGGATAAGCAATGCTGAATTGCCCCTTACTATCCAGAGATGTGCAGGTTAGGTGGGGGCCATGAGGTTACTGGGAGAGGGCGGGGAGTTGGGTCTAGGTAGGGTGCTTTTTCAGAGGGTTGGTGCAGACTTAATGAGCCGAATGGCCTCTTTCTGCACTGTAATTCTATGATCTACATTTTAAAAGTATTCTACGTTGGTTGAAACATGTTTTGGAATATTCTGAGGATGAGAGAACGGGCTATATATATGTAAGCTCTTTATTTATTTTACACAGAAGGATATTAGTATCCCACTTTTGGGACAATGAGCTTTGGTTCAGTGTTAGCATGTATTCTGAGTCAGCAGGTTATGTATTTGAGCACTATTTCAGAGAGCATCAGTGAGGGAGATGAGTTCTAAGCTGCAAAATCTATCTTCCTAGCTATGCTGGAGCCAGCACTACAGAATTCAGAAGCCCTCAAAATGCCAGACACTATGCTTTCCATGTGGCCTGCAAGGCTGAGAAGGGCACAAGTGCAGATTTGGCATGCATGCTCTGAAAACTTAAGTAGTGGGTCGATTGTGGCAATTCAGCTAGCCCTTCATGTTTTCAGCTCCACTACCACTATTTGGAGTTAAGTAACTTGCAGATGAGCTACTTACGATTTACTATTGCTCTGACAAAATTGGCATTATGTTTTGGAAGAGCTCTGATGAGTTACTGGCTTTGGGGAGGGAGTGTTGCTGCATCCCGACAAGGAGGGCAAAAGAGTTAAGGCCTTGGACACAGAAAGACTAATACAGTTATATAGCCCCTTCGGGTCTGCGACACAGCAGAGAAATTGAGCTGCGATTGCTCAGAGGGGATGTTCTGCACAGACTGAGCAGGAGGGCTCTGCACAGAAGACCTTACCCATTATGCGTTTTTCGAGGAGTATTTCACCCACCCCCATCTCAGCTGGAGCAATTCTCGAAACAGCAGAGATTCACCAGGAGGTTGTCACAGAAACGTGCTATCTTCTTCAACAGGGGATGCAACCTTCATGCTGGGCGATGACATCAGTACCAGCAAAGGATGGTGGTGGATAGGGAATACTTGGTCCTCATTCAAGGGATAAGCGGAGAGCCCTCAGATTCCTGGTGGAAGTAGAGGTGTGGTGAGATTGTGTGTTCATGATGTAGAGGCAATGCAAAAGCCAGAACAGGGGAAACCGTTAAAGTGATGGAGGGTATCTGAAAAGTCACAGATGTAGTTGAGGAGATATTGGACAAGGGAGAAGAAAAGATATGAAGAAATCAGTTCAGTGGGACTGGAACATGCTGCAGTGATGGGTCCACTAAGGTTCATGCTCTTTTGTCTGGTTGAACTTGCTCTCACGTTAAGCAACTTTTTCTTTAACTCCACTCACTTCCTCCAAATGAAAAGTGTTGCTATGGGTGTCCTGTTTGTGAATTTAGGGAAGGAGGTAGAAGTAGGCTGTTTGAGGTTGGACCTGAGAGAAGTGCCGCAAGTTGAGATGAAAATGGGTTAAAGTGAGTATAGGAGCAAATAAATTGATATAGCTAATGTAATGGTGGTGACTCTCAATTAAACGACTTGACGAGGGTAAGGGACTGGAAGAAGGGTTTCAGGTGGAGAGATGGGTGGAAGGGACAAAGTGCAAGAGGAAGATCCATGGTGAAAGAAATGGGCATGGAGGCAAAGACAATAGAAGAAAAGCTTGGTGTCATGCTTACCTTAAAATATTAGTTGTGGTGGTACATAAAGAGATGAAGCTGGGGCCTTTGAGAAGGACAGATTATTCGGAGCCAGAGAGTGAAAGATTGAATTTACGGCTAGGAGTGAGATTGGATGAAGGGATGGGCCGAAGGGAAGTGACTAGAACAAAGGATCTTTGGGGTTGTTGGTACCCATGAGTTATTGAAGCTTGTAATCCTTCACGCCTGAAAGAAAGAAAAAATATTTATTGTTAAAGTGCCAGATGAGACGAAGGATGAAATGAAACTGCGGACCAGGACATTTTTGAGGGAGAGTGAGTTGGTGCTGCAGAAGAGAGTGGTGAGGATATGCACGTGACCGTACGTGGTGTTGAGGGTGGATCTCAGGAAAGGTGAGACGAACAGGTCAAGGAACACTGAATGTTGAGGAAATATTTGTAATTGTGGATGAATCTGAAACACAGCAACAGAGTAGAATTTCAGTTGGAATCTGCGTGGAATTAGTTGGAGTCAGAGACAGTTGATAAAGCAGGAGATGTGGCTGTGCAAACTAGTTTTGGTGAATAGTTGGCCAAACACTGGAAGGGAAATAGAACGTGATGAAGGTGAACAAGGCGGAAGAGACAGATGGAGTACGGCCGATTTATGGAGATCAGATGGAGAGTCAGGTAAAAGTGTTTGCTGGATTACTGCACGGTTTTGGTCTCCTAACCTAAGGAAGCATAAACCTGCCTTGGAGATGCTGCAATGACGATTCACTAGATTAATACCTGGGATGGGAGAATTGTCCCATGATGAGACGTTGCGCCGAATGGGTCAATACTCTCTAGAATTTACAAGAATAAGAGATATTGTCATCAAGATATGTAAGAACCTGAGGTGGCTGAACAGGACGAATGCTGAAAGGTTCTTTCCGTGAGCTGAAGAGTCTTAAACTAGGGAGTATAATCTCAGAGTATGAAAAATGAAAAAAAATGAAAATCGCTTATTGTTACGAGTAGGCTTCAATGAAGTTACTGTGAAAAGCCCCTAGTCGCCACATTCCGGCGCCTGTCCGGGGAGGCTGGTACAGGAAGTAAGGGATTAATCAATTAAAACTGAGATAAGGAGGCATTTTATCACTCAGAGTTGTGAAGTTTTGGAATTTTCTACTTCAGAGGGTTCTGGATGCTTAGTTTATATTCGAGGGTGATAAAGATTTTTGAACTCTTGGGAAATCAAGGGATATGGTGATCAGGCAGATAAGTGGGATTGAGGTAGAAGTTCACATGATCTTATTGAATAATGGAACAGATTCAGTGGGCTGAATGCCTTGCTCCACTTACTATTTCTTATGTTCTTATGGTAGTGAAAAGCTGCTGGCTTTCACAAGGGAAGGCGACAGTTGAACTTGCAGGATGCCCTTGAAGAGCTCTGGGCTTGAGGATCTAGCTGTGTACTGCACCACCTCGGCATAGGTGGCAGAACTCTGGCTCATTGAGAGGCAACAACAAAGGCACTGGCAAAGTTGCAGTGTAGAGAGCACAAATGCTGTCATCCTGAGAGGACACGAGGTTTATACTTCATGGAATCGCTCACTCCCACAGTGCAGTTCCTCAGAAATCCTCGAATTCTGTTGGGAAACAGATTGCTAGAGTTCTGTATGAGCCTGTATGCTTCTTTGAGTACTGAGATCCAGCCATAAAGGTAGCAGACTTAACTTGAATGGTAGAAAGCTGGATATCATAGCCTCAATTTGAGCTTCTGCTGTTGCACTGAGACTTTGGGAAACTTCCACTGCAGAAGCCGAGGCAGTGACTACCAGCTGATGCATCACATCTGGATTCACAAATGTTGTCATGGAACTGGCCCCCACTTTTTAAAGAGAAGAGTCCCTGTGCCACATTAAAGCTGGAGCAGCTATCTGGCAGACCTGCCTATGCACCCAGCATCTTGGTATGCATGCTTGACTGAACACTGCAATTACCTAGATGAGGCAACATGAAGCTTGTATTCTGTCTGCTTCAATGAGCCTGGGTATGGACCTTTGGTGAATCATGCTCCTCGTATAGGATGTGGGGGTGAGGGATACCACCTGTGTCCCCGATGACTATACCTGTGGGAAGTGCACCCAACTCCAGCTCCTCAGAGACCGTGTTAGGGAACTGGAACTGGAGCTGGATGAACTTCGGATCGTCCGGGAGGCAGAGGGGGTAATAGACAAGAGTTACAGGAAGGTAACCACATCCAAGGTACAGGACAAGAGTAGCTGGGTTACAGTCAGGGGTAAGAAAACGAACGGCAGACTGTCAGCGATCCCTTGTGGCTGTTCCCCTTCAAAACAAGTATACTGTTTTGGATGCTGTTGAGGGGGATGATCTACCGGGGCAAGGACCTAGCGGCCAGGTCTCTTGCACTGAGTCTGGCTCTGGGGCTCAGAAGGGAAGGGGTGAGAATAGAAAAGCAATAGTGATAGGAGACTCGATGGTTAGGGGAATAGATAGGAGATTCTGTGGTCGCGAGCGGGACTCCCGGAAGGTATGTTGCCTCCCGGGTGCCAGGGCCAGGGATGTCTCGGATCGTGTCTTCAAGATCCTTAAGGGGAGGGTGAGCAGCCAGAAGTCATGGTGCACATTGGTACCAATGACGTAGGTTGGAAAAGGGGTGTGGATGTAATAAACGAGTTTAGGAAGTTAGGCTGGAAGTTAAAAGCCAGGACAGACAGAGTTGTTATCTCTGGTTTGTTGCCGGTGCCGCGTGATTGCGAGGCTAGGAATAGGGAGAGAGTGAAGTTGAACACGTGGCTGCAGGAACGGTGTAGGAGGGAGGGCTTCAGGTATTTGGATAATTGGAGCGCATTCTGGGGAAGGTGGGACCTGTACAAGCAGATCGGGTTGCATGCGTACCAGAGGGGCACCAATATCCTGGGAGGGAGGTTTTCTCGTACTTTTCGGGAGGGTTTAAACTAATTTGGCTGGGGCATGGGAACCGGATTTGTAGTCCAGCAAGGGACGTCAGAGCATGTAGTGAGGCAGTGGGAAAGGTAATACTGACAAAGGAGAGTACTTGCAGGCATGGAGACGGGTTGAAGTGTGTATACTTCAACGAAAGAAACATCAGGAATAAGGTGGGTGAACTTAAGGCATGGATCTGTACTTGGGACTACGATGTGGTGACTATCACGGAAACATGGATAGAAGAGGGGCAGAAATGGTTGTTGGAGGTTCCTGGTTATAGATGGTTCAATAAGATTAGGAAGGGTGGTAAAAGAGGTGGGGGGGGGGGGGGGGGGGGGTTGCATTGTTAATTAGAGATAGTATAACAGCTGCAGAAAGGCAGTTTGAGGAGGATCTGCCGACTGAGGTAGTATGGATTGAAGTCAGAAATAGGAAAGGAGCAGTCACCTTGTTGGGAGGTTTCTATAGGACCCCCAATAGCAGCAGAGATGTGGAGGAACAGATTGGGAAGTAGATTTTGGAAAGGTGCAGAAGTCACAGGGTAGTAGTCATGGGTTCCCAAATATTGAGTGGAAACTCTTTAAATCAAATAGTTTGGATGGGGTGGTGTTTGTGCAGTGTGTCCAGGAAGCTTTTCTAACACAGTATGTAGATTGTCCGACCAGAGGGGAGGCCATATTGGATTTGGTACTTGGTAATGAACCAAGGCAAGTGATAGATTTGTTAGTGAGGGAGCATTTTGGAGATAGTGACCACAATTCTGTGACTTTCACTTTAGTAATTGAGAGGGATAGGTGTGTGGAACAAGGCAAGGTTTACAATTGGGGGAAGGGTAAATACGACGCTGTCAGACAAGAACTGAAGTACATAGGTTGGGGACATAGACTGTCAGGGAAGGATACAATTGAAATGTGGAACTTGTTCAAGGAACAGATACTATGTGTCCTTGATATGTATGTCCCTGTCAGGCAGGGAAGAGATGGTCGAGTGAGGGAACCATGGTTGACAAGAGAGGTTGAATGTCTTGTTAAGAGGAAGAAGGATACTTATGTAACTGTGAGGAAACAAGGTAAAGACAGGGCGCTGGAGGGATACAAGATAGCCAGGAGGGAACTGAAGAAAGGGATTAGGAAAGCTAATAGAGGGCATGAAAAATCATTGGCGGGTAGGATCAAGGAAAACCCCAAGGCCTTTTTACACATATGTGAGAAATATGAGAATGACTAGAGCGAGTGTAGGTCTGATCAAGGACAGTAGCGGGAGATTGTGTATTGAGTCTGAAGAGATAGGAGAGGTCTTGAACGAGTACTTTTCTTCAGTATTTACGAATGAGAGGGGCCATGTTGTGGGTGAAACAGGCTGGTAATCTCGAGGAGATACTTGTTCGGAAGGAAGATGTGTTGGGCATTTTGAAAAACCTGAGGATAGACAAGTCCCCCGGGCCTGACGGGATATATCCAAGGATTCTATGGGAGGCAAGAGATGAAATTGCAGAGCCGTTGGCAATGATCTTTTCATTCTCACTGTCAACAGGGGTGGTACCAGGGGATTGGAGAGTGGCGAATGCCGTGCCCCTGTTCAAAAAAGGGAATAGGGATAACCCTGGAAATTACAGGCCAGTTAGTCTTACTTCGGTGATAGGCAAAATAATGGAAAGGGTACTGAGGGATAGGATTTCTGAGCATCTGGAAAGACACTGCTTGATTAGGGATAGTCAACGCGGATTTGTGAGGGGTAGGTCCTGCATTACAAGTCTTATTGAATTCTTTGAGGAGGTGACCAAGCACGTGGATGAAGGTAAAGCAGTGGATGTAGTGTACATGGATTTTAGTAAGGCATTTGTTAAGGTTCCCCATGGTAGGCTTATGCAGAAAATAAGGAGGCATGGGATAGTGGGAAATTTGGCCAGTTGGATAATGAGGTGGATAACGTGGATAGTGAGGAGGGCTGTTGTCGGCTACAAAGAGACATAGATAGGATGCAGAGCTGGGCTGAGAAGTGGCAGATGGAGTTTAACCCTGAAAAGTGTGAGGTTGTTTATTTTGGAAGGACAAATGTGAATGCGGGACACAGGGTTAACGGTAGGGTTCTTGGCAATGTGGAGGAGCAGAGAGATCTTGGGGTCTATGTTCAGAGATCTTTGTAAGTTGCCACTCAAATGGATAGCGCTGTGAAGAAGGCCTATGGTGTGCTAGCGTTCATTAGCAGAGGGATTGGATTTAAGAGCCATGAGGTGATAATGAAGCTGTACAAAACCTTGGTACGGCTACATTTGGAGTATTGTGTGCAGTTCTGGTCGCCTCATTTTAGGAAGGATGTGGAAGCTTTAGAAAAGGTGCAAAGGAGATTTACCAGGATGTTGTCTGGAATGGAGAGTAGGTCTTACGAGGAAAGGTTGAGAGTGCTAGGCCTTTTCTCATTAGAACGGAGAAGGATGAGGGGCGACTTGATAGAGGTTTATAAGATGATCAGGGGAATACATAGAGTAGACAGTGAGAGACATTTTTCCCCGGGTGCAACAAACCATTACAAGGGGGCATAAATTTAAGGTGAATGGTGGAAGATATTGGTGGGAGGTAGGTTCTTTACCCAGAGAGTAGTGGGGACATGGAATGCACTGCCTGTGGAAGTAGTTGAGTCAGAAACATTCGGGACCTTCAAGCGGCTATTGGATAGGTACACTGATAACGGTAGAATGATGGGGTGTAGATTAATTTGTTCTTAATCTCTGGACAAACGTTTGGCTCAACATCGTGGGCCGAAGGGCCTGTTCTGTGCTGTATTTTTCTATGTTCTATGATTCCTGTGACTGAAAACAAGAGCAAACTATTTTTAACCTCTGGCCTCTGAATGATGAGTTGATCAGAGATGAAAATGTTATCTTGGGTCTATCAAACCATCTTGGTTAAGTTCCTTAAGTTTAAAATAAGACACTACACCAATGTATATTGCTAACAATCTGGTACAAACCTCTCCTGACTATATTGTAAATTTTTGCATAGGCAGGTCCATCATGGAACTGAGGTGTGGTAGCATTTTGCATGTGATGTAATTTTTAGTGCAGAAGTTTTAGACCTTGCCAACCTTTTTAGTCTTTCGGAGGTACATTTGATATTGTGTCTTTTATGACTTCTAGATGCAAAAGAATCCACTATATCTCAAATGGCTGATGAAGGCAAGGTACGTTTGCAAAACAAATCTTTATATGTTTACTTATTTTTGATTTTTATCTCAAGTCATCACTGTTCTGAAATGCATCTCTTCAGAAAACACAACAGATGTTGAGCAAGCTGCAGGAGGAAAATGCCAATCTTCAGAGAGAGAATGCATCAATGAAGGATGTGGCAGAAAAAGTGCAGGTTAGAATGACTTTTGCCATTATTGTTTGTGTCTCGGTACATTTTAATCATTTACAAGTAGATGTATAAATGTTCTCATTATACTCTGTGAATACAATATTAATACTAGAAGATTTTATAGATTTTGTTTTCTTCTATCAGGCTTTGAATGACCAGCTAGATACACAGTGTACAAAATTAACTGGTGCACTGCGCTCTATTTCCATGGAGAATGCTAAACTGATAATAGAACATCAAGCATCCTTAAAGGTTTGGCGATAAAATATATTACTTGGTGCGGACTTTTTGTTTTTCTTCTCTTTTTAATTTAAGTCCTTAGTTTAAGTTCTTTATGTTATGTCAGAAGTTGAAAAATGTATTGGATGGTGCTTTTTTAAAAGTAAACAATTGGATAGATAAGTGGATGCAGAATATGTAGTGTGTATAGGTTTTTTGGAAGGTGCATGGTGAGACATTTTCTATAAGAATTTCACATGTTAAACAGAATTTAACAACCAGTATTGAGATTTATTTGGAGAGGGATAGCTGTTTTGTGTTGATGGGTATTACTTGGATTGGATAAGGATTGAGAGATATATTCAGGAGGCAGTACTGTACGTATTGTATTGGCCATGACAACAGGCTCGAAGGCTCGGGGCAACATTCCCTTGGCTGCTTTGGGATTCTCAGCCACATTTTATGGCCATCCAGCAACTAATTCGTTGGCGTCCGGGCTCCTGTCATTTTAAGGGATGGCCGCCTTCCCCAATGAGCTGTCAGCCATTCAGAGGGACTGGGAGCTCAGCAGTCACAGCTGCATCACTGCTGGGCCTGCACCTGGAAGAAGAGAATGCCATGGGAGCAGCTTGCCCTCTCAACTGTTCAAGTGGGGTTGCTCGGACCTGCCAAGCAGACTCCACTGGAGGGAGGTTGTTCAGTATACTTACTCATAGGTCTTTTTTTTCTTTCTTTCATGGAATGTGAACATTGTTGACAAGGCCGGCATTTGTTGTTCATCCTAATTGCAATTGAGAAGATGATGGTGAGCCTTGAATGGCTGCAATCTTTCTGGCGTTGGTGTACTCTTAGGAAGCGAATTCCAGGTTTTTGACTGAGTGACAGTAGCAGAATGGCGATATAGTTTCAAGTCAGGGTCATGTGTGGTTTTAAGGGAAACTCACAGGCGAAGGTGTTTTTATGCATCTGCTATCCTTATTTTAGGTTGTAGAGGTCACAGATTTAAAAGATGCTGTCAAAGGAGGTTTGTTGAGTTGCTGCAGTGTAAATTGTTGATGGTACACGCTGTTGCCACAGTGCGCTGATGGTGGAGGATGTGTATGTTTAAGGTGGTGTGCTACAGTTCACTCAGGGAGACTGAATTGCTATAACAACATACACTTTTCACCAGTTTCAAGATGAGTGTGAAGACATGAATTGATGGGGACCAATGGGTGGTTTTGAAGAGGTGCTTGATTAGTCAATGGCATTAGCAAAGGGTGGGGAGAGTTTCAATTGCATTCATTGTCACCTAGATCCACTGGTGCAATAAAAGTGAGCCTTGCATTAATAAGAATATCCTGGATGACAGGATATGTGCAGCTCGAGTGTACTGTCCTCGTCACCCTCTTTCCCTTCTTCTTCCTTATCCTCTGAATCATCTGAGGGGGATCTGAGCACTTCACCTTGTTCATCCTGCAGGTCCAAGCTTTGCTGCAGTGCAGTGTTGTGCAGAACACAGCAAACCTCTACCACCCTAAAGACTCTGGGCTAGTGCATTGAGAAGGTTGTCTGGGCATCTGAAGTTTTTATTCAGCATGACATGGCCTGTTGAATCACACATCTGGTAGTGGTGTAGCATTCATCGTTGCACTATTGGACTTCAGTGTTTGGGTTTCTTTCTAATTGGTGCTGTGAATTAAATTAAATTAATATTTTCAATTTGAAGCAGTAGGGAAGTGGAGGCAATATGGATCAGCAAAGACAGATGATGAGCACGTAGAATAGTGTACAATAAGATATAGTTAGTTGAATTTTACATGAATGAATTTTATGGAGAGGATAGAAACCATACCAGGAGGCAGTGGAGTAATTGTGTTTGGAAATTGCAAATTATGGATGGAGGCTGACTATTGTTATGGAGATACAAGTCTTTGTAAATGCAGAGATATAGGATCAGAATCTTACCTTGAGATCAAATAGGAACTCCTCCCCTTTCATTGCTAAGCTGCACTGAACTGAAGATGCAGAATATTTTAAAGGGGACAAAGATGATTAATATCTTTGATTGATTTTAGGAATTACATATCATCTAAGATTAAGCCGTCTGGCAACACAGGTTGTAGATGACTCAAGAAATGGTCAACTGGGCGTCCTCATCACAATGTGAAAGCTGACTCAATAAAGTTCTGAGAATGATGGTGACAAAAGGAGAGGGCCTAGGATGGCTCCTCCAGTGACAGTAGAAAGAAAGGCTACCATTGGATATGAACCAGATAACGCAGCTCCACCAAGCAGATCAATAGAGGAGTGACAAACAGTGGGAATGGTGTGCTGATCATATCAATGACTGCAGAGAGATCAAGGGGACTAGAAATGGCTTCATTTATTGGGCTGTGTTCAAACTAAACAACAAGCTTTCCTGTATTTTTTAAATTCGCTGCACTTGGTTTATCTGTTTATAAATCAATTTGCCTGATAGTATTCGGTAACTATATACTGAACATTGCATTCTGTGTTTCTTTCTTTGCAGTATGGATAATGGTCTTTAACTGCAGTTGTTGTTTAATGTTGTAGGTTACTTTTGAAAATGCTATCTATTGTTAACAGCGTTTCTTTATCTACCTGTCTCCCAAAAAAAGGCTGAGCAGAAAAAAATGCAAGAAAAATTGCAAGAACAAGATCTTTTATTGGATGCCGCAAGAGCAAGTATTTCAGCAGAACTGCAAAGTGCAATAAATGAGAAGCAACAGCTAAAAACTGAGTTGTGAGTATTAAATCTTTCATTGATCTATCCAGTCATAAGCCAAGGAACAATTTGACAAATTATAGTCTATTTTCATTATTTACCACCCTATAAAGGAAGTCTTAAAGGAGGAAGAGAGGTGAAAAGGTTCAGTGAGGCAATTCCAAAGCTTGAGGTCTACAATGGTTGAGTAATTAAAATCGAGGATGCTTAAGAGGCCAGACTTAGATAAGCACTGGTAACATGGAAGGTTGTAGAGCTGGAGAGGATTACAAAGATAGGGAAAGATTTGAAAACATTTTTTTTTTTTATAAATGTTTTTATTCAGTTTTCATATTTTATATTGAACAAATTACAAATTGTTAGGAGAAAGAAAAAAGAAAAAAAACAAACACGCAAAAATTAACATACATATTTACAGGTAAGCATCTTCGTAGTAGTAACTGCGCACCCCCCCCCCCCCCCCCCCCCCTCAACATGTTTATTTAGTTTGGTTTTGGGCCTTAGCTAGCCATCGAACCCCCGTAACGAACCTGTAGCCCCCCCCCCCTCCCGCTACCTTCCCCCGACTATTCGTCCTCTTGTACATTGGCCACAAATAGGTCCCGGAACAGTTGCATGAATGGCTCCCACGTTCTGTGGAAGCCGTCGTCCGACCCTCGGATGGCAAATTTGATTTTCTCCATTTGGAGAGATTCCGAGAGGTCGGACAGCCAGTCCGCAGCTCTGGGCGGTGCTGCTGACCGCCAGCCAAACAGGATTCTACGGCGGGCGATCAGGGAGGCAAAGGCAAGGGCGTCTGCCCTCCTCCCCAGGAATAGATCTGGCTGTTCTGAAACCCCGAAGACCGCCACTATCGGGCATGGCTCCACCCTCACTCCCACCACTTTGGACATAACCTCGAAGAAGGCTGTCCAGTACTCCACGAGTCTGGGGCAAGACCAGAACATGTGGGCGTGGTTGGCCGGGCCTCTTTGGCACCGTTCACATCTGTCTTCCACCTCCTGGAAGAACCTACTCATACGGGTTCTTGTTAAGTGGGCTCTATGTACCACTTTTAGTTGCGTCAGGCTGAGCCTTGCGCACGTGGAGGTGGAGTTGACCCTATGCAGTGCTTCGCTCCAGAGTCCCCACCCGATCTCCATCCCC
Source organism: Scyliorhinus canicula (assembly GCF_902713615.1). Taxonomy (NCBI): domain Eukaryota; kingdom Metazoa; phylum Chordata; class Chondrichthyes; order Carcharhiniformes; family Scyliorhinidae; genus Scyliorhinus; species Scyliorhinus canicula. Next base: position 104,246,634 of record NC_052158.1, read on the forward strand.
AGGTCGTCCTCCCATTTCCTCCTTGTTGCGTCCAGTACGGTGTCGTCCCTATCTACCAGTCGGTCATACATGTCACTACAGTTCCCTTTCTCTAGGATACTTGCGTCCAGTAGGTCTTCCAGTAGTGTCTGTCGTGGCGGTTGTGGGTATGTCCTTGTCTCCTTTCGTAGGAAGTTTTTGAGCTGCAGGTACCGTAGCTCGTTCCCCCCAGCTAGCTGAAATTTAAGATTTGAAAACATGAATGAGTTTTACAATTAAGACAAAGCTTGACGAGGGGGACCAATGTAGGTCAATGTAAAGGGGTGATCCAAACTCACTAGCCTCAGCCTCTCACAACAGTTCAGCAACGATTGATTTACTCAACCACACTCTCACCTCCACCGTTGTCCCAGTCCTGAATTAAAACCATAGCCTGAATTTTTCGGATGGCAGGGTTTCCCTTCCTGCCATCCAATCAGTTGGCAGAGAACACATCTCTGCCAACCCTGACTGCCCTGCAGCCAGTGCACACTTGAATGAGTGCCAAGTGACTGCAGGTGGGGCTTCTGCCCCTCATTTGGGAGAAAGCCCTGTCTTGGACTTTCTGCCCAATCCAATTGGCCAGCAGCTCTCCAGTCCTTGCATTAGCTGTTCTGGAGTAGACAGAGGTGGAAATTCAGGAGGACGTTGAAGTCTATATCTGGGCACCAAAGGCCAGGTAAGTTCAAGGGCCCAAGGGTAGGGAAGTCCTGGAGGGGTGCGATTGGGGTTTCAGGGGATGAGGCCGGGGTGGGGAGCTCCGGATGCTTCTGGACCTTAAGAGGGGGCTGCCTAACTTCAGAAGGAGGCTTCAAACAGGTCCTTGGTGGATTGCTGTTCAATCTCTTTAAGCTTGATGCATCTCCTGTACCTTGCTTTGATGCTAACTACGATGTTTATAAACATTTGCTATGATTGACAGCTTTTCACCGCATCAAAAGCAGCTAAATACTTTCGGCTGTGAAAAAGAGGAAGTGAAAGCACTTGTTACTCTCTCGAGTAATAAAAGTATCAATAACTGGCTAATGTAATTTATTGCTGTGTGAAGCTGAATGGAAGATTTGCATTTCAAAGGCTGTTAAGTGATTTGAAGCAGGTTGAAATATACTTGGCTTTCAGCTGCTACTTTAAACACTTGTCTGAAGCAGCAGATTTTAGCGAAGGGTAATTGAAAATGAAGTGATGTTTCACTCTACTACCTGGACTGCTGTTCAGTTTTCAGGTAGGGCTCTCTGGCGAGGGCTCTTTGATGAGGGAGTTCTGTAAGAGAGTTTCAGGTCACACTCATGCGTGGGTGCTGAGAGGGGGGGGGGGGGGGGGGGGGGGGGGGGGGTGCGGAGGGAAATGTTGCCCTTACTTGCCAGTTGGTGGGACGGGTGTTGCCAATTCGCACCGGAGACGCCAATAATGTTGCTCTTTTTAACTGGATACTGATATGACAGTTATTAATGATGATATTGCTTTTCAGAGTCGCCAGGTATCAAATGATACCACCACAAGGTTTTACCGGATATCGATCAAAGACCAAACAACCAGTTAGTTAGTTCAAGTTCAATGATAGTTTATTTACACACAAGAATTACTTCGACATTCAACATAAAACACTACAAGCTAAATTATACCTAACACTACAACAACCTGTACTTAACTTCAGGCATCCGGCTTTATGCAGGGAGCAAGGCCTTTGTTCGGATCTTGCGTGGTTGGGTCTGGAGAAGTGACTTTGTTTCTCTGGGCTGATCCGTCTGGTAGCAATCGTTGGTTTTGAACTTGTCTTCTGGTCGTGATGCTGCACTTGGTTTTAGGCGTAGGTCGGGGCCAAGAGAGACCGAGCGCCGAGGCCAAGAGAGATTGAACACATGGCAGTGTTCTCTTTATCCTTCTGGGGTTTCGCTCTCTTTTGGGCAGTCCTTAGCTTTGGACCCAATAATTCGGCAGGCTTCGATTACTGCCTTCGATTTTGGCCAATAAAGGGGCGGGTACCTTGATGGCGGGGTGTGTCCTGAGCAGTCATTGGCCGTGGCTTTTTGGGCTCCCTGAGCATGGGGAGTGGTGCCGATGAGTCTGTTTCTGTGTCTGTTACCTGAGTACAGGTTCTGGGGAAATGGTCCATTAGAATGCAAAGTAGCTGGGGGTTTCGATAGCATCTAGTTATCTGAGTTGCCAATATACATAAGCTCTGAGCGTCTGAGTCCTGGGTTAACCATATTTCCCATAGTCCTTTGCAGGTGGCCATATTTCCCGGGATCCTTTGTAAGTAGCCATCCAGAGGGCTACAGGGGCACGTCCGATGGACTTTTGAGGGTACCTCAGTTATGCATCAACTCCTTTGACCCACCGCAGGGTCCACTGTGTCAGGGCCATCCTTGGGCAAACTTACACAAAATCCCATCCGGAGGATTTCCTGCTTGGAGTGGGGGGTGGTCAGTGCTTAATGGGGGGATCTCAACAATGCATAAAGGAAACATTGCAACGATTTTGGGGTCCTTTCTGCCTCAATGCTCCATTCTCTGCCCGATCGGGAATTCCGATACTGGCGTCGAACAATAGAGGATCTACCACTATGTCACTATGCTTGCATCAGTATATATTTTTTTACCCAATCATACATTACAAATGTTTTCATTTTTTACATTTTTCATTATAACTCCTCAGAGAAGCTTTCAAATTAGAGCGTACTGAGATACAGCTGAAATCTGAAACAGTAAAGGAAAAGGCAACAACACAAAAGATGCTTCTTGAGTCTGCAATTGCCCACCTGAAAGAGGATTTAAAGACTGCTGTTAATAAATATGAACAGATAAAACAGGAAAAGGAAAGCCTACTGAACCAGGTAAATACCTTCTTGACCATAAGTTTGGTGCCAACAGAAGATCAGATGGAAGCAGCTTTCCATGCTGTTCAGCCGTGCATGTCATTTTTAACAGAATCTATCAATATTATACCATTAGTTTTACAATTATCTAGGGCAGCACGGTGGCCTAGTGGTTAGCACAACCGCCTCACGGCGCTGAGGTCCCAGGTTCGATCCCGGCTCTGGGTCACTGTCCGTGTGGAGTTTGCACATTCTCCCCGTGTCTGCGTGGGTTTCGCCCCCACAACCCAAAAACATGCAGAGTAGGTGGATTGGCCACACTAAATTGCCCCCTTAATTGGAAAAAATAATTGGGTAATCTAAATTTATAAAAAAAATAGAAAAAAGTTTTACGATTATCTGTATCATACTTGAGAAAATTGAATATAATATTTAAAAATTTTGCTTCTTGAGTTCAATATGAAACTGATTTTGCTGTTCAGAATTGCTGACTCCCCTCTAAAACTGAAATTTGCTGCATCTGCATTTGTATTGATTTTGGGATATATAAAGTGTTATTTTACATAAGTAGCTCATAAAATTAATCCGTTTTATTTGTTAATTTTACTGTATTTCTTGAGCTTTTCCCAACATTGTTGTCTTATGCAGATGACTTGATGAGCGATAAGCGACAGTGCACTTTTCAGTCTGAGACCTGCAGCTTTTCTTTCTGTTACAGTGAGGCAGCATAGCTCAGCTATACCAATTAGCCTTGTTTATGGTAAATTGCTCACTGCAGTTCGCAGAGGATTCCCATACATTTTACCATTTTGAAGTACATTGTATATAAGTTTAGGATCACTTTGTACTGGCTAAAAATACTGATTCAATTTATTTTCAATTAGGCGACATACAGACAATAGAAAATACAAGTGATAATTTATTATATACACAACTGAGATCACTTTATCACAGGCCTGTTGTTGTCTCAGCTCCTTCTAAAAAAAAGCTTTTGAAATAACACAATCGCTTGCTGTAACATATGAGCTGCTGTTTATAGAGTTTTGTGCAGGCCAAACATATGTCAATCAAATGCCAGATCTCACCTCCGGTGGTGGCGATGTGCTGAACAGTTGCACAAAAGGTGGCTCTCCCCTAGAAACTGCAACTTTGGACTTTTAACTCAAAAATCAACCACTAAACCAACCAAAAAAAAAAACCCACTCCCACCCCAGAATGAACTAGTACCCAAGGAAATGCCCTCAAGCCAGCAGAAAAGCCGAAAAGGCAGCATAAGAAGCAAGAGCCAGGAAAGGAAAGCCCAAACCGCAGAAATGAGGAACAAAGCAGAGCAGGCTGTGTGGCGATTCAAGAGGGAGCGACAACACAAACACCAGCCCATCACCGACAGGACAGTTGATGGAACTACAAACGCAAGAGCTCCTAAACATGGACACCATCAAGGAGGACCTCATGACAACCATGCAGGAGGCCATAGTGATCGCGATGGCCCCCTTCAAAGAGGCTCTGGAGAGGATGAAACAGCGATTGAGGCCGAATAGGCGACAGTCTGGGAACTAGAAAAAGCAGCCACTGATCAGAGTGATCAGATCGCCTCGTTCGAGATAGAAGTGGCATGGTTTTCTTTTCTCTTTTTTATAAGTTTAGAGTACTCAATTCATGTTTTCCAATTAAGGGGCAATTTAGTGTGGCCAATTCACCTAGCCTGCACATCTTTTGGGTTGTGGGGCGAAACCCATGCCAACACGGGGAGAATGTGCAAACTGCACACGGACAGCGACCCAAAGCCGGGATTGAACCTGGGACCTCGGCGCCACGAGGCAGCAGGGCTAACCCACTGTGCCACCGTGCTGCCAGAAGTGGCAAGGTTAGTGGCGGCCCAGGGAGCACTCAAGGGGAAGGTAGAAAACTAAGATTTATGATCAAATTTTATCAAACTTCCTTGAAACAAATTTTTAGCTGGAAGAGGATATCAGCCTTCACCTAGCTGAAGTGACTTTGACACCGATTCAATTGGGGGAGGAGGGTTTTGGTCCATTGAAGTACAAACAATCGGTTAATTTTAACTCCTAAAAACGGGCTGTTTGATTGGGTGGAATATTAAAATGTTAAACATCTGCAACAGGAACTCGATACCATAAACCTGCCCACTTTTGCCTTTAATGGAGGCAGTCTGTCTAGCAAACGTTCAACCCACTATTGGAGCAGGTTGGTTGTTGAAATCGTTTAAGGAGGCTGCCTATCTTCATTTTAACAGGATTCCTATTTCCAACCCGCTGGGTTTCCTGTACCTCAAGACCCAATAGGTAAAAGGTGGTGAGAAGGCCCAGATCGATCAGTTGAGTTATTTTTTACAGCACTACTGTAAACTAACAGCCTATAAACAATCCCCTCAACTCCATGATCTCCCCCAACCCTCTTTCCCTCTGCCCCCATCCACGTCATTGATCACTCTACCGTTAATGAACCACCGCCAGCACTGCTACCCAGTTAAGCCTGCCAATCAAGCTGGTTTCCAGATGGGAACCTGTTTCAAATTAAAAAGCCCACACATCGTAAAGTTTAAACTCTCCCACTCCCAAACCTGATTCCAGTGACTGTTGGAGCCAACAAACCTGTTCAATGCTTCAGTGATTTTTCATTAATAAATTTGAAATAGACCTGTATAAATTTCACAATTTTTTCGTGCATATAGCCAAATTACCAAGGATTCAATGAATAATAAACTTCCCAATTCCATTTTATCTATAGGATCCTAATGTTCAAATTGCTAGACATTATATAAATGTATATTATGAATTCAAGCAGTGAAATGAAAAATATAATATAGAAAAAGCATGATGCTGTTGTCATCCTGTGACATATTAGTTTTACTTTACAGTTGTATATATTTTAAAATGCAGTGAGTGACCTATTGTAAATTGCATGTATTTTTTATAATTGTAATATTTGACATTTTTCAACTTGCATCTATCTGCCTGTGAGATATTGAAAATGATGAATGATCTTAACAATTTAATAATATGTTAGAGGTGGTGCTATGAGCTTAACGTGCCACCTACTGTTGCATATTTGTCAAACAGCTGAACTCGGGGTGAAATTTAATTTGAACAGGGCACAAAATGGATGATATTGCATTTTCTGTCAGCTTTATGCTCCTCTGGATGTTCAAACTGAATATTGGGCAAGGTATAAAGGGCAGCAGATGTAATTTATGTGCTCGTGGCTAAGTCAAATTTCAATTGACTTTTGTCAATTCTAACTGTAACATTTACCACAGGATGGCATTACAACAGTATATTTACTGGAGTTCAGCTAGTTTGTTAAATGTAAATAAGGCACTCCAATTGTACTCCTGTTGCAGGGGTCCATAGAGATCATGCCTTTGTGTTCCTCACTGCTCCTGTTTTTGCCAAATAGCATTGGTTTAATTCCTGGGCCTGTTTTATTTGCTAGCTCATTGTTTAGCAACTTCTTCTGCTGGAAAAGCCTCATTTCCCTCATTTTTTGCTAGCTGGCCTATGAGCCAGTCTGCTGGCTTTGCCATGGGGTGTTTACCTGCCAATCCATCTGTTCATCTCACTCGTCCAACGTCCTTCTTTCTTCCCCTGCAACAATATTGTGCTCTTTACATCCAACTAGACCCAAACCTCAATCTGTCTGATGTGTTTACTCGAGTGCCTCACTGGTCTTACAGTCACGCTGTTCTTCCCTGCTCCACTTGAGGGAATGCCACAAGCAGCACTTCAACAAGAATTCCCACCACCATCTTCATAGGATAGGGTTGTGCAATAAATGCTGCTTTGTCAGCATTTACATTGTGAGACTAGAAATGGAATTAATTGCAGCTATTCGTAATTGCATTATTGTAATTATAAATGTATCTAATCATGTAGTAGCAATTATTTGCCGCTGGCCGTAACTAGGAGTATGCTAACTCATGTAAAAGCCTGATTAGTATATTGGAGCAGAACTTTATGTTGCACCAAGTATCTCTCCATTTCTTGAATTCATGGAAGTCAAAGGAGTATCTTGGTTTCAAATGATTGCTTCATGTATCTTATGTATTATAGTTTGGGGTAAGTATGGTAGAAAATATACTTTGGAAGCTAATTTAAGTTTTGCTTATTCTTTCTAATAAGTACATCTGGTTTCGTAGTTCATGACTAAGAAATCCTACTGAATTGCAGCTCAGAACTTCAATTTGTGTTTTTTTGTTTGTTTTAATAAGTTGTATCTTTTATATTCCACTTTGCAAAAGTCACCCATTAGTTGTTTTCTTGGCAGACGAACAACATCATTGATAAAACCACAGAGGAGAAGAACAAATTTGAGAAACAAATGACTGAAAACCAGGTGAAGTAGTTTTTGATCACTTGTATCAATCTTGTATGTCTTCAAATATACGAGGCGGGATTCTCCTTTGGCTGACGCTGGAATTGGGAAACGCGATTGGGCGGACAATTGGTTTTGACGCCAAAATCATGTCGAGTGCCGTGTTCACAATTCTCCGGTGCCTCGACAGCGGCGTCAGTGCATTCCAGAATACACTTACAGTAAACACTGTTGGCATCTAATTAGCGGGCCTGACCCGATATTCTCCAGGACTTCTGTGATTCTCTGGCTCCACAGGGACGATTTCACGACAGCGAGGTTCACTTGTGCTTTTAAAAATCATGAAACAGGCGCCGTGGCTGCTGAGGAGGAGAGAGGGGGTACAGAAAGTGTCCAACATCGTCATAGTTTGCTGACAATTGTACAGCAGGTGGTAGGCTGTGCACGCCGCTGACTGCCCATTGTGAACTTGGGGGGCTGTGCACACTGCTGACTGCCCAATGTGAACTTGGGGGCCACAGGTTGTATGAGTCTCCCCCAGGACACCCCCCTAGGCACCATCTGGTCCCAGCCAACCCATCAGCGAGATGGGCGTGCTCCAGCGCAACCAGTGTCATCTTGTTGGCTGGGATTGTGTGTGTGGGGAGTGAAGTGTATATATCCAGTTGCAGCTTGTCAGCTTCCCGAGTGTCAATCATGGACCTGGCAAATCCCGCACCATTTCTCATTGTAATCAGTTGTGTACCACATGGCCCCACCACGGTTGCTGAATCGGTCCAGGTGTGGCGCTAGTTTTGTTATCGGGCAAGTCCACGAATCCTGTCCCAGCGTCTATGCAGTTTCTGTTTAAAGGCTTTCAATCCTGTCAGCTTTATTGATTAATGATTGGCCACTATGCTTACACATTGATGCATTGGCGAGATCCACAGAACTTGAGAAACCCGTATGCTGGCTGTTCAGTCAAAATTCTAGGTTCATTAATTAATTGTATAGTTAAATATTTAAATGACCGATCGCATCTCCACAGAGGTTTCCTATTCACCTGGGAATGAGCCCTGGTAAAAGCCTACATTTAACCTCAGCGATCACACCTGAACCCACCTCCATTCAACAGTTCCCCTGCTCTGAAAGCTGAATGTCCATGGGTGTCATACTCAAGGTTTTGGAGCATGTTAAGGATCTGCCAAAACCTGCATCTGTGAAAGGGAACTCTTAGTCACTGGGATAGGCGGCTGCATATGGGTATCTGTTTGAGAATAAGGCAGGGCAAAGAATGAGAAGTGGGAATGCCTTGAGGAGAGTCCCCCACTTCCATTTGCCCTTTCTCCATCTTTCACCTTAAAATTCAAAAGCACTTCCCTGCTAGCCAAGAACTGAAGAGCATTTGGCTGACCTTCAGTGAAACAAAAGCCAAAATGAGGCATACCTCTATTCTGGTTAATGTAATAGACTGAGTGGGCCATTGATCATGGCAAGTATTCACTAGGTTACTTGCCACGATTGATCATGACACAGATAACTACTCTTTCCATGGAGATGGACATCAGTACAAATGCCTAAGACATCATGGCACTCACGCAAGAAATGGACTTCTCCAATCTCTCGTCAAGGATTTGTTTTACTCCTGTAAATGTTGACAGAACCACACACATTTCCCCTTGTTATTCCAAAGGTGTTCTTTTTTTTGAATGAACCCTGAAGCTCAGTTACAGTCCAACTGAGCAGTAGTTGGAGAGCCTTGTTATCTCCGATGGGGGTTCTCCACTCCTGGAGACATGTGATATGTAGTTCACCATATCACAACCTAGCTATGTTTACTGTAGTCTCCACAGAGATGTGTTTCTGCACTGGTGGAGGGTGAGCACGGGTCCTGTGAAAGTGCTTCTTCAGATTGGCTGCCCTTCTCTGAAATCCTTGCTGCCTCCTCCCACCCAACTCCTTCCTCACTTACAGGACCTGTGGAAGATGAGAAACATGAATTTGAATTGAAGGATTCCTTCACTGCCGGTCTCTTTCTTACATTCTCCAGTGACTACTTACTCTGATTCAATTTGTGGCTGTGGGGTAACTACATCTTGAAACATTTGATCCAAGAAATAGCCAACCACCGATATGCCCATCAGTGAATCCAGCTGCTGCTCGAGTTCACAGACTCTTTGTGATTTGGAGCAGCTGAAGGCAGAATTATTGCATGATATTATGTCTTGATTGTAGTAATTATGATGATTTTGAAGATTTAAAGTCAGTTGAGAGGTTGAGCTCTCCCGGCTGTGAAATTAAGAGTTGAGGTACTTTGGTGATTATTTAAAAAATAAGCATTTGTGTGGTAAATTATTTTGATAGATATTGAAAGGTTAACTATTTTATGCAGTTTAAGGTGGGTGCATTGACTGCTGCCTTGAAGAAACAAGAGGAAGAAAATGGACATCTTATGGAGCGACTCTCAGCAATAGAACATCAGCAGGTAGGCAATAAATACCTCAAAGCAATCTTTATTGTCGAACAAATTTTGCAACTGAACCGGTTAGGTTTTTGTCTTTTATGTCATATATTTTAATATTGTTTTCTCTTCCTGTACTTTGTTTTCTCCCATGCTATTAAGGTTAAAAAGAAACACTTCTGGAAACTTGGAAGGAAGGGTTTCCCTTTGGTTCCTGCCAAATTTAATGGCAGGATCTGATTGAATTTTTTTTATTTCCCAGACACAGCCAACCATATTGAGAGGTTAGCTAGCAGTCAAAGGGATATATATATATGACACCAGACCACATTTGGGCAGTGGAGAGGAGTGAGAGAGAAATTGGGAGGGGCCGGGGCCAGGGTCAGGGCCAGGTTTGCAGGCTGGGCAGTGATCAGGGATGGAGTTGGTATTGAGACCGAGATAGCAGTGGCTGGAGTGGATGCAAAGATTGGAAGGACCCAGGTGGAAGATAAGATGGGCCAGAAAAGTGTGGGAAGCTGTGAAACACATTAAAATATATATTTCCTAAATTTAGAGTACCCAATTAATTTTTTCCAATTAAGGGCAATTTAGCATGGCCAACTCACCTAGCCTGCATATCTTTTGGGTTGTGGGGGCGAAACCCACCCAAACACGGGGAGAATGTGCAAACTTCACACAGACGGTGACCCAGAACCGGGATCGAACCTGGGACCTTGGTGCCATGAGGCAGCAATGCTAACCACTGGGCCACCGCGCTGCCCTACATTAAAATATTTAAATGATCGCCTGGAAAACAGTAGGTTTCCCACTTTCACCATTCTGCCTCTGCTAAACCCAGAGATGGGCACTTACCAGTTGTGTTGTATTCGGTTTGAGATTTTAAAAGCTTTACATCCCACTTAACCAAAATGCATCCGTTTTTGGCTATTAAAGTTTCCCATTATAACCCTTACATTTTTCTTTTTTTAAATGTTTTCCAATTTAGCGTGGCCAATACACCTACCTGTACATCTTTGGGTTGTGGGGGTGAGACCCAAAGACACGGGGAGAAGGTGCAAAATCCACATGGACAGTGACCTGGGGCTGGGATCAAACCCAGGTCCTCGGTGCTGTGAGCCAGCAGTGCTAACCATTTCACCACCGTGCCACTCCCAATCCTTCCATTTTTCTAATGGTTTTATGCAAATAATATTCAAATTCAAATTATTTATTTTACCTTTATTTTCTATATTTGTTTATAGCCACATTATCTGTAATTAACCCAGTCTGCTTCTGTCCCACCTGACCTGAATCTCTTATATCTTTTAAAAAATAATGTTTTTATTGGCGTTTTTCAATTTTACAGTGTGAAACTTTTGTGTTGATATTTACAATTCATACAGTTTCTTATTTACATACATCTTTCTTGGTATATCTTCTTCCTCCCTCCCTATCCCCTCTTTGGAATCCCCTTCTTCCGCCCTGCGTGTGTATTGCTAAGCTCCTGTCCTTTTTCCCCATCTTTCTGCGTTTTTTGGTTGCAGGTCTTGTGTGTTCGGGGTGCGGGGGGAGGGGTGCGTGCGTTGCATCCTACCCCTTCTCCTCCCCCTTCCATGCTTATTACTGTGGCCCCCCCCCCCCCGGGTTTCCTCCTCATCTCCTTCCCCCTTCGTACCTCCTTGTAGTGTGTGTTCTTGTCTGCTCTCCTCTGTCTCTCCCTCTTTCCCTAGTCGCTGTTGACCTCGAACAGGTTTTGGAACAGGCCAAGAATTGCCCCCATACTTTGTGGAAGCCCTCTTCCAATCTTCGGATGATGTATTTGATCTTCTTCAGATAGAGAAAATCCACCAGGTCTGCCAGCCAGTCTGTAGCTGTGGGTGGTGCTGCTGATCACCAGCTCTCCAGGATTCTCTGGCATGTGATCAGGGATGCAAAAGCAAGGGCATCGGCCCGCTACCCCATGTGTAGTTCTGGCTGTTCCGAAACCCTGAAGACTGCCACTCTCGGGCACGGCTCCATCCTCACCCCCACAACCTTGGACATTGCCTCGAAGAAGGCTGTCCCAACCCACTTCCGCCTCCCATTTTCGTCTGGCTTTGTCCAGTGGTAGTCTTGCCCTGTCTAGTAACTGTCCGCAGATGTTCCTGCAATTCCCCCCTTTACTGCCCGTAAGTTCCTCCAATAGTCTGTCTCTCGGGGCCCTGGGGTATCCTACCACCTCCTTGCGGATTTGAAAGTGCTTGGGTTCCTGTCCTGTCTGTAGTTCCAGGTCTTCCGTCAGTTCGCTCAGTGTCGCTAGTCTGTCCCCATGTAAAGGTCCCCAAGTGTTAGCGTCCCCCCATCTTCTCTCCATTTTTTAAAGGTGGTGTCGAGCATGGCTGATGGGAATTTGTGGTTTCCGCAGGTGGGGGACATCTGTTAGCCTGAAATGTTGCCTCATCTGGTTCCATGTCCTTAGTGTGGCTACCACCACCTGGCAGGATGTTTATTTTGTCAGGGGGAGATGGGAGCACTGCCGTGGCGAGGACCCGGTGAGTCGTTCCCTTGCAGGAAGATTCCTCCGTCATCACCCATTCCATGGTGGGTTCATGTATCCATCCCCTCACTCTCTCTGCTGTAGCTGCCCAGTGGTAGTATTGTCGATTCGGCAGTGCCAGACCGTCCATAACTTTCCTCCTTTGCAGTGTTGATTTGGAGATTCTTGGATTCTTACCCCACCCCACACAAACACCATGATCATTTTATCTATGCTGTGGAAGAAGGCCTTGGGGATAGATCGGTATGGATCTAAACAGGAAGAGGAATCTTGGCAGTACGGTCATTTTGACTGTCCGCAGCCTCCCTGCCAGGGAGAGCGGAGGAGCGCATCCCACCTCAGTAGGTCGTTTTTAACTTCTTCTGCCCGACTGGTCAGGTTCCACTTGTGGACCCGTGCCCAGTCATGGGCTATTTGGATCCCCAGGTAGCAGAATTTGTTTTGGGCTAGTTTGAATGGGAGTCTCTCCAGCCCTCCCCCGTTTGGGTTCACTGGGAAGGCCTCGCAGTTTGCTGACTACCCTTGAGAAAGCCTGTCTGGTCCTCTGCGACCACCTCTGGCACGCAGCTCTCCAGTCTCTTGGCCAGGACTTTCGCGAGTATCTTGGCGTCTACATTAAGCAGCAAAATGGGTCAGTACGATCCGCATTCCGTCAGTCTTTGTCTTTTTTGGGTATCAGCGATATTGTGGCCTGTGTTAGCGTAGGAGGCAGTGTGCCCCTCGCTAGCGAGTCTGCAAACATATCTCTTCGGTGTGGGGCCAGGGCCGGTGCAAATTTTTTATACAAGTCCATTGGAAACCCATCAGGTCCCGGTGCCTTCCCCGCCTGCATGGAGCTGATGCTGTCCATGATTTCTCCCAGACCTGTTGATGCTTCCAGTTCCCCCGCCTGTCCTCCCCCACAATTGGCATGTCCAGTCCATTAAGGAACCGTTCCATCACCGCGCCCCCGTCGAGGGGCTCGGAGGTGCTCTTATCCCTTCTGAGTGTGCTCAAATACTAAACCTTTCTGATCACCCCGGTCTGAATTTCTTCACCTCTGTAAATGTAGCCATACATTGAGTCCTAGCTGCTTAATTTTTCCATTCTCCTAGATCCAACACTACCCCAACCATGTTTCCATTCCTGTCCAAACACAGTCAGATTCTTTATATTTGGAACTTAAACATAAGACTGAACTTCATACAAACTTTAGAAAGAGTTAAAAGAATAAAGGATCGGACAGGAGAAGGATGTAGAAGTGCAAGAGAAAAGATGAAATTGTGCTATAGAGACGGACAGAAAGAAAAACAGTGACAGAATAGATGAAACAATGGGGTGGACAGGTTTACAGAATGAGCTGAGCGTGAAGAATGAAAAAACTCTTAAGACAAACAGATGCAAAGGTGATGACAAAGTCTCCCTGAACTGTATGAAGAACAACAGTTAAAAAGGGAAATAGACAGACGAACGGCAGAGAAAGAGAAGAGGGCTAATTGTCAGGTGGAAAACTGACTGGATCAGAACTGCCACCTATTTTGTACCCCACCCGATTTTACTTTCTTTGAAATGGAAAGTAAAATTAGATGAGGTGTAAAATGTGTGGGTGATCCTCAACTGTCAGTTTCTCAACAGATTGGTTAGGTTTAAATGATTTCCAAGAACTAGAAAGTCGGAAACGAGGGACAGTTACATGGAGAGAGAAGCATAGACATTTTATGTTCCTTTATGTCTGTGACAATAACACAAAATATTTATGATGTGGAGATGCCGGAGTTGAACTGGGGTGAGCATAGTAAGAAGTCTTACAACACCAGGTTAAAGTCCAACAGGTTTGTTTCAAACACTAGCTTTCAGAGTACTGCTCCTTCCTCGAGTGAAGGAAGGAGCAGTGCTCCGAAAGCTAGTGTTTGAAACAAACCTGTTGGACTTTAACCTGGTGTTCTAAGACTTCTTCCAAAATATTAAGCCTAATATATACCATTTGTGTATCTAATTATGCTGTCATGTATGAAAATAGGGAAGGGGTTAATAAATTATTTTCTGAACATTTAAAATTACACCAGTCACTTGTTAAAAACTGTCCTTTTCTTCCGCAGCATGCACAGGAGCAGGTAGAGCACATCCTTGTTGAAATAACAGAGAGTAAAAGCAAATTGGCATATGACAAGGGAAGGCTACAGGTATTATCCAAGTTTTAAAATATATATTTTTATTGGTTTTGTAATTATTTACAAGAACATATGTTGTCTATAATACACAGTAGCACTAATATAGATATACAGCCAAACTGAAAAGAGGAAAAAAACGCAAACGGGGTCTACAAACTTAGTATGTGCACAATGAGGAAAGAAAAAGTAACCAGGAAAATAAATCATGTGGGGAAGACGGTCAGTTATGTCTCCCTCAGAGGGAACAGAGCCCCGGAGGTCAGCCGGCACGACCGTATAGTTGCACTCTTTGCTGCATCCGTACCAGTGGTCGGCCGGGCGTGTTTTGTTCTTGCCGCTGTGGTCGCCTCCCTATGTGCCCTCGTCTTTTATCTCTTCTGGTTCCCCTTTCCTACTTGCCCTGTGTTTCTCTTGGCATACCCCCCCACCCCCATTTTTCCCCAACACCCTTCCTCTCTTTCTTCCATTGTCCGTTTTGTTTCCATATCTTGGAACGGGCTGGTGAATAGCCTCCACATGTTGTGAAAGCTTTCCCCTGATCCCCGAATGAGGCTTCGGTGGGCAATAAGGGAGGCAAGGATTAGGGCGTCTGACCCTCTCCCCATAAAGAGCTCTGGCTGCTCCAATTCCCTTAATACTGCCACCAGCGGGCACAGTTCCACCCTCACCCCCACACCTTGGGCATAGACTCAAAAAAGTCTGTCCAGTAGCTGAAAGTCTGGGACAGGACCAGAACATGTGGGTGTGGTTTGCCGGACTTCCCTGGGACCGTTCACATGTGTCCTCCACTTCTGGCAAGAACCTGCTCATTCGTGTTCTAGTTAAGTGCACCCTGTGCACCACCTTTAGCTGCATTAGGCTCAGCCCTGCGCATGAGGAGATGGAGTTTACCCTATTTGGTGCTTCGATCCAGAGGCCTCTCTCTATGCCTAACTCTTCCTCCCACTTCTCCCGTGTCTCGTAAAGAGGTGATGTACCTCCTCTAGTAGCCATCTATACATGTCAGCGTAGTTACCGTACCCCAGTTTGCCTGCAGTCAGGAGTCTGTCCATTGGGGAGTATCCTGGTAACTGGGGGAACATCGCCGCCTCCTTTCGGAGAAAGTTTCTAACTTGCTTGTATGAAAGCTTGTTTCCTTTTGGAGCTTGTCTGCAAATTCCCCCAGGGTCACTAATCTGCCATCCACATATAGGTCCCCTACCATTAGTAGCCCTTTGTCCTGTCTCCACCTTTTAAAGGAGGCATCCATAGTCTCGGGGTGAATTTATGGTTCTTGCAGATTGGAGCCATGTTGGACATCGCAGTCAGATCAAAATGGTGTCGCAGTTGGTTCCACGTTCTCAGCGTGGCCACTACCAGTGGATCCATGAGTATCTGGCTGGGGGAAATGGGAGTGGGGCCGTAGCCAGTGCTCAAAGGGATTTGCCTGTCCAGGCATTTTCCTTCGCCCTCTGGCCACTCCCTTCCCTCACCTACTTTAAAAAAATATATTTTTGTTAGGGTATTTGCAATTTTTATAATAATAATAACAGTGACATAAACATGGCATAATAAACATTTCCTCCCCATCACAATCTTCACACCACCCAACAATAAAACAACAGACTGGGCCTCCCCACCCCTTTTGGAATTCTGCTTCTGCTGACATTTTAATTTTCCCCGAGAAAGTCGATGAACGATTGCCACGACCGGGTGAACTCTAGCATTGACCCTCTTAAGGCAAACTTTATTTTCTCGAGACTAAGAAACCCAGCCATGTCACTAACCCAGGTCTCTAGACTTGGGGGCTTTGTGTCCCTCCACATTAATAAGATTCGTCTCCGGGCCACCAGGGAGGCAAAGGCCAAGACGTCAGCCTCTTTCGCCCCCTGAACTCCCGGCTCTTCCGACATTCCAAAGATCGCCACCTCCGGACTCGGCACCACCCGTGTTTTGAATACTGTAGACATCGCCTCAGCGAAACCCTGCCAAAACCCTCTGAGCTCCGGCCATGCCCAAAACATGTGGACATGATTTGCCGGACTTCCCACACACCTCGCACACCTGTCCTCTACCCCGAAAAACTTGCTCATCCGGGTCACCGTCACGTGTGCCACCGTGGTGGACTACCTTGAATTTTAGCAGGCTAAGCCTGGCACATGATGAGGATGTGTTAATCCTGCTTAGGGCATCCGCCCACACACCCGCCACTATCTCTCCCCTCAGCTCGTCTTTAGCTCCTCAACCGAAATTTCCTCCGATTCCATAAGTTCTTGGGAGATGTCTGATTTATTCCCGTCTTCCACCCATGTCCTGGAGACTACTCTGTCCTGTATGCCCCGTGGCAGCAGCAGCAGGGAGGCCTGAACTTGCCTTTTCAAAAAGTCTCGTACCTGCAGATACCTAAACCCATTTCCAGCTGGCAATTCAAATTTATCCTCCCAGGCTTTCAAGCTGGGGAAGCTCCCTTCCATAAATAGATCCCTCATCCTCCTAATTCCCGCCCTTTGCCATCTCCGGAATCATCCAGCCTACCCGGTACAAACTGATGGTTATTATAAATCGGGTCCAAACCGATGCTCCCTCCACTCTCTTGTATCTCTTCCACTGCCCCCAGATTCTCAGAGCCGCCACCAACACTGGACTTGTGGAGTATTGGGCCTGCGAGAACTTGAGAGGTGCCGTTATCAGTGCTCCCATACTTGTGTCTTTACATGACGCCGCCTCCATTCACTCCCATACCGACCCCTCCCCCACTATCCACTTCCTATCATGCTATATTTGCTGCCCAGTAATAATTGTAGAAGTTCAGCAGCGCCAACCTTCCCCCCCCCCCCCCCCCCCCCGCGCCCCGCCGACAGCGCTCCCGCAACACTTTATTCCCTTTTGGAGTTTTACCCGCCCACACAAAGCCCAAAATAACCTTATTCACCCGTTAAAGAAAGGTCTTCGGGATGAAGATGGGGAGGCACTGAAAGACAAACAGAAATCTGGGGAGGGCCGTCATTTTCACGGTCTGTACCCTCTGCGCCAGTGATAGTGGGAGCATGTTCCATCTCTTAAAGTCCTCTTTCATTTGTTCTACAAGCCGGGATAGGTTTAACTTGTGCAGTGCCTCCCATTCCCGAGCCACCTGGATTCCCAAATATCGATAGCTCCTTCCTACCATTCTAAATGGCAGCTCTCCCAGTCTCTTCTCCTGTCCTCTTACCTGGATCACAAACATCTCGCTTTTCAATTTATACCCCGAAAAATTATCAAATTCCCCTAGGATCCGCATAACTTCCCCCATCCCCTCCAGCGGGTCCGAGATATACAAGAGCAGGCCATCTGCGTAGAGCGAAACCCGGTGCTCCACTCCCCGCCCTCCAAACCAGCCCTTTCCAGTACCTAGAGGCTCTTAATGCCATGGCCAATGGCTCTATGGCCAGAGCAAACAGTAGCAGGGACAGGGGACACTCTTGCCTCGTCCCTCGGTGTAGTTTAAAACAACCCAACCTCAACCGGTTCATACGCACACTAGCAACTGGTGCCTGATAGAGCAATCGCACCTAGTCAATGAAGCCCTCGCCAAACCCAAACCTTCCCAGCACCTCCCACGGGTAATTCCACTCCACCAGATCAAAAGCCTTCTCCGCATCCATCGTGACCACCACCTCCATCTCCCCTCCTTCTTAAGGGCATCATAATAACATTTAGGAGCCTTCGAACATTGGCCGTGAGTTGCCTGCCCTTTACAAACCCCGTCTGGCCTTCCCCTGTCACCCCCGGGACACGATCCTCTATCCTTGTGGCCAATATCTTAACCAGCAGTTTGGCGTCGACATTCAGTAGAGAAATTGGCCTGTATGACCCGCATTGCTCCGGATCCTTCTCCTGTTTCAAGATCAATGAAATCGAGGCCTGTAACATTGTTGCGGGGTGGACTCCCTTCTCTCTTGCTTTATTAAATGCCCTCACCAGCAGTGGGCTCAATATCTTCGAAAACAAATTATAAAATTCCACCGGGTAGCCGTCCAGCCCCGGGACCGTGCCAGATTGCATGCCCTCCAACCCCTCCATTATTTCTTCAATTTCAGTTGGGGC
This sequence comes from Scyliorhinus canicula, assembly GCF_902713615.1. Taxonomy (NCBI): domain Eukaryota; kingdom Metazoa; phylum Chordata; class Chondrichthyes; order Carcharhiniformes; family Scyliorhinidae; genus Scyliorhinus; species Scyliorhinus canicula. Next base: position 104,264,975 of record NC_052158.1, read on the forward strand.
TCCCAGCCCTTCCACCAGATCCTCATCCACCCTCTGGAACCCCAACTGACCCAAGAACTGCCTCACCCCCTCCATCCCAGCCAGGTGTTCCGACTCTGTAAAAGTTATTAAACACCTCATTCACCCCCCACCCCGGTCCAGGACCGTGATCCCACCTCTACTCTCCCTATCTCCCTGGCCACCTCCCTTTTTCTGAACTGGTGCTCTAAAATTCTGCTTGCCTTTTCTCCAGACTCATAGATCGCCCTCCTTGCATTCCTCGGCTGTTCCACCACCTTCCCTGTAGTCAACAGCCCAAATTCCACCTGTAACTTCCACCGCTCCTTCAGTAACCCCGCTACCCGGGGCTTCCGAGTATCTCCTGTGCAACTGGAGTATCTCCCCAATTAGCCTATCACTCTCAGCTCATTCCACCGTGGGCCTGTATCGAGATTAATTTGCCTCTGACCACTGCCTTCAAAGCTTCCCAGAATGTTGCTGCAGGGACTTCCCCCATATCATTTGTTTCTAGATAGTTCTGGATGGACTTGTTCACCCCTCCACAGACCGCTTCGTCTGCTAACAACCCTATATCCAGCCTCCATAGCGGGCGTTGTCCTTTCTCCAAACTAACCCGTAGATCCACCCAATGTGGGGCATGATCCGATTGCTGAGTACTCAATATCCGACACCCCCGGTAGTAGAGCCCTGCTCAGAACAAAAAAGTTGATGCGAGAGTATACCTTGTGGACTTGGGAGAAAAAAGAAAACTCCTTCGCTCTTGGCCATCCTAACCTCCATGGGTCTACTCCCCCCATCTTTTCCATAAACACCTTCAATTCCTTTGCCACGGCTGGCACTCTCCCTGTCCTAGATTTTGACCGGTCCAATTCTGAATCAATGACTGTTAAAATCTCCCTCCATGATCAAGTTATGTGACTAAGTCTGGGATGTTACCTAACACCCGCCTCATAAATTCCACATCGTCCCAGTTCGGAGCATATACGTTCACGAGTACCACCCACACCCCTGCCAGCTTCCCACTCACCATTGTGTACCTGCCCCTGTGTCTGACACGATTCTCCTGCCTCAAATGTCACCCATTTATGAATCAGAATTGCTACCCCCCCTGGTCTTTGAGTCCAGCCCTGAGTGGAATACTTGGCCAACCCACCCATTCCTCAATCTAGTTTGGTCTGTAACCTTTAGGTGTGTCTCTTGTAACATTGCCACGTCTGCCTCCAGCCCCCTCAGATGCGCGAACACGAGAGCCCTCTCGACCGGCCCATTCGGCCCTCTAACGTTCCATGTAATCAGCCTGGTGGGGGGACTCGACGGCCCCCTCCTGCCGACTAGCCATCACCCTTTTTAGGCCAGCCTCCAGCTCGCGTCTCCGGCCGTCTCGAGCCTGCCGTAGGGCATCCTCCATCCTCGACCTCCCATTTGTCCCCTAGTAACAGTTCCTCCCCTGTAGGCAAAGCAGCTACACCCGCCCTCCCTCACCATCTGGTAACTGGACCAGAAACCCAACCCCCCATATCAAGCTCAAGGTCATCCCCCCCCCCAGTGTGCTTCCGTGAACCAGCTGACCTAGCTGACCTGATAGCTCACGCCATGGCACCAAACTGACTGTTTCCCCATTGTTATCTCCCCGCCCCGCTTGGAAATACATATTCAAAGCATCACATTCCCCAGTGAACAAACAGTTGAAAAAACAGTGGGAAAACAACCACAGAAACACACCCCCTCCATCCAGCTCCCAGTAAAACAAAGTTAATTTTAGACCCAGAAACAGCCCCATATTGCACATAACAATTTACATAGATGATTTGGAGTTGGGGACCAAGTGCAATGTGTCCAAGTTTGCAGATGACACTAAGATGAGTGGTAAAGCTAAAAGTGCAGAGGATACCAGGGGCGAATTCTCCGACCCCACGCAGGGTCGGAGAATCGGCCAGCAGCGGCGTTAATCCCGCTCCCGCCGGGTTTTTTTATTCTCCGACCGGCCAAAAACTGGCGTTGTGCAAATCCCGCCGGCAGCCTCTGAAAACAGCTGGCGCCGGCGGGATTTCATTATATTTTTCTTTCACCAAATCTCCGGCCACGGGTCACGTCGGCGAAAAAACAGAGTAGCTTTAAAACGGCGTCAACCATTGATGATGGTTGACGCCGTTCAGTGTCCGAGGGCGAGTGGGGGGGTTGCGAGTGCGGGGTTGCGAGTGCGGGGGGGGGGGGGGTTGCGAGTGCGGGGTTGCGAGTGCGGGGGGGGTTGCGAGTGCGGAGGGGGGGTTGCGAGTGCGGGGGGGGGTTGCGGCGTTGGAGGGAGGGTTGCGGCGTTGGAGGGGGGGTTGCGGCGTGGGGGGGGGTTGGGGGGGGTTTGCGGCGTTGGAGGGGGGGGTTGCGGCGTTGGAGGGGGGGTTGCGGCGTTGGAGGGGGGGTTGGGGTGGTGGGGAGGGGGGTAGGGGTGGTGGGGAGGGGGGTAGGGGCGGTGGGGGGGTAGGGGCGTTGGAGGGGGTAGGGGTGGCGTGCAGAGAGGGGGGGGCGACGGATGCCTGGGGCCAACGCACCGTCGCCCCCCCTCTGCATGCCGCTGCCCCCAACCACCCCCCTCACCACCCCTACCTCCCTCTAACGCCCCTACCCCCCTCACCACCCCTACCCCCGTCCCCACCACCCCTACCCCCCTCCAACGCCGCCCCCCATCTCTTGCAACGCCGCAACCCCCCACCCTCAACGCCGCAACCCCCCCCTCATCGCCGCAACCCCCCACCCTCAACGCCGCAACCCCCACCCTCTCAACGCCGCAACCCCCCCTTGCAACCCCCCACCCTCAACGCCGCAACCCCCCACCCTCTCAACGCCGGGTACCCCCCCTCAACGTAGGGTCCCCCCCCCCTCTCCTCTCAACGCCGGTACACACCCCCCCCTCACAACGCCGGTACCCACACCCCCCTCCCCCTCCCCCTCCCTCTGAAGGCCGGTACCCCCCCCTCCCTCTGAAGGCCGGTACCCCCCCCCCCCCCCCCCCCTCTGAAGGCCGGTACCCACATCCCCCTCCCTCTGAAGGCCGGTACCCACACACCCCCCCCTCCCTCTGAAGGCCGGTACCCACACACCCCCCCTCCCTCTGAAGGCCGGTACCCACACACCCCACCTCCCTCTGAAGGCCGGTACCCACACACCCCCCCCTCTCTCCTCCTCCCCCCCTTTCCTTCCTCCTCCCCTCCTTCCTTCCTCCTCCCCCCCTTCGTTCCTCCTCCCCTCCTTCCTTCTTCCTCCTCCCCTCCTTCCTTCCTCCTCCCCTCCTTCCTTCCTCTTCCCCCCCTTCCTTCCTCCTCCCCCCCCCTTCCTTCCTCCCCCCCTTCCTTCCTCCCCCCCCCCTTCCTTCCTCCCTTCCTTCCTCCCTCCTCCCCCCTTCCTTCTTTCCTCCTCCCCCTCTTCCGTCCTCCCTCCTCCCCCCCAGCGGCGTGCAGAGAGGGGGGGGCGATGGATGCCCGGGGCCAACGCACCATCGCCCCCCCCTCTGCACGCCGCTGCCCCCTACCCCAACCACCCCCCTCACCACCCCTACCTCCCTCCAACGCCCCTACCCCCCTCACCGCCCCTACCCCCCTCACCACCCCTACCCCCCTCCCCACCAACCCTACCCCCCTCCCCACCAACCCTACCCCCCTCCAACGCCGCCCCCCATCTCTCGCAACGCCGCAACCCCCCACCCTCAACGCCGCAACCCCCCACCCTCAACGCCGCCCCCCCCTCTCGCAACGCCGGTACCCCCCCCTCTCCTCTCAACGCAGGTAACCCCCCCTCTCCTCTCCTCTCAACTCAACGCCGCAACCCCCTCCCTCCCTCCTCTCAACTCAACGCCGCAACCCCCTCCCCCCCTCCTCTCAACTCAATGCCGTAACCCCCTCCCCCCCCTCCTCTCCTCTCAACGCAGGTAACCCCCTTCTCCCCTCTCCTCTCAACTCAACGCCGTAACCCCCTCCCCCCCTCTCTCCTCTCAACGCAGGTAACCCCCTTCTCCCCTCTCCTCTCAACGCAGGTAACCCCCCCTCCTCTCAACTCAACGCCGCAACCCCCTCCCTCCCTCCTCTCAACTCAACGCCGCAACCCCCCCCCTCCTCTCAACTCAACGCCGTAACCCCCTCCCCCCTCCTCTCAACTCAACGCCGTAACCCCTCCCCCCCCCTCCTCTCAACTCAACGCCGTAACCCCCTCCCCCCCCTCTCCTCTCAACGCAGGTAACCCCCTCCCCCCCTCCTCTCAACTCAACGGCGTAACCCCCTCCCCCCCCCCTCTCCTCTCAACGCAGGTAACCCCCTTCTCCCCTCTCCTCTCAACTCAACGCCGTAACCCCCTCCCCCCCCTCTCCTCTCAACGCAGGTAACCCCCTTCTCCCCTCTCCTCTCAACTCAACGCCGTAACCCCCTCCCCCCCTCTCCTCTCAACGCAGGTAACCCCCTTCTCCCCTCTCCTCTCAACTCAACGCCGTAACCCCGTCCCCCCCCTCTCCTCTCAACGCAGGTAACCCCCTTCTCCCCTCTCCTCTCAACTCAACGCCGCAACCGCCCCCCTCCCTCCCTCCCTCTCCCCCTCTCCCCCCCCCCCAACGCCGGGTATCTCTTCCTCCCACCCCCCAAACAACGCCGGGTATCTCTTCCTCCCCCACCCCCCCCCCAAACAACACCGGGTCTCTCTTCCTCCCCCCCCCCCCCAACAACAACGCCGGGTCTCACTTCCTCCCCCCCCCCCCCCCCCCCCCAAACAACGCCGGGTCTCTCTTCCTCCTTCCCCCCCCCCCCCCCCCCCCCCCCCAAACAACGCCGGGTCTCTCTCTCCCCACCACACAAACGCCGGGACTCGCCACTTCCGCAGCTGGTGAAACTGACGCGTATCGCGTCAGTCCGCTGCTGGCCCTTTCGGGAACGGAGATTACCGGCTTAAAAGAACCCCGGACGCCGGAGTCATCCGCACCGCTTTTCCCCGCCGGAAATGGGCGTCACATAGGTCCGCGGAGAATTTCGCCCCAGACGTCTGCAGAGGGATTTGGATAGGTTAAGTGAATGGGCTTAGGTCTGGCAGATGGAATACAATGTGACAAATGTGAGGTTATCCATTTTGGTTGGAATAACAGCAAAAGAGATTATTATTTAAATGATAAAATATTAAAACAAGCTGCTGTGCAGAGAGACCTGGGTCGCAAAAAGTGCATGAGTCGCAAAAAGTTGGTTTACAGGTGCAACAGGTGATTAAGGCGGCAAATGGGGTTTTGTCCTTCATTGCTAGAGGGATGGAGTTTAAGACTAGGGAGGTTATGCTGCAATTGTATAAGGTGTTAGTGAGGCCACACCTGGAGTATTGTGTTCAGTTTTGGTCTCCTTACCTGAGAAAGGACATACTGGCGCTTGAGTGTGTGCAGAGGAGATTCACTCGGTTAATCCCAGAGTTGAGGGGGTTGGATTACGAGCAGCGGTTGAGTAGTCTGGGACTGTACTCGGAATTTAGAAGGATGCGGGGGGATCTTATAGAAACATATACAATTTTGAAGGGAATAGATAGGGTAGATGCGGGCAGTTTGTTTCCACTGGTGAGTGAAAACAGAACTAGGGGGCATAGCCTCAAAACAAGGGAAAGTAGGAGGAACTTCTTCACCCAAAGGGTTGTGAATCTATGGAATTCCTTGTCCAGTGAAGCAGTTGAGGCTCCTTCATTAAATGTTTTTAAGATAAAGATAGATAGTTTTTTGAAGAATAAAGGGATTAAGGGTTATGGTGTTCGGGCCAGAAAGAGGAGCTGAGTACACAAAAAATCAGCCATGATCTCATTAAATGGCGGAGCAAGCTCGAGGGGCAAGATGGCCTACTCCTGCTCAGAGTTCTTATGTTCTTATAACACTACTTATTCAAACCAGCACAAAAGTGATTATCAACAAATCGCCATTGCAATACTCTCCCCAAAGCTCCAGCATCTTTAGCTCAAATCCAGTCTTTTTTCCATGACGAAAGTCAATGCATCGTCCGGTGTTTCAAAGTAGAATTCCCGGTCCTCATATATGACCCACAGATGCGCTGGGTACAGCATCGCGGACTTTACCCCCTTAAAGAGGGCTAATTTTGCCTGATTAAACGTGGCTTGCCTCTTGGCCAACTCCGCGCCCAGGTCTTGATAAATGCGCAGCTCACAACTCTCCCACCTGCTGCTCCGCTCTTTCTTGGCCCACAGCAGAATGTGTTCCGTGACCAGGAACCGGTGCATACATACTACCATCGTCCTCGGCAACTCGTTCACTCGGGGCTTCTTCACGAGTGCTCTATGTGCTCTATCCACTTCCAAGTGCCGAGAGAATGCCTCAGCCCCCATCAACTTCTCCAACATGTTCGTCACAAAGGCCCTCGTATCCGATCCCTCACTGCCTTCCGGGAGGCCGACGAGTCTCAGGTTCTGCATCCTGGACCTATTCTCCAGGTCCTCCAGCTTCTCCTGCATTCTTTTCTGGCGGTCATTCATCATCTCCACCTTGGTGCCCATTACAGTTATGTATTCCTTGTGCTCGGACACCTTTTTCTTCACCTCCTGGATCGCACGTCCATGGATTTCTTGATTCTGCACCACCTGATCAAGCAACGCCTTGATCGGGTCCAGCATGTCCTTCTTAAGCTTGGTGAAGGATTCTTCATAAAACTTTACCAGCTGCTCCATTCACCACTGTGCCATATCCCCGCGGCCCTGCTTCTCCGCCATGTCTTCCTGCGTTGCCAGCTCTGCTCGCGTCTTTCTTGTAAAACTTCTACTTCTCACATGGCCACTTCTGGTCCAATTCTCCATGAATCTCCGCCGATTCATCCAATAAAATCCGGGGGAAAATGGGATAAAATGTTCCAAATGTCCGTCACAGGCGGGAGCTATCAAATGTGCGACCTACTCCTCCATGGACGCCACGGATGTACGGACGTCCGACTGCTCACTCATCAATTTTTCCTTAATCAATTTAAGTGGTCCTCTTACCTCATGACCAAAAATTACTTCAAAAGGACTGAATCTGGTTGACTATTTGGGCACATCCCTAATTGCAAACAGTACGATCGAATTCCTTTATGCCAATCCTCTGGATAATCTTGACAATAAGCCCACAACATTGTCTTTAATGTCTGATGCCACCTTTCTAACATTCACTGCGATTCTGGATGGTACGCAGTTGATTTAAGTTGTTTTATTCCTAAGCTATCCATAACTTCTTTGAATAACCATGAAATAAAATTTGATCTTTGATCCGATTGTATTTCTGTGGGTAGTCCATGTCTCGAAAAGAATTTAAGTAACTCCTCCACAATCTTTTTAGTTGTAATATTGCGTACAGGCCTCTGGAAACCTAGTAGACACATCCATTATAGTCAAAAGATATTGATTTCCACTTTTCGTTTTAGGAAGCGGTCCTGCGCAATCAATTAAGATCCTTGTAAAAGGTTCCTCAAATGCTGGATGAGTATTAAGGGCGCTGGTTTTATCACTGCTTGAGGTTTCCCCATCAGTTGACATGTGTGACGTGATCGACAAAATTGAACTACATCTTTATGTAGCCCAGGCCAATAAAAATGTTTTTGTATTTTAGCTCGAGTTTTCCTTACTCCGAAATGACCTCCCACTGGTACCTCATGTGCTACATGCAACACCTCCTTTCTACACCCTACCGGCAATACCACTTGATGAACTTCTGCACACTTTTCATTTGCCTGCATATGTAACGCTCTCCATTTTCTCATCATGATATCACTTTTACGGGAATAATATTCTAGTATACACTCAGATTCCTCTTCCGTGTATGCTTTCTGATACATCCGTTTTATTTCTATATCTTTCTGTTGTAACTCCACCAATTTTCCTGAACTAAAAATATCCGCCTCATCCTCCACCTGTTCTTGTTCTTTTCCAACCATCTGATCAAATTGAACTTCAACTTTATCTTACTCTTTGATTTTTCCTCTTGTCTTAACCTGTGACTTTGCAACCTTGTTACTACACAATTTGGAAAAATCCCAGTATATTCGTTCTTCAACACTTCAGTTGTCTGATTTTCCACTGGCCCATCAACCACAGTAGGCATCACTCCCACCTGCGATCCAGCTATATCATTACCCAAGATAATTCTGTAAATCAGTATTCCTGTAATCAGTATTCCATACAAAATGATCAGAGGGTTAGATAGGGTGGACAGCGAGAGCCTTCTCCCGCGGATGGAGGTGGCTAGCACGAGGGGACATAGCCTTAAATTGAGGGGTAATAGATATAGGACAGAGGTCAGAGGTGGGTTTTTTACGCAAAGAGTGGTGAGGACGTGGAATGCCCTACCTGCAACAGTAGTGAACATGCCAACATTGAGGGCATTTAAAAATTTATTGGATAAGCATATGGATGATAAGGGCATAGTGTAGGTTAGATGGCCTTTAGATTTTTTCCATGTCGGTGCAACATCGAGGGCCGAAGGGCCTGTACTGCACTGTATCGTTCTATGTTCTATGTTCTATGATAGAGTTTCTCTATTACTCCTACTAACACTTCACCACTCTTCACTGGACTTTCCAACCTTACCTTACATAATGGAACACTGCTCTTCTCACGCTGAATTCCACATATTACCACCTTTTCTGGCAATATTCCTCCCAAACTACACAACTCCTCATCTCTTACTATTCCCCCTCTGCCTGGGGAAAGCAGGCGGCATAATCAAAGACCCCTCCCACCCGGCTTACTCACTCTTCCAACTTCTTCCATCGGGCAGGAGATACAGAAGTCTGAGAACAGGCACGAACAGACACAAAAACAGCTTAATCCCCGCTGTTACCAGACTCCTAAACGACCCTCTTATGGACTGACCTCATTAACACTACACCCTTGTATGCTTCATCCGATGCCGGTGCTTATGTAGTAACATTGTATACCTTGTGTTGCCCTATTATGTATTTTCTTTCATTCCTTTTTTTTCATGTACTTAATGATCTGCTGAGCTGCTCGCAGAAAAATACTTTTCACTATACCTTGGTAGACATGACAAGAAACAAATCCAATCCAATCAAAGATTGACTAGCTCCCATATCTCTTAAAATTGTGACTTCTTAACCTACTCCTGGTACACATGAGTAAACTTTACCTACACAAGTAAATTCTTTAAAGAGATCTGGCACCTTCTTATCAATCACCTCTTGATCAGGCTGTACAATCTTTTGCACCTCCTTTGCTTCACTTGGGCTTTCCTTTACCACTTTAACAAATCGCACTGGCTTATGCTGTTTTACCACATCAGCCTTCCCAGTGCTTTTCTTCAACCACCAACACTGTGACTTTACATGACCGAGTTTATTACAGTGAAAACATTTGAAACTTTTCATTTCTCTTCCACCCTCCTGGATTTCCTTTTTAATCTGAGGTGCATTCTCCTTATTATCTCCCATCAGATCCCCTTTACCGTTACCACTTAATTATTTCTCTTTTCCCCAGTTTCTATCCCTCACAGGCTGAAACTGATGTTGGAAACCAAGCTTTTATTTTATGAACTAATTCATAATCATCTGCCATTTCTTCTGCTAACCTCGCAGTTTTAACCCTCTGCTCTTCCACATGAGTTCTCACTACATCAGGAATTGAATTTTTAAACTCCTCCAAAAGTATAATTTCTCTGAGAGATCCATACGTTTGGTCTATTTTCAAAGCCCTTATCCGCCTATCAAAATTACTCTGTTTGAGCCTTTCAAACTCCATGTATGTTTGACCAGGTTCTTTCCTTAAATTTCTAAACCTTTGGCTGTAGTTCAGGCACTAGTTCATATGCACCTAAGATGGATTTTTTTCACCTCCTCATACGTCCCAGATACCTCCTCTGATAGTGATGCAAACAGTTCACCAGCTCTACCTACCAACTTTGTGAATCAGAAATACCCACATGTCCTGTGGCCATTTCATTTGTTAAGCTACCTTCTCAAATGAAATGAAAAAGGCTTTACCTCCTTCTCATCATACCATGGCAATGCTTGGACATATTTAACTAATAATCACTTATTGTCACAAGTAGGGTTCAATGAAGTTACTGTGAAACGTCCCTAGTTGCCACATTCCGGCGCCTGTTCGGGGAGGTCGATACGAAAACTGAACCCGCGCTGTTGCCTGGTTCTGCATTACAAGCCAGCTGTTTAGTCCTGTGTGCTAATCCAGCCCTGAAATAGATCCCCACCAAACCTTCGACTATGACACTCATGCTCATTATACTCATCACTCTCCTCAGACTGTACGTTTTTCTTTACAGCCGCCAATTTGAACTGACATCATGTTTCATGGCCATTTTCTGAAGTTCAAACTCTCTCTCTTTTTTAATTTCCTCTCCCTTTTTCTTTTTCCCTGATCTGTACCTCCCTTTCTCTTTCCTTTCACTCTACTCGGGCTATTCATTCTTTTTTTCTTTCTTCTCTCTCCTTTTCTTTTTCCCTGATCTGTTTCTCCTTTTCTCTCTCTTTTTCTCTCATTTTGTAATCAAGCTGCTTTTATTCTTTTTCATGTTCAAGTTGCTTGATCTGTAACTGAATTTTTGCCATTTCCAATGAGTCTGACTGTGTCTCTGGCAATTTTAAATGCTCAGCTACTGCCTTAAGTACCTCTCCTTTTTGTATTCTGTCAGGTAATGTTAACTGCGATGTTTTTGCCAAATCTACAAGCCTGTTTTTAGTCTCTGTTCATAAGGTATTGTGTATGACCTTCTCCACACCCAAAAACCTCTGAGCCTCGGAAAGAACCATTGTCCACAACACACTCCCTACTTAACCTGGAATACCACACCTGAAAAGCAAACACAGATATGCTCACCGCTCACTGTCTTTAAGTTCACTAAGCCAACCCAATCACGAAAGATAGACTTTTATCCCAGACAAGCCCTCAATTTGTTATTGGCCAGGGTTTAGAAAACTCCAAAGTTTATCATGGGGTTTACCTAACCTACAACTTTTAATAGATTTTGGTTGTGAGGAGCACAAGGGCCTACTTTCCAGGTGTTATTAAGTATTTTTAAACAAAACAATGTATATTCTATGAATTCAGTTAACATTTTACAAACTCACAGTAAACATTTAATCAACTACCAACACAACTACCCCCCCCCCCCCCCCCCCACAGATACAGTACTCTTAATAACTTTCCTAACAACATTCATAAGCCAAACACTTTTTAACACAGCAGTAGGTGTAAATTCTTTGTGCAAGACAGTTATCACTTTTAAATTATCAAGTGATCTGGACACCTTTTAACATACAGAGAGAGAGACATAATGAACTTTCCTTGTCTCAATTCAGCTTTCAACTGCCTAAAACTACAGCAAATCACAAAGCCACAAACAGCTTCCAGCTCAAAACAAAAGTGAAAGCCAGAGACACAACCCAGCTCCAACCACACAATGACATAACTGCAGCTATTTGATAAACACCCATTTCTTAAAGGTACACTCCCATGACACCTTTCATGATGAAAAAAAGATAAAATAAAAAAGAGAGGGGTATGGTGCATGTCAGGTGAATTCTTCAAATGGGAACAAGGCCAAATACAATAAATTGAGAGAGGACGTGAAGAGGAAAATAAGGCAAGGAGAGAATATGAGAATAGAATGGCAAACAACATTAAAAGGAAACCCAAAAGTTTTCCATTGGTATGTAAATAGTAAGCATGTAGCGAGATGGCGGATGGGACCTATTAGGGACAAAGAGGATTAAAATGCTTTCGGGTGTATCAATGTTTACTAAGGAAGAGAGTGCTCACAAAATATTGGTAAGATCTGGAGATGGTAGAGGTAATGAGTGGGGTGAAAATTGATAGTCAGCCTTTCCAGTACATCCTCTCTAAGCTTCGAGTGAGTAAGTCATCTGATCTGTATGGCTTGACTCCTAGATTGCTCAATGAAGTGTGGGTGGAGATAGCGGATGGTTTTGTTATAATCTTCCAATCTTTCCTGGATACTGGGCAGGTGCCACAAATTGGAGTGTATCAAATGTGACAACATTATTTCAAGTACCTACAGGCTAAGAAGTTTAATATCAGTGGTGAGTAAGTTTTAAGAAACAATAATTGGGGGAATAAATAACATGCACTTGGAGAGGTTTGAGTTAGTTAAGAAGAACTATCACAGATTTGTAAAAGGTTGATTGTGCTTAATTAATCTCATTAATTTTTTTAATGAAGTAACTGAGAAAGGTGAAACAAATGCAGGTGATTGATATTAAGAAAACATTTAAAGAAGTATTACTTAAAAAGCTGGTTAATATAATTGAGACTTGTGGAATAGGAGGGACAGCTTGGATAAAAGAAATAGACTTCAGGACAGAAAACCATGAGTTGTGGTAAAGGGTTATTTTTCGGACAGGATGATGGTAGTCAGTGGGGTTCCCTAAGAGTCGTGCTGGGACCACTGCTCATATTGATGCATATAAATTACATGGTTATTGGGAGGCAGAGAAAACTTTCAAAATTTTCTTAATGATACCAAATTTGAACGTGTGGCAAACATTGAAGATTGGCAGACAAGTAGCAGATGGAATTTAATACAGAAAAATGTGGCAAAAGAGTAGGAAGGCAATATGGACAAAATGGCACAGTTTTAAAACGTATATACAGGGTCAGGGACATGGATGTACATAGACCATTGAAGATGACAGGGCACATTGGGAACATTTGTGTCATCGTGGGCTTTAAAAAAAAATGTATTCATTCACTGGATGTTTCCATCACTGATATTTATTGCCCATCCCTAATTGCCGTCGAGACGATGATAGAACATAGAACATTCAGTGTAGCAGGAGGCCATTCGGCCCATCGAGTATACACCAACCCCCTTAAGCCCACACTTCCACCCTATCCCCATAACCCAATAACCCTTCCTAATCTTTTTGGACACTAAGGGCAATTTAGCATGGCCAATCCACCTAACCTGCAAATCTTTGGACTGCGGGAGGAAACCGGAGCACCCGGAGGAAACCCACGCAGACAAGGGAGAACATGCAGACTCCGCACAGACAGTGACCCAGCAGGGAATTGAACCTGGGACCCTGGTGCTGTGAAGACACAATGCTAGCCACGTGTGCTACCATGCTGCCTTCATGAACTGGTGGAATATGTGTTGCTTCAGTACACTCAGTGCTGTTAGGGAGATGGGTAACAAATGCGCTGGCCTTCCAGCATGTAGCCACCGAAGTTGGCCATTCCCTCAATACAAAATGGAGGAACGCAAAGCTTGCAGGTTAAAATGGACAAAGTTTGCAGCACAAGCAGGCTGCACCAAGCCAATGTGTATTCTGTCTGCTAAGAGAGCAGACAGCACCGAAACGAACATTCTTCATACTGATGAGGCAATCTCCGGGATAGTTAACATAGTAATGGAACGATCCCAGGGACAATGGACACAATTAGGGAAGTGATTGCAACAGTATATGGGAAACCAGACACCCCGGCACCAGCGGGGTTCGAAAACAAAGCACCTGAAGGCCCACTCAGTAACCGAGGGACAGCCTCAGTATTGGGGGGATTCAAACAAATCGATTGGGAAGTGACCCAATCGATTCCCAGCAGGTAGAGGGTCCGCCCAAAAGGGCACGAAGCCCTAGGACCTATAAAAGACAGGTCCCAAACTTAGTTCGTTCTTCTTGACCAGCCCTCTCGACCAGCCTTTTACCGAAGAAGACCTTGACAGAGAGGAGAGGTTTGGGACAGCAGCCGCCAGCAAATAAGTGTCTCACAACGATCGCTACCAGATATAGACACTCCTGACCCCTTTTTAACCCGTACCAATCTGAAGTCTGCGGACCAGTGCAGAGTAAGAGGCCTTGTCCCCTGATCCGGCAGTTCCCTTTAAGATAAGTATTGGTTTATTTAGTGGTAGGAATAGTTTAATCATCTTGGCGTGTGCATGGGTAGTATTATAATTGTATTATAATAAACTCATTTGTTTGAACTTACTAATTGGTGTATGGTTTTATTGCTTTGAACTTGATCTTGAAACTTGTGGCGGTATCTTAACGATACCTGGCGACTCCAGAGCTAAGTAACAAATCGAGTGTTAAGCACACTCACCCAGAACGAGCAACACGAGCATCCTGTGAAAGAAGAATTGTTTTAAAAATTCTGTATCGTTATTTCACATAGTATTTCTGTGAATAATGTATAATTTTCAATATTATGTGAACAGGTCTTCGTCATTGCCTCCTCTGTTGATTTTGTTTATAGGCCAGAGTGGTGCAATTACAGGAAGAGTTGCAGTGTGTGTCAGAATCCAATTCTCAAAATGTGCAGTTGCAGAAGTTTAATACAGTGCTGCAGTCTAATTATACTCAGGTAAGACACATTAAAACATTTGAGAGACAAAGACAGGATAAATTTGAATGATTAATTTTGATAATTCATGAATGACCTGAGCTTTACTTGGTATAGTTAGTTTCATGCATTTATCATGAACAAAGAAGCTACCAAGTGCACATATTCTTGCAGTAATATTTTTGACACACTTCCAGCTGAAGTTGCCAATATTTAACTCTCTTTGTATTCCCGGTCCTTACATCAGCTGGTAATTTTGGTGCTAAAACTGCGACTTTGGCATCAAATGGTTTCTGCGGCACTTCTGCTCACTTCCAGGGGAGCTTGTGCCGGCCACTATCTTGGTGAAGGCAATGTTCAGGTATTGTGTGTGTGTGCTGGAAGTAGGCAGAAAAGATAGATCACGGTTTCAGTCAGTGTCTCAAGCTGGCTTGATGCGTGCTGACATGTTGCCAGTCTGGTTAACATCCACTCTTAAACACGTACAGCTGAGAGCACATTTAACAGCACAAAGGTCCCTCTACCAGCACTACTTAAATGGATTGTCAACAACCTACCTACTCGTTGCTGATTATTTTTATTGGTTTCTGTTTAAGGTTGTGGAAATGCTGGGTGTTTTAAGGAGGCTGCAAAATTTGACTCTGGTTCCATTAATACAACACGAGATCCCCATTGGATATCATCTTTATCATCCCTATGTTAGACCATCATGGCGCCCTCTTGACTGCAAGCCTGAAATAAAAGCATTCCATACGAACCTCATACAACAATAACATCCAACAATCCGTAAAAAATTCAACAAAACATCCTTGTGCATTCCCTTGGTGCCTCTCATGTGAATGCCTTTGCTTAGTGTAGGATCTCTTATTTTTCAAATAAGAGATGAGGGTCCGGTGGTAGTGCGAGATTGAGTTTTATTGCAAAAATTTAGTTATTACACTTCAAAAGCTACAATACAAAAGAAACAAAAGCCCAGCAAGGTATAAAGAAGAAAACAGTGGAAAGAGAACAGAAAGGCGAAGAGGAACGGGCAACACGTGCGGCAGTAACTTTATATGTGTGTGGTTTGATACCACCCCCCTCTTTGCATGCTATTGGTTTACAAATTGTGGATTATGACTTCTGAATAGTGGTCTTTAACATCACTCACGTTGGTATCTAACTATCTGGCTGTACTCACATAGTTACATTGTCACACCTGCAATCTGGGTCTGTAAAACTGATGTGTTTCCACAGTATACTTTCCCACAGACACAATATTTTTAAAATTTAAATATTTCCTTTCAGTCCCTCCTTTGATTCTTCTAAAAAAATCTAAAATAATTAATTAATTAATAAGAGCTAGAAAGCAGGAAATAGCGCAGAGGAACACATTCACAGATGCCTTTGATGGTCCCTTTGTTTCGGAACATTGTTCAACACTGGAATGGGCAAGCCATTAAAGTGGCACAAGCCTTTAAATATAGGAAGCACGCTTATTAGGCAAAAGGGGATGGTGGATAGTCTTGAGAAGCATAACCGTAGCAGGTGCTTCGGTTAGCTGTTCAAAGCAACACTTAATAAGTGTAAAAACACAATGAGAATGAAACATAAGATCAAACCCTGAATGAAAGCAGTTTCCATTAAGCCCAGCCCTCCAGATGCCCAGCTCCACAAGGTGTTGGCTGGCGGTTGTTTAAGTTTTTAAATCTCCATTTGGATGTGCTCCACCAAATTAGTAATTTCCTCAGAGTTGTCTGGAATATAGGTGCAGCACTCTGACCCGATGATGGTGCAAGTTTCACCCTTTTCAGCAAGATCTTAGTCCAGAGCCATCCGGTTCTGCAGGGTCACTGTATGAATTGCAACCATTTCTGCATTGATTTTATCCAGGGCTTCAGCGGTGTCATTACACATCTTTTCCAGGACAGTTGCCACGTTAATAGACTCTCTTGCCAGCTGAGCGGTCCCATAAAAAGGGATCAGGATGGAGAAGAATCTTCCCACCTCCATAATAGCCGCTTCATCCGAGGTTCGTTGAGAGAGGAAGAATGGCAAATAAAGGAGACAATATAGCCCAAGTAGCAAGATTCTGTCCAGGAGTGTGGAACCCAGGGATAGGCCCTGTGGCCACAAATTAAATAAGTACCAATATACGAGGCGAAGTGGGCCACCGCTTCAGGATACCAGCGCTCTGAGAAGTTGCTTCCGCCGGTCATGAAGCGAAGACCTGTCAAAAGGGAAGCATCTTTAAACCGTCCCTTCGTAACAGTTTGCCTATTAGCTATAAAACATTCCACACACTTGCTCACGTCAAAATAGTGATTGCAACTGCTGTGACCTAGCTCTTAGCCCCCCATCCGCTTGCTAGTTTGGAATATGGATCCTATCTGTCTCGAGGCGGTGGGAAATTCGATATATGGGGCCCCATGGCTCCGATTGTAACTAGGCTGGCACCACCCGAGAAAGAGGTCAAAAGATAACCTGCTGTGCCATTTCCCGATGTTATCTGCTACATTGATCAGATAGCTATTCCCTACACACGAGGTTGCCCCCTTATGGGGGGACTGTGAACGGGAGATATTCAGGAAGATATCTATTTGACCATTTCAGACACGTTAAATGGGATGGGTCTCAAGGGAATGCTTCCTTTGGAGTAAGTGGGAATGTAAATGCATACCCAAAGCTGGAGAGTTTGGCATCTTTGGCATATGTAAAGGAACATTTGCTCCTTGGGAATCTGTTAAAACTCGGCATAGTTGGTCAAAGGAAAATCTGGAATGCAAAAACTGAAAATACAAACAACAGATACAATAAAGATATTGGCAAAACAAAATTGTAAGAATTGTCCTTTCAAAAGATAGGAGTAAAAATTGTCTTTTTAATCATGGTGTGCTCATTTAACGTGAGATGCGTGAATCCAAGCTTTCTTCCCCTGGACTTTCAGCTGCTTGCGTGGTCAGTAGCACTTGATAGGGTCTTTGCCTATCATCTCGGGTTTCTTTTTGTACTTTCTTCACGCAAACTCCAAACTCCGGGGGCGATGGCGAGTACTCCTTTGGTGGGTCTCCCCAGGCTGTTGATCCCTGTTGGGAAGCATTTGTTAGATTCTGACAATATTCTAATAAGGCATCGCTCATCAAGTGACAATCGGCTTTTCGCAAATCAATTGTTCTTGGTGGAGACATGGGTCTCTCTTTTATGATTTCAAACAGATTCAGACACCTAGTTCTATTCGGAGTTGTCCTAATACTGCAGAGGACTATTGGTAATGCCTGGGGCCAAGGCATTCCTTTCTTTTTTTAAAAATTTAGTGTACCCAATTATATATTTTTTCCAATTAAGGGGCAATTTAGCGTGGCCAATCCACCTAACCTGCACATCTTTGGGTTGTGGGGGCGAAACCCACGCAGACATGGGGAAAATGTGCAAACTCCACACGGACAGTGACCCAGGGCTGGGATTCGAACCTGGGTCCTCAGCGCCGCAGTCCCAGTGCTATCCACTGCGCCACATGCCGCCCGAGGCATTCCTTTCTGATAGTGTTTGGCAAGTCGCTGTTTCAGAGTGTTCATCCTTTCCACTTATCCTGAAGGTTGTGGGCAATAAGGACAATGTAAGTCCCAGGTGATGTTTAGTAGTCGACAGATTTATTTGCAGACTGCACCTGTGAAGTGCGTTCCTTGGTCAGAGTCAATGCTCGTTGGGACTCCCCATCGGAGAAGGATATCCTTACACAGGACCTTGGCCGTGTGATTAGCTGTGGCCCTTTTAGTTGGAATGGCTTCCGCCCATCTTGAGAAGTTGTCAACCACCACGAGAACGTCGGAGTATCCTTGAGATGGAGTAAGGGATATATAGTTGACCTGCAAATGCTGGAATGGCCCAGCAAGAGCAGGGGACCTAGGTTGGGGTATAACCGTGATAAGACCGGGATTGTTCTGGCATTTCTTCTGGTAGTGGTCTGCTACCAACTGGACGTGTTTCTTGAATCCTCAGTTATACCAGCTTTTCTGGAACCCTGCTGTCATTTGTTGCGGAGCCAGGTGTCCCCATGAATGGATCAGTTGGCCTAAATAAGGCATCAATGCTTGTGGCGCGACTGGATTGTCGGTATCTCTTTGTCTCCAGATGCCTTCGTCATCTAGCTTCATTCCTGCTACAATCAATGTTGACTTTTCCTTTCGAGTACAGTCGCCTTGTATTGTCTGTAAGTCTTGAATTAGACTGATTGCTCTCAGTGTGCATGTTTGTGTTAGTTCCTCTGGAGGAGCACATTGTGAGGCGGCCTCTTTGGCTGCCTTGTCGGCTAGGGCATTTCCTTGTGCTTCTGTGTATTTTCTTTCGTATGGGCATTACACTTCAAAATGGACACTTCGCGGGGGAGTTAAGGCCTCTAGTAAGTCCAACCTCCTTCCCATTTCGGATAGGTGTAGCTGCGGTGGTAAGAAATCCTCTTCTCTGCCATAGCTGGCTAAAGTCGTGAGCAACTCCAAAGCTGTACCTTGAATCTGTATAGATGTTAGCTGTCTGTCCTTTTGCTACCCGGCATGCCTCTGCCAGGGCTTGTTACCCTGTTGTCCGACGTCCATGAGAGCAGACAACCTTTTGCCGCAATCTCATGCAGGCTTGTGACTGCCCATCTTGCCACGATTATCCAGTTTGTGGATGACATTCTGTTGGCATCAATGTTCCCATCTATGTCATTGTCAACAAAGGAGGAGCCATCTGTAAATAGGATCAGGTCTGGGTTGTACAATGGTTCTTCTGCTGCCAAGCTTGATTCCTCCATTTCGTTCTAGATCTGCGCACAGTCATGCCCCCCCCTTGCTCCTTGGGAGCAGGAGCATAGATGATGGGTTCACCGGGCTAGCCTGGATAATGTGGAGATTGGGGGCTCCTAGGATCGCTGTTCATCTGACTGCAGTCACCTGTGATATGCTGTTCGTAGACAACAGAATGTGTATGGCTTGGGGGCTCTTGACTGTTAACATCTGGTCGAGGACTAGACCTGCGGTAGCCATAACAGCCTGACGCATGGCTTCCATGGATCTCGGGCAACTTCCCAACCGAGGGCCACTACGTCCAGTTTTCCCGAATAGTACCCAATGGGTCTCTGTTAACCCCATGTCTTTTGCCAGTATTGCTATCTTGTAACCTTCTTTCTCATGGACAAACAAGGTAAGTGACTTCCCATTGTCAGGGATTCCCAGAGCCGGTGCCGAACACGAGGCCTTTTTCAGATTTGTGAAGGCCTCTAGCTCTTCTTCCGTGAAAGTAATGGCTTCTTGGGATTTTTGCTTCCCCTTCAAAAGGTTATTCAATTGTTGCGCCAGCTGTGTGGAGGGGTCAATCCAATTTTGGTTAAAGTTACACAAACCCCAAAAGGATCTGAGTTCTTGGATAGCTGTTTGGCTGCCCAAATGGCTGTGGTTCTATTCTGGGTGAGTTCTCTTTTTCCTTACCAAATCTTTTGTCGCAGGTACACAACCTCTTGTTGGGCAATTTGTGCTTTGGCAATGCTGGCTTTCTGTCCTCTCAGGTGGAGGTGGTCCAACATGGTACGTAGATCTTGTTTGTATTATTCATCCGTGTTGAATGCCAACAGGATGTCACCCACATAGTGGATAATCGTGGAATGCATGGTAGGTAACTCTCTCAAATGGCTTTGCAAGGCCATGTGAAATACTGTAGAGCTGTTGTGAAAACCCTGTGGTAGTCTTAGCCAGGCATACAGTTGTGGTTGGACAGTAAAGGCGAACTATGACCTAACCTCAGGTGCCAGCGGTACCGACCAAAATCCATTTGCCACATCTATTATTGAGAACCATTTATGTTCTGGTGTTAGATCTTTAAAAATGGTGGATGGGCCGGCTGCCAAAGGTGCCCTTTGATTAATACACTGGTTGGCCTTCTTGTAATCGACGGTCGGATGCTATGTTCCATTGGGTTTCTGTACTGGCCATACGCGGATATTCGAGCAACTATGTCTTTTTACCAAGACACCTTGCGCCTCTAGTTGTTGGATGACTGGCAAGATGCCAGCAATGGAAGTTGGGCTGATGGAGTACTGTACGGTTCACGGTGGTGCAGTCCCAGCAAATGATGCCGGTTCCATGTGGAGTCGGCCCATATTAGGTGATCATTCAACTCCTCCTTCTGCAGGCTCCGATAGACCATGTGACTAGGCCATCTTCAAAATGCAACGAGGAATTCAATTGTGTTCGTACATCCATTCCCAAGAGGGCTTGTCCCACTGGGTCCATCCAGATTGGTGTGGCTAATTTGGATGGGCCAAGTCCAATGAGTACGAGTTCAGTTCTTCTGGTGACAAAGAATTGGCCCTCCGCCCCATGGGCAACTTGTATCTTGGCAGAGGTAAAAAGTTTTTGTATCTTTGGGGCAAGCATGTTAATTTAGCCCCTGTATCCAGGTGACAGTATACATCTTGATCGCCCACCCTCATAGTGATATATAATCCATCTCCTAGCTGTTGGATCAATGCCAGGAGCGGTGCTGGGAGATCGAGGGTGGGCTCTTCTAGTTTTTTGCAACTCCCAACAACTCCTTCTGTTGCTGTGGTGTAAGCTGCTTAAATCGCTGCACCAGGTCATCCTCACCACGAGATGGTGTGTTTAGATTGGGTGTCAGGCTCTTATGGCCTCGCTGCCTGTCCTCTTGCACTGTTTCACCCAATGGCCTTCTTTCCCACAGTGGTAACTGTCGTTTTTCTTGGGTCTTGTGGTTGCTAGAATCGTTGGGTTTCTCCCCTGCCTGCGTGGTTCGGGGTTTAGCTGCCATATCCCGGTCTAACTGGTTGCACCGATTGACTAATGCTGCAACGGTTATTTCTCTGATCTCCCACCCGGGCAGAATAATCTTTAGCATTTTTGCCAAATCTGGTTTTAAACCAGCAACAAAAGCAATTTGCATAGGTCCGAATGTGTTATCGTCCATTTCTTTGTGTCCCTGATCGTGCATTTCAGCGTGTTCCAACCAGACAGATCGGAATCGCTCGTCATACTCTAAACTTCCTCCGCCCCTTTTTGCTAGCAAGCTGCTATCTTTCCCCACTCCTTTTTTGCTGGAGCGGACGTCAGTAACCAGCGCTGGATCGCAGCCCGTCCTGCAGCTAATTGCTGCTCATTGTCCCCAAGAGCGATTTGGACCTCTTTACTTAATCTCTTCCCGTCTCGTCTCAGTACCATTACCGTCAGGATCTGTACCCCATCCAACGGGTGGAGATTATAAATGCCTTTTAACTGTTCCCAAGTTTTCCTCCCCCCTTTCTTGTGATGTGGTAATTCTTTAGATCATTTATCAATTTTTTCCGGGTCTGCAGGGATATGCTGAAAATTCTAGGTGTAGCTCCAATTGCTTTCGTGCCCCCGGGGCCGATGGTTTCTTCTGTCATGATCTTAACCCGTTTTTTTCGAGAAGTGAGTCACACCGAGGAGCGTACCTCTTCCGGATGACTTTCTCCACTGGAGTCGCAAGAGGACTCCGAATCAGTTTCTATACCAGCCTCGCGTAACTGTGCTTTTTGCTGTTGCGGTTCTATTTCTTCGAGGCAAGGATACAAATTGGATCTGAAGAGTGTACCTGGACTTTTCGGTGGTGGTAGGGCTTCTAGTCCATCGCAAAATTGCCCTTTAAGCTTTTTAATTTTGGACTTGATATCGGACTTAAGTTCCTTAACTTCTCAATTAAGATCTTTTACTTCGGCTTTTACCTTTTCCGATTTAAGTTTTTCCCTTTTTAACTGTTTGCTTACTGTCTTCAACTGTTCTTTCGCAGCAGTCAGTGCACAATCATATTGGGATTGACCCGTAATTTAGTTTCGCTGCCGCACCTAGCCCATAAAGACTAGGGACCATTTGGTTTGCTCTTTTTCTACCATTCGGACAGTTTTTCCCCAGATTCTTTTAATATCTTCCAAGGACCATTGTCCTTTGGAGGCACCATACTTTTCCTCAATCTCTGTACAGGTTTTGGATAAGTCAGACTATTGCTCTATATACTCCTTTAATTGCTGATGGATCTCATCTAAGGAAATATCCGGCGGGGCTTGCCTGCTTTTGACTGTGGTCGCCAACTGTTTGTTCTCTTCCTCTGCCCTAGTATCTATGTTTAGATTCAAGCCGTGATGCTTCTTTCAGACAGGCCAGTATATCTACCCTGTCTACCGCCAAAATCCAGATGTTAGAGACCTGGCCAACTACCATACTGGAGACATTTGAGGTTGCGTATGAGGGTTGCCGAGTCGAAACAAGGCCGGGGACTTTTTTCTTTAATAGAGAGGCGTCCTTACCTCCAGGAATAGACCCGATGTCCGGATCTTTGGTTCCTTTTTACGCTTAGCGACCCTTCTTGCAGCGCCAAATTGTCGGATCTCTTATTTTTCAAAGACGAGATGAGAGTCCGGTGGTAGTGCGAGATTGAGTTTTATTACAAAAATTTAGTTAGTACATTTCAAAACCTACAAAACAAAAGAAACAAAAGCCCAGGGCGGCATAAAGAAGAAAACAATGGAAAGAGAACAAAGTCGAAGAGGAATGGGCAACAAGTGTGCCAGTAACTTTATACCTGTGTGGTTTGATACCGCCCTCCTCTTTTCCCCCTATTAAGTTGTGAATAGTGACTTCTGAATAGTGGTCTTTACCGTCACTCACATTGGTATCTAACTTACTGGCTGTACTCACTTTGTTACATTGTCACACCTTCAGTCTGGGTTCTGTAAAACTGATGTGTTCCCACAGTCTATTTTCCCACAGACACAATAATTTTAAAAATTGCAAATTTAGATTTTAACTATTTCCCTACCCCTGGTATATTGTTTCTATGCAGTGGCTGTAGCATGTGTAGGGTAAGTTGCTGATTTTCAGTGTTGGTGTCTGCAGGCGGCCTTGCATGATGATATCAAGCAGCTCTAGGTCTAGAAGGCCCAGGCTCATATGGCACCACCGCAGCATGGGAGGTAGCAGTCCATGTACTGGCTGAGTGGCAGTGGCACAAATACTGTCATCCTGAGAGAGAATGGCAGATTAACTACTCATACGTATATCTTCTGTTCATCTGAGAAATGAGTCCATGATATTTTCTTGTCCCCCATCTTTTTTAGATTAGGTGGCAACTCAGCACTGTTGGTGCCTCCCCAACCAGCAGCCCACACGGATGGCTGCTTGGCTTGGCCCAGTTGAATGCCAGTGACGGGATGAACATCTTAAGTCAGAATTGATTTCCCACTTCAAGGCCTCAATTGGCCAACTAAGGAGACAACCCATCGCTACCCCTGCCACTGAGGCAGGGGCAGGCAGGCTGGCTGGCAGCAAGCAGGCCAATTGTTGGATGTAACATGTCCCACCTCCCCCTCACCTTCAAGTCCACTACCAGGGGTGCATTAAATCCAGCCCGTGGAATTAAGACAGGAACTGAAATATTATTTAAAACTTTTAGAAAATATAAATGTTAGTGGATTTTTTAAAATCACAATGGAGAAATTTACATTCCACAGACATAATTTTAATTCTTTAGGATCAGAAAGGTTTTCCAATGTAACGATGAACTGGGTATACTGTTAAGAATCCCATTCAACACCTCATTCACTATAATTATTTTCAACTTTGTTTTATGACTACAGTGAGACTAACAGCATGAAAGGGCAAGATTCTCCTCCATTCTGTGATTTCTAATTGATTGCGCTCTTCAGGTAGTAAAACAGCGTATCTTATGGAGAAATGTAGAATCACTGGCCGCAGTTCCAGATATCCAGACTTAAAGATTAATTGCATGTGCAGGTTCCAAAGGTTGCACTCTATCTCAAAGGAATAATGACAGTGAACTACCAGTTTCCCCAAGTCTGGGCCAGTATTTGGAAATTATAGGCGAGACAACCTAACCTTGATGATGGGCTAAATTATTAGAAAATATTTAGAGCTAGTGGGTGGGAGTTTCCGGCTGGTCCTACTGACGGCAACCCCCTGCTGTGGGTTCCCTGCTGGCGGAGAATGCAAACAATGGGATACCGTGTTGGTGACCAATGGTGGGCCGTCTCCGCTGCCACAGCATGTGGCAAGCCGGTGGGGGGTGGAATTCAGCATAAATTGTCATTTAGAAAATTATGGTAATCAAGATGGTTAGTTTGGATTTTGCTAAGAGAAGACTGACTAACTTGATTACACATTTTGAGGAGGTAACAAGGAAAGCTGATGAGGGTAGTGCATTTAATGTGGTCTGTGTAGACTGTAGAAAGACTTTCTGACAAGGTCTCAGTTAAACAAAGAGATCAAGAGTAATGTCTCTAAGTTTGCGGACAACACAAAGCTGGTGAGAATATAAACTGTGAAGAGGACACAAAAGATGGAATTCTCCCATGCCCCTGCTGGTGATTTCAGTGTAAATGTTGACATTCAAAAGGATTTGAGTGTACAGTACTCATACAAGGACATTTAGCGTGCAGGTATAAGAAGCAATTGGGAAGATGAATAATATGTTGGCCTTCATTGCAAACAAAGGGAGTACAAAAAGTTAGAGCTCTTGTCACAATTATACATGGCTTTGGTGAGACCACACCTGGAGCACAGTGCTCAATTTTGGTCTCCATATTTAAGGAAAGATTTATTTGCATAGGAGGTGGTGCAGCAAAGGGTAACTACCATATATACTCGCGTATCATGCGATCTCGCGTATCATGCGACCCCTAAATTTTAGACCCCAAAACATGATTTTATGCTATACCTCATGTATCATGCGAGTCACTTTTTTGAGACACCAAATGAGATACCAAATTATGCCGTTAACAACCGCCGTAAACAACCAGCTGTTTTGCGGTTTCTAATCACGGTAATAAGCAGTTAACTAACGCGTAACACATAACGGTCGAATACATTCTACCATTAGCCACTATGGAGAAAAGATCTGCCAAGAAATATACTGCCAAATTGAAGCTGCAAGTCGTTGCCGAAGCGGAACACAGCAACAACGTTAAAGCTGTTTGGTGTCGGAGAAAGCTGTGTCCGCAACTGGAGAAAACAGAAAGAGAAATTGATGGAAAGTCCTTCCTATAAATGCGCTAATCGCGGGTCGAAATGTCATTGGCCGCAATTAGAAGATAACGTCTCAAAGTGGGTGTCCGAAAATCGGGAAAATGGTTATATTATAACTCGATCTAAAATTAGACTTTATGCTTTACGAGAAGCTTTACGGTGTTCGCGAATCAAACACCGATATAGCAATCGTTCCAGCTGGCTTGACTAGCGTCGTTCAGCCACTTGACATCCATTAATGAGCCATTTAAAGACAATATAAGAAAGAAATGGAATGACTGGATGATGGAAGGAGATAAATCATTTATGAAGGGAGGGAATATGAAGGCTCCGGATTTGCCTCTACTGTGTTTGTGGGTAAAAGAAGCATGGGCTGAGATAGATGCAGATTTGATTGTTCAAGCATTTAAAAAATGTGGAATAGCAAATGCTTTGGATGGAAGTGAAGATGATGCTATATTCGAAGATGCAGGAGAAGAGGATGAAAATATTGAAGACCTGGAAGATGATCAGTATGACGACTGCCTCGATGAAGAAGAATTCCAAGCTTTATTTGATGATGACACTGATAGCAATGAAAGCGAATTTGACGGATTTTAGTTAACCTGCAAAAGTTTGTTTTAATAGTTTTTTTCTTAAAGTTTTATTAAAGTTTGTTAATTAACCTACATATGTATTCCTGTTTTATATTTCATTTTGTCCATAATAATGTCCATTTGACTTTCCGTTAATGGATACGGTCTGCTTAACAGCCTAACAGCCTAATCTTGACCAGTACTTCACACCCGAAATTTTGTATCTCGCGTATCATGCGACCCCCCCCAAATTCAGGTCAAAATTTAGGTCTTCAAAGGTCGCATGTTACGCGAGTATATACGGTAGATGGATTTCTGGGAAGAGAGTGTTGTCCATTGATGAGACTGAGTAAATTGGGCTTATACTCTCTGGAATTTAGTAAAATGTGAGGTAAACTCATTGAAACATACCAGATTCTGAAGAGGCTTGAACGTGCAGACACTGAGGGGACGTTTTCTCTGGCTGGAGAATTCAGAATATGGAGGCACAGTCACAGGATACATTTCTTCAGTCATAGGATTGTGAATCTTTGGAATTCTCTGTCACAGAAGGCATTGGATGATATATTTAAGCTTGATAGAGATAGATTTTTAGTGTCTGAAAGAATCTTGATTTGAGAAACAGGCAGAAAAATGGATTTAAATCCAAGATCGTGATGATTAGTGGAGCAAGTTCAAGGGGGCTATATGGTCTGCTCTTGTTCCTACTTCTTATGTTCTGATGTTCTTTATTTTCATTGTTGAAGTATGATTAATACATGTAGCATCCAGCCCTTTTTCGTACATTAATGGGCTGGATATTATCTTGGAGGGGCTACTTTGAGTTGGAAAATCCCCAAAAATTGATTTTAGTGTCTGCTGAATTGAACTTCGTGACTTGATTAGCATATTTTATCTAAGTTTCCTGGATGCAGCGAGCTGACTGCCAGGTGAGTAGGCCTTCAGGGTTGCAGTTACGGAGTGGAAATAAGGGAGCAAAAGATTGAAACGGGTGTGGGGGGGTGCAAGGAGTTAGGCTTTGGGCAAAAACAGAATGTGGAGACGAGATCGGAAGTCAGACGAAGAGAGAGATTAAAAGTCTTGTGGAGTAAATCAGAAGAGTTGGGGGAATTCAGAAAAGTCAAGGGTCGAATTTCAGACCTCATAGCGGCACATTGGTTAGCACTGCTGCCTCACAGGTTCAATTCCAACCGTGGGTGACTATCTGTGTGGAGATTGCACCTTCTCCCTGTGTCTGCATGGGTTTCTTCTGGGTGCTCCAATTTTCTCCCACAGTCCAAAGATGTGCAGGTTAGGTGGATTGGCCATGCTAAATTGCCCCTAAGTGTCCAAATGTTAGACGGGGCTATGGGGATAAGGCGATAAGGCGGAGGATTGGGCAGATGTGGGATGCTTCTTCCGAGGGTCGATGTCAACACGATGGGCCGAATGGCCTCCTTCTGCACTATAGGGATGCTATGATGAGTGTGATCAGAAGGGTGAGAGGGGAAGTCACGGGGGTGAATGGAAGGGAGGGGTGGTATCTGATCACAGGAGGAGGCTGAAGATTGTACACAGAATCTACAAATGAGTAGAAAGGTATTTATCCGTTTTATCCAACTGATATGTTGACTTTTGTTCTGAGCAGGCACAGTTAGTATTGAAACAAAAAGAGGAAGATTTTGCAATAGTAATAAAAGCTCGTGATGAAGCACTTCAAGACATCCAGAAGCTAAAAGAATGTATAGAGGTGATGGAAGAGAGAGAAATCTATCAGGTGAAAACAACAGTGAGTAATTAATTCTGGTACTTTAGTGGTTTATGAAATAAATAACATGGTCAGGTATTTGTCCAGATGGATCCGGAATTCATTTTGTGAATTCAACAGTGTTAATTTAAGAAATCTGAAATGTATCAAGAAAGAAGTGGGCATGTAGATTCATCGATCGAAACCTCCAAGCATTCCAAGATGATATTTTTGCCTGCCTCTCAGTTATGAAACCTGATATCCGCTCAGAGCTGATCCCATTTCTCCACCGGGGATGGGACGTTTCGGCGTGGCCAGTTCGGTGGGGCCAGTTCGGCGTAGCCGATTGGAATGGGATGTTTCGGCGTGGCCGATTCGGCGGAGGAGTTTTTCGGCGGAGGGACGTCAAATTAGTTATAGTCGCAAAATGTTTGTGCAGCCCATTTCTTGTACCATTTCCTTCCAGCCGCCTCAAATATTGTGTTTGTGCACCAAACCGGGTCTGACTTTACACAGCCGGTGTTACTGAAGATATTGTGACTTTACACAGCCGGTGTTACTGAAGATATCGTGTTTGTGCACCAAACCGGGTCTGACTTTACACAGCCGGTGTTACTGAAGACATTGTGACTTTACACAGCCGGTGTTACTGAAGATATCGTGTTTGTGCACCAAGCCGGGTCTCTTAAAGAAAGGCACCAACATTAAACCAGTTCGCCAGTGATCTACAATGTGTTAAGTCAGACAGCAGTGTAGATCACTGGGCAGCTGCTTCAATACTTTCAGTAACACCGGCTTTCTTTAAGAGACCCGGCTTGGTGCACAAACACGATATCTTCAGTAACACCGGCTGTGTAAAGTCAGACAGCAGTGTAGATCACTGGCGAACTGGTTTAATGTTGGTGCCTTTCTTTAAGAGACCCGGTTTGGTGCACAAACACGATATCTGAGGCGGCTGGAAGGAAAAGATACAAGAAATGGGCTGCACAAACATTTTGCGACTATAATTAATTTGACGCCGAAACGTCCCTCTGCGGAAAAATTCCTCCGTCGAATCGGCTACGCTGAACTGGCCACGCCGAAGCGGCCACGCCGAAACATACCAAACCCTTCTCCGCCATGGGCGGGATTCTCTAATCCCGCAGCAGAGTGTACGCCGTCGTAAACGCCGTTGCGTTTTACGACGGCATGAACGGGTCACTGCCAGGACTAATTCTGGCCACTACAGGGGGCCAGCACGGCGCTGGAGCAGTTTGCGCTGCTCCAGCTGCCGATCATGGGGCGGACTATGCGCGTGAGATATGAGCATGCGCAGTGGCGCCGGTGCCAACTCGCACATGCGCAGTAGCGCCAGTGCCAATGTGCGCATGCGCAGTGGCCTCCTTCAACGCGCCTGCCCTGACGCAACATGGCGCAGGGCTACAGGGGCCGGCGCGTAGGAAAGGAGGCCACCATCTAGAGAGGCCAGCCCGCCAATCAGTGGGCCCTGATCGCGGGGACGAAGCCACGTCGGAGGCTCCCCCCCCCCCCCCCCCCCCACCCCCCACCACCACAGGCCGCCACCCGACCCTTCAACGCCGAGGCCGGCTCAGAACAGTTTAGGATTCGTTTTTTTTAATCACGTCTGCTGGGCCCATCCGGGCTGGAGAATCTCGGGGAGGGTGCGTTGAGCGGCCCGCGACTGGCGCCGTGCCAACCACACCGACTCGGGGCGGCGTGGCCCGGTCACGGGGATTCTCCGGCCTGACCCAGGGCTGGGAGAATCCCACGCCATAACTTTGGAGGTTCAGTGGAGGGAGTCAACTTCCAAGGTATTTGATTCAATTATCTTCTGAACCAATAATTTTCCCACAGCCTATGATATCCACTGTGATATTGCTGAAGAATTCAGAAAAACCTGCAAAGTTTTCAAAAACAATTTGTCATCTTGTGCTAATATATTTGCGGTTTGATTAGGAATAAACTTGAATGTTTGGGAAGGTAAGCGGAATCCAGAAACTTGGCAGTGATAGCTATCTTTCCCATACTTGTTGATTTACAAGTGAAGATACATGTAAATGGCACTATAAGTTAAAAATCAAGATTTAACTATGAAGATTGGCACTTAGGCTTAAAGTTTTCTGAGGTAAGAGCCCAAACCACTACCACCAAGAAATAGTTGTCCTTTAATAACTCATAACTCGATGCCTGAACTGACTGGAATACTAATTTACTTTCCAGATTGCAAATCTTCAGCAAAATGTGACAGGTTCTAAGCAAGATAATAACCAAATTGCAGTGACCCGAGAGAATGTATTAGCATCCCATGCAAAACTCCAACAGACAGTGGAGAAACTACAAATAGAACTTGGACAAAGAGATACAGAGATAAATTACTTGCAACAAGACAAGTAAGAAAATGCTACATTATATGTTTATCAATTATAGATAAATACCGTTTAGAAAACTTTACTTCTGATATTGTGGATTATCCAAAGAAACAACAATCTATCAGAGAGAGATTTAATTTCACTTAAAAAAAAGTATGAAGTGCTTCAAGATATTTCTGAGTTACCGATTGCTGTACAGTCCACTCCTGTTAGTCAATTTTGGTGTAAAGGAATTATCTAGTGGTTTGAATTAAACAATTTGTATAAAACAGTTGAGGAAGTGTTTATGATTTAAATGTCAATGATCAGATCATTTAAATTAGTCAATTTTGTTGTTATGTTTCATGACTTTTTAGGGAAATATTATTTATGAAGGAAAATTGGCATTCACTTATGATCTGGGAATTTCTCTGATTATCATAAACACAGGTCTTATTTATCTGGTAATCATGCTATTTCAAAGCATAATGGATTTGGATGCACTAAGAAGAAGCAAATGTCACCCATTATTGTTTTAATCTGCTGAATTTTCATAGACTGCTTTGTAAGATTATTGGGGAAACATTTGTTCACAACAATGGAGACTATGCCTACAGTACTGCATGTTCTTGGGAATCAATGTAAATTTCTCCCACATTATATCTTGATTTCTATTATTTTGTGGCCTGATTCTTGTTTATTGATTGAGTAGACATAGTCGGTGGTCGCTGTCTCATGTTTCAAGGGTGGTATATAATCAGAGGTACAGGTTTCTACCAAGAGCTTTCATATGACTAAACAGCCTGATTCTCTCTCTGCAGATATTTGGGCATGGGGCAGGATATTCAATGAGGTAATGGGATCTGGTGTATAAGATTTGCTCCCTTTTCTTTCCTTCTCTGCTGCTCTTGCTCATTAATAAAGCATGAATCCCAAAGCTTGATGGACAAAGGGCAGCACTGTGGTGCAGTGGGTGAGCACTGTGGCCTCACGGCGCCGAGGTCCCAGGTACGATCCCGGCTTTGGGTCACTGTCCATGTGGAGTTTGCATATTCTCCCCGTGTTTGCGTGGGTTTTGCCCCCACAACCCAAAAATGTGCAAGCTAGGTGGATTGGCCACGATAAATTGCCTCTTAATTGAAAAAAATGAATTGGGTACTCTAAATTTAAAAAAAAAAGCTTGATGGACAAATTATCACCCATTCTGAAAGATTGGTAGTAAGCGCCTCCCAGTAGAATCATAGAATTTACAGTGCAGAAGGAGGCCATTCCGCCCATCAAGTCTGCACCGGCCCTTGGAAAGAGCACCCTACTTAAGCCCACACTTCCACCCTATCCCTATAACCCAGTAACCCCACCTTATGTTTATTTTGGACACAAAGGGCAATTTATTAACTTAAAAGAAACACACAAGAAAGACTACAATACCCTATAACAATACACTTAACTACAATAATGTCTATTAACACACCATCTCATGAACCTAGCCCTTGTTCCCAGCTATCTTCTGAGAAATGCCCCTTTCCCAAACAACATAACAATAATAATAAGTGTCACAAGTAGGCTTATATCAACAATGCTTTGAAGTTACTGTGAAAATTCCCTAGTTGCCACACTCCTGCGCCTGTTCGTTTACACTGAGGGAGAATTCAGAATGTCCAATTCACCTAACAAGCACGTCTTTCGGGACTTGTGGGAGGAAACCGGTGTGAACGGAGGAAAACCACGCAGACATGGTGAGAACATGCAGAATCTGCACCAACAGTGGACCAAGCTGGGAATCGTACCCGAGTCCCTGGTGCTGTGAAACAACAGTGCTAACCACTGTTACCGTGACATCCAATATTATATAACTCTATGAGCTAATTCCAGCATATGGTCACCACCTATAAATTATCTTCTAGATATCGGAGAGTCTTCCCCCAATTCAGTGTAGTTGTTCTGTGAGGTATCTAAAAACCAACAGCTTTCAGACTAGAGGTCTGCTTTTTGAGAGAGTCCTGTTTGCTCGCTGTTTCTCTCTCTTCTCCAAACTTCTCTAACTGCTATGGATATATTGTTTCTTCCTTTTGATATGCTATCTTAATAACATCTTGGACCAGGCTTTTAGCATATAGATGTAAATTATATTCTTATCTCTCCACTTTGAACTTACCTCTTCTACAGTTCTAACATCTATTTCTATACATCACTATTCACTCTTCAGTCACTTAGGTAAACACTTGTTTTCCTGCTATGCTAATTCGCATATCAAAAACACCCCTTCATACTCACCGTTTCCCTTTTATCTAATTCTTTATTTTTTAATCCAAATTTTACTTTTAATTTTGATTTTACTCAATTCTTGAAGCCTCCTTTTACTCCAGTAATTTGACAGAATTAACAGGTGAACTGTAGTTGTACACATCATGTGACAGAACAAATGCGACAAAATCCGATTCCATAGATTTACCAACAACCCATCCAGATGTCTGTTAAATTGTGAGTCAACCAATCTCACAACAACTTTACCTTTCTCACGAAGATTTCCAATCTCCTCTTTCAAAGATTGTGTGTGGGATTCTCCAATAAACCGGCGCCAATCACTCCGGCGTCAACAGACCCCGAAAGTGAGGAATTCTCCCCTTTCTCGGGGGCTAAGTTGGCGCCAGATTGGTTCCCACAGCTCCAGCCAGCGGTGAATGGCCCGTGCGAGTTTGCGCATGCACGGAAAGGCCGGCGTATTTCCGCGCATGCGCGGGGGTTCCCTTCTCTGCGCCGGCCCCCGGACAATATGTTAGAGCCCTACAGGGGACCGGCGCGGAGTAATGTAGGCCCCCACAAAACCAGCCCACCCGCCGATTGGTAGGTCCCGATCACAGGCCAGGCCACCCGGTGCAGGGTCGGAGAATCCCAGCCCATACCTTAGAATTCTTTCCAAATGTCGTTCCAGCTCGGACGGCTTCAACAATGGCCCACCTCGCAGGGTTTCAATCTGTCCTTCTGAGATTCCGTTCGCCGAGTACACTCCACTCATGCATCACCTTACAGGCACAATTTCAGCTCTTTGGCTGTGCCAAGCAGAATACCACTGCTCCAAAAGGGCACCTAACCCCTGCAGCCTGCAAAACAAAGTCATCGACCTTTGGCTGTCTTCTCGGATCTTCTGGGCTTATCTTGAGCCCTCTTGACACATAGGTCTTATCACACACCCATTTCACTTGGTCTACTCCCCGCAGCTCTTTTAATTGGAGATTATTTTTTTATACATATACATATATATATATATATATATATATTATATATATTATGGGGCAATTTAGCATGGCCAATCCACCTAGACTGCACATCTTTGGGTTGCGAGGGCGAAATCCACACAAACACGGGGAGAATGTGCAAATTCCACACGGACAGTGACCCAGAGCCGGGAACAAACCTGGGACCTCTGCGCCATGAGGCAGCAATGCTAACCACTGTGCCACCGTGACGCCACCATTGGAGATTATTTTAAATTTTTTAAAACTCAACTGGGATTTGTTTCTGTGCCCTGTCTCATATCCCTTTCTCTGGGACAACTTCTTGGGACCTCTTCCTGTTTCCTCCCTGGTCTGTGTCACTGGGACACTTACTACGGTGCTCTCCACCTGATCACGCAATTCTTAGTTTTTCTCTGGGCTCAATGAACGTAAAAGATGTCAAACAGCGCATGTGCAACCTGCTCCAGATCTGCGCATGTGCAGAAAGTCCGAGGGACATCAGGTATTGGAGTTCCCAATCTCTCAAGGTAAGTTTATATTTCTTAACCAGGTAGAATATTTGGCTGGCCTGGTATGGATTGATATGAGTCTTTTCAACTCCTGCAGTGATGTCCTGGGACAGATGACTGACTTCTAACCTCCACAACCATCTTCCTTTTATGCTAGGTATGACTCCAACCAGCAGAGACCTTTCCCCTTGATGACCACTGATTAGTTTTACCAGAGATCCTTGATCCCACACTCGGTCAAATGCCCCTTGCTGTCAAGGGCAGTTACTCTCATTCTCACCTCACCTCTGGAGTTCAGCTCTTTTGTCCATGTTTGAACCAAGGCTGTAATGAGTCAGGAGCTGAGTGATCCTGGCAGAACCCAAACTAAGCATCGTGAGCAAGTTATTACTCAGTAAGTGCAGCTTGATAGGACAGTCGACGAACTCTTCTATCACTTTGCTGATGATCAAGAGTAGACGGATGGTGCAGTAATTGGCTGGGTTGGAATGGTCCTGCTTTTCTTGGGCATGGCATACTGCTTTTTATGGACATGACATAACTGGGCGATTTTTCACTTTTCTGGGTTTGGAAAAGGGTGCAGCTAGTTCTGGAGCACAAGTCTTCAGTACTATTGCTGGAATGTTGTCAGGATGTTTTCATCCATTCTTTAATACCATGTTTAGCGAATTGAATTAGCTGAAGGTAGGCTTCTGTAATGTTGGGGCCAACTAGAGGAGGCCAAGATGGATTACCTCGTCGTTTCTGGTTGAAGATTGTTGCAAATATATCAGCTTTGTCAGCATGAGTATGCCAGTCCCCTTCATCACTGGGGATGAGGATATTTGTGGAACCTCTTCCTCCAGTTTGTTGTTTAATTGTCCACCACCATTCATGACTGAATATGGCAGGACTGTAGAGCTCAGACCTGATCCATTTGTTACTCTGTCACGTGTTTGCTATACAAGTAGTCCTTGTGTTCCAGCTTCACCGGTTTTAAGGTGTGCTATTCCTCGCATGCCCTCCTGTACTCTTCTTTGAACCAGGTTGATCCCCGGTTTGATGGTCATGGTAAAATGGAATTCGTACCAGGCCATGAGGTTGTATACAATTCTGCTGCTGCTGATGACTCACAGCACCTCATGGATGCCCAATATTGAGTTGTTTGATTTTTTGAAAATCTACCGCTTTTAGCATGGTGAGTGCCATAAAACACTATGGATGGTACCCTCAGTGAGAAGACAGATCTTTGTCTCCATAAGGACTGTGTGGTGGTCACTCTCACAAATACTGTCATGGATAGATGCATCTGCGACAGGTAGATTGGTGAGATGAGGTCAAGTATGTTTTTCCCTCTTGTTGATTCCCTGACAACCTGCTGCATACCCAGTCTATTCGCTATGTCCTGTAGGACTCGGCCAACTTGCTCAGTAGCGGTGCTACTGAGCTTCTCTAGGTGATGGGCATTGAAGTCCCCTACCCAGAGTACATTCCATGCCTTAGCAACCTCAGTGTTTCTTCCAAATGGTGTTCACCGTGGAGGAGTACTGATTCATCAGCTGAGGGAGGTCAGTAGGTGGTAAACAGTAGGAGGTTTCCTCACCCATATTTAACTTAATGCAATGAGACTTCACGTAGTCCAGAGTCAACGTTGAGCACTCCCAGGGCAACACACTTCTGTATACCACTGTGAGCCTGTTATGTTAGTGGGACAGGGCCTTCCCAGGCATTGCAAGTGTTTGGGACACTGTAAGGTATGATTTCATGGGTATGACTATATCAGCTGTTGCTTGACTAGTCTGTGGGACAACTGTCCCAATTTTGCCACAAGCCCCTAAGTTTTGGAAAGGAAGATTTTGCAGGGTCGACAGGGCTGTTTGTCATTTTTGTTGCCTAAGTCGCAGCCGGGTGATCCGTTGGTAGTGGTTTTCACAACTGAGTGGCTGCTCGGCCATTTCAGGGGGCATGTAAGAGCCATTACTGTAAGTCTTGAGTCACATGTCGGCCAGACTTCACCATGTAGGTAAGGACTGCAGATTTCCTTCCCTAAAGGACATTAATGAACCTGATGGGTTTAACATCAATCGACAATGGTTTCATTGTCACTATTACCGAGCCTCGTTTTTGGGGTTTCAGATTTGAGGCCTACACAGTCACCCATTCTTTGGGTGTTGAAATTATCCCAGTAAGGCACTATGCAAAACCAAGTTCTTTGTTTTATGCTGCAGTTAAATGACTTTGTTATATTTTTCTTCTTTGCAATGGTGTGATCAAGTATTTTTGAAAGATGACCTAAATATCAAATTTGTGAAAATGTTGTATGTTATTTGTGAGGGACTGCTTTGGACCTGACAACTGGTTTAATCTTTAAGTTGTTTAGGTGTTCAAGAGTTGGATCTATTCGTTTTGATTATTTCTAATTTCAGTGGGTGAATTTTCTTCTCATTGTATTTGTCCATTTCTGCGAACTGCTTTCAAGTAAGATTTATTTTCTTGTCCTTCTCCCTCTGTCCTGGTGCACCTGCCCACCATTTTTATAAGTGGTGGCTGAAAGATTAGGATAAACCAGTGTTTTTCAAACTTTTTTTCTGGGAACCCATTTTTACCAACCGGCCAACCTTCGGGACCCAACCCGGCCAACCTTCGCGACCCACGCCGGCCGCTCTTCACAACCCACTCCGGCCGACCTTCACGACCCACTCCGGCCGACCTTCACGACCCACTCCGGCCGACCTTCACGACCCACTCTGGCTGAACTTCGCGACCTTCGCGGCCCACTCCAGCCGACCTTCGCGGCCCACGCTGGCCGACCTGCGCGACCCACCATTTTCTCTTACCTTGTTTGTTGCTGACAATAATGGAGGAAATGGTTTTGGGTCCCTTTGGCCCCAATGCTCCCTTTGTCCCTTTGGCCCACGAACTTGAAAAGAAAAGACTGCAACCATATACAAATAAATGCAGCCGCACTGCGCATGCGTCCCCGATCATCGGTGCGCGTGCGCATAGTTTTGTGCACGCGCAACGATGATCGGGCATGTATGCGCAGTGCAACCAATTTTTAAAAATCTGTTCCTGGCCATTTTGAATGCCGCTCGGAAGTACAGGATCGGTATTTGACGAAATATCCTCGGCTGGATTCTCCGTTCATGAGACTAAGTGTTGACATCGGGGCAGGATTCGTGGACTTTCACGATAGCAAAACTGGTGCTGAACCTGGACCGATTCAGCTTCTGTGGAGAGGCTAGCACCAGCGCCACGTGGAACATAACCGTTTCCAGTGAAAAATGGTGCGGGATTTGCTGGGTCCATGAATGACACTCAGGAGGCTGACAAGCTGCAGCCGCATATACACATTACAATTCCCACACACACTCATCCCAGCCAACAAGATGGAACTGAGTGCACTGGAGCACGCCCATACAGCTGGGTCATAAGGGTCATCTTAGGCCAGAGGGCACCTAAGCGGATGGCCTGGGGGGGGGGGGGGGGGGGTCACCTATATGGCCCATGGCCCGAAGTTCACAGTGGGCTGTCAGTGGTGTGCGCAGCTGTATAGCTGCCTTTTCAGCTGTGGCAATGCCGTTCCGTGCCTGTCCAACCCGACCCCACAGCCCACCTCCTGAACAGCTCCCCGCTACTCCTCCTCTTCCCCCCGCCCCCCGGCACAACTGTCAGGCGATGTTGGACAGTTTCCTTATCTCCTCGCTCTTCCTCAGCAGTCACAATACCATTTCACAATTTTTAAATGCACAAGTGAACCTCGCCATCAAGAACTCTCCCCATCGGAGGTGGAGAATCGGGGATGCCCCGGAGAATACCGGGTTGGGCCCGCTAATGATACGCAAATGGTGTTTAATGTACATGTGTTCCGGACTGCATTGACGCCGCTATCGTGGTGATGGAGAATTGCGATTTGGTGTCAAATCGGCGTCTGCCGCTATTTTGGCGTTGGAACTATTCTCTGCTCAATCGTGTTTCCCGATTTCACCGTCAGCCAGCGGAGAATCCCACACCCTACCTTTTCAACAAAAATGTGGTTATGTGTCAGGGTAATATTCCAGCACTTCAGCAAGCTAGCAAATCATAGAATCCCAACAGTGCAGAAGGAGGCCATTTCGCTCATTGAATCTTCATCAACCCTCCGAAAGAGCACTCTACCCAGGTACCACCCCCCCCCCCCCCCCCCCCCCCCCCCAAATCCCCGTAACATAACCTGCACATTCCTGGACACTAAGGGGAAATTTAGCAAAGCCAATCCAGCAGTACTTATTCATTTTGCACTTACACTGTGTAGTAATCCACGGGAGGCAGGAGTTCCGTCACCGCGCCAATATTTATTTACAATAACGATATTACAGGAGCAGCTACAAACTGCTGCTAGCAGTCCAGTCAACTTAAGACTGGCTCACAAAGCCTACACAGGTGATTATATGGGCCCCCTCAATGAGCTATCATTGAGGGAGCTCATACTCCAATTGGCCAACCAATAAAGCCAATTGGAGTTCATTACACACTGCCAATGGGCATTATGTCCAGTTGGGAGGATATTGATCAAGCAGATAGCTCTGTCCACGGTGATGTTGAGCTTTTTGAATATTTTTGCATCTGCAGTCATCTGTGTGCATATTCCATCACTCTGGATGAACCTTATAGATAATGCTGAGGGCGGTGAAGAGAATATGATGGGTTAAGATGGTGATGCACTCATTGCCTTGTTATGATAGTCATTTTGTTGTTCGGACTAGTTAAGCTTCTGTCAGTGATGACCCTCAGAATGTTGATTATGCTTGGTGATGGTGTTGCCATGGGAAATTTGGTTTTTGAAGATGGTTGTAGCCTGGTATTTATGAGGCATTAATGTTACTTGCCAGTTATCAACCCAAACCTGGATATTTAGACCCGGGATGATCAGTGAACAGCTCAGTAGAGATATTTGGGCTTGGATACTGCCCTGAGAAACTCCAGCAACAATGTTCTGGGACTATCTTTGTTTTTTACACCAGCCATTAGAAGATTTTCTCCTTGATCCTCATTGATTTTAGTTTGCTCGAGGACTTTCGTGCTATGTTCAATCCAGTGCCACCGTGAGATTCAGGACAGTCTCTGGTCTCTTCACACCCAATCTGCTGGTGTTCATGTCTGGATCAGGGCTTATGTTGGGCACAGCTGCTACAATTTTGAAATGTATTAGCCCTGTAACTTACATTTCTTGATTACTACAGTACTATATAAATTAAAATTGACTGCATTTTGTTGCTTTCCTACTCATCCTGATTATCATAAAAATTCTGCAGGGAACAAGAATTTGAAGATGCTAAAATTGAGTCAAAGATTTTGACTGAACGGATTGAAACCTTGAAAAAGCAGTTCCAAAGTGAGAGAGAGGTTGCGAGGAAAACCAGTCAGAAAGAAATAATGGAAGTAAGTCTCACTGCACCCTTCCCAAAATAAAATAGAACTATCAAAGGACATGAACTGGACAAAACTGACACAGTAAAGTAATTTGTGTAAAAGAAAGAAAAAAAAGACTTACATTTATATAGTGCGTTTTATGAGCACCCGAAGTCTCAAAGCCCTTTACAGCCAATGAAGTACAGTAAGTATTCACTTGAAGTCACCCTGCTTAACATTGTTTCATTTTGACATTGTTATTTATTTAGGGCCTGTTTAGGGCCACCTCCAGGTTTACTTTGCAAGTTATTCCAACTAGGAATTCACAGTGCTGCAGCGGTACTGTACGGTATTTCAGCTTGTACATTATTTTTTCTGGGCAAGAAATGTCCAAAGGAACCTAACTCCGGCTTTAACATTGATTCTTATGGGAACCCATAATTCACATGAAGTTATTTCGCTTAACGTTGTGATTTCAGTGATGCAACCACAACTTTAAACAAAGACTTACTGTAATACTTTGAAGTGTAATCACTGTTGTAATGTATAAAACATGACAGCTAATCTGTGCACAACACACTCTCACAAACTGCAATGTAACAATGACCAGATAATTTGTTTTTTGTGATGTTGACTGAATTATTGGTGGGACACAAGGGATAGTTTCCCTGCTCTTCCTCAAAATAGTGCCATGGGAACCTTTGCATTTACCAGAACAAGCAAATGGGGCCTCAGTTTTATATCCCATCTGAAAGATGGCACTTTGGACAATGTAGCATTTCCTCATTACTGCACTGGAGTGTCAGTTTTGACTTTTATGTTCCAAGTCCTGAAGTGGGATTTGAACCTGGCACTTTATGACTCAGAAATGAGAATGCTATTAACTGAGACACAGCTGACACTACTACATGTACAAAATCTTAAACAAGAAATTTGAGAGTAATAAGGTGGAATCAGTTATAAGCAGTTATCTTTGTATTTTCTTTGATTAATTGGAAAATTTATAACTTTAGGGGGCAGCAGGGTAGCATGGTGGTTAGCATAAATGCTTCACAGCTCCAGGGTCCCAGGTTCGATTCCCGGCTGGGTCACTGTCTGTGCGGAGTCTGCACGTCCTCCCCCTGTGTGCGTGGGTTTCCTCCGGGTGCTCCGGTTTCCTCCCACAGTCCAAAGATGTGCGGGTTAGGTGGATTGGCCATGCTAAATTGCCCGTAGTATCCTAATAAAAGTAAGGTTAAGGGGGGGGGGTTGTTGGGTTACGGGTATAGGGTGGATACGTGGGTTTGAGTGGGGTGATCATGGCTCGGCACAACATTGAGGGCCGAAGGGCCTGTTCTGTGCTGTGCTGCTCTATGTTCTATGTTCTGTTCGATAATAGTGACCAAGGTCAAGTGGTGAACAAATTGCTAAACTATGAAGCAGGCATGTTTAGACCCATTACATATTGAAGTTAGACTATAAGACTGGGCATTTAGAGGACTTCCGGTGGCGGCTATGAGGGAGTAGGTCGCACATTTGGTGGCTCCCGTTTCGGTCAGACTTTTGGACCTTTTCCCCTGACTTCTTTGCGCTTTTGAGCGCGGAACTGGAAAGCAATAGTACTCAGGCACAGGATCCATACAAAATTGTATGGGCCTAAGAAGCCGGAGGGACCGTAAACAGCAGAAGAAGTGGTCGAGAAAGGGCACAGTGGAGGCTGTGAAAGAGACCAGCATGGCTGGTGTTCACAGCAAGGAGCCGAAAGCCGAGCCCACAATGGAGCAGCTGCTGCAGACAATGCAGGAGGGCTTTTTGGCTTTGAAGCGTGACACCTTGGAGCCACTTCAGAAGTCAATTGATCGGATGGGAAAAAGGCTGGATGATCAGGCTGAGAAGCTCCAGCAGTTGGAGAAGTCAGTGGAAGAGCAGGCTGACTTTCAAACGGTGGCGGATGTGGAGATTCAGAGGCTGAGGGATCAGCAAAAAGTGCTTTTGGAAAGGCTGGAGGACCTGGACAACAGATCTCGCCAGCAGAACGTGAGAATCGTGGGCCTTCCGGAGGGGGCAGGGGGGCTAGACGCTGCTGCATTTGTGGAGGGTATGTTTCAGAAGTTGCTGGGGAACGAGGTGTTCATGCGCCTGCCGGTGGTGGACAGGGCACACACAGTGCAGGTGAGGCAGCCGCGACAAGGGGGTCCCCCACGAGCGATGGTGGTATGCTTTCACAGGTACCTGGACAAGGAACGGGTGCTGCAATGGACAAAGAGTACACAAAGCTGTATTTGGGACAATACCACCCTGGCGTGTATCAAGGTTTGAGCGCGGAGGTGGCCAGGAGGAGGGGATGCTATAGGCAGGTGAAGAAGACACTGTATAAAAACAAGGTGAAGGATGCCCCAAGCGTGGAGGCCTGGATCAATGATATGGCGGGGTTCATCAAATTGGAGAAGGTGGGGGCGGGGGGGAAGAAATAAAGGTGGGGGAAAGAAAGGGAGGGAGAAGTAAGGGGGAGCAGAAGGGGGGAAGAAGGGGGGAGAAGAAGGGAAAAGGAGGGGGGGGGGAAAGGGGGGGTTTGGTTCAGTGGGAGGAAGAATTGTGTACATGGATTTGTTGGTTGTGGCGGGTGTTATCTTTTTCCTTTTTGTTGCTTGCTTTTTTTTTTGTGTTTTAGTAGTTGCTTTTGTAGTTGGGTGGTTGTTGTTCTTGGGTTTTTACCATGGTTGTTTTTTTATTATTGTTTTGTTGTTTATATTTTGTGAAAACCTTAATAAAAATTATTATTTTTTTTTTTTTTATAAATAATTTTTATTGAATTTTTCAAAATACAAACATTTTAACCCCCCCTACATTTACATTTAAATTATAACAAAACAAAGTCAAACTCCCCTACTTAACAAGGAAAAGAAAAAGGAATCCCCCCCCCCCCCCCCCCCCCCCCCGCCGGCGAACCGACAGTCAGACCAACTTATCATTTCTAGCAGCGTCCTCGGGCAGGCCTTGCCCGTGCCACCGCCGCTACCGTACTTCCTTCGTCGTTTTCCCCCCTCCCCCCCCCCCCCCCTCCCGCCCTCCCCTCCCCTCCCGGGTTGCTGCTGTCATGGCCTCAGTTTCTATCTCTGATCCAAGAGGTCTAGGAAGGGTTGCCATCGCCTGGAAAACCCCTGCACCGACCCTCTCAGGGCGAATTTGATCCTTTCCAATTGGATAAAGTTTGCCATGTCGTTTAACCAGGTGTTAACACTCGGAGGCCTTTCGTCCCTCCACTGAATCAGGATCCTCCTCCGAGCCACCAAGGACGCAAAGGCTAATATTCCAGCCTCCCTCGCCTCCTGTACCCCCGGTTCCACCCCAACCCCGAAGATCGCAAGTCCCCATCCTGGCTTGACCCTGGACCCCACCACTCTCGACACCGTCCCTGCCACCCCCTTCCAGAACTCCTCCAGTGCCGGACATGCCCAAAACATATGTGCATGATTCGCAGGGCTTCCCGAACATCTAATACACCTGTCTTCACCCCCGAAAAACCGACTCATCCTTGTCCCCGTCATGTGGGCTCTATGCAGTACCTTAAATTGAATGAGACTTAGTCGCGCACATGACGACGACGAGTTAACCCTCTCCAGGGCGTCTGCCCATGTCCCGTCCTCTATCTGTTCCCCCAGCTCTAACTCCCACTTATCTTTCAGCTCCTCTACTGGTACCTCCTCCACCTCCTGCATAATCTTATAGATGTCCGAGATCTTCCCCTCCCCGACCCAGACCCCTGATAGCACCCTATCACTCACCCCCCTGTCGGGGAGCGCGGGGAACCCCGCTACCTGTCGTCTGGCAAATGCCTTCACTTGGAGGTACCTGAACGTGTTCCCCGGGGGGAGCCCAAATTTCTCCTCCAGCTCTCCCAGGCTCGCAAACCTCCCCTCTATAAACAAGTCCCTCAGTTGTCTAATACCCGCCCTCTGCCAGCTCTGGAATCCCCCTCCTGTGTTTCCCGGCGCAAATCTGTGGTTCCCTCTTAGTGGTGCCCCTATCAGACCTCCCACTTCCCCCCTGTGTCGCCTCCACTGCCCCCAGATCTTGAGGGTGGCCGCCACCACCGGGCTCGTGGTATACCTCGTGGGAGGGAGCGGCCATGGTGCCGTTACCAGTGCCCCTAAGCTTATGTTGCCGCAGGACGCCCTCTCCATGCGCTTCCAGGCTGCCCCCTCCCCTTCCATCATCCACTTTCGTACCATCGATGTATTTGCCGCCCAGTAATATCCGGAAAGGTTGGGTAACGCCAGCCCTCCACTATCCCTACTCCGCTCCAAAAAGACCCTTCTAACTCTCGGGGTGCCATGTGCCCACACATACCCCATGATACTACTCGTTACCTTCTTGAAAAAGGCCCTGGGGAGGAAGATGGGCAGACACTGGAACAAAAACAAGAACCTCGGGAGGACCGTCATTTTAACTGACTGCACCCTCCCTGCTAGCGACAGCGGCACCATGTCCCACCTCTTAAACTCCTCCTCCATCTGCTCCACCAGTCTGGAAAAGTTCAACTTGTGTAGGGTCCCCCAGTTCTTTGCCACCTGCACCCCCAAATACCTAAAACTTTTAACTGCTCTTTTGAAGGGGAGCCTCCCAATTCCCTCCCCTTGGTCTCCCGGGTGTATTACAAAGACCTCACTTTTCCCCAGATTTAATTTATATCCCGAAAAGTCCCCGAACTCCGCTAGTATCCCCATTACCTCCGGCATTCCCCCCTCCGGGTCTGCCACATACAACAACAAATCATCCGCATAGAGCGAGACCCGATGTTCCTCCCCTCCCCTTGTCAGTCCTCTCCACCCCCCTGACCCCCTCAGTGCCATCGCCAACGGCTCAATCGCTAATGCAAAGAGTAAGGGAGATAGGGGACATCCCT
The DNA here is from genome assembly GCF_902713615.1 of Scyliorhinus canicula. Classification (NCBI taxonomy): domain Eukaryota; kingdom Metazoa; phylum Chordata; class Chondrichthyes; order Carcharhiniformes; family Scyliorhinidae; genus Scyliorhinus; species Scyliorhinus canicula. The sequence continues at coordinate 104,308,964 of NC_052158.1, forward strand.
GCCTAGTACCTCGATGGAGCCCAAAATATTCTGACCTCCTCCCGTTTGTTACCACACTTGCCATCGGAGCTGAATAGAGCAGTTTTACCCACTTGATAAATCCCTCCCCAAACCCAAACCTTTCCAACGTCTCCCACAAGTATTCCCACTCCACCCTGTCAAATGCCTTCTCCGCGTCCAGCGCTACCACTATCTCCGCCTCCCCTTCCACTGCTGGCATCATAATCACATTTAACAATCTCCGAACATTTGTGTTAAGTTGGCGTCCCTTCACGAACCCCGTCTGGTCTTCATGGACTACCCCTGGCACACAGTCCTCTATCCTGGTTGCCAGGACCTTTGCTAACAGCTTGGCATCTACATTTAAGAGGGAGATAGGCCTGTAGGACCCGCACTGGACCGGGTCCTTGTCCCGCTTCAAAATCAAGGAGATCAGGGCCTGCGACATTGTTGGAGGCAGAACCCCCCCCTCGCGCGCCTCATTGAAGGCTCGCACCAGCACTGGACCCACCAAGTCCACAAATTTCCTGTAAAACTCCACCGGGAACCCATCCGGCCCCGGCGCCTTCCCCGCCTGCATCTGGCCTATCCCTTTAATTAGCTCCTGCAGCTCTATCGGCGCCCCCAACCCTTCCACCAGCTCCTCCTGTACCTTTGGGAACCCCAATTTGTCGAGAAAGTTCTTCATTCCCCCTCTCCTCTTCGGCGGTTCAGACCTATACAATTCCCTATAGAAGTCCCTAAAGACCCTATTCACCTCTTGCCCCTTCTGCACTACATCCCCACCCCTCTCTCTCACTCCCCCAATCTCTCTGGCTGCATCTCGCTTACGAAGCTGGTGTGCCAGCATCCTGCTCGCCTTTTCCCCGTACTCATACGCCGCACCCTGCGCCCTTCTCCACTGCATTTCCGCCTTCCTAGTGGTCAGTAGGTCGAACCTGGCCTGCAAGCTACGCCGCTCCCTTAATAGCCCCTCCTCTGGCGCCGCCGCATATTTCCTATCTACTTCTAGGAGCTCCCCCACCAGCCTCTCCCTTTCCTGCCTCTCCTTCCTCTCTCTGTGTGCCCTTATGGAGATCAGCTCTCCTCTAATCACTGCTTTCAAGGCCTCCCAGACCGTCCCCACCTGCACCTCACCTGTGTCATTCGTACCCAGATAGTTCTCAATGCCCGTTCTCACCCTTCTGCACACCTCTTCGTCCGCCAACAGCCCTACATCCAGGCGCCACAACGGGCGTTGGTCCCGCGCCTCCCCCATGTCCACGTCCACCCAATGTGGTGCATGGTCCGATATCGCAATGGCCGAGTACTCCGTGTCCTGCACTCTCGGTATCAGCCCCCTGTTCAATACGAAAAAATCGATCCTAGAGTACACTCTGTGGACGTGGGAGAAAAAAGAATACTCCGTCGCCCTAGGCCTACCAAATCTCCATGGGTCTACCCCTCCCATCTGCTCCATGAACCCCCTTAACACCTCTGCCGCTGCCGGCCTCCTATTCGTCCTGGAACTCGATCTATCCAGCCCAGGGTCTAACACCGTATTAAAGTCCCCTCCCATGATCAGGCCCCCTGCCTCCAGTCCCGGGATGAGGCCCAGCAGGCGCCTCATAAAACCCGCGTCGTCCCAGTTCGGGGCATACACATTTACCAGTACCACACTCTCTCCCTGCAGCCTACCCCTCACCATCACGTACCTGCCCTCCTTGTCTGCCACCACCTCTGCCGCCACAAACGACACTCTCTTTCCCACCAAAATCGCCACCCCCCCGGTTCTTGATATCCAAGCCTGAGTGGAACACCTGTCCCACCCACCCCCTTCTCAGGCGGACCTGATCTGCTACCCTCAAATGAGTCTCCTGCAGCATTGCTACATCAGCCTTCAGTCCCTTCAGGTGTGAGAAGACCCTTGATCTTTTGACCGGCCCATTCAGCCCCCTTACGTTCCACGTGATCAATCGGGTCGCAGAGCGACCCGTCCCTACTCCCTGTCGATTAGCCATGTCTTGTCCCTTGCTCGCCCCGGGTCATCCCTTCTTTTCTGACCCGCTTCCCATAGCGATGGCCCCCCCCCCCCACCCCCCCCCGGCTCTCCCCTTCTCGTCCCTGGTCTTTCTAGCAGCAACCCGGTGTCCCCCCCCAGTCCCCCCCCCTTCCCCCCCCCCCCCCCCCTGGCTAGGACCCCTCCTAGCCGCGATGTACCCCACATCGTACTCCCGAGAGTCAGCTGGTCTCCGCTGACCCGGCTGCTCCTGCCACATTCCGACTCCTCCCGGTTCACCCCATCTGCGCCCGTGAAAGATCCCCTTAAAACCCCCGAGAAAGACCCGCATAATCAACCCCGCTCCCCCCCGTCCCGTCTCCCCAACTTAACGATATAAATACAAATACCCAATGGCAACTAAATACATAAATACTTAACTACATACTTAAATAACAAAATAATTAACTACTATCAACTAACCGCGTGCCCAACCATCACCCTCCATCAAACAGTATAAATAACCGCAGATAACCATAACCCGAAAAGAAAAAAAAGAACCAAAAAACCCCCCAAGCACCCAAAGAAAAAGGGTAAGAGGGGTAAATAACTAAGGGAAATTGGAAACGGGAAAAAACACCCCATAAGAAGCCAACGACCCACAATAGAGATTTCAACAGTACAAATATACAGAAACACCCAACAACTCGAAACCTTCAAAATATTCAGAAAAGTCAACCGTTCGAGAAAAAACACCCCAAACACTCCACGAAACTGTTACCCAGTTCCGACCTGGCCTGAAAAAGAAAAGGGCCACTTGCACAATCAAGAGTCCCCCGGCGGCTACGACCGCCGGTGCTCCCAGGTTTTAGTTCGTGTCCAACTTTTCCTCTTGTACAAAGGTCCAGGCCTCCTCTGGGGACTCGAAATAATGATGTTGGTCCTTGTAGGTGACCCACAAGCGCGCCGGTTGCAACATTCCAAATTTGATCTTTTTCGCGTGTAGCACCGCCTTTGTCCGGTTGTACCGGGCCCGCCGCTTTGCCACCTCCGCACTCCAGTCCTGGTACACCCTTACCGTCGAGTTCTGCCACTTGCTGCTTTTCTCCCTTTTAGCCCACCTCAGGACTTTCTCTCGATCACTTAGCCGCTGGAACCGCACCAGCACCGCCCTCGGGGGCTCGTTTGCCCTAGGCCTCCTGGCCATGACCCGGTATGCCTCTTCCAATTCCAGGGGCGCCGGACCGGCCCCTTCCCCCATCAGGGAGCTCAACATCTCCGCCACATATCCCGGGAGATCCGACCCCTCCAGGCCTTCTTCCAGGCCCAGGATCCTCAAATTTTTCCTCCTCATCCGAGTGTCCAGCTCCTCGAAGCGGCTCTGCCACTTCGTGTGGAGTGCCTCGTGCACCTCCACCTTTGCCCCGATGACTGTGGCCTCCTCCTCCCTCGCGGCCATCTCCTGCTGCAGATCTTTAATCGACGCCTCTTGGATCGCCTGGGCTCCCACCAACCTGGTGGCCGTCGCGTTCATGGACTCTAAGAGTTCCACTTTCATCTCCGTGAAAAAACGGAGGAGAGCGGCCTGCTGCTCCTCCGCCCATTTCTTCCACTCCTCCGGTGCACCGCCGGCCGCCATTTTGATTTTCTTCCCCCGCTTTTTTTGGGGAGCTGCTGCCGTTTTTCTTGCCGCTCCACTCCGGGTACCGACCATAAAATCGGTCTAGTTCTCCTCAGGGGACCTTCCCCCACCGGGATTCGTTTTTTCAGCGCCGTTGGGGCCCTCCAATTGGCCCAAAAACACCTTTGTTGCAGGAGCTTCCAAATGTGCGGCTTAGCTGGTCATAGCCGCAACCGGAAGTCCATAAAAATTATTTTTAAAAAATAAAATAAAAAATAGAAAAATAAATAAAAACAAGGTGAAATTCGGGCTGCTTTTTCCGATGCGACTGGGTTATGTATAAGGGTCAGCACCACTATTTCGAGGAACCCAAAGAGGCAATGGACTTTGTTAAGAAGCAAGGGCTGGCCCTGAGCTGAGGACGTTTGGACTCATGTTAGAGCTTTCAAGTATATGTGGTGTCTCCTCCGTTTTGGGATGTATCTTTTTTTTTCTTGTTTTTGTGTGCTTTTTGCATGGTTTTCCTGAATGTTTCCTGTTGGGCTCTTTCCTTAGTTGGAGTTTGGCTGGGGGGGGAATTAATAAAGAAAACAGTTAAAAGGGTTGGGTTAAAATGGATGCTTCATGGGAACTTTGTGCCATCTTTTTCTGTGTCTGTATGGCTAGGACTGAAGAGTGCCTGTTATTTCTTATCTCTTTTTTTTCTTGTTTAACTTGAATTGTGCTATTGTGGGGGTTGTTAATGACTTGTATATAGTGTTTGCTTAAGTAGGGCTGATCTGGGGAAGTGGTGTGGAGGGGTCGGGGGAAGGGTGACTGGGAACAATGGATGGGAGACGGGCTGGTGCCGAGGCTGGGAGCCCCAGGCTAGCTGAGTGCAGCTAGTCAACGGAAGCCGAGGTGGGGGGTGTCCATATAGTTAGATTAGAGCAGGGGTTAGGTGATAGGTTGGTGTTGCTAGTGGGGGGGGGGGGGGGGTCTCCTGACTGGAATTGAAACTGGGCATGGTAACAGTGAGGAGGTCATGGGTGGAGCCGGCCAGGAGACGGGCCAGAGGAAGCGTGACACATGGCTGGGGGGGGCTGGTCAAGGAAAGGGGATGGCTGATCGTCAAAGGGGGAGGGGCGAAGTGCCCCCCCAACCAGGCTGATTACCTGGAATGTTAGAGGGTTAAATGGGCCAGTGAAGAGGGCGCGTGTGTTTGCGCATCTGCGGGTTCTGAAGGCGGACATACTCTTGTTGAAGGAGACGCACCTGAAAGTGGCAGACCAGATTGGGTTAAAGAAGGGCTGGGTCAGTCAGGTCTTTCATTCGGGACTTGATTCTAAGACGACGGTGGTTGCGATCCTGATTAATAAAAGGGTATAATTTGAGGCGGAGGGCTCAGTCGTGGATGGGGGTGGCAAGTTCGTTATGGTGAGGGGTAAACGCGAAGGGGTGAGAGTAGTCCTGGTCAGTGTGTATGCCCCTAATTGGGACGATGTGGATTTTATTAGGAGGATGCTAGAGAAGATCCCCGACTTGGACTCACGTAAGTTGATCATGGGCGGAGACTTTAATACAGTTCTGGACCCGAGCTTGGACCAGTCATGCTCAAGTACAGGCAGGTTGCCAGCGATGGCAAAGGAACTGAGAGGGTTCATAGAGCAAATGGGGGGAGCAGATCCGAGGGAGTTCTCGTATTACTCCCATGTCCACAAGGTGTATTCCCGAATTGACTACTTTGTGGTGAGTAGGGACCTGCTGGCCGGAATGGTGGGGGCAGAAGCAATTTCCATATTCGACCATGCTCCGCACTGGGTAGACGTGCAGTTTTGTAAGGACATCTTTCAGCACCCACCATGGAGGCTGGAAGGTGGACTACTTGCGTACGAGGCGGTGTGTGAGAGGCTGAGGAAATGCATGCAGAATTACCTGCAGGTGAACGATACTGGAGACGTCTTGGCAGCGATGCTCTGGGAGGCAGTGGTGAGAGGGGAGCTGATTTCAATCAGGGCGTACAGGGACAGGATGGATAGGGCAGAGACGGACCGACTGATTAAGGAAATTCTACGGACGGACAGGAGTTACGTGGAATCCCCGAGGCCAGAGTTACTCAGGAAACGACAGAGGCTGCAGGTCAAGTTTGGTGTGCTGACTACAGGCAAGGCTGTAGAGCAGCTTAGAAAGGTAAAAGGCGTGATTTATGTGCATGGGGAGAAGGCCAGTAGAATGCTTGTGCAGCAACTGAGGAAGAGGGAAGCGGCTAGGGAAATAGGGAGGGTAGTGGATGGGGAAGGTAATCTAGTGGGTGATCCAGCAGGGCTGAACAAGGTCTTTAGGGACTTTTTAATAGGAAGCTATACACTTCGGAACCACCCGGGGGACCGGGGGGGGATGAGGCGATTCCTGGACGGACTGACCTTCCCAAGAGTGGGGAGGGGGTTGGTGGACGGACTGGGGGCCCTGGTCAGGATCGAAGAGGTATTGGGGGGCCTGACGGCCATGCAGTCGGGTAAAGCCCCGGGGCTGGACGGGTATCCGGTGGAGTATTACAAAACATTTGCCGGCATAGTGGGGCCGGTGCTGGTCAGGGTCTTTAATGAGGCAAGAGACAGAGGGAGTTTACCCCCGACGATGTCGCAGGCCATCCTCTTGCTCATTCTGAAACGGGATAAGGACCCGGAGGCCTGTGGGTCATACAGGCCGATCTCCTTGATCAACGTAGATGCCAAGTTACTGGCTAAGAGTTTGGTGACCAGAATTGAGGACTGTGTGCCGGATGTAATTGTGGAGGACCAAACCGGGTTTGGAAAGGGGAGGCAGCTGGTGGGGCCAACTTAAAAAGGCTGCTAAACGTGATTATGATGCCCCCAGAGAGTAGGGAGGTAGAGATAGTGGTAGCCATGGATGCTGAAAAGGCTTTTGACCGGGTCGAGTGGGATTATCTGTGGGAGGTACTAGGACGGTTCGGGTTCGGGGCGGGGTTCATCGACTGGGTTAGGCTATTGTATCAGGTCCCGGAAGCGAGTGTAAGGACGAACAGGACGACATCGGACTACTTTAGACTACACCGTGGGACAAGACAGGGCTGGCCTCTCTCCCCACTGCTGTTTGCGCTGGCCATAGAGCCGCTGGCAATTGCACTGAGAGCTTCTAGGGGCTGGAAAGGGCTGGTCCGGGGAGGAGTGGAACATAGAGTCTCGTTATACGCGGATGATCTGCTGATATATGTATCGGACCCAATGGTGGGGATGGACGGTATTATGGCAACCCTGAGGGAATTTAGCCGGTTCTCCGGATACAAAGTGAACATGGCTAAGAGCGAGTTGTTTGTAATTCAGACGAGGGGGCAGGAGAGTAGGCTGAAGGGGTTGCCGTTCAGGCTAGTGGGGGAGAGTTTCCGATATTTGGGGATTCAGGTGGCACGGGACTGGGGCAGGTGGCATAAGCTCAACCTGTCCCGACTGCTGGAACGAGTGAGGGAGGAGGTCTGGAGGTGGGATGCCATCACTGTCATTGGCGGGGAGGATGCAGACTGTTAAGATGACGATTTTCCCGCAGTTCTTGTTTGTTTTTCAGTGTCTCCCCATCTTTATCCTGCGGTCCTTCTTTAAGAGGCTGAATAAAATTATTCTGGGATTTGTATGGGCAGGGAAGTCCCCATGGATGAAGAGGGTGATGCTTGAAAGGAGCAGAGGAGAAGGGGGTCTGGCATTGCCGAACTTCAGCAACTATTAATGGCGGCCAACATAGCGATGATAAGGAAATGGATGGTGGGTGCAGGGTCGGTTTGGGAGCGGATGGAGGCTGCTTCGTGCAGGGGCACTAGCTTAGCAGCCCTGGTCACGGCGCCTCTGCCGCTTCTGCCGGCACGGTACTCCACCAGCCCGATGGTGGTGGCGGCTCTTCGGATCTGGGGCCAGTGGAGGAGGTAAGTGCATCGGTGTGGACCCCAATCTGCGGCAACCACCGATTTGCCCCGGGGAACATGGACGGGGGATATCGACTGTGGAGGAGGGCGGGGATTGTAAGGATGGGGGATCTGTTCCTGGAAGGGAGCTTTCCGAGCATGAGGTGCTGGAGGAGAAGTTTGGGCTGGCAAGAGGGAACAACTTTAGATACTTGCAGGTGAGGGATTTTGTACGCAGACTGGTGTCTTGACTTTTTTTTTTGTACTGTACAATGTCACTTTTTCTATATGCCTAAAATACCTCAATAAAATTGTTTGTTTAAAAAAAAGACTGGGCATTTAGAAGCTATCTTTGCAGAATGGAATCAGGCTTGAGGGGTTTTATATTTGACTACTGCTCCTAGTTCTAAATGTTCTTACGTTGTTAAAATAAAATTATAATGATCTCATTAAAATATGTAAGGTCCAAATCACCACCTTGAAGTGGCTTGGCTGCCCACCCAAATTTTGGCCTTAGTTAAAGACAAAAATTAGTTGGTTGGAAATGGCCATGAGTTGGAAACAGATTTTTCAGACTTTAACCCCCTCACCCAACTTAACCAGCTATTTTACATTTCCACCATCTCCGAGAATTTAATTCTTTTTGAGGAGAGTTATGTAATACTATCAGAAGTACCTATTTGCAAAGAACGACCATCGTTTTCCTTAACTTGTATATAAATTTTCTAACTTCATAGCTTAGAAAAAGTCTATCTGATGCCACATCCAGGTGTGCAGAAGTGTCACGAGCCAACAGAGAATTGCGACTGAAAGTTGCTGAATTCGAGAAGATTATAAAAAGTCAGAAAGCAAGGATCAAAGATCAGAAGACACAACTAAAGTATCATAAGGAGACCAAAACAACTAATGCACAAAATACAGAAAGAATAATGGTGCGTATAGTACAATTTCTTCTTTGTTTGTAAACTCACTTTGAAAGACCTGATTGTTTCAATTTCGGTACTCTGAATGTATCTTCGTAGAATTGGTATTTCCATAATCAGACCCACTTTCCACTTAAATTTACCACTTTATACACAACATAACAGAAACAGAAGGTGATCGGACAGGACATTGCGTGGACTTGTCTTTTGTTAGATATATATATTAAAGAATGTGGAGTAAAACAGATCAGCTATAGAATCAGAATAGTACAGCAAAGAAGGAGGCCACCTGCAACATTGAATCTGCACTGACTTTTTCAAAGAGAAATCCAGTTAGACCCATACCCGTGTTATTTCTCTTCTGAAGGCAGCTATTGTCTCTGTATTCACCATCCTATTGGACAGTGCATTCCAAATTCTAACAATTTGTTGAATAAAGAGGTTTTTCTTCATGTTGCCTGTTACTTAAATGTGTGCTCTTCGGTTATTTATCTTTCAGCTATTGAAACACTTCTCATTGTTTGCTCTAACTAAATCCTTCATAATTTAAGCACCTCAATCTCTTAACCTCTCTTTAAGGAGTATAACCCCAGTTTCTCCTGATTTGTGCAACTTTCATTGCTGACCCCTCAAACCATTTTAGTAAATCGCTTTTTCCCAAAACATTCACCTCCTTCCTAAAGTGTAGTGCCCAGAAATAGGCAACACTCCAGTTGGGGCTAAACTACTGTCAAAGAACAAAGAAAAGTACAGCACAGGAACAGGCCTTTCAGCCCTCCAAGCCTGCGCCGACCATGCTGCCCGTCTAAACTAAAATCTTCTACACTTCCTGGGTCCGTATCCCTCTATTCCCATCCTATTCTTGTATTCGTCAAGATGCCCTTAAATGTCACTATCATCCCTGCTTCCACCACCTCCTCCAGCAGGGGTTCTAGGGATCCACTACCTTCTGTGTAAAAAAAAAACTTACCTCGTACATCTCCTCTAAACCTTGCCCCTCGCACCTTAAACCTATGCCCCTGAGTAATTGACCCTTCTAGCCTGGGAAATAAATCTCTGACTATCCGCTCTGCCTATGCCCCTCATAATTTTGGAGACCTCTATCAGGTTGCCCCTCAACTTCCTTCGTTCCAGTGAGAACAAACCAACTTAATTCAACATCTCCTCATAACTAATGCCCTCCATACCAGGCAACAGTCTGGTAAACGTCTTCTGTCTAAAGCCTCCACATCCTTCTGGTAGTGTGGCGACCAGAATTGAACACTATACTCTGTGTGACCTAACTAAAATTCTATACAGCTGCAGCATGACTTGCCAATTTTTGTACTCAATGCCCCAGCCAATGAAGGCAAGCATGCCGTATGCCTTCTTGACTACCTTCTCCACCTGTGTTGCCCCTTTTAGTGACCTATGGACCTGTACACCAAGATCTCTCTGACTGTCAATACTCTTGAGGGTTCCACATTCACTGTATATTCCCTACCTGTATTAGACCTTCCAAAATGCATTACCTCACATTTGTCCAGATTAAACTCCATCTGCCATCTAGCCGCCCAAGTCTCCAAACGATCTAAGTCCTGCTTATCCTCTGACAGTCCTCATCGCTATCTGCAATTCCACCAACCTTTGTGTCATCCGCAAACGTACTAATCAGACCAGTTACATTTTCCTCTAAATCATTTATATATACTATGAACAGCAAAGGTCCCAGCACTGATCCCTGCAGAACACCACTAGTCACAGCCCTCCAATCAGAAAAGCACCCTGCCATTGCTACTCTCTGCCTTCTATGACCTAGCCAGTTCTGTATCCATCTTGCCAGCTCGCCTCTGACCCCATGTGACTTCACCTTTTGTACCAGTCAGCCATGAAGGACCTTGTCAAAGGCCTGACTGAAGTCCATATAGACAACATCCACTGCCCTCCTGCATCAATCATCTTTGTGACCTCCTCGAAAAACTCTATCAAGTTAGTGAGACATGACCTCCCCTTCAGAAAACCATGCTGCCTCTCGCTAATACGACCACTTGCTTCCAAATGGGAGTAGATCCTGTCTCGAAGAATTCTCTCCAATAATTTCCCTACTACTGACGTAAGGCTCACCGGCCTGTAGTTCCCTAGATTATCCTTGCTATCCTTCTTAAACAAAGGAACAACATTGGCTATTCTCCAGTCCTCCGGGACATCACCGGAAGACAGTGAGGATCCAAAGATTTCTGTCAAAGCCTCAGCAATTTCCTCTCTTGCCTCCTTCAGTATTCTGGGATAGATCGCATCAGGCCCTGGGGACGTATCCACTTTAATATTTTTCAAGACGCCTAACACCTTGTCTTTTTGGATCTCAGTGTAACCCAGGCTATCGTCACACCCTTCTCCAGACTCAACATCCACCAATTCCTTCTCTTTGGTGAATACTGATGCAAAGTATTCATTTAGTACCTCGCCCATTTCCTCTGGCTCCACACATAGATTCTCTCCCCTGTCCTTCAGTGGGCTAACTGTGTCCCTGGCTACCCTCAGGAAAAAAGCCTTGGGATTTTCCTTAACCCTATTTTCCAATGACTTTTCGGACCCCCTTTAGCCCTCCTGACTCCTTGCTAAAGTTCCGTCCTACTTTTCTTATATTCCACACAGGCTTCGATTGTACCCAGCCTTCGAGCCCTAACAAATGCCTCCTTTTTCTTTTTGATGAGGCCTGCAATATCTCTCGTTATCCAAGGTTCCCAAAATTTGCCGTATTTATCTTTCCTCCTCACAGGAACATGCCAGTCCTGAATTCCTTTCAACTGACACTTGAAAGCCTCCCACATGTCAGATGTTGATTTACCCTCAAACATCCGCCCCCAATCTAGGTTCTTCAGTTCCCACCTAATATTGTTATAATTAGCCTTCCCCCAATTTAGCATACTCACCCTAGGACCACTCTTATCCTTGTCCGTCAGCACTTTAAAACTTACTGAATTGTGGTCACTGTTCCCGAAATGCTCCCCTACTGAAACTTCTACCAACTGGCCGGGTTCATTCCCCAATACCAGGTCCAGTACAGCCCTTCCCTAGTTGGACTGTCTACATATTGTTTTAAGAAGCCCTCCTGGATGCTCCTTACAAACTCTGCCCCGTCCAAGCCCTAGCACTAAGTGAGTCCCAGTCAATATTAAAGTCTAAGTTAAAGTCTCCCATCGCAACAACCCTGTTGCTTTTACTCCTTTCCAAAATCTGTCTACCTATCTGCTCCTCTACCTCCCGTCTTATATAGATTTAGTATAACGAGTGATTTTTGTAATCTCGGCCTCTCTAAAGCTCAGGATCTCATGGCGTTGTTAATCCATCCTTCAAAGAGATGGACACATTAACCCCCAAGCCTTCCTCTTCTTGCCCCCTTTTAAAAACTATACCTTGTAGCTTGTACTGTCTCTCCTCAATGTTCACCAAAATGTAACAACTCATATTTTTATGCTTTGAATTGTGTCTGTCTTTTCCAACAGTTTATGTCTTATTGAGATAGAACCATGGAAATGATACAGCACAGAAGGGGGCCATTCCGCCCATCTTGTCCATGCCAATCCAAAGACACCCAGGTGCCCTTTATAATTCTATCTTCCTGCACATGACCTGTAGCCCTGCAGCTTACAGCACTCAAGGTACCGATCCAGGTACTTTTTAAAAGAGTTTAGGGTCTCTGCCTCCACCAACTCAGGCAGCGAATTCAGACACCCACCATCTCTGCATAAAAGATTTTTTTCTCGTGTCGCCTCTAACCCGTCTGCTACTTAGCTTGAACCTCTGACTCCTGGTGTTTGAACTCTCTGGCAAGGGAAACCGGTTCTTCCTGTCTACTCTATCTCTACCCCTCACAATTTTGTATATCTCAATCATGTCACCCCTCAAGAAAAACCCTAATCTCTCCAATCTCTCCTCGTTGCTACAATTCTCCAGTCCTGGCAACATTCTGGTAAATCTTCTCTGCACTCTCCAGGGCATTACATCCTTCCTGTAATATGGTGATCAGAACTGCACACAATACGGTTGTGGCCTCATCAGTGTCTTGTACAGTTCCATCATTAGATCCCTACTTTTGTATTCTATACCTCTGCCAATGAAGGAGAGAATTCCATATGCCTTCTATTACTATCTTTCTTACTGTTTACTACACATCTGAGTTTTGCCTCATTTACACATTTTGAATTTATATCCTCTCTACTACTAGCCCAGTTCATTAAAATTTATCAAAAACAAGTTCCTTACTGTAGCCCCACTACATACCTCCCTCCAATCTAAAAACGGCCATTCATCACATATTTCATATTTTTGTCCGTTAACCAATTTTGTATCTATACTTCAGTTGCCCCTTTTATCCCTTGGCTTCATTTTTCCCCAATAAGCTGGTACTTTATTAAACATCTTTGAACGCACAATGCACTGACCTTATCCATTCTTTCTGTCATCTTATCAAAAAACATTGTCAAGTTAGTCCAACACAATTCACCCTTAACAAAAAGAAAGTACTGTAGATGCTGAAAATCTAAAATAAAAACCTCGAGATTCTGGAAATACTCACCTAGTCTGGAAGCATCTGTGGAGAGAGAAACAAAGTAATTTTCACGTCAAGACAATTCACCCTGAACAACATTGGTTTTCCTTTCCTGGCTTGTGCTCACCCATGGAGGAATATGTTTTTGTGGTTAAAGTACCTGCTCTTGTTTCGTGCCTTTGAAACTCAAATTAAAACTTTACAAACTTATAATGCTTCAAAGTGGTTCAGTGTAACTTAGCATTTTTGAAAAAATGTTTATTGAAAATGTTATTATAAACAAAATAAACAATTAATTCAAGTTACAATGACAAAGAACATAACAACCATCAAAAGCACTAATTAACTTAACCCCCAAAACTAAACTAAACACCTTAACAACTGATGGTGACTAGCCCTTTAAATAGGAAATTAATGGCTGTCACCTTGGTTTTAATCCTTCTACCGACCCCCCTATTGGTATACTTGATCTTCTCCAAATGTAAGAACCACATGAGGTCATGGACCCAGGCGGCAGCACTGGGCGGAGTAGGAGATCTGCACCCAAGCAGAACTTGTCCTCCGGGTTATTAACGAGGCAAAGGCGAGGCCTTCAACTCTCTGCAGCATCGGCGAATCTGATCCCCCAAAATGGCCACCAGCAAACATGACTCCAGATTGACATTAAGTATCTCTGACATGGTGTTAAAGAAAAAGACCCAAAAGCCTAATGACTCGGGAATGAGCAGAGTGTGGTTAGCCGACCCCTGAGAACACCGCTCATGCCTGACCTCTAATCCAGAGAAGAATCCATTCATCCGTGCCTTGGTCACGGTAGCACAGTGGTTAGCACAGTTGCTTCACAGCTCCAGGGTCCCAGGTTCGATTCCCGGCTTGGGTCACTGTCTGTGCGGAGTTTGCACTTTCTCCCCGTGTCTGTATGGGTTTCCTCCGGGTGCTCCGGTTTCCTCCCACAGTCCAAAGATGTGCGGGTTAGGTGGATTGCCCATGCTAAATTGCACTTAGTGTCCAAAAAAGTTAGGTAGAGTTACTGGGTGTTGCTCTATTTATTTATCTAGGTGAACCACAAGCCTTTCCCTTATATTTATCAAATGACCACATAACCAGTTAGTTAGTTCAAAAGATGATTTATTTACTTACACAACAGTTATCTCAACATGCAAACACTAAGGGCGCGATTCTCCGCCCCCCCACGACGGGTTGGAGAATAGCGGGAGGGCCTTCCCGACATTTTTCCCGCCCACCCGCTATTCTCCCCCCCCCCGCCCCGCCCAACTCCCGACACGAATCGCTGCCGCCGTTTTTTTACGGCCGGCAGCGATTCACAGCTGATAGATGGGCCGAAGTCCCAGCCCTTTATGCTGTTTTTACGAACGGCAAACACACCTGGTCTGGCCGTTCGTAAAAACGGCGGGAACAACTCGCTTTTTATAACCATGGCACCGATTGGCACGGCAGTACCACGGCCGTGCCAAGGGTGCCATGGGCCCGCGATCGGTGGGCACCGATCGCGGGCAGCGGGCCCGATGCCCGCGCACTATTTCTCCTTCCGCCGCCCCGCAGTATCCATTCGCGGGGCGGCTGAGGGGCATCCCGGCCCGCGCATGCGCGGGTTTCGTGCAAACACGCGATGACGTCATCCGCGCATGCGCGGGTTGGAGTCTTCCAATCCGCGCATGCGCGGCTGACGTCATATGACGCGTCAGCCGGCGCTAACTCCGGCAAGCGGGCTTAACGAAATTCGTTAAGCCCGTGATGCCGGAGCTTACGGCGTCGGGCTGCTAGCCCCGACCGGGGACCAGAATCGGTTCCCGGTCGGGAAGGGGCGCGCTGGCGTCAAACCCGCCCGGGTTTGACGCCAGCCTTACGATTTCTCCCGTTTTGGGAGAATCGCGCCCAATATCTACTACGAGTTAAACTACACCTATCAGCTACAATAACCTATACTTAACTTCAGGGCAACCGGCACTGTGCAAATGGATAAAGGCCTTTATCTGGATTTCACTTGGCTGATTCGAAGAAAGTGGCTCTGTCTCTGCTGGGCTCATCCGTCAGGTAGCGATCGTTGGTCGTGAATTTAGCTGGCTATTCCTGTTGCAATTGGGTTAGGCACAGGCCGGACCCAAGAGAGGCAAAAATCATGGCTGCATTGTCTTTTAACTGGCTTGAGTTTCCCCCACCCCTTTTGTGGGCAGATTCTGGGTCACTGTCAATCAATTCCTCAGGGCTCCACCCTCTGATTGGTCATATCCAGCTTGTCTGTGTCCCAAACCTGGCCATAATTCCCATCATTCTTTGTGGGCAGCCAGTTTAGATGGCTACATGGGTTACGGGGATAGGGTGGAGGTGTGGGTTTAGGTAGAGTGCTGTTTCCAAGGGCCGGTGCAGACTCGATTGGCTGAATAGCCTCCTTCTGCACTGTAAATTCTATGATTTCTACAGCTTTAAGAGAGAAAAATGTCTCAGGTGCTTCATTGTAGCATAATCAGACAAAAATTGACACCAAGGGCCAACAGATTTTTCAAGAAGGTCAGAACTGGAAGAGTAGAATTTTTTTTGTATTTTGAAGCAACTAGCCTGTCAATCAAAATGGGCTTTTTTTATTTAATGTCTCCCACTTGAGACTGGGGTTCCCCTGTTGTTCATGTGGTGTTGTGAACCATGCATACTTAAAGAAGGGGGTGACTCCACCAAGAATTGCCCACCCCACAATGGAGCTGACAAGAGTGGGATTCTTGTGTGCAGGTTGGCTACCTGTGCCCTCATTCTGTGACGGCAAAAATGAGCAGAAACGTAAATCCACAAATCGGCTCATGCCCCCCGAGTTGGCCTGATGTGGCAAAAATTGAGACTGAAGTCTAAGTTGGTGATAATCTTTCCAAAAATCATAAATTTGCATTAAAATATTGAATGCTGTTTGTGGTTGATTATAACTTGTTTGTATCTTCCCACCCCTGTCATTGCACTCCAACCTCTTCTGAAG
Source organism: Scyliorhinus canicula (assembly GCF_902713615.1). NCBI lineage: Eukaryota > Metazoa > Chordata > Chondrichthyes > Carcharhiniformes > Scyliorhinidae > Scyliorhinus > Scyliorhinus canicula. Next base: position 104,324,892 of record NC_052158.1, read on the forward strand.
ATTTGATGTGCAATTCCATGGCTGCCTACTTCAGCAGAACTCATTTGCAGCCTCCTTTCAGAATCTGTCTGAGGAATCTATGGTGCTACTGACCGTGCCTTCAGCAGCAATTAATTTCAGCAAAACAACACACTCTTTTTCTCTTTAACCCCCCACCCCACACCTAGGGCGCGATTCTCCCAACGGGAGACTAAGTGCCGACGCCGGAGTGAAAACCGGTGAAAAGCCCCCTATTCTCCCACCCCTAGGGGGCTAGGAGTGGCGCCGCGTCAATTTTGCGCGCCGGGCCTTGGCGCCCGCGTCAAAGCGGCACCGCATAACTGACGCGGCCGGCAGCGCTTAAATGATGTCACCCGCGCATGTGCAGGTTGGAGACGCCGGCCCGCCAATCGGTGGGCACCGATCGCGGGCCAGACCCCTCCTGAGCATCCCCTGGTGCTCGATCCTCCGTGTCCCCCCCCCCATTGGCCGCACACGCAGCGTTCGCGCGCTGTTCACACCAGCAGCGACCAGGTGTGGTTTGCGCCGGCGTGAACCGGTCGGATTGGGCAGGCTGCTCGGCCCATCCAGGCTGGAGAATCGCAGCTCGACCGTTAGAAACGGCCTGTCGTAAAACTCGGCACGCCGTTTTGGGGGGGGTTGGGAGAATCGCGTGCAGGTGCCAGGGCGGCGTGGCGGGAATCACCCGGTATTCCCGCGAATCTCCCACCCGGCGTGGGGGTTGGAGAATCGCGCCCCTAATATATCACACCATTTCCAGCTTTCCTTTCCACGATGGAGCAGACTCCATGACCACTACACAATAAAATGCAAGTATTGACTGCAGTCTGTGGATATAAGCACCCCAAAAGATCCATACGACTCAAAAAAGGTATGCCAATCCTGGGGACTAAATAAATTCACATCACACAAATATTTGTGTTTGCATAAAAATGCTGCAGAATTCATTTTGCTACAATGAAGTGAATATAATTTGGGTACAGCCATTTCCTTTGTGAAACTGAAGTTGACAGTAAACATATAATTAGGTTATTATAATGGTAATTAGCATTTTGTCTTCGGGTGTGGTAAGAAAGCTCGCCTTTCTCTTTCCTGCTGCTCAACCTATCTTGTACTAGTAAAGTAAAGTCGCTATAGTCCCAGATGATCATAGGTTGCTTTCCCTTTTGAGGGGGAAAGTTGACTGGTGGTATATGGAGGATCACCATACCTCCGACGAGGGGCAAGATTGAGAAGGTGGGCCTTCATGAATAACCTTAGCCGGTATGGGAATTGAAGGCTGTTGGCCTCGCTCTGCATCACGAACCAGCTGTGAAGCCAACTTAGCTAAACCAGCCCCCTACTCGGCTGGTTAAAGGGATTGTGAGAGCACTCTTTTAGTTGGTTGGTTTCTGTGAAATTGAAATTCGCTTATTGTCACAAGTAGGCTTCAAATGAAGTTACTGTGAAAAGCCCATAGTTGCCACATTCCGGCGCCTGTTCAGGGAGGCTGGTAGAGGAATTGAACCATGCTGCTGGCCTGCCTGGGTCTGCTTTCAAAGCCAGCGATTTAGCCCTGTGCTAAACTAGCCCCTGTACTGTCAATAGCGTGCCTTCAATGGCACATTAAATTACACATTTTTCCACAACACATTGGGGAGGAAAGACTGAAATAATTTTTCAAAAAACTTCCTTAATTTTTGAGACTTTACTTGCTCAAAATTATTATTTGAAATTGCATCTTGAGGACTTCCGGTGGCGGCCATGGTGTGAGTGGTTGCACATTTGGCAGCTCCCGCTCAAGGTGTTTTTTTCGGTCCTTTTCCCCAGTTGCCATGTTTGGGAGAAAAAGATGCATAGGTGGTGGAGGAAAGCTGTACTCCACTGGTGAGGCCAGTGGATCGATCCGCGGACCAGAATGAGTGGGGGAGGACTGCTGATGGGGGTGGAGCGATTGATGTGCAATTAGGAGGGAGTTGGTGAAGGTGGACATCAGAGGGCGGGCTGCGGGATGCGAGCCAGGGTCTGGAACAAGAAGGGTTATGGCTGATCGGCAGGGGAGGGGATGGGGTGCCCCCCAACCAGGCTGGTCACATGTAATGTGAGAAGGCTGAATGGGCCAGTCCAACGGTCGCACATGTTCGCACACCTGAGGAGCTTAAAGGCAGATGTGGCATTTCCACAGGAAACACATTTAAAGATTGAGGACCAGATTAGGCTGAGGAAGGGGTGGGTTGGACGGGTCTTTCACTCAGGATTGGGTATGAAGGCACGGGGAGTGGCGGTGATGATAAATAAACGGGTACCGTTTGAGGTGGGGAATATAGTGGCAGACCTCAGGCGAAAATTCGTGATGATGAATGGGAAATTGGAGGAGATGCCTGTGGTCCTGGTGAACTTGTATGTCCCAAATTGGGATGATGTTGAATTCATGAGGTGGATGTTGGGGAAGATCTTGGACCTGGACTCCCACCAGTTGATTATTTGGGATGGGGGGGGGGGGTTGGACCCGTGGAGGTTTGGGAGGGCGAAGGAAGTTTCATACTTCTCCCATGTGCACAGGGGGTACTCGCAGATCGATTACTTTGTGGAGGATAAGACTCTGCTGGCGGGGGTGGTCGACTCTGGGTGTTGGACGATTGTGGTTTCTGATTGCTCCGCACTGAGTGGACCTGGGGGGGGGGGGAATGAAGTGGACATGGGGTTGCTAGCAGACGAGGAGGTGTGCGAGCGGGTGAGGGCTGCTGTTCGGTGGTATGTGGAGCTGAATGACATGGGTGAGGTTTCGGTCGCAACACTATAGGAGGCGCTTAAGGCAGTGGTCAGGGGTGTTTATATTGATCCGTGTGCACAGGGACAGGACGGAATGTGAAGAGATGGCTAGGCTGGTGGAGATCCTGTGGGTAGATAGGAGGTATGCGGAGGCAGCTTTGTTGAACGAACGGCAGAAGCTTCAGATGGATTTTGGGTTGGTGTCAATGGGGAAGGCAGTCGGCAGTTGATGCGGAGAAGGCCTTTGATTGGGTCGAATGGGAGTATCTGTGGGAAGTACTGGGAAGGTTCGGGTTTGGACAGGGATTGGTGGATTGGGTCCGGTTGCTATATAGGGCACCGGTAGCAAGTGTTAGGACAAATCGGGTGAGTTTAGGCCATTTTGGATTGCATTGTGGGACAAGGCAAGGATGCCCACTCTCTCCATTGCTTTTTGCCTCAGCAATAGAGCCATTGGCAATCACACGTAGAGCATCAAGAGCTGGAAGGGTTAGTGGACGATCTGTTGCTTTACATTTTGGACCTGTTGGGAGGCATTGGGGGATCGTGAACATCTTAGAGGCAAGTTTTCCAGGTTTAAATTAAATATGGGGAAGAGTGAAGTCTTCCCGATCCAAGTAAGGGGACAGGAGAGGAGGCTGAACGAGCTGCCAATTAAAGTAATGTGAACTTGAGATACTTGGGCATCCAGGTGGCGTGGGAATGGGAACAGTTGCACAAATTAAATCTGGCGCAGTTGGCAGAGCAGATGAAGGTGTGAAAACCTTGAAAATGACTTTGCTTCCGATGTTTTTATTTGTTTTTCAAAACCTCCCGATGTTTATCCTAAAAGCCTTTTTTAGGAAAGTAAATGCCCTGATTTCGGGGTTTGTGTTGGCGTGGAAATCCCCAGGGGCTATCCCCATATAGCCATGGTTAGGAAGTGGGTAGTGGGGGAAAGGTCGGTGTGGAAGCAGATGGAGGCAGCCTCTTGTAAGGACACTAGTTTAAGGGCACTGTTGACGGTGCCTCTGCCATTCTCGTCGGCCAGGTACTCTAAGAACCCGGAGGTGGTGGCGGCCCTGAGGCTGTGGGGACAGTGGCGGCAGCACCTGAGGTTTTGCTCCGTGGTGGGTTGGACGTGGAGTTCCGGGGTGGCCGCGGGTGGGGATCGAACAGTTTGGGGACCGATTTGTGCAGGGCAGCTTCTCAAGCCTGGAGGAATTGGAAGAGGAGTATGAGCTGCCCAGTGGAAATGGGTTCCAATACTTACAGGATTACGTTAGGAAGTAGGTGCCATCTTTCCCTGACGTGCCACACCCAGGGCTGCAGAACAAGGTGGTGTCGAAAACAGGAGTTAACGAGGGTAGGGTGCGGGAGATTTATAAGAAATTAATGGATTGGGAGGGAGCCCCGATAGGAAAAGTTAAACGGAAGTTGGAGGAAGAGCTGGGTAGGAACCTGGAGGCTGGGTTTTGGGAGGTAGCACTGAGGAGAGTGAACGCATCCTCTTCATGTGCTAGGCTTAGCCTCATTGAATTCAAAGTGGTTCATAGGACGCATGACAGTGGCCAGATGAGCTGGTTCTTTGATGAGGTGGATGATAGGTGTGGGCAGTGCACATGGTTTGGACTTATCCAAAGCTGGAGGGATTCTGGCAGGAGTTTGCTGACATTATGTGTGAAATTCTCCGACCCCCAGCAGGGTCGCAAAATTGCCTGGGGGCGCCTAAAATCCCGCCCCCGCCGTGGCAGATATTCTCCGCCACCCGGGAAGTGGCGGGAGCAGGAATCTCGCCCCGCCGATCGGAGAGGCCCCTGCAGCGATTCTCCGGCCCGGATGGGCCGAGGTCCCGCCGCTGGGAGGCCTCTCCCGCCGCCGAGGTTTCAACCACCTCTGGAACGGCGGGCTCAGCGGCGCGAGCAGGCCCCCGGGTCCTGGGGGGGCGGGGGGCGATCGGACCCCGGGGGATGCCCCCACGGTGGCCTGGCCCGTGATCGGGGCCCCACGATCAGGGGCCGGGCCAGTGCCCTGGGTGCACTATGTTCCTCCGCGACCGCCACGGCCTCCACCATGGCGGAGGCGGAAGGGAACACCACATCGCGCATGCGCCGGCAGTGACGCCCTGCTGCCGGGGGCGGCGGGTGTTTGCGCCAGTCTTCTGGTGCAAACCGCTCCGGCGCGGGGCTGGCCCCCAAAGGTGGGGAGAATTCCCCACCTTTGGGGAGGCGCAACCCCTGAGTGGTTGGCACCACTCCCCTACTCCGGCACCCTCCGTCACGCCGGTTAGGGAAGAATGCCGCCCCATGTCTGAGGTACTGAAGGTGAAGGTTGCTCCGAGTCCAAAAGTGGTCATTTTCAGAGTGTCGGAACACCCGGGAGTCCGGCGGGTGAGAGAGGCCGACGCATTGGTCTTTGCCTCCCTGGTAGCCCAGAGACGGATTTTGCTGGAGTGGAGGGACTCGGGGCTGCAGAAGCTGTCGCTGTGGGTGAACAACCTCAAGGAATTCCTTAAGCTGGAAAAAATCAAGTTCTCCTTGAAGAGTGTTTGTTTGGGGGGGGGGGGGGGGGGGGGGGAGGAGAAGAGTTGCCTGGAGATGGAAGTTATTCATTGACTTCATCAAAGATAGCTAGGATGTCAGCAGTGGGGCACAAACGGTGGAGGCAGGGTGGGTGGAGGGGAATGTCAGGGAAGTAGGGGTGATGGGGTGTTATTTATTTGTTATAAGACTCCCTGTTTACTTTCTTTGGTTTTGGTTGTGTTTTATGCATATATATATCTTAATAAAAACATTTTAAAAAAATTACATCTTGAATTATGAGGTATGTACCCAATCAGCTGTGAATGAATTGTTGCTACACATTTGCATCATATCACTCCATAAATCACATTTTATTTAAATCATTAAGGAAACTAAGCTTTTTAGCCATTATAGGTTGCACACTAACTGCTAAATAGTTAACAAAATTAATTAAATTGAATGTAAAGATATTGAACTTTAATGAAAATGGAAAATCGGCCATTTTCCATGCTTTATGTTTGACAAATTGTGTTTATTGCTTAGGAATTTGAAGCAGACTTGAAACGAATGGAGACAATAAAAGAATTATATCAAAAAAAGAACAATGAGCAGGTCTGTATGCAGACAAAAATATGAATATTATTTATCAGCATTAAATTATATTTGCCGTATAGTTTATTTAATTATGCATAAAACTCTGAGCTGGATTATAGACTGAGAATGGATCCATGAAATCCAGCATAAATTTTAAGGGTGATCCTCCCTCCACTTGGGTCGGCATGCCCGACTCAAGGTTTTGGGCGCTTAGTACGAGGAAGACCCGCCTCAGAGCCAATTAGATGCTCACTTAAGGGCGTCAGTTGGGCCACAGATGGGTGACCTACCTAACGGCTCCCTCGTCATCAGTAAAATCGTGGCAGGGCGGGGTGGTAAGTGTTCTGTCCTGTATAAAATCATGATTCTTGAGCATTATTGTAGCTGCATTTGGAAAATGGGAAAGTGTTATCCTACATGTGCCAATTTCAGCCTTAGAGATTGATGAATGTTATTTAACTGTTTTCAGTTTTACTGAAGGCTGCATTTCTTATTTTGTTGCTCTTCAATGTATTGATTTATTTGGTTGTTTATTTTTCTACAGGCTCAAATGATTCAGAAGTTTATGACCGAGATGCAGAGTCTCCAAGAAGAACTTCAAAATGTGGCAAAGAGTCAGCATGAGGCCACATCTCTACACAAACAGCAAGAGCTCCTGTTGAAGAAGGAACATAAGTTAAGTCAAGAGCTGAGGAGTAAGTGTCAGGTAGGATGTCTTCTGCATCCATGCTTTTATTTAAAAAATTAAATGTTTTTCGTAATGTTGGATGTTTTCTGCCAGTCATTATTTGGGTTGTTAAAAAGGAAGATTGGCATTTATACAATGGCCTACTTTGGAAGGCAAAGGAAAATTGGAGCAGGATTCCTAGTCTCTAACCTGCTCTTGTAGCGACAGTATTTATATGGCTAGTCCAGTTCAGTTTCTGGTTAATGGTAACTTCCAGGATGGTGATAGATAATGGTGGCTCTCTGTGAAAAGACTCTGTGGATTTATATTTTTAGAATTCAATGTTAACCTTGAAGTTTTCCAAAAATGTCATAATTGGTCAAGAGCTCACTGTAGTGCAGTCTACTTCTTTTATTTCTATCACTGTTATTCATCTTCCAGTGTCACTAGATCACACAACGTGGACTCGGTTAACAGATTAGTGTTTCAATACTTTTGTTAAACTTGCTTCACATAGAATGGTTCTAAAATTCTGAATTTTAACAAACACAACTATGTTTTTTCTTACTACTAGACTCTTGAAATGAAAGTAAAAAGTCTGCAAACCTGCAAAGAAGTAACTGAGCAGAAACTGAAGGAAGCTAGTTTGGAGTCACAGCAGGTAGGAGAAAGTGATCTGTGAGATACTTGTTTTGTATCCTTTATGTCCTATATGAATATGACAACTTGGCCAGATGTTTCTGCTCCTCTCCTGGCGTGTTCCGAGAAAGAAGGGGGCGTACAATTGCAAGGACGGGATCTTGTCCAGGATCCTGCGTGCCTCGACTTGGTTGCGATTTCATGCTGGGACAGGTAGGGCCTCAGAGTGGAAAGCCCATCCTTTCCCCATTAATGCCCTTAAGTGTCCATTTAATGACCACGCAAGGACCCTTTTCCCCCGCCCCACCTCATTTTTTAGGGGTAAGTAATGTCAGGAGAGCTCAAAACCGTGCTGTTCTCCTCCTGCTCTATGTGGGAAGCCAGAAACATTACTGCTGCTTGGGGCCAGCATGTGTGCAGGAAGTGTCTCCAGCTGCAGTTCTTCGAAGTTCAGATTTTGGAGCTGGAGCGGCGGCTGGACACTGATGTCAATCCACAAGGCAGAGAGTATCGTGGACGGCATGGACAGAGAGGAGGTCACACCGCAGACTAAGACTCTGCAGGCAGGAAGGGAATAGGTGACCACCAGGCAGAGCAAGGGGACAGGCATGCAGTGCAGGAATCTCCTGTGGCCATTCCCCTACAAAATACCATTTGGATACTGTTGGAGGGGAATGGCCTCTCGGGGGAAACCAGCAGCAGCCAAATTCCTTTCACTGCAAGAGAGTAAGAGTATTAGAATGCAATGTTATGGAGCATTTAATTGTAAAGATTTTTTGGATTTGGATTTTGTTTATTGTCATGTGTACCAAGGTACAGTGAAAAGTATTTTTCTGCGAGCAGCTCAACAGATCATTAAGTACATGAAAAGAAAAGGAAATAAAAGAAAATACATAATAAGGCAACACAAGGTACACAATGTAACTACATAACAATGGCATCGGGTGCAGCATACAGGGGTGTAGTGTTAATGAGGTCAGTCCATAAGAGGGTCGTTTAGGAGTCTGGTAACAGCGGGGAAGAAGCTGTTTTTGAGTCTGTTCATATGTGTTCTCAGACTTTTGTATGTCCTGCCTAATTCAAGAAGTTGGAAGAGTGAGTAAGCCGGGTGGGAGGCATCTTTGATTATGTTGCCCGCTTTTCCCAGGCAGCGGGAGGTGTAGATGGAGTCAATGGATGGGTAGCAGGTTTGTGTGATGAACTGGGCTGTGTTCACGACTGAAGTTTTGTGCGGTCTTGGGCCGAGCAGTTGCCGTACCAGGCTGTGATGCAGATATATAGGATGTTTTCTATGGTGCATCTGTAAAAGTTGGTAAGAATTAATGTGGACATGCTGAATTTCCTTAGTTTCCTGAGGAAGTATCGGCGCTGTGTGCTTTCCTGGTGGTAGCGTCGACATGGGTGGACGAGGACAGATTTTTGGAGATGTGTACCCTGAGGAATTTGAAACTGCTAACCATCTCCACCTCGGCCCCGCTGATGGTGTCAGGGGTGTATACAGTACTTTGCTTTCTGAAGTCAGTGACCAGCTCTTTAGTTCTGCTGGCATTGAGGATAGATTGTTGTCGCTGCACCACTCCACTAGGTTCTCAATCTCCCTCCTGTATTCTGATTCGTCATTATTCGAGATCCTGCCCACTATGGTTGTATAGTCAGCAAACCTCTAGGGGAATATAGTGCTTCTGTGGCCACAAACGAATGGCCAGGATGGTTTGTTGCCTCACTGGTGCTAGGGTTAAGGATGTCTCAGAACAGCTACAAGACATTCTGAAGGGGGAGGGTGAACAGCCAGTGGTTGTGATGCACATTTGTACAAATGCCATAGGTAACAAAAAGGGATGAGGTCCAAGAAGCGGAATATAGGGAGTTAAGAAGTAAGTTGAAAGGTAGGACCTCAAAGGTAGTGATCTCAGGATTATTAACAGTGCTACGTGCTAGTCAGAGCAAAAATAGCAGGATATATCAGATGAATACGTGGCTGAAGAGATAATGCAAGGGGGTGTGTTTCAGATTCCTGGGATATTGGGCCAGTTCTGGAGGGGTTAGACCAGTACAAACTGGGCCGGTTGCAGCTGGGCAGGAGCGGGACTGATGTCCTGGGGAGTATTTGCTAGAGTGACTAGCAAGGCTTTAAACTAAATTGGCTGGGGAATGGGAACCTAAGTGAGGAGTCGGAGGAGTGGGAAACAAGGATAAGAACAAAAGACAGAAAGGGGATTAAGAAATGTGATAGGCAGAGAAATCAAGGACCAGAATCAAACAGAGCGACAGTGAAAAATAATGGGAACGGGACATGGAATGTTAAAAAGATAAGCCTCGAGGTTTTGTGCCTTAATGTGCGGTGCATTTGCCATAAAGTGGATGAATTATTTGTGGAAATAGATGTAAACGGGCATGATCTAGTCAAGATTATGGAGAGATGGCTGCAGGGTGACCAGGGATGGGAATTGAACACCATGGGGTATTCGGTTTTAGAAAGTCAGAAAAAAAGAAAAGATGTGGAATTGCATTGCTGGTCAAAGAGGAAATTAATAAGGTTGGTAATGTGGAACATCCGGGGACTGAATGGGCCGGTTAAAAGGTCGCGGGTGTTCGGAGCTTGAAAGTGGGGTTCTCTTTTTGCAGGAGACACACCTCTGTGTGAAGGACCAGGTTAGGTTAAGGAAGGGGTGGGTCAGGCAGATTTTTCACTCGGGGTTTGATTTGAAATCGAGGTGTGTGGCGATTTTAATGAGCAAAAAAATGGGATTCGTGAGTGTGAAGGAGGTGAAGGATCGAGGTGGGAGATATGTGATTTTGAGTGGGGTATTGGAAGGGGCACCGGTAGTGTTGGTAAATGTGTATGCCCCAAATTGGAGTGATGTGGTTTTTATGAGGGGGTTGCTGGCAGCAATCCCAGATTTGGCCACATACCAGTTGTTCATGGGAGGAGATTTAACTGTGTCCTGGAGCTGAGGGTGGATAGATCGAGCCCCAGGTCAATGGATAGGGTACGAATGGCAAGAGAGCTGGGGGGGGTGGGGTTTATGGAGAGGATGGGTATGGTGGATCCATAGCGCTTTCAGAACCCAGGGGGAAGGGAGTATTCCTTCTTTTCACACCTCTATAAAGTGTATTCGAGGATTGATTGCTTTGTAGTGAGTCGGAAGATTTTGGTTGGGGTGGAGGGGGCAGAGTATGTGGGGATAGTTATCTCGGACCATGCACCCCACTGGCTGGATAGTCGGTTTAGTACGGGATGAGAGCAGAGGCTGGGGTGGAGGTTTGACTCGGGGTTGTTGGCGGATGGCGGTTTTTGTGATAAGGTGCGGTTGGCGATTAGGGATTATGTGGAGTTCAATCAATTTGGGGAGGTGTCGGAGGGCATTTTGTTTTTTTTAAATCATTTTTATTCAGATTTTTCAACAACAAATTTTATCCCAACAAAGAAAACAAAAAGAAAAAACAGAAAACCCCCCCCCCCCAATACAAAGCAATAAATTAACAACAAGAAAGAGTAATAAACATAGAACCGTAAGAACAAACCCCCATAACCGAGCCAAAGTCCCCCGTCCCCCTCCCCCCAGGTTGCTGCTGAAATTGACCACCCTCTAACACTCCGCCAGGAAATCAAGAAAGGGCTGCCACCGCCGAAAGAACCCTTGCACCGACCCCCTCAGGGCAAACTTGACCCTCTCCAGTTTAATGAACCAGCCATGTCACTAATCCAGGATTCCGTGCTCAGGGGCCTCGCGTCCCTCCACTGTAAAAGGATCCTGCGCCGGGCTACTAGGGACGCAAAGGCCAGGATACCGGTCTCTCTCGCCTCCTGCACTCCCGGCTCTGATGCCACCCCAAAAATAGCGAGCCCCCAGCCCGGATCCACCCTGGAACCAACCACCCTGGACAAGGTCCCCGCCACCCCCTTCCAAAAACCCTCCAGCGCGGACAAGCCCAAAACATATGGGTGTGATTCGCTGGACTTCCCGAACACCTCCCACACCTGTCCTCACCCCAAAGAACCGGCTCAGCCTGGTCCCAGTCATATGCGTCCTATGCAGCACCTTTAGCTGAATTAAACTAAGCCGTGCGCAAGAAGAGGAAGAATTCACCCACCCCAGGGCGCCCGCCCACGTCCTCTCGTCAGTCGCCTCCCCCAGCTCCTCCCACTTCGCTTTCAGCTCCTCCACTGAGGCCTCTTCCCCGTCCTGCATCACCTGATAAATTGCAGAGATCCTGCCCTCACCCACATCCCGAGAGCACCCTATCCTGAACCCCCCTTGGCGGCAATAGCAGAAACTCCACTTTCCACTTCCCCTCCAACTCCTCTAGGGTCGCAAACATCCTGTCGAGGAAGAGGTCCCCCATCCGCCTGATACCTGCCCTATGCCAGCTCAAAAACCTTCCATCTATCCTCCCTGGTACAAACCGGTGGTTTCCCCATATCGGGGACCAAACTGAGGCCTCCACCCCCCCACCCCCCCCCCCCCCCCCCCCCCCCCCCCATGACGTCTCCACTGACCCCAGATTTTGAGGGTAGCTGTCGGAGGGCATTTTTTGGGAAGCACTGAAGGCAGTGGTCCGGGGAGAAATGATCTCATTTACGGTTTGTGCGAATAAGGAAAGGAGGGCGGAACATGACCGCCTAGTGAGCGAGATAGTGGAGGTGGACAGGGAATATTCGAGGGTGCCCACCGTGGAGGGATTGGCGAGGAGAAAACGTTCCAGGGGCAATTTGACAGGCTGACAACGGGGAGGGCAGGTGAGGCAACTCTGTAGGGCAAGAGGGGTGCAATACGAGTATGGGGAGAAGGCGAACCTCATGCTGACGCACCAGCTGCGGAGGCAGGCTACGTCCAGGGAAATATTGAAGATCCGGACTGGGGCTGGGTCAGAGCTAGGGAAGATAAATGAGGTATTTAGAGAGTATTACCAGGGACTTTATGAGGCAGACCCAGCGAGAAGAGGAGGACATGGGGTTGGTTCTGGACAAGCTGGAATTTCCCCAGGTGAAGGAAGCAAAGAGGCAGGCATTGGAGGAGCCCCTGGGGCTGAGGGATGTGCTGGATAGTATCAGGGGTATAAAGTCGGGGAAAGGCCCTGGGCCGGATGGGTACCCGGCAGAATTTTATAAGGAATTTGCGGCGGACCTGGCTTCACATCTGTTGGGGGCGTTTAATTAAGCACTGGAGAAGGGGGAGTTGCCGGAGGCAATGAAGCAGGCAGTAATCACACTAATCCCAAAAGAAAGGAAGGATCCAGTGGAATGTGGGTCGTAGAGACCCATTTCACGGATGTGAAAGTATTGACTAAGTTGTTGGATGGGAGGATGGAGGATTGTGTCCCAGGGGTGGTTGCAGAAGATCAAACAGGCTTCGTGAAGGGCAGGCAACTCGGAAGTAATATAAGACGGCTGTTGAATGTGGTGATTAATCCGTTGAGAGCTCTGGTACTGGAGGTGGTGGTGTCATGCTGTAGTTAGACCACACCTTGGTGAGACCACACCTGGAATATTGTGTTGAGTTTTGGTCTCCTTATCTGGGGAAGGATGTTCTTGCTATAGAGGGAGTGCAGCAAAGGTTTTCCAGACTCATTCTTGGGATAGCGGAACTTACATAAGAGGAGAGCTTGAGTCGATTAGGATTATATTCGCTGGAGTTTAGAAGAAAGAGTGGGGATCTCGTAGAAACCTATAAAATTCTAACAGAACTAGACAGGGTATATGCAGAAAGGATCTTCTCGATGGCTAGCTAGTCCAGAACCAAAGGTCACAGTCTAAGGATACGGGGTAAACCATTTAGGACTAAGATGAGCACAAATTTCTTCACTCAGAGATTGATGATTCTGTGGAATTCTCTGCAAATGATTGCAGTTGAGGCCAAAATATACTGGGCGCGATTCTCCCAAACCGGGAGAAATCGTAAGGCTGGCGTCAAACCCGCCTGGGTTTGACGCCAGCCCCCCCTTCCCGACCGGGAACCGATTCTGGTCCCCGGTCGGGGCTAGCAGCCCGGCGCCGTAAGCTCCGGCATCACGGGCTTAACGAATTTCGTTAAGCCCGCTTGCCCGAGTTAGCGCCGGCTGACGCGTCATATGACGTCGGCCGCGCATGCGCGGATTGGAAGACTCCAACCCGCGCATGCGCGGATGACGTCATCGCGTATTTGCGCGAAACCCGCGCATGCGCGGGCCGGGATGCCCCTCAGCCGCCCCGCGAATGGATACTGCGGGGCGGCGGAAGGAGAAATAGTGCGCGGGCATCGGGCCCGCTGCCCGCGATCGGTGCCCACCGATCGCGGGCCCATGACACCCTTGGCACGGCCGTGGTACTGCTGTGCCAATCGGTGCCATGGTTATAAAATGCGAGTGTTTACGGCCGTTTTTCCGAACGGCCAGACCAGGTGTGTTTGCCTTTGGTAAAAACAGCCGTAAATGGCTGGGAACTCGGCCCATCTATCAGCTGTGAATCGCTGCCGGCCATATAAAAACGGCGGCAGCGATTCGTGTCGGGAGTTGGGCGGGGGGGGGGGGGGGGGGGGGGGGGGGGGGGGAGAATAGCGGGAGGGCGTCGGAACAGCGTGGCCGTAAAATTTTACGAGCCACGCTATTCTCCGCACCATCGGGAGTGCGGAGAATCTCGCCCTATATGTTTCCAAGAAGGAGTCTGATATAGCTTTTGGAGCGAAAAGGCTCAAAGGATATGTGGGGAAAGCAGTAATGGTTATGGAGTTGGATGATCAGCCATGATCATGAATGGCGGAGCAGGCCCAAAAGGCCAAATTACTTACTCCTGCTGCTATTCTTTATGTTTTTATATTTAAAACACATAAAATGATAGAATGGTTACACCCGGGAAGAGGCCATTTGGCTCTTCATGTCTGTGCTATCTGCGAGAGACAGAAGTATAAAAATATACATTCTTTTTAAACTGTACTTCCTGCTGAAATTAATCTAAATTAACTGTTTTCAATCTGCCTGTGCTTGCAAAACCCAAAACCAAACATCTAGGGCTGGATCGGGCAGCACGATAGCATAGTGGATAGCACAACTGCTTCACAGCTCCATGATCCCAGGTTCGATTCCCGGCTTGGGTCACTGTCTGTGCGGAGTCTGCATGTTCTCCCCGTGTGTGCGTGGTTTTCCTCAGGGTGCTCCGGTTTCCTCCCACAGTCCAAAGATGTACACCTTAGGTGGATTGGCCATGCTAAATTGCCCTTAGTGTCCAAAATTGCCCTTAGTGTTGGGTGGGGTTACTGGGTTATAGGGATAGGGTGGAGGTGTGGGCTTGGGTAGGATGCTCTTACCAAGAGCCGGTGCAGACTCAATGGGCCGAATGGCCTCCTTCTGCACTGTAACTTCTATGATTCTCCGTTGTGTGATCCTCTGTTTCGCCGGCAGCGCAGTCACGCCCGTGGATTTCCTGACGGTGTGGGGATGCCCACAATGGGATACCCCATTGGCCGGCTGAAGGTATGGAGGATCCTGCTGCTGGCTGGGGCTGCCGTACCTGAAAACAGGTGCAGCGGGACAGAGAATCCCACCCCCTGTTAGATGTAGTTCTGCAATTAGGCAGCACCTGCTGAACAATGTGTGCAAAAATAACAATAATAATAAAAATACTCCACCAACATCCAATTTATGATAAACAATCAAGCTCCTAATGTCCTCATTACACTTGCTGGAAGCGGCATTCCTTCATACACACAGATCCATTCTCTGTAAAGACTTGTGCCTTTTTTTGAATTATCTGGGAGTTTGGGGAACCTAGTTTCCCCTTTTTCCATGGCAATTACTCAGCCAACTAGTCAGCTTGCCAATCAATCAGCACCCTTTTATCCTGTCATAAAAATTGTTGCGATTGTTTGAAATTTAACTTTCTTTTGGTTGCCCTGATGAGCGCAAGATGAAAAGCTTCAGCAACATGTTTCTCTTTTCAACAATATTTAAATTAATTGTCTGAATTATTGATGCTTTCCCCCCCAAATCTATTAGGTTAATTTTGTCCTGATTCAACAACAATTTATCTAACATCTTTAACGTAATAAAACATTGTAACGTATTTCACAGGAGTGAAACAAAATATGACACCAAGTCAAACCAGGAGATAGTCAGGGCAGCACGGTAGCTGAGGACCCGGGTTCGAATCCCGGCAATGGGTCACTGTCCGTGTGGAGTTTGCACATTCTCCCCGTGTCTGCGTGGGTTTCGCCCCCACAACCCAAAATGATGTGCAGGTTAGGTGAATTGGCCAAGCTAAATTGCCCCTTAATTGGAAAAAATAATTGGGTACTCTAAATTAAACAAAAAACAGGAGATAGTCGGTCAGATGACAAAAACATAGTCAAAGGGTTTTATGGAGTGTCTCAAAGGAAGAGGAAAGGGAGGGAAGGGGGGGAGGGGGGGAGGGGGGAAGGGGGGGAGGGGGGGAAGGGGGGGAGGGGGGAAGGGGGAGGGGGGGAGGGGGGAAGGGGAAGGGGGGAGGGGGGAAGGGGGGGAGGGGGGAAGGGGGGGAGGGGGGAAGGGGGAAGGGGGGGAGGGGGAAGGGGGGGAGGGGGGAAGGGGGAAGGGGGGAGGGGGGAAGGGAGGGGAGGGGAGAGGGGGGGGAGGGGAGAGGGGGGGGGGAGGGGGAGAGGGGGGGAGGGAGAGGGGGGGAGGGGAGAGGGGGGAGGGGAGAGGGGGGGAGGGGAGAGGGGAGGGGGGGGGAGGGGAGGGGGGGGAGGGGAGGGGGGGGAGGAGGGGGGAGGGGAGAGGGGGGGGAGAGGGGGGAGGGGGGAGGGGAGAGGAGGGGGGAGGGGAGAGGGGGGGAGAGGGGAGGGGGGGGGGAGAGGGGAGGGGGGGGGGAGAGGAGAGGGGGGAGGGAGAGGGGAGGGGGGGAGGGAGAGGGGAGGGGGGGGAGGGAGAGGGGAGGGGGGAGGGAGGAGGGGAGGGGGGGGAGGGAGAGGGGAGGGGGGGAGGGAGAGGGGAGGGGGGAGGGAGAGGGGAGGGGGGGAGGGAGGGGGGAGGGAGAGGGGAGGGGGGAGGGAGATGGGGGAAAGGGAGAGGGGGGGAAAGGGAGAGGGGGGAAAGGGAGAGGGAGAGAGGGGAGGGGGGAAAGGGAGAGGGGAGGGGGGGAAGGGAGGGGGAGGGGGGGAAAGGGAGAGGGGGAGGGGGGAAAGGGAGAGGGGAGGGGGGGAAAGGAGAGGGGAGGGGGGGGGAAAGGGAGAGGGGAGGGGGGGGGGGAAGGGAGAGGGGAGGGGGGGGGAAGGGAGAGGGGAGGGGGGGGGAAAGGGGAGGGGACGGGGGGGGAAAGGGAGAGGGGAGGGGGGGAAAGGGAGGGGAGGGGGGGGAAAGGGAGAGGGGAGGGGGGGAAAGGGAGAGGGGAGGGGGGAAAGGGAGAGGGGAGGGGGGGGGGAAAGGGAGAGGGGAGGGGGGGAAAGGGAGAGGGGAGGGGGGGGAAGGGAGAGGGGAGGGGGGGAAAGGGAGAGGGGAGGGGGGAAGGGAGAGGGGAGGGGGGGGAAAGGGAGAGGGGAGGGGGGGAAAGGGAAGGGGTGGGGGGGAAAGGGAGAGGGGAGGGGGGGGAAAGGGAAAGGGGTGGGGGGAGAAGGGAGAGGGGAGGGGGGGAGGAAAGGGAGAGGGGGAGGGGGAGACAGGGAGAGGGGAGGGGGGGAAGGGAGAGGGGAGGGGGAGACAGGGAGAGGGGAGGGGGGGGAGACAGGGAGAGGGGAGGGGGGGACAGGGAGAGGGGGGGGAAATGGAGGGGGGGAGACAGGGAGAGGGGAGGGGGGGAAAGGGAGAGGGGAGGGGGGGAAAGGGAGAGGGGAGGGGAAAGGGAGAGGGGAGGGGGGAAAGGGAGAGGGGAGGGGGGAAAGGGAGAGGGGAGGGGGGAAAGGGAGAGGGGAGGGGGGAAAGGGAGAGGGGGAGACGGGAAAGGGCGAGGGGAGAGGGGGAAAGGGAGAGGGGAGGGGGAGAGGGGAGGGGGGGGAAAGGGAGAGGGGAGGGGGAAAGGGAGAGGGGAGGGGGGAAAGGGAGAGGGGAGGGGGGAAAGGGAGAGGGGAGGGGGAAAGGGAGAGGGGAGGGGGGGAAAGGGAAAGGGAGAGGGGAGGGGGAAAGGGGGGGGAAAGGGAGAGGGGAGGGGGAAAAGGGGGAGGGGGGAAAGGGAGAGGGGAGGGGAGGGAAAGGGAGAGGGGAGGGGGAAAGGGAGAGGGGAGGGGGAAAGGGAGAGGGGAGGGGGAAAGGGAGAGGGGAGGGGGGAAAGGGGAGGGGGAAAGGGAGAGGGGAGGGGGAAAGGGAGAGGGGAGGGGGGAAAGGGAGAGGGGAGGGGGGAAAGGGGGAGGGGGGAAGGGGAGGGGGGGAAAGGGAGAGGGGGGAGGGGGGAAAGGGAGAGGGGGGAGGGGGGAAAGGGAGAGGGGGGAGGGGGGAAAGGGAGAGGGGGGAAAGGGAGAGGGGGAGGGGGGAGGGGGGAAAGAGAGAGGGGGAGGGGGAAAGGGGGAGGGGGAAAGGGAGAGGGGGGAGGGGGGAAAGGGAGAGGGGGGAGGGGGGGAAAGGGGGAGGGGGGAAAGGGAGAGGGGGAAAGGGAGAGGGGGAGTTCCCTATAGAAGTCCCTAAAGACCTCATTGACCTCTGCCCCCTGCCGCACCACATTCCCATCTCTATCCTTCACTCCACCAATCTTCCTAGCCGCGTCCCGCTTACGAAGCTGGTGCGCCAGCATCCTGCTCGCCTTCTCCCCATACTCATAGACCGCCTCCCTGCGCCCTTCCGTCTCCGCCTTTCTGGTGGTCAATAAATCAAACTTGGCCTGCAAGCTACGCCGCTCCCCCAGCAATCCCTCCTCCGGGGCCTCCGCGTACCTCCTATCCGCACTCAAAAGCTCCTCCACCAGTCTCTCCCTCTCCCTCCCCACAATTAACTAGCTGCTATTGGCCAACTCTTAATGCACAAGTGATAAAAGCTGTGTTTTTCTAGGTTTGTATGCATTGCTGTGCATTTATCCACTGAATCCTGGGAATACTACAAAAGTAGCTCCTGTTGTGTGAATGTAGTTATCTGGAAATGTGAATACTTTTTTTTGAAGCACATTAGATGAAGAGATATCTTTAATTTGCAGTAATACTTAGATAAATATTGCTGCCTGTGTTATCTGCAGGTCCGTGCTAACCTGGAAGAAGCACATCAGTGGTTTAAGTCCAAGTTTGATAGTTTGCAAGCAGAACTGATCAAGATGCGTGGAATGGATGCATCAAAAGAAAAGTTGTGTGATGGAGACAATTTAATGAAGACTGGCACAGAAGAAATATGTTCAAGGTCAAGACAAAGAGCAAAGGTTGGAGTCACATTTTTGACTTATTTTTCCATAAGAATGTGTTCAGCTTTGGCAGCAAAGGGAAAAAAGCTACAATATGTCATATCAATTACACCGCCCAACAATAGGAAGTGGACTTCCTGCACAATAAGAAGCTTGGGCTGAGTTTTTATCTTCATTATTTGTTAACAAAACTGACTGTGACTGTAAAGCTGATGTAAGAACTGCTAAAATATTTCACAAACATGACTACAGATTCATCAAACCGGACCAACATCAGTTGTTCATAAATAACAACCACAAAGTTAATCATTCCCAATTGATTTGTTTGTGCATATAACTTAGACCAAATATTTTGTTAAACCCTTTAGCATGCAACATTAATAGAAATCCAAACAAAAATGAAGTTAAAACCAATGATTCCTAATATTTCTAATTTTTTGTTAACAGTACTGAGAATACTTGTTTTATATTACAAGTTATTGAAGTTACAAAAAGACAAATATGAAATTAAATCACGATAAACCTGTTGTATTCATGTCACAATTTTGATCCTTTTAACGTAAATGACCCACTTATCAAGGACACAAGGCACATTGACCTTCAGAATTCAGACAAACAGTTTCTTGGCACAAAAATATAGATAAACTCTTCTTGCAAATGAAATGTTAGCAGGTACAAGGCCTAAGGTTGTAATGCAACCTTTAATTTCAGAGAACTGTCATAAACCAATCTATTTGAAACCTTAATGATTATACCCTCAATATGACTTGATTAAATAATTCTTTGTCATCATTTGTGAGTATCCATTCAGTTTCTCTCCTTCATACGATATGAGAAAAGGTGAACTAATATTCACAAATAATTGCATCAGAAAATGATAGAGTACAGATAGAGGCTATAAGACACATCGGCTCTTTGAGAGAGATGTCCAATAATCCCACTCCCTGCCCTTTTCCCTTAGCCCAATAGATGTTTCCACTTAAAATATTTATCCAATTCTGCTTTGGAAGTTATTATTAAATCTGCTTCCACAACTCCTTGTAGTCGTGCATTCCAGGTCGCAATAATTTGCTACATATTTCCCATCACTTCCAGCTGGAGCTCAGTATTTTATAAAGGTTTACGTAATTTGGATGCTTTTGTTCTCTCTGCCTCAATCTATAACACCAAGGATCTGGTATGCCTTTTTTATTTTATTTTATTTAAAAAAATAAATTTAGAGTACCCAATTCAGTTTTTCCAATTAGGGGGCAATTTAGTGTGGCCAATCCACCTCCCCTGCACTTGGGTTGTGGGGTTGAAACCCACGCCACGCAAACATGGGGAGAATGTGCGACCTCCACACGGACAGTGAACCAGGGCCCGGATCGAACCTGGGACCTCGGTGCAGTGATGTAGCAATGCTAACCACTGTGCCACTGTGCTGACCTGGTATGCCTTTTTAATGGTTTCCTTAATTTATCCTGTCATCTTTAAAGGAAAGAAGGTGTGCCTTTATAGAAGTGAAACAGTTTTGAAGTGTAGCCACTGGTGATATAGGAATTGAGGCAGTCAATTTTCACAGAGAAAGGTCCCACAAATAGTAGTACATGAATGTTCAAATAATTTGGGTTTTTTAATAATTTATTTGAGAGATAATGATTATCCAGGGCACTACCAGAACTCATCTGACCTTCAAAATAGGATCTTTTATGTCCACCCTGAGAGGGCAGACAGAGCCATGCAAAAACAAACTCCTCTGATGGTGGGGCATTCTTTCACTACTGCACTGGAATTTCAAGTTGGATCATGTGCTCAAGTCTCTAGAGTGAGATTTGAACCAACAGCCCGCTGACTCAGGGGAGACACTTCCAACTGAGCCACATGTGACACCTACTTGGTAAATCATGCTATATGTTAAATTTTATCTGCTATGTGACTGCCCATTTTACCAGTCTATGACCTCCTAATATCTGTTGCTATCCTTCCTACTAGATTTCCATTTCCTCATCTGCAATCTTTAAAATTATGCTCTGTGTATTGGGCAGCATGGTAGCATAGTGGTTAGCACAATTGCTTCACAGCTCCAGGGTCCCAGGTTCGATTCCCGGCTTGGGTCACTGTCTGTGCGGAGTCTGCACGTTCTTCCCGTGTGTGCGTGGGTCCCTCCGGGTGCTCTGGTTTCCTCCCACAGTCCAAAGATGTGCAGGTTAGGTGGATTGGCCATGCTAAATTGGCCTTAGTGTTCAAAATTGCCCTTAGTGCTCAAAATTGCCCTTAGTGCTGGGTGGGGTAACTGGGTTGTGGAGATAGGTGGAGGTGTGGGCTTGGGTGGAGTGCTCTTTCCAAAAACTGGTGCAGACTCGATGGGCCGAATGGCCGCCTTCTGCACTGTAAATTCTATGTAACCAAATCCAGGTTATTAATCTCTAATTAAACAATGTCCCAAAAGTAAACCCTGGAGATACAAGTCTCAAAAGCAACTATTCAAAATATTGTACTGTAGAGGACAAGAAACTTGAGTATACTGTTTACACAAAGCTTAGTGAACATAAGATGAATCTGCTGAACGCAGTGACTTGCTAAATAGAATAATGTCAGGAATTTGACAAGTGGGAATTAACTGATAAGTAGTGTACAGGCAGTCACCAAACTGAAATTTGTTTTCTTGCTTTAAAAAAACAAGTCACTACCAGTTAACAAGTAATATGCAGTAAGTGGGTCTTGGACTAGGCTTAATTATTATAGCTTGCATTTGCTGATCCATTATATCTAATGTGTTTCTAAAGAGTATATATTAGAGTGCTATCTGCTAAAGCACAGAGGTGTGAGCAGAGAGTGCTGGGTGTATCTGCCAAATGGAGTGGCTTGCTCAACAGAGTGGCAATGAGAATTTGGTGAGAGTGGGAGGGAGATGCTAGGTAATTTCATTCAAGGAGCAGAATTAAATCATCCTAGTTTTGGATGTGTGGATCATGGGTGTGTACACCCATTCAGATCTAGGTCGGTAAAGCATAAAACTGGATTACCCACCTGATCTTCTTGATTTCATTACAAAAAAATGTGCCTTCAGCGGTCTTTTGTTCTCAGCATTGCTGTTCTGTGCTGCACACAGCAAGTTAAGTCAGTAGTGTAGCTATTGTCTCCTCGTTTGTTTCAACACTGCTGTCATGGGCTGCACACAGCAATTGACTTAAGTAGGGCTGTTTGCTGTTCCTGTGATACAGTCAGCCTGCTTTTTCTTAAAGGTAGGCTTCTTTTTTAAGGGAAAGTGAAAGAAATTGCCGCTGTGGAAAAACAAACACCAGGGCACACCAGAAGAATCCTGCCTATTTGAGTTGGTGCTGGAGTCATTAGTAGTGGAGGTGGGCAGGAAGAGACACCATTTCCCTTGTGGTTGTGGTTGTTACCAGGTCCTTGAGGATCAATCTCAGGTGGATGAGGGAGCTGGTGATTGGAAAGTTAAACGAGCGGCACAGTGGCAAGCATTGCTGCCTCACAACACCAGGGACTCAGGTTTGATTCCAATCTCAGTTGACTGTAGAGTTTGCATGTTCTCCCTGTGTCGGTGCTCTGGTTTCCTCCTACAGTTTAAAGATATGCAGGTTTGGTGGATTGGCCATGCTAAATTTGCCCCTTAGTGTCCAAAGGGTTAGGTGGGGTTATGGAGATACTGAGGGTGAGTAGGTCTAGGTGGGGTGGTCTCTTGGAGGCCAACTGACCTCCTTTTGAACTGTAGAGATTCTTCTATTGCCCGTAGTGTCCTAAAAAGTAAGGTAAAGGGGGGGTTGTTGGGTTACGGGTATAGGGTGGATACGTGGGTTTGAATAGGGTGATCATGGCTCGGCACAACATCGAGGGCCGAAGGGCCTGTTCTGTGCTGTACTGTTCTATATTCTATTCTGTGAACACTTGGTGTCAGGACCGAAGTACCTGGCAGCAGGGCCACAAGAGGTCAAAAGATTTCACATGGATTGGCAAGACCAGTGAATTAATCTACCCACTGCTCAACCAACATCTTAACACCACTCAAAGCACCACACTACCATCTCTTAGACAGCTGAACTTCCCGACACTCCAATCTCGTGCCTAACATTTTGTTACTTCACCTCACCCTGATACACCTACGATGCTGCAAGTCTGCACCCACCTCTTGCTGCCTACACATAGAACCAGCAATACACATCAGTCAAACACAATGCTGCACAATCACTGACATTCTGCCCTCTAGTTTACAGGACAAGGACACACATGATGTAAGGAGGCAGAGCAGAACTAGCAGGGGATAAGATAGAAAGAAAAGGAGACGTACATTTTGACCACTGAACCTCTCAGTGTGCTGTTTTGTTATTGTAAATTCATGGGGGCGTCGGTGGCGACGTGTCGCTGGAGGTCGCATGTTAGGTGGCTCAAGGCTCTGGTTTTTGGACTATTACGCCCAGTTTCAGGGGTACGTTTAAATGAGCTGGTGTGGGAAAGTATAAGGACGGTGTGAGATGTCTAAGACCCAGAAAAAGGCACTGGAAAGAAGGGGCCGAGTGAAAGTCTGCCGTCGTGTGAGTTGGTGAGTCCGTCAGGAAGAAAGATGGCGGAGGTTCGGTCGCTGGATGGGGTCCCTCTCCTCACATTGAAAACTCTGACCGAGGTGAAGATGGGGGAGTTTGAGAGGGAGTTCGGCAAGCACATGCTGCGGAGGAAAATGATGGCTGCAATGAAAGAGTGGGTGAAGGAGGCGATGTAAAGTGTTGAAGTGTCTGTTTCCCGTTTTGTAGTTGTTGGAGGGGTTTTATGATTTTTGTGTTTTTTGAACGGGGAAGTGTAGTTTACTTTTGTTTATTGTTGTTTACAAGGGTATTGGGCTTTGGGTTTGTCTTTTCTGGGGCTGTGGTTACTGAGAAGGAGAATGGGAGAGTGGGGGGGGGGGGGGGGGGGGGGGGGCTCGGGCAGGGGCTTCCACACTAGAAAGCGAAGGTTGGCTAGTGAATGGGAGTGGTGGGGGGAGGGGCCGTTTGAACCTGGTTGAACAGGTTTCAAGGGACATAGAACAGTACAGCACAGAACAGGCCCTTCGGCCCTCGATGTTGTGCCGAGCAATGATCACCCTACTCAAACCCACGTATCCACCCTATACCCGTAACCCAACAATCCCCCCCTTAACCTTACTTTTTAGGACACTACGGGCAATTTAGCATGGCCAATCCACCTAACCTGCACATCTTTGGACTGTGGGAGGAAACCGGAGCACCCGGAGGAAACCCACGCACACACGGGGAGGACGTGCAGACTCCATACAGACAGTGACCCAGCCGGGAATCGAACCTGGGACCCTGGAGCTGTGAAGCATTTATGCTAACCACCATGCTACCATGCTACCCTGTGAAAGGTGGGATGGAGGGTCAGGAAGGGAGACCTCTCATCAGAATAGTAAGGTGGAACGTGAGGGGATTAGAGGAACTGGCGAAGCGATCAAGTGTTTTCAGACATTTGAAGAGCTTAAAGGCCGATGTAGGCCAGCATTTATTGCCCATTCCCAAAAGCTGAGAGTCACCTCCATTGGGATCAGATGTGGTGTGGCTCAATAATCACAGCTGACATTCCAGTGCCCAACTGAAGAAGGCCCACAGACAGCAATGTGATGATGGCTATATAATCTGTTTTTGTTATATTGATTGAGCAATAAGCATTAATCAGGATACTGGGGATTAATACACTGCTCTTCTTCAAAGGAATGCCATGGATTCTTCTGCATCTACGTGAGCAAGCAGATGGGGGCCTCATTTTATAGTTTCATCCAAAATTTTGTGCAGCATCCCCTCACTTTTGTACTGGAGTGTCAGCCTTGCGGTTTGAACCACAACTCACCTGCGTCCAATGGAGGAGGGGACTTTCAGCATCACAGTGCTGGTGGCAATAGGATCAGTAGCATCCAACCTCAGGGAGAACATTGAGGATGCTGGCATGGATAGAGGATTGGCCGACTGGCAGAAGGTGGAGTTAAACGGGTCTTTTTCAGGATGGCAGCTGGTGACTACTGGTGTGCCTCAGAGGTCGGTGCTGGGACCACAACTTTTCACAATATACATTAATGATCTGGAAGAAGGAGCTGAAGGCATTGTTGCTAAGTTTGCAGATCATACAAAGATCTGTAAAGGGGCAGGTAGCGTTGAGGAAGCAGCCAGGCTGCATAAGGACTTGGACAGGCTAGGAGAGTGAGCAAAGAAGTGGCAGATGGAATACAATGTGGAGAAGTGTGAGGTTATGCACTTTGAAAGGCGAAATGGAGGCATTGAATATTTTCTAAATGGGGAGATACTTAGGAAATCAGAAGCACAAAGGGACTTAGGAGTCCTTGTTCATGATCCTCTTAAGGTTAACATGCAGGTTCAGTCGGCAGTTAGGAAGGCAAATGCAATGTTAGCATTCATGTCGAGAGGGCTCGAATACAAGACCAGGGATGTATTTCTTATGTCATATTGGCTCTGGTCAGATCCCATTTGGAGTATTGTGAGCAGTTTTGGACTCCGTATCTAAGGAAGGATGTGCTGGCCTTGGAAAGGGTCCAAAGGAGGTTCACAAGAATGATCCCTGGAATGAAGAGCTTGTCATATGATGAATGGTTGAGGACTCTGGATCTGTACTTGTTGGAGTTTAGAAGGATGAGTGGGGATCTTATTGAAACTTACAGGATATTGCGCGGCCTGGATAGAGTGGACGTGGAGAAGATGTTTCCACTTGTGGGAAAAACTAGAAGCAGAGGACACAATCTCAGACTAAAGGCACGATCCTTTAAAATAGAGATGAGGAGGGCCTGAGGGTGGTGAATCTGTGAAACTCTTGCCGCAGAAGGCTGTGGAGGCCAAATCACTGAGTGTCTTTAAGACAGAGATAGATAGGTTCTTGGTTAATAAGGGGATCAGTGGTTATGGGAAGAAGGCAGGAGAATGGGGATGAGACAAATATCAGCCATGATTGAATGGCGGAGCAGACACGATGGGTGTGTGCACTAATTCTGCTCCTATGTCTGATGGTCTTATATTCTTTACTGAATATAATACAGTACAAAGAAATCTATATCTCTGTTCACTTTCTTACCATCCCAGCAGTGAATATTCAATAAAGAGCAAAGCCTGAAAAATCATTGGATTACTAATGCCAACTTCATTTTTAGCCAGAGATGACATTCCATTGTCATCTCTGGCTAAAAATTGTATTTCAAAACTAAGAAACACTCGAGCAGTTACTGTATGCAACGAGTACTAAAATCTAGCTTCTTTTATTTTTACAAAGGACTTGAAGGTGACAGCTGTTAAAATTCACAGTCAATCCAGCCTCAGTCGTTGGGAAACTAAACAGGAACTGAAACTTCTTTCCAGAAAATATCATGCTGACATGCCCAAGTAAATTTGAAACCAAATGAAATTCAGACAATCTGCACTTTTCCATCCCATAAAGTGATGAAATACAACTGCTTGGTTGAAAATCAAGCCATTATATCACGTGCTTTTTGGACACACAGTTGGATGAAGCAAGATTTGAGGCAGCATGCCTGGATAACTCAGCAAATATATTTTGACCCTCATGAATGAGGCTATTTTTTTCACACTTCAAGATGAGATATTTTGAACCAGCTGCTTGGTTATGTTAAATTCACAAGACTTGAAGCCGTATCTTTTTTTTAACGGTTTCACTGTCAGTGCAACTAGAAATGAAAACTTAAAGCTCCACAGAGTAGAAATTTTACAAAAATTGTGGTTGTCACTACAGTTGCTTGTGAAGAACTTCAAATGCAGGAAGTCGAAATAAAACTGGAAATGCACAGCTGTCAATCAAAATCTGAGAGCGAAAAGCAGGTTAACATTTCTGGTAAGACCCTTAATGAAAAGTGGCGGTGAAGAAGCTCCCTTTCTGAGGACTTGTCAAAGCAAAGAAGGAAGAATATTCAACTATTCCGACATAGCATGTTGATGAAGCAGCTTACTGCATTATGCATCTCAATTTTAAAATAAATACTTCTTTTAAGTTTGCAAGTTTGTAAATTGACAGGAGTTGGTGCATTGACATGCACAAGGTTAGATTTTCATTTTTATCAGATAGGTAATCTGAAAGAACGAATCAACCACTTGTTTTAGAACCTGACTGATTGTCATTCTGTTGAAATACTACATTATATCATTTCTAATTTGTGGTGAGTTACTTCTCTCAGAATCTGAGTTGCTATGGCAAACTGCACATTTACCTGCATGTTGCACTCTGGAACTATGGATGGTAGAGATTCCAACTGTCAGTGTACTATTTATTAATCACGGTGTATGGCATTTACCTTGTTAAAGGAATTGCTAGTTAAACATGTGACATTGATTATCCTATAAATACAGACAGCTGGAACACTTTGGTGGGAGAACGTCTTGTGCGTTGGTAGCTATGAGGTAGGCTCTTACAATAAACTAGCTTAAACCTAAAAGACCAGACTCGATTGATTCTTCCACTGGAACCCCTGGTTGTAAGTAACACCAATATTCTTTCTTTCATTAGGCTGACCGGGAATCTTCCTGCTCTTGCCTCCTAACGATGGCATATATAGGAAGGATTTACAGGTTCATATTCAACTTGTTTGGCCATGTTATGACCACACCTTCCTTAGCCATCAAGTCCTCGGATGGGACTTGAAACTGGTGCTTCTGACTCAGAGGCATAGACGCTACGTACTGCGCCATAACACCTCTCCTGACATCTACTACAATCAAAATGTGGCAAAACACATTAAAATAGAAACTTGTCCAGAAAATGGTGCTTTTAGAGTGACACTGCAAATGATCTTTCATAACTCCAATGATGATGATAACAAAAATAATATTCTAGTCCCAGAATCTTTCTCCTTTTAATAGTCCCAGAGTCTTTCTTTGTTTAATAATGGTTCCTTGGATGAGGAAGAACACTGCAATGTAATGACAACTGGTCATATTCTAAAATAGGTTATTGATCACATTAGTTCATCAGACTAACACACTTCATCAGACTAACAACAGAAAAAACAAATTGGTCATAATATTGAAATGGAATGTATTATTGTATTATTATACCTGTGTATATGATGTTCATTTAGGTAATAAATATATGCTACTTACAGAACAAAGATTAAGCACAATGAACTGAATTTTATGGGACACTGGGGTCCCTGTGACCCCCTGAACCAGCCCGCTATCCTGACAGCTGCTATTCAGCAATTTAACACTAAGAGTAGCATTAATTACTTTAAGGTGATATTTCAGTCCCTTTCTGGAGAGGAAGTTACGCCTTAGAATGCTGTCAGCCAGTCAGATTGACCAACAACCATGTCACCCCAGCAGCACTACTGGGAGTCCTGGGGTGGGGATTGCTAAAAGATGGGTGAATGTCAATTGGGGAGACTGGTTTCAAGAGACCAGAGGGAGGGTTAACTGGGTTGGTGACGCTTCTGATGGACGAGGGAACGCCTAAAAGGACATCCCCGTCCTTTGCCTGACACCAGACCGCTCAACAAAAACTGCTGGCTTCCCATATGGTGTAAGTCTTCTGCATG
The DNA here is from genome assembly GCF_902713615.1 of Scyliorhinus canicula. Lineage (NCBI taxonomy): Eukaryota > Metazoa > Chordata > Chondrichthyes > Carcharhiniformes > Scyliorhinidae > Scyliorhinus > Scyliorhinus canicula. Next base: position 104,352,845 of record NC_052158.1, read on the forward strand.
GCTTTGGCATCCCTCTGTCAACTATTCTAGCCCTCTTTCTCCCCATTCTCACAATTTTTTCTTCTGCTCTGTGTAGCATATTGCACAGCCCCGTCCGTTACCTACATTCAGGCTCAGGAAAAGTCCTCGGGAGCCAAGAAGGTGGAAAGTTGTTGGTTCCATACTGGAGGCAGTTAAGGCTCAGAGAAGCCCAGGGAGCCATTCATCACTGTGCATTCTGGAGGTTGGAGAAACCAAGCAGCAGTGCTAACTTAGCAGTTTGCGAAAGATTTACAAGTGTTAATTAGAGGCAGGAGTGCAGCTTTGTAAATCATGCCTCAGGAGGAGAGAATGAACCATTGGTGGGGTGATTTCCTCTGTAAACCCTATTACAACCTTGTAGGGGAAAATAATATTTTGCTTAAAGTAGACAAAGTTTGAAATCTCTGTTAACCACTCGGAGAATAAAGCCACACGATTCCATGGTTTAAACAAACAAACAAAATGAATATTACTATACAATGTCAGTAAAGTAAAACAATTTACAACATCTGTCTTAATAACATTTAGAATTAACAGGAAAACTGGTTGAATACGCCACACTGTATATTAAATAGAAGATACGACCAAGTCAGCACCCACAGATTTCTCAGCAACTAACCCAGACGTCAGTGACCACTGTGAGCCACATCGCATTAAAACCATTAAGAAGGGATTCAGCTCTTCACTTTTGACAATCTAGCCTCTGAAGTCTCTCCAAAGCCTCTCTGACTCAGACTGCCTCAATTATTGCTGAACCCCACCAATGGTTCATTCTCTCTGAGCAGCACACTACTCGAGACCCAAACTGCCACCAAACCTCTCCCAGAAAACACAGATAAATTTAAACCAGGAGAACGTTCTTAAGCTTCACCCATCTCCATGACAACGTAGCCTTTCAGAGTTCATTAAATGCTTTTAAACTAATTCCACTCTTTCGGACAAAATGACTCTGGACTCCACTTCTTTGCATGCAGTCTAGACATCACGGGCGGAATTCTCCAACCCCCCGGCGTCAATCCCGCCCCCGCCGTGTCCCGTATTCTCCGCCCATGAGATTCGGCGGGGGCGGGAATTGCACCCGGCCAGTTGCCGGGCACACCGCGGCGATTCTCCGGCCCGCAATGGGTCGAAGTCCCGCTGCTGACCAGCCCTTCCCGCTGGCATGGTTTACCTCTGGTACCGGCGGGATTGGTTGCGCGGGCGGGCTCCGGGGTCCTTGGGGGGGGGGGGGGGGGCGCGGGGCGATCTGACCCCACAGTGGCCTGGCCTGCAATCGGGGCCCACCGATTGGTGGGCTGGCCTGCGCCGTGGAGGCACTCTTTTTCTTCCGCCCCGCCATGACGTTCACCATGGCGGGGGCGGAAGAGAACCCCTCCCCTGCACATGCGCCGATATGACGTCAGCAGCCGCTGACGCACTGGCGCATGCGCGGACTTCCGCCAGCCGGCGAAGGCCTTTCGGTCCCGGCTGGCGGTGCGCCAAAGGCCATTCGCGCCAGCTGGTGGAGCGGGAGCCACTCCGGCGTGGGCCTAGCCCCTCAATGTGATTGCTTGGCCCCTAAAGGTACGGAGAATTCCGCACCTTGGGGAGGCCCGGCACCGGAGTGGTTCACGCCACTCCGCCCCGTCGGGTAGGGGAGAGTCCCGGCCCACATCTCCAGTTTTCCAACTAAGTAAGCTCACTTGCAGTTTTATGGCTTAATCTCTTCTATTGTGACTCTATTAAATAAACATGGGTAACCTTCTGGATTGTCCATTCTCTTTTAGGTGTTCTGGCAATCAGGCCCAGCAATTTAGTAACCTTGCCTTCACTGCAATAATCTTCCCTGAACTAAACAATACCCTTGAAATATCATGAATTAGATATTTGTCACAATCCTTCCGCCATATCAGTTTACATATAAGCTCACCATTATTTCTGAGCCATTTTTCTTAATTATTTTCCTCTTTGCCTTTAGGTTTTCGGACAGTTGAGCTTATCGATGTGAATTTCTTTGCTCCCAGCATCACTCTAAACATCACCAGGTTTCCTCATAGGAACCTGCTTATCAGACTTGTCTGGAAGAGGAAGAGAACTGAAATACAGATGCCAGGCAGGTAATGCTGCATTGGTGTTGCTCAACATCCACACTCCACCTGCGTGTCTAATTGGAAATGAATTGACCTAACTTTACCATACATTGTGCAGATGATGACTCCCCTGTATGTAAATACAGTCTGATGTTGGATGTTCCTTCAGTATGTTGTGTCTTCAATAACAGTGCATCAAAGAATGCATACCAAGGTGATTAACATTCAGCATAACCTGATTGCCACACTCATTTACATGTTACTAACCATTTCTGCAGCCCCCAACACATTGGCACTGCATGCAAGGTCTGTCTTCTCAAGGCCTGAGTCAGCAGTATGAACATGTGTTGAGCCATCTGCAGCTGCGTAATATAGGACAGGAACATGTAGAGACAGGCTGATTTATAGGAAGGTGCTGTGGAATGGCAAAGGAGGCAACCATTCTCACAAGTGTTCTATGCACATCGTTTTCAGTATCTAGGAACCCAGAATTGGGTGCTCTGTTGCTTGTCTGCAGACTTGTATCTGCTTCCAGAGTTTATTTTTTCTTAATTTTTGCCTGTCACTTATTGGTTTTCTTTCAGCCTTGAAATGCATTCTGAGGCTCTGAAAGGCTGAATAAATTATTTTCCTTTCCTTTATATGTCTCAATCCCTTTAAATTTGATTTGTACACTATTTTTCTCTCCAATTATTTGCACTTTAGATCTGTCTGATTTCACATCCAGGAACTGACTCTGGAAAATTGGGTATAAACAGTTAACTTTAATTTTAGTTTGTCTAAAAGACATGAATTAGCTTGTAGTCACAGAATTGTTATGATGCAGAAAGAGGCTATTCAGCCCATCTTGTTAGCATCAGCTCCCCAAATAAGCATTATAACTTAGGGCACAATTCAGTGGCCTCGTTACGCTCAAGCAAGAGCATGACAAGGCCAGTGAATAGCGGGAGAGGCCGAAAACTAGAACTGCGCCGGGTGCCAAACCATTTGCGATGCAACCAGCATGCTCCCAAAAGTGAAATTGGGATTCAGCCATAGAGTGGAAAGAAACCAATTATCACCACTTACACCCTATCTCCATACAATTAACGGGAGCCACCCCATATCCAACAGCCTCCTGTGATCCATTGGCTTCCCCAGCTAATGGCCACGCTGGTGCCGATTAGTACTCTTTTTGAAAAACGTGAACCTGGCAGAAGGGCTGCTGACTTGGGACCCAAGGAGGTGAGTAGCCACTTTGGCTCACAGGCAATGAGCACTAGATACTGGGCTTACTGCCGCTGAGCTCGGAGGGTATTGGGACCACCGGGGGGGGCGGCAGCCCCGATTGAGGTGGACGGGCATTGGGGATGTTGGGCCTGGAAACTCTGCTGGGGGGGAGGGGGGGAGAGAGAGAGACCGTGCGTGGGTCCTCCATGCCAACGCCTGGATCATGTACCCGTTCCGGGATAAACCCCAGTCCCTGTCTGTCTGCCCCTCCAACCACCCATAACTCCCACTGACTGCAGAGGCCTCTGGCCATGCGACTGAAGGTCATTGCGAACAGTGAATTGGTAATCATAGTTAAGTAAGCACTTCACACATCCCAAGTGGATCCTTGTGGGTGGGTGTACCATGTAGCATGTGGGAGTTATTGCCTAGCATCCTAATCACACCTTAATGCATGGACACTGTGTTTGAACACTGCGGGAGACAGCACCACAGATGCAGCAGCCAAATCCGAACACCCAGGGGATTGGCCCCACTCCTGGGCATATGTCCATGGCCGGGTTATGGCAACATTCTACTCGGATGTCTGGGGTGCAGGGGTGTGTGGTCCGGTGAGCAGGCCCCCCTCCTCTGCAGCCAAGTGTGCATGGGCAGGGCATGTTGGGTGGTGGGAAGTGGCTAGGGCCCCATATCTGGGGGAATGGGGCACGGGATTGGTGGTCGGCCTGCATCGCGAAACAAAGAGCCCCAGGTGTCATATTGGTTGTGGTGAGAATTTTATTAAATTGTCTCACCATGCTTGGCCTTCCTTGCTCTACCACTGCGTCTAGGTGTATCCCCAGGATGCACATCAGAGGTGGAGGCAGCCAGCTGCTTACCACGTCCCGTGGCCTTCATGCCCCTGCCTGGTGTCCTCTGCGGCCAGAAGGCCCAAACTGGCGGCAAGCACGCATCTGAATCCTCACCACCCTCAAGGAACAGGCCCTGGAAGTTACGGGGTGACCAAGGGCATTGCAGTCACCAACGTGGAGGTTGGCACACGCCGCAGAGGTGAGGATTCACCGGGCCACAGCCGTGCACCTGTTCGGGTGCTGACTGCCAGATGTGTTGTCATCAGAGGGGTGGAACTCGGGAGAGCTGGTGGCTACTGTCGCCAGCCCCTAGGATGGTTCCAGGTTGCCACCCAACGCCTCCTCTTCCCGGTCAGTGTCCAGAGGGCCCTGACGTTCACCTCGGAATGGAGGGACAGCTAGATTGAGCCCCGGCTGCCCCTGCGTCTTCTAGCCCTGGTGGCTCCCTAATGTCTGCACCATGGTGTGGACGCCCTCAACGATGCTCCTCAGTGACTGGACCATGCTCTGCAGTGCCTCAATAATTCCCACCTGCGACTGGGACAAGCTGTGTATCACCTCATCAAGGTCCATCTGGTACTGGGTCACATCTCCCAGCGAGTCAGACAGTCTACAGAGGCTCTCAGCCATAGCCGTCACTGGCTGTGCCACGCCTTGGACAGGTCCACTCATGCCGCTGACATTGTGCACCGGGCTCTCCACTGCGGTTGCCACCCTAGTGGTGTTGGCCTCGTTTCAACGCGTTGCCGGTTCTATCTCCTGCGCCGGTAACCTCCCGAAATCTTTCTCCAATCAGCTTTGGACCTGTTGGGAGTGTCGTTGACATCTCCCTCTGAACATCACGGCCGCACCCTAACCTATGTATCAGTTCCAGGTAAACCTGTTCCAGAGGCTTAGCATCTAACTGGGACCCAGCTGGGTCCTGGGATCCAGCAGATCTCCCACTGCTGTCTCACCTGGATGTTACTGCCTCTACCCGATGTGCTGTGTGGTGCTCACCAGAATGTCTCCCAGAAGCCTGACCACTAATGTTGCCCATCGAGGTGCATGTCTGTGTGCTGGTGGAGGGTTGGGATGACAGTTGTGACACATCGATGATGATATCCTCGGAGCTCACCTCCAAGGTGATCTAGTCAGGGAGGGAATCACACTGGATGCGCCGGTGGCGTCGGCCTGAGGTCCAGTGGGGGAATGAACACACGATCAGTGGGAGGAAATGATCGTTCCGAATGGCATTAACAGCTCACGTCTGGCAGTCCATCTGGATGGAGCCCGGTGGATCCTCACCTCTGCTTTGTTGACCGCTCTTTCCTCGGACACCCCCGTAACCTCCAGGGCCCATTCTTCGAGGGTGGTGAGGATTCTGATGTCTGGCATGCCGCCGCCAGTTTGGGTCCTCTCTCAACAGTTGTGGGACAACTTCTCCTATAGGACACAGAGGGCATCGTTAGCCGCACTTGGTTCTCCGTGGGTGGGGGGTGGGGGTGTGTGTTGGGGGTGGTTCGCGTGGGGGTGGGAAGGTTTTGGGGGGGGGGGGTGGTGCCAACTCATGTGCAACCCAGTGACCTTGCAGCACTGGAGGCCTGTCCTGGTCATGCTGCCCAAGCTAACGGCCGCTACCACTTCATCCCAGGCGGCATGGCTGCCCTATGGCTCACCTTCCTGGACCCTCAAGGGAACCGGACATCCCTCCTGTCCTCGACCACTTCGAGGAGCCTGCCAAAGTTTGCGTCTCCAAATCTCGGGGCCGGTCGTCTTGGTGCCATGGCTACAAGCTAAGTGGGGTTGGCTGTGTAAGAGCTAGATCTGTTTAAGTGCTGCTCAGCCTTGTTAGTGGGGAGCTAGCAAGTGAGAGCCCGCCGAATCTGCGAAGGCTGGCAGCCTTCATTTGCGGCGTGAAGCCCATGGGACCTCCTTAATTAAACCAATTAACGTTGTATTGCTCTGCCAGCCTCGTCGGGCCGAGCGGCAGGAATCTCGCGGAAGTTCCCACTCATTACCACACTTCGAAACCTTCCCAGAGAATCGCACCCTCAGTGTCATTCTCCTGCCTTTCTCCATACATTTGCACATTGTATCTATTCAAATAATCTTAAATGCCTTCTTTGAACTTGCCTTCACCACACTTCCAGGCAGTGTATCCAAACTTGAACCAGTCACTGTGTGAAAATATTTTTCTCACTTCACATCTGCTTCTTTAAATCTGTGTCCTCTCGTTTGCGATCCTTTTACTATTGGGAACAGTTTCTCCCTATCTACTCTAATAATAGAGGCTAATACCAAAAATTGAAAACTTAACCTTTTGGAATTATACATTTCATCATGTACCAGCAAATTTCCTGAAAACTGTTGACGGTAAAATGAATTTGACAAAAATTCTATTTTAGTCAGTAATAATACATTAGTAATAAAATAAATCCATTAAAACTGTTGTTTGAACTTGTTGTATAATACTGCATTTTAAATGTGCAAAATTTTGTACATTAAACTTGTGGATTTCAGTTTCTCAAGCAGCCTCTTCCTGAAATCCACATTTTATAGTTTAATGCACAATGTTAATGAATGGAAATGTTTAAAAAATCTAGCATACAAAAGATTAAATATAGTAAATCATAGTATAAAATACATTTTATATTTTGTTGCTGTGCATATATGTAAAGTTTCATTATCTGCGTTTTGATAAACCAATCTTTCTGTAATCATTTTTATTGAATAATGTATATTTATATTGAAACAAAGGCTGTTATAAATTACGTTTTGCACCTTCAATATGTGTATGCTAAATTGTAATTAAAGTTGCATTCAATAATTAATTGCAAATACAGCGAGTGAGAAATTCATTGTTTAGCAGTGCTTCCAGCTGTGTTACTGTCATCCTGGGGCCAGGCAGCCGAGGTGATGTTGCTGGATGATATGGGCGCACAGTGGAGTCCTACATCTCCTCCCTGTGCTGGAAGACATTAATTTGGCACTATCCTCACATCACAACCCAAGCAGCTGCTGTTATACCAGAATGTCAAATGTGAACAAAATGCAAACAACGTTCCAGTTGTTCAGTAACAAAAAAAAAGAAACACGAAGGTGCAAGATAAGCCCCACAAGTAGTGTTACTTAGAGCCAAGCACCCTGATTAAAGTTACGAGAATGTTTTGTAACTTCTATTGCAAAGTGTCTGAAAGTACTCTGGAATGTTTATGTAAGTGCTTTAGTGAGTTCTTTCATTTGCCAGAATGTGGCCTCATTCTTTTAGAGATAGATGTCAGAGGAGTAGGTGACGTAGGCACACAAAGATTGCAACAAGTACCCGGAGCAGTGGCTATGCCTCTGGTCAGCGGCATGCCAGAGGAAGGGCAGATTCTGCACCATGCCCTCTCCCAAATCAGAGCTGGGCTTTTCTATGCTCCTCAACAGTAATGGAAAGCCCAGGTGACTTGTGTCCCGATGACTCACCACATGCTGATGACCATTCTATACTAACCTCAAAGGTAAGTGCAGATCCAGTATCTCAGGTGGTGGGTGTGAATATCAGATTAGGTGACTGGACCTTTTCCTCAATTCTGACCTGCTTTTCTCCTTCCTTCTGGGGTTCCTGTGGCAGCAGGGCAGCTGGCAATCCTTGGTTATCTGGGAGCAGGAACTCAAAAAGGAAAAATTAGTATGAGAGAAGGGGCGAGGTGGAAGGAGGAAGGTCACATAATCAACAGACCCCATAACAGGACGAGGGTTTGCTCAGAATTGAGGAGCACAAGGCAAGGATAGGAGATGTCACGTGAAGATGCACTCCCTGATCTTGAACACCTGTTTGAAGTAATTAGACCTCTTATGGCACTGTGGCCAGGTACTTGGGTTCAGCCTCTAGGTACTCCTGACCACATAGACATAGAACAGTACAGCACAGAACAGGCCCTTCGGCCCTCGATGTTGTGCCGAGCAATGATCACCCCACTTAAACCCACGTAACCCGTATACCCGTAACCCAACAATCCCCCCATTAACCTTACACTATGGGCAATTTAGCATGGCCAATCCACCTAACCCGCACATCTTTGGACTGTGGGAGGAAACCGGAGCACCCGGAGGAAACCCACGCACACAAGGGGAGGACGTGCAGACTCCACACAGACAGCGACCCAGCCGGGAATCGAACCTGGGACCCTGGAGCTGTGAAGCATTGATGCTAACCACCATGCTACCGTGAGGCCCCTATGCTCCCACTCCTTCTGAGGGTATTCTTAAAGGCCCTCCTGGCTCTCTCCCCAACAGTCCATGGTATTACTTCTCCTGGCCACCTACCATTGAATGCTTCCAGCCCAACATCTGTCACTGTGGATTCCTCTGCCCTGATGTTCAAATTGCAATAATTTATATGGCGTCAATTTTTTTTTGTCCAGCTTCCCTTTAAGAGATAATCTGACTTTAAAAGCAAGCTGCCTATGCCACATGGCAAACAATGGTACTAGGGCACTTGCTGCGAGCAGAGGTTGCCAGCAGCATTCACAAGCCGAAAGCAATGCTGGAGATGCACCAGCTCGCACCACAATCATTCAGATGAGATGGTTATATGAATTATGTGCATTGCCTACCTTGATCTGAATGGGTGTTGGTATTGCTTGAATAATGACCTCCTTGTCCAAAAATCAGGGCAATCCAACTTCTAGCCCAGTTTTTAAAATTTATTCGGCATAGTGAAAAACCTGCTATTACACACCAAAGCAAAATATTTAGATGCTTGAAATCTGTAATAAAATCTAATAGTGCTGGAAATACTCAGCAAGTCGAGCAACATCTAGCGAAGAGACACATAAGAAATAAGAGCAAGAGTAGGCCACAGAACCTCTTGAGATTGTTCCATCATTCAATGAGGTCATGACTGATCAGATTTTGGCTTCAGCTCCACTTTCTTGCTGTGAACATAGTTAATTAACTTGAAAATTTAAGTCTGGTTCTCTCTCCACACATGGAACTAAACCTGATGAGTAGTTTTTGCTCTGTTGGGATTGTTTCTGAAGTCCCAGGACCAACCAGACACAATAATCTAAAAATATTGAATCTCTTGCCAACATGATCCAAGTAATAATATTTGATTTTGGTTGAGAGAATATATTGAAATAAAGATACGCGTCATCATCTGGATAAATTACATTCTCAATCTCTATAATTTCCAAAAATGATTGTTTTCCCCTTTCATTATCCACCATTCATGTTGCTCAAAACCTTTCTCCCCAATTTACATTTTTCCTCCAAAATCCCTCCATCAAGAAAATTACACAGTCATGTTCCAGCAAATAAAATTCCAAAATTATGGGTTATGATTGTTCTCCAGGTCCTCAAACCCGTACCCTCATAATTTCAAACATAATGATCAAGAATTCACTAAAACAAAAGACTTGCAATCCTTATGTATCAGGTTACTCGTTCCGGTCACTTATTAAAAAGGTTCCCATTCTCCATTCCCACCACCAGCGCCGGCCCTAGGGTTGCTGGCGCCCCGGACAAGCTGAACTTCGGCGCCCTTGGGGGGGGGGGGGGGGGGGGGGGGGGGCGGAGGCGGGGCGGGGGGGGGGCCGAGGCGGGCGGGGGCGGGGCCGCGGCGGGGCGGGGGTTAGATAGAGGAAAGGAACTAAATTGCACTTTAACCAGTCCTATCAGCTCCTCATGCACAGTTCATCCCAACTGATCCTAACCCTCCCACAATACAATGACTGGCCCCTCCACCAATTACACTTACTGGTCCTAGACACCAAACACCACCACCTCCTACCCTTACACTGACTCTTACCCCTTTAAGCTGATCCTCTCCACATTTCACTGACCCCATCTCATCGTTAATGATCACCTCCTGCCATGTTATTGAGCCCCTTCTTCAACACTCCGACCCAGACACCCTGCCAACCACCCCCAGCCTCAATTAACTGACCTGATCCCAGATTCTTCCTGATAGACTGACCAGATCCCAGGACATCCACGCCACTTGATTCTCACTCTTTGTGCAGATTTCCTGACCACCCACAGAACACATTAGGTGTTTGGGTGAGTGTTGAAACGGGACTCCGTACCTCGCAGACACTGTGCAGATCTTCAATGAATATCTTCATTCTCGGCGGGGCCGAGGCGGGGGGGCGGGGGCGCGGGGGGGGCGGGGGGGGGGCGTGGCAGGGGGGGGGCGAGGCGGGGGGGCGGGGCCGAGGCGGCGGGGGGGCGGACCCGAGGCAGCGCGCGGGCCCGAGGCGGCGCGCGGGGGGGGGCGGGCCCGAGGGGGTCGCCCTGGGGGAGGGCGGCCACCGCGCATGCGCTGGTTGGCACCGGCCCAACTGCGCATGCGCGGGACCCGAGTCTCTGGCGCCCCCTAACACATGGCGCCCCGGGCGACTGCCCGAGTTGCCGGTGCCTTGGGCCGGCCCTGCCTACCACCTGAGTAATGTTCTGAAATGCTGGTCCCTCATGAACAAGCCTGACATTGAATGCACCCATCCCTCATGCTGCACTGTTCAGATGCTATCCAGTAATCTGAGCAAAGAAGCTGCACTGCACTATAATTCCCATAAGCCATCGTACAACCTAGTCTCCATCAATTTCCCCAACACCATTTCTCTACTAATATTGATCTCCTTATCCTACCTCTCACTAAACCCTGCGTTTCCAGACACTTCTGGTACTGATTTGTGTCCTCATTTGTGACGATAGAACTGATATGTGTTTAGTTGCTCAGCCATTTCTTTGTCCCCTATTACACATTCCCCTGTTTCTGACTGTACATTTGTCTTCACCAATTGTTTTCTCTTCACATACCTAAAGAAACTTTTACAGTCAGTTTTTATGTTCCCTGCAAGCTTGCACTCGTACTCTATTTTCTTCTTAATCAATCCCTTGGTCTTTTTCTGAATTCTATACTGCTCCCAATCCTCAGACCTGTTGTTTTTCTGGGCTAATTTGTATGCTTTTTCCTTGGATCGAATACAATATTTAATTCCCCTTGTAAGCCATGCATTGGCCACCTTTTCTATTTTACTCTTGCACCGCATAAGAATAAACAATTGTTGCAGTTCCCCATGCGTTCCTTGAATGTTTGCCATCCCTTTAAGTAACTTTTGCCAATCTATTATAGCCAACTTGCGCCTCATACCATCGTAGAATCTTAATCAACTATTTCACTCTCCATCTGGATGAAAAATTCTATCATATGGTCGCTCATCCTCAAGGGATCTCTCACAACTAGATTGCCAATTATGCCATTCTCATTACTCAGTACCTTGTCTAGGTCAGGCATTGTCAAACCTGGGGGCGCGGCCCCACAGGCGGGTGTCGGGAGGGTCGCGGAGCCGTCCGTTGCGGCGCTCCCGATTGTGCAAATCTGCGCACAGCAGCCGGTTGTTAATAATGCCGGCTGCAAGCGGCCTTCAAGACGACCGCAAACATGTAAAAGAAAATGTGGCCGCACTGCGCATGCATGCCACATCATCGGTGCGCATGTGCACCCATGCTCGGGCACGCATGCGCAGTGTGGCCGCTTTTTTTTTTAAACGGTTGCAGCCTTTTTTTTTTACAAGTTCGGGGAGGTTTTATTCATTAAATTTTTATTTGTTTCTTCATTTTATTTATTTTTTTTTTACAAGTTGGGGGGGGTTTATTTAATAAAATTTTATATGAAAAAAATGCAGAACTTTGGACAGATGGAGACTCCATATTTTCCGACACCGGAAGGCCATTAGAGGAGCGTGTACGAGGGCCAAAGGAACCCAAAACCATTTCCTCCATTTTTGTCAGCAGCAAACAAGGTAAGAGAAAATGGTGGGTCACGCAGGTCGGCTGGCGTGGGTCGCAAAGGTCGGCTGGCGCGGGTCGTGAAGGTCGGCCGGGTTGGGTCCCGAAGGTTGGTCAGTTGGTAAAAATGGGTCCCCGGAATAGAAGTTTGAAGAACACTGTTCTAGGTTGTCCTGTTGTCTAGTTAGTCCCTCAATGTATTGGTCCATAAATACACCCCCTTTACACTCCAGGAATTCCTCCTCTGCGGTATTGTGACTAATTTGATTTGCCCAAATTATATGCAGATTAAAATCACCCATAACTACAGATATTCCTTTATTGCATGCATTTCTAATTTCCTGTTTAATGCCATTCCCAATATTACCACTGCAGTTTGGGGGTCTGTGTACGACGCCCACTAATGTGTTTTGCTCCTTGGTATTTCTCAGCTCTACCCATACAGGTTTCACGTTGTGAGAGGTAACATCCTTCCTCAGTATTGCGATAATTTCCTCTTTAACCAGCACTGCCACTCCATCACCTTTTCCTTTTTGTCTGTCCTTCCTAAATACTGAATACCCCTGGACATTCAGTTCCCATTCTCTGGTCACGCTGTAGCCAGACTCTGTAATCCCGATCATATCATACCTGTTTATGTCTATTTGCTGATTAATTCATCCGCTTTATTGTGAATGCTCCACATGTTAAGGCACAAAGCCTTTAAGCTTGTCATTTTAACATTACTTGTCTTGCTCCCAATATTTTTTACTGTGGCCCTGTTTGAATCTGGCTCTTAGTTTCTCTGCCTATCACTTTTCTATTCCCCTTTCTGTCTTTTGTTTTTGTCCTTGTTTCCTCCTCCTCTGGCTCCTTGCATAAGCTCCCATTCCCCTGCTATTTTAGTTTAAACTCTCTCCAACCACTCTGGCAAATACTCTCCTCAGGACATCAGTCCCAATGCTGCCCAGGTGTAACCTGTCCAGTTTGTACTAGTCCCACTTCCCCCAGAACCGGTCCCAACGCCCCAGGAATCTGAAACCCTCTCCCTCACACCATCTCTTCAGCTGCATATTTATCTCATATATCCTGTGTTGTGTTATGCACTCTGGGATAACACAGGCTGCAACTCAATGCAGCTTTGACCAAAAGATACTCCAGACTTTGAAGTAAGTTCAATGTGATTTATTGAACCATTAGCACAGTTCTCTACGAGTTTGACTCTCCTGCTAATCTTGCTATAGTAACTCAGTCTAACTAACCAGTCTGCTCTAGCCACGTGGTAGGTGTGATGCTTCTGATCTGCCCTAGTCTCTAAGTGTCGCCTGTGGAAAGAGACAGAGCATGCGTGCCCTGTGCAATGGTTTTGCAATGCCATCTTGTGATAGCGTCACCTCGGAGTGTCTTGACTGCCCATTGGTCGTGTCCTATTTTATGTGTTCATCAGCTGTATGTCTGAATGTCATCATGTCTCTGGTGTTTCCTCTAGTATTTACTTAGTCATAGTGTATTTACATGAACCTCTTGTGTATTTACAGTGATGCATATCACCACATCCCCCTTTCTCATGTTACATATTTTCTGTACAGTATTAAAGAAAAATTGAACAAAAACAGGTAAATAAGTGATGACATGTACAAGTTATGATGACTGTGATGACGATACAAGATCAAAGAATAGTTATGATGACATTGAGGATTATACAGCACCAAATAATAGTTATGATGACGTTGAGGATTATACAATACCAAATAATAGTTATGAGTCCAAAGTTCATGAATTTACACGGTCGAGTGGCTTTCTTGTGCTGTTATGGAAGTGTCGATGTTGACGTTGTCATTCCCTTGTGAACGCAGTCAGTGTCCTGGTATTTACGTAACCAAGAAGTCATCAGGAAGTGTTCAAACGGTCAAATCACTTCATTGTCTGAGGTGAACTTTTTTTTTTAGTGCTTGTGGAAGCAATTCTTGATGACATCTTTCCTGAAAGCTGGTTTGCTTTTCTGTAGTGTAGCAAACGTGAATTGGTAAGATGTATTGACATGACATGGCAGATGAAGCTTAATACGGACAAATGTGAGGTAATGCATTTTGGAAGGTCTAATGCAGGTAGGGAATATACAGTGAATGGTAGAACCCTCGAGTATTGACAGTCAGAGAGATCTAGGTGTACAGGTCCACAGGTCACTGAAAGCGGCAACACAGGTGCAGAAGGTAGTCAAGAAGGCATTCGGTATGCTTGCCTTCATTGGCCGGGGCACTGAGTATAAGAATTGGCAAGTCATGTTACAGCTGTATAGAACCTTAGTTAGGCCACACTTGGAATATAGTGTTCAATTCTGGTCACCACACTTCCAGAAGGATGCGGAGGCTTTAGAGAGGGTGCAGAAGAGATTTACCAGGATGTTGCCTGGTATGGAGGGCATTAGCTATGAGGAGCAGTTGAATAAACTCGGTTCCTTCTCACTGGAACGACGGAGGTTGAGGGGCGACCTGATAAAGATCTACAAAATTATGAGGGGCATAGACAGAGTGGATAGTCAGAGGCTTTTCCCCAGGGTAGAGGGGGTCAATTATTAGGGGGCATAGGTTTAAGGTACGAGGGGCAAGGTTTAGAAGAGATGTACGAGGCAAGTTTTTTTTACACAGAGGGTAGTGGGTGCCTGGAACCCGCTGCCGGAGGAGGTGGAAGCAGGGACGATAGTGACATTTAAGAGGAATCTTGACAAATACATGAATAGGATGGGAATAGAGTTTTACGGACCCAGGAAGTGCAGAAGATTTTAGTTTTGACGGGCAGCATGGTTGGCACGGACTTGAAGGGCCGAAGGGCCTGTTCCTGTGCTGTACTTTTCTTTGTTCTTTGACATGGTATGTCATGGTGCATGGTTTGCACTCTCGCCATTGTTCTGAGCTGAGTAGTAATGTTGTCCTTCATGGACAGAGTTGTACCATGTCGTACCGGTTGCTGTTCTGTTGTTGTTATCATTGTTGTTATTGACGAGCTTGTTGTGTTTGTTGCCTCTGGTATGCTTCTTGTTGTTGTCTTTGTTGTTGTTTTTGTAGGTTTTGTTGCTTGCTGCGCTCAATGACCACACCGAGTGGAGCATTCGAGTCCTTCACAATGTTACTTGTGTCAGTATCCTTTGTGTGGCATCTGCTGTTTCATTGAGCGTGCCATCTCCGATTCCTCGGCGCTCCCCATCTGGAGTCATGTCCGGTTCACTTGAATCATCTTTGGCTTGTCGACGCTCCCCGTCTGGAGCCCTTTCTGGTTCACCTGAATCACCTTTGGTTTCTTGATGCTCCCTCTAGTGTTTACTTAGTCGTAGTGTATTTACATTAACCCCTTGTTTATTTCCAGTGATGCATATCACCACATCCTGCTATTTCTACTTTGGACTAGCATGTGGCACTGATAGTAATCCTCACGATCACTACCTTCAAGGTTCAATTTCTCAACTTTCTTCCTAATTCCCTATATTCTGCTTTTAGGATCTCATCCCTTCTGTTTTACATATATCACTGATACTGACGTGGACCATGACCACAGGCTGTTCACCTTCTTCCTCCAGAATGTCCTGCAACTGCTCCGAGACATCCTTGACCCTAACATCATAGGGGGCATCATACCATCCTAGAGCCTCGTTTGTGGCCACAGAAACACCTATCTATTCCCTTTACAATTGAGTCCCCTATAGCTATTGCATTCCCACACTTTTTACACTGCTCCCCTCTGCAGTAGAATCAACCATGGTGCAATGAAATTGGCTTTTGCTCCTTTTTCCTGAGAGGTAATTTCCCTCAACAGTATCCAAAGATATAAATCTGTTTTACAGGGGAATGGCCAAAGGAGATTCCTGCACTGTCTGCCTAGTTCACTTGTTCTGCCTGGTGGTCAGTTGAGATCTGGGAATATTGTCTTCTGTAATCAAGCGTCAGTGGATTTAAGCACAGTTTATCTTGCTAATGCATAAAAGCACAGTCAAAATCATTTGGGTTGTTAAAAGCAAATGCAAGTAATTTTGTGAAAGTACGTTTATCTTATAGAATTACTGTTGCTTCACAGTGCCAGGCACCTGGTTTGATTCCCGGCTTGGGTCACTGTGTGGAGTCTGCATATTCTCCCCGTGTCTGCGTGGGTTTCCTCTGGGTCCTCCGGTTTCTTCCCACAAGTCCCGAAAGATGTGCTTGTTAGGTGAATTGGATATTCCGAATTTTCCCTCAGTGTATCCGAACAGGCGCCTAACTGTGGCAACTAGGGGATTTTCACGGTAAAATCATTGCAGTTTGAATACAAGCCTACTTGTGACACTAATAGAGATTATTATTATTATATAGACTGAATACAAAATTGTATTTCTATTTCAATATTAGACAAGGAAAAATAGTTCAAACAATATAGCTGGTACTAACATTCACCAGTTTTGTATGTCAATATAACATTGGAAATCAAATATAACGCTCCCTTTATTACATTGTTTCTCTGGTTTCAGTTGTGTCTGGTTGTTAATTTGTCCTTTTCAGTAGGAAGTTACTGAAACCTTTTGTGGGTCGCGTATTAGCTTACTGAAGTAACAATGAGCCGGAGTTGAACTTCAAGATGTGTCCTTCCTACATTAACAAAATCGTATCTTCTGGATTTACCTGAAGAGTCTATTGGGGATAGATAACCACAGGCAGAATGTTACGCTCCCTACAAGATAGGTTCTAAGGTGTGCGGCGGGGGAGTATAAAGTTGAATGGACGGAATTCCCCCTGGAAACCCGCCTGCCCCAACCCAGACACAATTTCACACATGGCAGGGCCTTTGGTGAGAAAACTGCCCGTTTACCTATTAAGGCCCTTGTCATAGAATTTACAGCGCAGGAGGCCATTCGGCCCATCGAGTCTGCACCGGCCCTTGGCAAGAGCACACTAACTAAGCCCATACCTCCACCCTATCCCCATAACCCCACCTAACACCAAGGGCAATTTAGCATGGCCAATCCACCCAACCTGCACATCTTTGGACTGTGGGAGGAAACCGGAGCACCCGGAGGAAAACCAAGCAAACACGGGGGTGAGGGGAAGCACCCGGAGGAAACCCACGCCGACACGGGGAGCAAGTGCAAACTCCGCACAGACAGTGACCCAAGCTGGGAATTAAATCTGGGATCCTGGAGCTGTGAAGCCACTGTGCTATCGTGCCCCCACTTTAAGTGCATTTTACTGCCCACCCTCAATTTTGGGGGCGCAAGTAGGGTGGGAAACAGCAAAAAACGTTTCTCCATCTTGGGTGAGAAGTGGGTGGGGGGGGCACCTCAATCTGAAGACCCCTTCAGAGTTTGGGACCCCTCTCACTCTCCTCCCCCCCCCCCCCCCCCCCAACGCCGCAATCGCCCCCCACCCCCACCTACCCCTCAGGACATCTCCAACTCCCTTGCCTCCCAGACCCCTGGGTCTTACCTTTGGGGACCAAGTGTAATGTGTCAATGTTTGCAGATGGCACTAAGATGAGTGGTAAAGTGTGCAGAGGGATATAGTTAGTTTAAGAGAGCGGGCAAGGGTCTGGCAGATGGAGTATAATATTGTTAAATGTGAGGCCATCATTTTGTTAGGAATAACAGCAAAATGGACGATTATTTTAATGGTAAAAAAATGCAGCATGCTGCGGTGCAGAGGGACCTGGGTCTCCTGGTGCATGAATCCCAAAATGTTGGTTTGCAGGTGCGGCAGATAACTAAGACGGCAAATGGAATTTAGTCCTTCATTGCTAGAGGGATGGAGTTTTAAAAACAGGGATGTTATGTTGTAGCAGTGTAGGGTGCTGGTGAGGCCACACCTGGAGTACTGTGTACAGTTTTGGTCTCCTTACTTGAGAAAGGATGTATTGGCACTAGAGGGTGTGCGGAGGAGATTCACTAGGTTGATTCCAGAGTTGAGAGGGTTGGCTTATGAGGAAAGACATTGCTAAGAAGGTAAACCAAAGGTGGCTTGGCATTACCGAACCTACCACTGGGCAGCAACGGCGGAAAGAGTGAGGGGATGGGTGCACGAACCCAACTCAGAGTGGGTCCAGATGGAGGAATGACCCTCTGGTCCCTGGCTACAGCAGCTCTCCAATCCTCCTCGTCAAAATACACATCAAGCCCAGTGGTAGCGGCCACACAGATAACATGGGACCAACTAAGAACCTGGAACCAGATGAGTCAGCACTTTGGCCTAACCATGATGTCCACCATGGCTCCCCATCTGCAGCAGATCCCGTGTTCTTCTTTGCAGCTGATCTGGATAAGAAAAATGATGATGAAAAAATAAGTCACTTAAAATTCTGAAGCCAAAACTAATTGACTTAAAACTGGCCCATATTTCCAAATTCCTGATCACTTCCAGAACTAATCAAAATTTGAAAAAAGATTGTTGTTTTCAGTCAACTTCATGAAAACAGTTGAAAAATATTCCATCAATTTTACTTTTTATTTGTCTCGCTTAAAGTGCACGTTACATCGTACAGAGTCACAATACATAAAAAGGCAGCAAAGTTTAATTTGAATACAGTGCAACAGCATAAATCTAGAGTCAAATGGAAAATATTGTGTTCTGAATGAGTCCGTTTCAAGACTCATATTTGGCCCTTTGGAGATAAAACTCCTGTTCAGAAAGGGAGGAATGCATTTTGTCCATTGTTCAGCTAAATCTACCCTCTCTAATAATCAGCTACATTTACCCTAACTAATATTCACAAACTTTAGTAAAGGTGAAGCTATCAGTCCTTCTGCTATCTTATGAATGCCTGGGTTACATAAATAGCTACATTTTAATTGGTTTGCTTTATATTTTGGTTTTCAGCAATGTTTCTGTCAATTATTTGTATAGTAATCAGCTCATCAAAATTTGGATTTCTGTTATTTTCAAACAATAGGCAAATTACAATGATATCTTTGTTCATATATAACTGACACAGCATGCTGCGTGAGAATTGACACCGATTTCCTTTCTATACGGTGTATATAAATATAACAATTATTTTAATTTTTTCCTGTTAGTTATACCCAACAACAGCTAGAATTTCATTACTGTACAGGAGTAGTCCTGTTCAGCACTGTCATCCTGAGTGTTACCATCACAGGCACTGGTTGGTATAAATGTAAACAATACACTTAAAACTGATAATAAACCACTTTGTAAAGAAATATCTGCATCTGGAAACTTCCTTTACATTTTTCATACTAATTCTAACATTTTCTTCTTTTATCACAACTTAAGCAGTTTACTTTCGTTGGCCATAAAGTCATCTTTCTAAAAATGTAATCCCATCTAAAAAGGAAGTGCGAGGTGATAAAATGAAGGAATTCTGAACAAAATCTATATGTCTCATTTAAGGTTTTGCCACAGCCAAGCTTAGTTTGGTGATTATTTGAGCACTTTGGCCTTTGCCGATGTTGTTGTTCGAAAAATATATGAACACATTTTGAATTGACTTCCATACACGGATGTATAATTAAAATTTTAAAAGTTAGTTTTGACCTTGGGGTGTTCTACAAGTCAAGGAAGATACTACAATTGGCCTGAAGTCAAAAATAATCAAATCATCTATCATCCTTAGTCATGACTTTTAAGGGGCTCTTTGATATTCATGAGATTCAAATCAAGCTCAACTGTGTGTCACCATCAATGCAGCCTAGGCTCATATGAAAAGTTCAAGTAGAATATAAAAGAGGGTTGTTGAGCCCATATCCTGATGTGAGGCACTATTTTCAGAAGGGAAGAAAAGGATATGGCAAAGGGGAAGGAATAGTTATGTTCTTGTCTATCAACTCAAAACACTTTCAAACAGGGTAAACTTAAAAAGCAGTTTGTCACAGTAACAGCAAACAATAAACATTATATCTACACGCTTTCAGTAACAATTAATTGCAACATAGATGTTGGGCATTTAGTGATCTTTTCATGTGTGGTTGTGGGGCACATGTGGCACCTCTGTGACAGGGGCATGTATTGCCACCAGGGCACCCCTCTGAAGACCCCCCACTCCTTTGGAACCCCACAGGAAGGCTGACAGATTTCATACCAAAGCTCTTTAGGAAAACATAATTGAATATTCCTAAGCAATTGACAATATAGAAATCTTCTAAAATTAATTGATCGTTTTTTGAGATGCATTTCAGCATGATCAGGAAAATGTTGCAGAAAATATAGAACACACCAGAACTAGCCATAATGTTTTTTTTTTAAACTACAAAATCTCTAAATGTACTGCCTTGAAAATCATTCTGAATACTGTAATATTGTGTAGTCCTCTTAAAGGTTCAGTGTTGCCAGCAAAGATAAAATAATTTTAGATTCTGTGAAACCCGAAAAATATAGAGAATAATGAACATGCAAGAGTGATTCCAAGGCACAAATCCTACTGGGTGGTTTAGGTGACAAGAACAAAACAATGGAATTTCACCAGTTTTCAGAAATCAGTAGTGAGATTAGTGTGTTGAATTTATTCCATTTTTGGGAAAAGTTGTTTTTAAACTTCCAACTATATCACTAAAAATAATACAGAATTTCTCACCAAATTTGTGGTGATTCCACAACAATCATTAATCCTTGACCAGTGGATGTCAAACAGGTAAATGTATTTTCTAACAGTTAGGTCATTTCACTATACAGATTGTTCGATGAGATGAGCAACTTTGAGATGAGCTACTTATTGTGGCCTATCAGTAACTATTCAATGTAACCAGTGGCCTTTGTACCCAAAAACTGTTCCTGAAAGTATAGTAGATTTCCATTACTTGCATGTGTTCAGACAGTTCTTTTTAAATCTAAAATTTAATATTTCTTTTGATCCCATCAAATGATCTTGTGCGAGTTCCATTGCAATTCCAGGAATTTTAAATAACTACGTTTGACTCTTACATTCATTCAAGTGCACACGTTATACATTTTTACACTGTCACGGACCACAAATAACCTTTATATATTTAAGAGTTTAGTTTGTCAAAAAGACAGATTCTATCAAGTGACAGTGAAGATCAGAAAACATTGCTGACCTAATGAAGATTTCTTCACATGCCAAGGTTAGCATGTAAATTGAGATGCTAAGCAGTATCACCGTTTGATCATCATTCAAAACCTTACCAATAGCTAACACAGCTATTTCTTCCTAAGTTACACTTGCCTTGATACGGATTTAAAGTAGTATAGAGAATGCATGTTAAAATTTGATCAAGCCCAACAAGATAGCTTCAGTAATTGTATAACACATTTGCATTGGATTGTTGCATTGCATAAATACTTAGGTCATTTTCCATTTAACATTTTTTATTGCAACTTCCCAATCTCTGATGAAAGGTTCATAAATTTTTGTCCAGCCAGTTTATATAGTTGTTCATTATCTTGTTTCCCACATCAAAATTGGTAGGGGGCAGTGCAAATATCATGGCGCCATGGAATCCATCTTCATAATGGTCAAGAGTCACTTCTATTCCAGCATCTTCTAAACGCTTGGCATACATTATTCCATCATCCCGGAGAACATCATGTTCACAGGTCAGGATGTAAGCTCTTGGTAACAACTTTAGAATTTCTTTATCTGCAATTAATGGAGCTGCTCTTGGGTCCAGTAATGCTGGCAACTCCTTTAGAACCTGTGGACTTCCCATTATCTGGATGACAGGTTTGTAGTTTTTTATAAAGGATTGCGGTAGAAGATTTGTCCAGTTTAAGCGATCTCTGATAGATGTCAGCTGACTTAGATTTGAAGCTGTGTGGTTGTTGATCAACATTGCCTGGACAAAACTTGGGTCGCCATTCAGGTACTCCAGCCAGAAACGAGCCATAACCTGTTTGTACAAGATAGGTGTAGCCGTAGTCTGTTGGTAGGAAGGAGTATTGAAGTCGAGAGCCTGAAGTACTGGATATATGAGAGCTTGAAGTTTGAGTCGGATGTTAATACTTCTGTCCATAACCAGCTACAAAACATAAAACAAAAATTGAAAAGATTTATTTTCTGCAGCGTTTAGAACATTTTTGAGGGACTTGGATGCTACCAGAGTTTTCAGCCATATTACAATGTTTGTATATTGTCTAAATCAACAGAAACAGATATTTTCTCAGAAACACCAATGCAGACACGATCCGCCAAATAGACTCCTTCTGTGCCGTAACAATTGGGAACTATTGATAGTAGCATTGTTTGAATAATTTGGAAAATATGCAAAACACTTGTATACTTGAATTTATACAGAATTTGACTAAATATCATGTTACAGGTACAGAAAATGGACAGATGAATGAATTTTCTAGAAAAGAGAGAAGACATGCATTTATATAACTGCCTTTAACAACGTCAGGACGTTTAGCCACTGCTACAGGAAACAAAATTGCACACAGCAAAATTGCACAAATAGCAATGTGATAAGGGCCAGATGATTTTTTTTAGAACAATGTTGATTTGAATGATGATGTGGAGATGCCGGCATTGGACTGGGGTGGGCACAGTAAGAAGTCTTACAACTGCAGGTTAAAGTTCAACAGGTTTGTTTCGAATAACTCGCTTTCGGAGCGCAGCTGCTTCATCAGCGCTGACCTTCATCAACCCACGACCACTACCATCTAAAAGGACAAAGGCAGCAGATACATGGGAACACCACCACCTGGAAGATCCCCTCCAAGTCACTCACCATCCTGACTTGCAAATATATCGCCATTCCTTCACGGTGTTGGGTCAAAATCCTGGAATTCCCTCCCTAATAGCACAGTAGGTATATCATGTACTGCGCCAATTCAGGAAGGCAGCTCACCACCACATCTCAAGGGCAATTAGGGATGGGCAACAAGACACCATAAAAATGAATTTTAAAAAAAACACTCCATCCTGCACCATTGGGGTGCCCCATTTTCACATTCTGGGCCCTCTAATGAGGGGGGGACAAATGGCCCCCCTCTCCAGGGCACCTCACAATCCCACGCAAAATGTCTGTTCGACCACAGTTAAAACAGACATCCTCCCGCTACTGCAGTTCTCTACTTTGCCCCTTCCTTGGCTAAAAAGGAGGTGGAGGTCCTTGTGAGATGGGATAAGATTGTGCGCAATCAAAATCCTCCCTTCCCCCCCCAACCTCCCATCTTCTCCTTCATTCCTCCACGTGGGGTTCATTTTTCTCTTACACTTAGGCTCACTCTTTTCTCTCGAGTCTCTTTTCCCATGCCCTAACTAATCACCTCAAGACCCAGGACTTGGTGTAAGCTGCGCATTGGGGTTAAAGTTTTCACAAGTTCTCAAGTAGAGTGGCTTGCTAGAGTGTGGTGCCATTTTCCCAAATGAGGGGCCACCAGTGCATCCCTGGCGTTGCCGGGTGAGAATACATCATTAAAAAGAAGCTACAACCCCAAGGTGATCGCATCTCGAGGGTGAGGGTTGGGGGGCAGACAGACATTACTGCAGTGCCCAAGGTAATATTTTCTCGTCATCATCCAGACTGTGCAGGGACCATTGTTGATTTATCCTTTGGAAAAAGTCCTCTGGGTCATTGCCACACTCAAATGGTGCTATTGTTTTAATGATTTCTACTAATTGAGTAGTGTTCAACAGGGCCTTGTGTGTGGGGGGGGGTTGCTGTAGGCTCAAGAGGTGGTGGTCCCCCTCGGGAACGAATACCCTGTGGGGTGGCATGCTTGCACAGTGGTTAGCACTGTTGCTTCACAGGGTCCCGGATTTGATTCCCACTTGGATCACTGTGCGGAGTCTGCACATTCTCGCCGTGTCTGCGTGGGTTTCTTCCAGGTGCTCCAGTTTCCTCCCACAAGTCCCAAAAGACGTGCTTGTTAGGTAAATTGGACATTCTGAATTCTCCCTCCAGAATATATTCAAGAGGCGGTTAGATAGAGCACTTGGGGATCAAAAGCTATAGGGAGAAAGCAGGATTAGGCCTCCTCCTGCTCTGATCTTCTATGTATCTATGAAAAGCGCCAGATTGTGGTGACGAGAGGATTTTCATTGTGAATGTAAGCCTACTTGTGACACTAATAAAGATTATGATTATTATTATATTATCTGTACTTGGATGCCAAACTTCCACCAAACTTCGCTGGTCCACATCATCGCCCATGGCTCCCTCAACCTTCCCATATTATCATCCCGCTCTGGAATGATATCGGTGATTACAAGTTTTCTATTTCTCCATCCTTTTCGTGGTTCACCGGTGGGCTGAGATCCTGATTGTTCTGCCGCTTTAAGATCCGATGGGTTAACTGGTGGGACTCGGATTCCGCCGCATCTTTTGTTGTTACTGCTTGTTCCTTTTCTTGGTGAATTCTTTCACATTGACTTTGGAACTGAGTCAAGTGTATCACATTCACCTTCCCCTTCTTAATTTCCTCTGTCGTTTTCCTAATTCTGCAACTCGTCTTTCAAGGGCATCTTTCCCCTCCTGCTGCCTCATGGAAAAACCTGATCGAGCAAGTGATTGCCAAAGGCTTTTCAACCTTAACCGCCTTCTTGCCCAGTTATTTCTTGGTTTCTCCCCACAACTGACTCCCAGTTGATTCCGGACCTTCTAAAAGGGAGCGCGCTCCAGCCATTTTCCCTGTAGGTACTTCTGAAATACCTTGTATCATGCTTCGTCAGCATACGCCATTGTGTCTACCAAGCTTTTGGGTGTTCCAGCTCGACTATGGCTTTAAGGCGACTAATTCAATTAATCCCATCCGATGACACCAAAATTCTGACCATGACCCTGCTTGATTGGCTTACATAGACACAATAAAAACAAAGACACCCGAATTTAGTAGAGCTCTACTTTATTCAAAAGAGCTATCTTAATCGCGATTTCTGAGAATATAATGCAAAGATGACTCAGACTCACTACGGAGATCTAGGTTTTCCCGGCACTGGTGCAGGAGCTGGCCAGGTTCCAGTCATTTCTTAGAGCTCCAAGCTCAGGATCTTCTTTCCGCAATGGATGTTCTTCTCTGAGCTCAGGGCCCCCTTTCTGCAATGGTTTTTCTGAGCTCCGAGCTAAAGGTCCCCCTTCTGTAACAGTGGTTCCTGGGTTGTGATGCTTTCTTTTTTTTTTCTTTTATTCTCCCAAGTGATCAACCACGACATGCTCAGAGTTGCCTCTGTCAGGATTCTGCTTTGGGCTCACAAGATGACCTTAGTTGGCACTTTCCCCGCAAAATTCACCCGTTACATAGCTTTATTTATTGTTATACATGTTGACCTGATTTCCTCTTTAGTATCAGCACATTCCACAAAAATAGATTGTTCGCATTCTAAGTTTAAGATGACACCAATGGGAGGTATTGTGCTAATTTCAGCTAATTGTTTAAAATTACTGTGATTCATTCAGCCCATAATGAAAAAGTATTACCTGTTGAGTTACAGCAGCAGCCAAGTTTCCTCCAGCACTATCTCCAGAAACTGCAATTCGATTTGGATCCACTGAATACTGGGACAAAATCTCAGGCTGTAGGAAATACTTGGTAGCACTATAAGCATCATTAATCTGCTCAGGAAAATGAACCTCTGGGACAAGACGGTATCTAAATTCAAGGACAAACAATATAATCAATTTCACTAAGACTCAACTTGATGTAATACTTTTTTGGGTCAAGCTGCACTAAGAAAAATGCAATTTTGTATTATAGGAACATTTAATTCAAATATTCAGAATGTTACATCCAATTTCAGAAAAAAATAGTCCATAGTGATCATTGTGCAATGCTGGATCTAAACATCTGTAAATGTTCTCTTTATGCATCTGTTGATTTGTTTCTTTATCATTGATAGGTTTCTGTGAGAGATATTTGTTAGTTTGCAATTACTTACTCAATAGAGACAAGGACAGCATTCATATCTTTTGCCATCTTCCGACAAAGGTGGTCATATCTTGCATCCCTTTCCCTCATAATCCATTATCATTGATAAATAAGTTGTTTCTGAAATGAAACATCTGTCTTGGTTTCCTGAACCAGAAGTGGCATATGGCCAAGAGCATAAAGGACCAAGGCCCATAAGTCAGATTTCTTGATCAAACAGTTCAAGTGCAAATAAATCTTATTAATGTTGTTGTGTTGCATCCAGCCACAAGTAACCTTTTGGCATGGTTTCATTTTTGGCTACTACATGGAAAAATCTGCAGTTGTTAGAATTAACCCATTCCCTTCCAGAAGGATGAAAATACCAAAGTGGAAACCTGATGGAATCTAATCACAAAATATTTTAAATTTAGATTTTGAATTTTGATGGCATATATTCTTCAATATTTAACCAGCCCCAAGTTTTCTGCAAAAGGCCGACACAATTAGTACAAAAATGCATCAACCAAGAGAGTAATCTGTTAGTTTGCAATTACTTACTCAATAGAGACAAGGACAGCATTCATATCTTTTGCCATCTTCCGACAAAGGTGGTCATATGATCGCATTCCTATAAACAAGGCAAAAACATAACATTCTTAGCAGCCAGGTATGTTTTTAATGAAGCTAACCAAACTTTGTGGTCAATGTTTAAGGGTTGTTGGAGGCCATTATGGCTTAGGTTTTCTGGGACAGATTCTACAGCAAGCCTCAGAGACCTGCTGCAGTGGGAGGGAGAGGCAATCATTGAGCTGCCTGTAGATGTGTTTTCTTTAGTTCAAAGCTTTGTTGTAGCTGATGGATTCAGTGGAGATGGCCATGCTCGGTCAATACTGGGATGATTCCTCTTTCACCCAGTCCCAAGGCCTCTCCACCTACCTACCTTAAAATACCAGTGTAAATTGAGAAATGACAGACAATGTGGAAATCATGTTTCAGCCATTTCAATATAATCTCCAAACTCCTCCCTGCACATACATGGGGAAAAAGATTTTTGTGTTATTGGTCTGCTCTCTGCAAAATTTGGCAAGGGGGGGAGCATGGTTGGTGGGTAGGGCAAGGAAAGGTCCCCAAATTCACTTTGGTCCTCTCCACTAGAAAACCAATGAGATGGTGGTCAGAAAGGCCAAGCCCACAAATGAATGGAATTCTCGTTATGCTATATCTTTAAAGGGGCCATTGTCCACGGACCACATTTCCACAAGAACTCGGTTGATCAGACCCACAGTCCTGCTTTCTTCTGGAAAGGAAGGAAGGGTTTGATGGGAAAAACATTGATTCTTATGAAGTATATTTTTTGACAGACTGTTTTGTATCCGGAGGCAGCCTGTTCCCAATACAATCTTGCACTTATTTCCCAGTTCAAGTCAGGCTTTTGCATTAAGTGGAATGAATGACGGAATCAATTAACAACCAAGTTCACGTAAAAGCTTTTGTTCACAAACATCTTTACAAGTTTCAAGAACTAATGAAATTTTCTGATTATTCCAAGCTATAGTTTCCTTAAATTTATACGTTTCCTACAGTAGCCTGGTAGATTTATTAAAAGAAATGGCACTTACAAGCTTTACAGTGGAAAACAAAACATCCTCCACAGAAACAGTAATGAACACACAAATCTCAATGCAAAATAAGCACAACAAGATTGTAGTGAAAACAAAATTAAACTCTATAATCAAAATTCCAAACTGTTCTACTGATTTAAGAACTGGAATTCTACAGTCCAGATCAGTTGTACATTCACCCCCACTTACAGGTAGAAGGTAGAATGTAGATTGGATGGCACGGCACCAGTCAAATCCAGCAGTAGGCCACAATGTAAGCTGGTCATCTTCTAAAATGCATTTTGCAGTATAAGAGACCTGTATAACAATTCTTGATCATGTTCCGTTCTGGTGAATTTGATATAGCTGGTTTATCTTAATTTTCATTGGCTTACTTGAAGAGATCTTGCTGGAGGCAATGGTCATTTGTTCAAAATATTATTTACAGAAGGTTAAGACATAGCTGGACATTTTCTCCAGAGTCTTTATCCTCAAACTATTATATATGCATTCTACATCTCCTCCCAAACTTCTCCTGCGCTGCTGGCATCAATTTCTGACTGTGTTCTTGGCTCTCCAGAATCTTCTCCTTGGATGGCGCCAAACTCCTCCGACAGCGATTTCTGTCTGGTCTGCAATATAAAAGGTGAGGAACAGAGATTTTCCTATTCTCTTTTATTCTTTCTCGTCTTCTTGGTAAATTGGGGAAAGGTTGGAATGTTGGCTCATTCAGCTTACGTGTAGGTTTATACAGCGGGAGAGGATCTACAAACATCCACTACTGCAATGAATAAAGTATTATGTAATACCTCACCCATGACGGGTCAGATGGATGACAAGAACGTCGAAGAATATTCTAGAACTAGTGGTCACTGTTTAGAAATAAGTGGTTGCTCGTTTAAAACAGAGATGAGGAGAAATGTTTTGTCTTAGGGATCGTGAGTCTCTGGCACTCTCTTCCTCAAAAGGCAGTGGGAGCAGAATTTTCGAATATTTTTAAGGCAGAGCTAGATAGATTGTGGAATTAATAAAGGGGAGGGAGAGACAAAAGGTTATTGGGGGTAGTTCATAATGTGGGGTTGAGGTTACAATTGTGTGGGCGGCACTGTAGTACAGTGGTTAGCACTGTTGCTTCACAGCACCAAAGTCCCAGGTTAGATTCGCGGCTTGGGTCACTGTCTGTGCGGCCTCTGCACGTTCTCCCCGTGTCTGAGTGGGCTTCCTCCGGGTACTCCCGTTTCTTCCCACAAGTCCCGGGCGTGCTTCTTAGGTGAATTAGACATTCTGAATTCTCCCATAGTGTACCCGAACAGGCGCCGGAGTGTGGCGACTAGAGGATTTTCACAGAAACTTCATTGCAGTGTTAATGTAGAACCTACTTGTGACACTAATACAGATCACAACCAGATCAGTAACGATCTTATTGAATGGCAGAGCTGGCTCAAGGGGCCTACTCCTGCTCCTAATTTATATGTTTCTCTGTATGTCCCCAGATCATGAGCTTGGACCTCTGGATTGCTAGTCCAGTGACATTATCACTACACAAACATCTGCCCTGATGGGCGAGCCTGTGGACCTTCTTCTTGCCATTGTGGGATATTGGCAGATGGCAATTGACACCTTTTCAGGGATTTCCCTGCTTGCTGACTCTCCGTACTTTTGACTTAACAGTGCTGTTGTGAAATCTCCCTTGCATCTCTGACAAAAGCCTTATTCTGCCACCATTCTTTGGTTATCTGGCCAGCTGTATTCTAATTCTCTTCCCACACAGGTCGCGAGTCTGTCACCAGAGGCTTATAGCTTGAGGGACGCCACTCCACATCAAGCGTGGCTGACCAGTATGGCATGGGGCCGGTCAAATTGACCAATTGGCTTGTTGGAAGGATTTGCAAGTCGACACACTAAAACCTGTTTGACCGTGTTATGAACGCACCTTCCTTGGCCATCAAGTCCTGGGGTGGGACTCAAACACAGGGAGGTAGGGAGGCCTACCACTGTGCCACAAGACC
This sequence comes from Scyliorhinus canicula, assembly GCF_902713615.1. Lineage (NCBI taxonomy): Eukaryota > Metazoa > Chordata > Chondrichthyes > Carcharhiniformes > Scyliorhinidae > Scyliorhinus > Scyliorhinus canicula. The sequence continues at coordinate 104,382,123 of NC_052158.1, forward strand.
TCTTTGCCAGTTGCATAGCTTTACCTAAATTTAAATTTTCTTGCGATTGTAAGTCAGAGAGATTCTCATCTAAAATACCAAAGGCTATTCGATCAGGTCTTCTTTTAATATTCCAGACTCTCATTTTCAGCTAGGCAGCACAATTTGTTGATGAATGAGTCGATCCCTTCTCCCTGTTTTTGACTGCACCCCTTTTGCCCTGGCTATGACAATATTTTTCCAATGATTCTTGTTGGAAGCTGTCTCTATGTTCCCAGTGCATAACAAAAAAAGTGTTCAGGGCAGCACGGTAGCACAAGTGGATAGCACTGTGGCTTCACAGCGTCAGGGACCCAGGTTAGATTCCCTGCTGGGTCACTGTCTGTGCGGAGTCTGCACGTTCTCCTTATGTCTGCGTAGGTTCCTCTGGGTGCTCCGGTTTCCTCCCACAGCCCAAACACATGCAGGTTAAGTGGATTGGCCATGATAAATTGCCCTTAGTGACCAAAATGTTAGGAGGGGTCATTGGGTTACGGGGTTGGGGTGGAAGTGAGGGCTTAAGTGGGTCGGTGCAGACTCGATGGGCCGAATGGCCTCCTTCTGGACTGTATGTTCTATGTTTACTGGAGACCCAAGGAGTTGCGGTACCAGGTAAAACATCTTCACTGATTATGCTACTGCTCAGCCTATCTGGGGTCTTCGGATTCTAGTCGGGGCAAAGTAGTAGCTATCTCTCACCCTGGTCAGAGGTTGTTGTTTCCCCTGCTGCTCATCTTGCCAGTCACTGGGCTGCCCTCATCATTTGGTTGTTTCCTGTGTGGTTGCAGGGTTGGCTCCTTCCCCTGCTGTCTGCACTGTTGCTGGCTTTCATCCAAAGCTTTTCCTACCATTTTCTACTGTTCCTCTATGAGTGTAGTCACTGCTGCCACCATCTGTTATGGAGAGCTTATCCAAGAGATACTGCTGGAGGCAGTGGTCTTTTGTTCAAAACAATTTATTTACATGTTAATAATTAGGTTAAGACCAAGGCATAGCTGGAGCGCCTCTCGGATGCCTCACACTCACCTCTCAGTGAATGACATCACTCAGACATAACTTCTTGTGCATATCTTCAGTAGCTATTGGTTAATCCTTTCCTCTACAGTACGGCTCTGTATCGGCACTTAATTGGGAGTACACTCTTCAAGGTTTACTTTGAAAAAGTAAACAGTGAAAATAGGTTTCTGTATTTGTATTTAAACATTACCAGCGAGTCTAAATGGAACTGACAGATTTATTGAACAGGTGTTTCACAGGACAGTTAAGAAATAAGAAGTACACTTGCAATACACTTACTTGCACTTCCTAAAGCCCAACCTCCTCCGTGTATGTAAATAATGCTTCGCTTTAGTTCACCATCAACCTTCTTCTTGGGTTCAAACACTCTCACTTGCACTCCATCAAATGACGTGTCTGTCACTTCAACCATTTCACTTGATTGAGGGGCAAGCATCTCAAACATGGTAATAACAAAGTTCAGAGCCTTCAGGTGGTGACCGAGTCCCAATTGCTGTACCAGATGACACTGTGGAAACAGATATAATTGGGGTTTGATCATTCAGTGCACACAAATTTAATCCTTCTGACCCTTGATTATTTAAAAACTCTTAAAACTTGATATTTATTTATAAACCAAATAACTGTACATAAAATTAGTCTAAATATGAATTCAGTAGAGATTATGCAGCTACTTCATAATAGCTCATTAAATATAGATTTTGAGAGGGTGAAATTTGCCCTAAGGGGATCAGTGCAGGGGTTCTTCAGGAGGTGGCAACCATTCCTAGATTTCCTGGCAGAACGGTAGAAAAAGGCCAGCAGCAGCAGCAACCCGGGGGGGGGGGGGGGGGGGGGGGGAGGTCGTCTCTTCGTTTTGGGCTGAAGGGACGTGTATATTTGTTCTTTGCTAATGACGGGTGTTAATTTATTTCTTCCTTTTTGTATACACGGGGGGGATTTTCCATGGAAAATTTAGTTATTTCAAATGCCTGAAATGATCTTGTTTTTCCACCCCATAAATACCATGAAAGGTATTTAAAACTATGTATAACTTTAATCTAGCCTGCTCACAGGATATGTACCCATTTTGATTTTTAAAAACGTTGGAATCAGAGCTACATTTGCTCACAGCTCAATACATAATACATTACTTTTTTTTAAAATAAATTTAGAGAACCCAATTATTTTTTTCCAATTAAGGGGCAATTTAGCATAGCCAATCCACCTACTCGGCACATTTTTGGGTTGTGGGGGCGAAACCCATGCAAACACGTGAGAATTTGCAAAATTCACGCGGACAGTGACCCAGAGCCGGGATCGATCCTGGGACCTTGGCGCCGTGAGGCAGCAGGCTAACCATGTGCCACCGTGCTGCCCCATAAAACTTTACTTGTTTAATAGTCCCCCAACAGGTCTTTACAGTGGGCACTGAACCCAGTCTAAGTACATAGTTAAATCAAGAAGACATTAACAAAAAAAAAATCACCAAATAAATTTTGTATTCTAAATAGTTAGGGATTCAGAACACAACCCAAAAAAAAAAAAATGGAACCTGCTAGGTCTCGTATAGGTCCGAGATGATGCACCTCCACCACCCGGTGAAGTCCTCCGGCTCAAATATTTACACTCTGGAGAGTGTCACTGTTGCAGCTTTATGGTGATAACCATGTTTGGAGCAGTTGCGATAGCATCAGCTAAGTAAAGGCCATACCAGAGTGCTTTGGATTATGGCCTAGTTTCCTACAGGAGCCATTGGAGGAGTATGCCAGAGCACCTGAAGACTTTCAAGCATTTTGCAAGCCACATCTAGCAGCATTTTGTTGCTGAAAAAAATAATTGTGGAGGATATCCACAGGAGCTCTCTCATTCATCTACTGGAACTTCTGATGAATGAACTGGAGAAAAACTGTAAAAAGAATCATGATTCTGTATGGTTGGTTGACTATCTGTTTAATTATGATTTGGTGCCATTTTATAAACATAATAATCTATTAACTGCAAGTATCACATGCATTTGTGCATGTGATATTTGAAAATGCGTCGCCATGCTATGTATACATGTTTTATTAGTAATCTATAGATAGATAATAATCTATCCAATAAGGATTGAAATAGACTTTATGGCAATGTGAAAGGTACGTTTAGTTTCATTATTTAGTTTCAGCATCCAAAGTTCGCCTATTAGAAAGTGGTCACTTTCCAGGTTTTAGCCAATTACATTTTGAACTGATTCCCAAAAGGCAAATTTGTACAGAGAAAGCTAAATTACAATTGCCTCCAAATTCCCTGCATTACCCATCTATTTTGCAAAAGCTGAACAGAGGCGATGCAGGAACACTCCATGTAGAGAACTACAGGAAATGAAATGAAAATGAAAATCGCTTATTGTCAAGAGTAGGCTTCAATTAAGTTACTGTGAAAAGCCCCTAGTCGCCACATTCCAGCGCCTGGCCGGGGAGGCTGGTACGGGAATCGAACCATGCTGCTGGCCTTCTTTAAAAGCCAGCGATTTAGCCGAGTGAGCTAAACCAGCCCCTCTGTGCTACAGCTCATTAATCTTTTGACATGGTGTAGCGCAGATAATGTCTTACAATTTATAGCTTGAGCTTTGGAAAAATGTATTTTCTGAGTAAACTATAATGCAACCGAAATTAGATTTTAAACAAAATTCATTGAAAAGTTAACCAGTTATTAGAAATAAATTAACCAGTTATTAGAACGTTCTGAAAACATGAACCCCCCAAAAAAATGCTATTTAAACTCCTCCTCCCACACTTTGCTTAAGTATATGGATAATAACAGTACTGTATTCAAATACAGATTGTATTCACCTGACCTGGTATGGAATACTTAGTCGCTTGGTAGTCTACAACATTAATATTGCTAAGAGAGATATGTTGCCGAAGCTTTCCATCTTGCACTTCTCAGAACAAATGCAAGAATGCCAAATTTCAAACAATCACAAGAATTTATACTATTGGAGTGAAAGAGCTGCTGATTGGTTGACAGTTGACTGATTGGCTGATGTGTTGCCATAGATATGTCCGATTGATTGGATCTCTTGCAGCAATCCTTATTTCTTGCTCGCCTGTGATTATGACTATTACTGGAACCTTATCAGTGGGATGCAATTGCAATTCATTTTCGGTTTGTTAAAATTTCTGAGTTAATTACCATCCTCAGGTGCTTTCATATTGAGGGATGGATGTTCCGACTCTGGAATCTGCAACACCCTGCACTGCTGTGCGAGAAGTTCCAATATCAGGAAACCAGAGAGAAAACCAAACTCTACCACTCTGGAGGGAGGGTGTCAGTTCCTTTCTGCTGTTGGCAATCTTTGTTGTGACCATCAGATCCTCTTATATTCCTCCTTTTCAAAAACCTATCCCCTTCTCTGTCATTTGAATATTATTCTGTACCTCAACAGCCATATGTGGTGAAGGAGCTCATGCAGTAATAATCCTTAGTTCAATAATCTTCCTCTTCGGTTCTGGTTAGGGGCTGGTTTAGCACACTGGGCTAAATCGCTGGCTTTTAAAGCAGACCCAGGCAGGCCAGCAGCACGGTTCAATTCCCATACCAGCCTCCCCGAACAGGCGCCGGAATGTGGCGACTAGGGGCTTTTCACAGTAACTTCATTGAAGCCTACTCATGACAATAAGCGATTTTCATTTCATTTCATTTCTTCCACCTCTTATGATGCTGGTCCAGGCTGTTCACAGAAAGATGGGATTCCACCTCTACCACTTTGCCCAGCTGTTCCCATACTTTATCTCTTTCTCCAGTTCCCTTCCCTTTCTCCTTTGATTGCGAGACCCCCATGATCTCTCCACACCCTGCCCACCATCCAATTTCAGATTTCTTTTCAATGCTGTCCACTTGACACTACCCCCACACCGGAATACTGAGACCCACCTCATATCAGAAAGCTTCCTGAATGTTGATACTCAGGATTACTGACTTTTCAGCCCCCTCCTTATTGAACCCCACATTGATGCAGCTCACTGCAGTGCTGGTCAAGTGATATCAGGCAGCGGTGGGAGGTTTAATGCGATAATCACCATCTAAATCAAGACAGTGTATTGGAAATCCATTCCAGATTTTGAAAGAGCAGTAGTCATTCCAGTGCAGTTCTTGTTTTTTTATGGAATCCAGAGTTCTCTATCCAGAATCCACAGCCTCTGGACCTGGGATAGAGCTCTGCAAGCGCATCGACGCAGACAAAGCTGATGCACTTGCAACCATTTCAGCCAGAAGTGTTCGGCGATGACCCATCTCCACCTTCTCCAGGAGGTCCCCAGCATCACGGGTGCCAGTCTTCGCCAACTAGATTCTGTTCAAAGTTGTCAAGTAACTGATGAAGGCACTGGATACTGTAAAGATTATGGGCCTCGACAATATTCTGACCATTGTACTGAAGACTTGTGTACCAGAACTAGACATAGCCCTAGCCAAGCTGCTCCAGTACAGCTACTCTGCTGACAGCTACCCAGCAATGTGGAAAATTGCTCAGGTTTGTCTTGTCCACAAAATGCAGGACAAATCCAGCCCAGCTAATGGTTACCAGAGTCTACTCTCGATCATTAGCAAAGTTATGGAAGGAGTCGTCAGCACTGCTGTCAAGCTGCACTTGCACAGGAATAATCTGCTCAGTGACACTCAGTTTGCGATCCACCAGGGCCATTCAGCTCCTGATCTCAAACATGGACAAAAAGAGCTTAACTCCAGCTCCTCAGACACTGAAGCTGTCTCCATATGCAGCCAGACCTGGACAATATGGTTAGCACTGTTGCTTCACAGCACCAAGGACCTCAGTACAATTCCCGGCTTAGGTCACTGTCTGTGAGGAGTCTGTGCGTTCTCCCAGTGACTGCGTGGGTTTCCTCCGAGTGCTCCGGTTTCCTTCCACAAGTCCCGAAAGAAGTGCTTATTAGGTACATTGGACATTCTGAATTCTCCCTCAGTATACCTGAACAGGTGCTGTAGTGTGGCGACTACGGGATTTTCAAAGGACCTTCATTGCAGCGTACACCTAATGCAAGCCTACTTGTGACACTATAAAAATTATTATATCCAAGCTTGGGCTGATAAATGGCAACCGACATTCATGCCACACAAGTGCCGGACAATGACCATCTCCAACAAGACAGAATCTTACCATTGTCCCTCATCATTCAATGGCATCGCCATTGCTGAATCCCCCACCATTGTACAGAAACTGAGCCAGCCAAATCAAAACTGTGGCGACAGGAAGAGGTTAGAGGCTAGGAATTTTGCAGCGAGTAACTTTCCCAAAGCCTGTCAACCATCCTCAAGGCAGAAGTCAGGCACTTGCCTGGATGAGTGCACGTCCAACAACATTAAGTTTGTCACCATGAAGGACAATACAGCCTGATTGATTGGCACCCCATCCACCACCTCAAAATTCACTCCCACCAATGTACAGTGGCAGCAATGTGTACTATACATAATAGAATAGAACAGTACAGCACAGAACAGGCCCTTCAGCCCTCGATGTTGTGCCGAGCAATGATCACCCTACTTAAACCCACGTAACCCGTATACCCATAACCCAACAATCCCCCCATTAACCTTACACTACGGGCAATTTAGCATGGCCAATCCACCTAACCCGCACATCTTTGGACTGTGGGAGGAAACCGGAGCACCCGGAGGAAACCCACGCACACACGGGGAGGACGTGCAGACTCCACACAGACAGTGACCCAGCCGGGAATCGAACCTGGGACCCTGGAGCTGTGAAGCATTGATGCTAACCACCATGCTACCGTGAGGCCCCATAAGATGCACTGCAGCAACTTCCAATGCTCCTTCAGCAACACCTTCCAAACCCACAACTTCTGACAGTTAGAAGGACAGACAGAAAACGCATGAGAACACATGCAAGCTCCCCTCCCAAGCTGCACACCATCCTGATTTGGAACTGCATTGTTGATCCTTCACTGTCTCTAGGTCAAAATCCTGGAACTTCCTTACAAACCGCACCATAGGTGTACCTACATCACACGGACTTCTAGAACGTGCACACTATCACTTTCTCAAGGCCAATTAGAAAGGCTTAGCCAGCGACACCCATATCCTGTGAATGAATAATTTTTTTTTTAAAAAAGCATTTAATTCCAGAGATAGAATCACTCCTCTAGGTAAAGCAATCAATGCCAATTTGTTTTGGTGCATTGAAGATTGAATGTTGTAATTTGTGAGCATCTGTGGTTTCACGATGCATCTATTATAATTAATTGCGGGAGCGGATTTCTGGGTGCATTGCAAATCTCTCTAAATCGGGAGAATTGTGGGAGAGCCCCAAAACCGGGATTTGTGGGGGTGCAAATCAGGTTCCCATTCTCCCGGACCGTTACAGCTGGGGTGATCAGGATCTTGCCCAGCAAGGGCGAGAACCTGATCACAATTCATTTGCATTAATTTTAATCTCATTGGCGATATTAAAGTTGATTGCAGAGGACTCCCATTATTGACCTGCAACCCAGGCCCAAATCACCACTGGTCCATAAAAGCAGGGACCAGGTGCCATGGAAACTGAGGAGGAGCAAAGGGGTGGGTATGCTCTCATATTCACCTCAAGGGTGTTGAGGGGGGTCCATCGGGGAGGTGGCAGTCGGGGGTCTATCCTGGGAAGTGGGTCGCATGGAATGTCTTCTCTCTGTAGCCTTGACGTCTCTCCCAGCATGTCAAGTTTAAAGATTTTGGAAACCTTTGAAGTGCTTTTATCACATTTAAATTTTATTTCCCTTATAATATTTTCAAGCCTCTGGGCTTGTTAAGAAGCTGAAAAGCTTTGATCTGCATGGTTTACATTCAATTTCACGTTCAACTACCTTTTACAAGCCTCTTGATTGACAGATTGGCGCTTTCTAGCCGAGAATCGAACCCGTGTCCCTGGTGCTGTGAAGCAACAGTGCTAACTTGCCAGCGATTTTGGTAGGGCGGGGTTGCTGTGGTGTTATTCCAAGATCAGAGCACCTTTGTAAAATGGCACCTTGGTCTCGTAGGATCCAGTCTGAACAGCGTTTTTGGATCCCATGGCGCGAATCATCCCTGGCTCCAAAAAAAATTCTAAGTGTGGGTAGATTGTGATCTGGATCGCGCCGATACACCCGGTGGGAATTGTACCTGGTTTCCCGCTGGGGACCACGCTTAGAAATTTCTTTATGAATTTCGCCCTGTTTCTAATATAATAAAGGGTTTCTCAGCAAGTCTCTGTTTTTGCAGAAATCCTTTTTTAGAAATTTTACGCCATTCTATTGAACAGTACTCAAGTAAAAAATAAAATTGCCTTCAGTTTTTGTGTTTGGGGACTCACACAGCCATTAATCACACACAAAAAAATTACTATCTTGTGCAGTTGAGGTCTGTGATGTAACTATTGTTTGAAACATTTGACGCACAGAGGGAAAGTGGGGCTTTACCTTGCACAAGTCCATTTGGTTTCATTAAACAAATTTTCTTTCAATAGTGAATGAACATCCAACAAGTATGTTTATATGCGTTACTCATAAGTAACATTATATGACAAACATACATTAAACGTGTGACTGATTCTAAATGTTTCCTTACTCAACGGGTGAACAATCAGGCTTTACGCAATTGTTTAGCTGCCACAAAGTATAGAAGTCAGCTGACCGTAACTGAATATAGAGGAAAGTTCACCAATGTTTTAATGCGTAACCTCGAAGTTATGAAACCATTTGTCAGGATTTCACAAGGATGTAGATAAAAGGTCAGCCAACTCCCTTTCCATTCTAAATAATGAAAATAGAAAGTAAAAAAGATAATAAAATACAAATACCCAAACTCGCACCCATTACAGTCATAACTCTACTAAAATATATTTTAACCACATGAAAAATGATCAAATCCCATTCAGAAAGAGCTGTGCATTTTTAACAATTTCAGACAGATTTGAATGAAAATAGAAATCTTCTGCTAAAACGATCAGTTTATTAATTCTTAAGTTTAATAATTAATTAGGTTGTGGTATAGCTCCAAATTGAAATTAATCTAATCATATTTCCTCGTAATCCAGCTACATATTTATCAAGGTCAAATCATGCTATATTTGTACATGAATGAATTATGTTAGTTCAACCAAACTTTAAAATATGTTTTACTCATGAATACAATTACAAAACAGCCTTGAAATTCCTTTTTTTTTTAAATCACAAAAGATCAGGCAATCTGGGTGATGGAGGAGCTTTAAACCAAGTTGTCATTCCTTTTACTCAGGATACAAAACAAAATTCCATAAAACAAACAGCCGGATGGGCAGGATAATGTCCCTATCAAATGTCCAAACAGTTCCCCTTATATGGTGACCAACAAATACCTGAATAATGTACAGAGATGCAAATCAGGCCCGTGTGCAGTCTTCCAAGAATGAATGACTGCAAATAGGAATTAGGTAGTAGAAAAATTGCTTGGTAGTACAGAAGTTGAATATTTCTGTAAAGAGAGAGAAGCAGGTGTAAAGAGGGGCAGCACAGTATTTAGCACTGCTGCCTCACAGCACCAGGGGCCCAGGTTCAATTCTGATCTCGGGTCAGTGTGGAGGTTGCACTTTCTGTCCATGTTTGCATGAAACCCATGGGAACTCTGGTTTCCTCCCACAGTCCAAAGATGTGCAGGTTAGGTGGATTGGCCATGCTAAATTGCCCTTAGTGTCCAAAGGGCTTGGGTGGGTTGCTGGGTTACAGGTATGGGGCGGAGGTGTGGGCTTAAATGGGGTGCCCTATTCAAGAGCCGGCGCAGACTCTATGGGCCGAATGGCCTCCTTCGGCACTGTAAATTCTATATGCCATCTGGGGAGAGGTTAAATTGGTTAGGATTATGTCAATAAGAATAAGAGGGACTTCCGGTTGCGGTGATGCGGAGCTAAGCCGCACGTTCGGTGGCTCCCGCTATTTTCGGACTTTGGGGCTCTTTTAAGGGGCCGTAGTGGTGCTGTTTGGGCTTTTCCCTGTGTGGGAAGACTCCTTCTCAGATTCTCCACCGGTGGATGGCCTGGACTAGGAATGGAGCGGTCAGAAAATCGGCTTTGGAGCAGAAAAAGGTGCGAGGCAGGAAAAACAAGATGGTGGCGGTCGGGGAAGCAGCAGCATGGCAGCAGTGGGCGCGGGAGCAGCAGGAGGGGCTTCAGCGCTCCTTTAAGGAGCTGAAGGCAGAGATTCTGGAGCCATTTAAGGCCTCCCTGGACAAGCTCATGGCGACCCAGATGGCTCAGGGTGCGGAGATCCGAGAGCTTCGACAAAAGGCCTCGGAGAGCGAGGATAAACTTCTGGGCCTGGCAGTGAAGGTGGAGTCGCATGAGGCGCTCCATAAGAAGTGGTCAGCGAGGCTGGAGGAGATGGAGAACCAGGCCCGTCGGAAGAACCTGCGGATTCTGGGCCTCCCAGAGGGGCTGGAAGGTTCGGATTTGGGGGCCTATGTGGCTATGATGCTGAACACGCTAATGGGTGCGAGGTCGTTCCAAGGACCTTTAGAGCTGGAGGATGCCCATCGGGTGCTGCTGAGGAAACCCAGGCGAAATGAGCCGCCTCGGGCGGTGCTGGTCTGTTTTCACCGCTTTGTCGACCGCGAGGGTGTACTGCATTGGGCGAAGAAGGAGAGGAGTAGCAAGTGGGAGAATACGGTGATCAGGATCTACCAGGACTGGAGTGCGGAGGTGGCGAAGAGAAGGGCTGGTTTTAACCGGGCGAAGGCAATGCTCCACAAGAAAGGGGTCAAGTTTGGACCTCGAGCTGGGGGAGGAGAGGGACCAGCTTTGGCGCTTGGAGGTGGGGCTGCTGGCGGACGAGGAGGTGGGCGGGCGGGTTCGAGAATGTATCGAGGTATCTGGAGGACAACGACAATGGGGAGGTCCGAGTGGGGACGGCGCTGAAGGCTGTGGTTCGGGGGAGTTGATCTCCATTCGAGCGTACCGGGAGAGAAGGGAGCAGAGAGAGAGGGAGAGATTGGTGGGGGAGATGGTGAGGGTGGACAGGAGATATGCGGAGGCCCCTGAGGAGGGATTGTTCCGGGAGCGGCACAGCCTTCAGGCTGAGTTTGACTTGTTGACCACCAGAAAGGCGGAAGCTCAGTGGAGGAAGGCACAGGGTGCGGTGTATGAATATGGGGAGAAGGCGAGCAGGATGCTGGCACACCAGCTCCGTAAGCGGGATGCGGCTAGGGAGATTGGTGGAGTTAAGGATCGGGGAGGAAATGTGGTGCGAACGGGGGTAGATATCAATGGGGTCTTCAGGGACTTCTACGAGAAACTGTATCGGTCCAAACCCCCAGTGGAGGGGCGCTTTTTGGATTGTCTGAGATTCCAGAGGGTGGAGGAGGGACAGGTGGAGGGGCTAGTGGTGTCAGTTGAGCTGGAGGAGCTGGTTAAAGAGATAGGGAACATGCAGTCGGGCAAAGGCGCCGGGGCCGGATGGGTTCCCGGTTGAATTTATAAGATGTATGCAGACCTGTTGGGCCCCCTGTTGGTTAGGACCTTTAACGAGGCAAGGGAGGGGGGGGCTTTGCCCCCGACGACGTCTCGGGCGCTTTGCCCCCGACGATGTCTCGGGCGCTGATCTCCCTGATTCTTAAGCGGGACAAGGATCCCCAGCAGTGTGGGTCGTACAGGCCGATCTCACTCGAGTGTGGACACCAAGCTGTTGGCAAAGATCTTAGCCACGAGGATAGAGGACTGTGTGCCGCAGGTTATCCACGAGGATCAAACTGGGTGTGTGAGGGGGAGGCAGCTGAACACTAACATACGGAGGCTCTTGAATGTTATAATGATGCCGGCAGTAGAAGGGGAGGCTGAGATAGTAGTGGCACTGGATGCGGAGAAGGCGTTTGATAGGGTTGAGTGGGGCTACTTGTGGGAGGTGCTGGAAAGGTTCGGGTTTGGGGAGGGGTTTGTCAGTTGGGTGAGGCTGTTATATGAGGCCCCGATGGCGAGCGTGGCCACAAATAGGAGGAGGTCGGAGTATTTTCGGTTATACCGAGGGACGAGGCAGGGATGTCCCTTGTCCCCCCCTACTTTTTGCGCTGGCAATTGAACCCCTGGCTATGGCGCTGAGGGAGTCGAGGAACTGGAGGGGGCTGGTGCGGGGTGGGGAGGAGCACAGAGTGTCGCTCTATGCGGATGACCTATTGTTGTATGTGGCGGACCCGGTGGGGGGAATGCCGGACGTGATGAGGATTCTCCGGGAATTTGGGGACTTTTCGGGGTACAAGCTCAACTTTGGGAAGAGCGAGCTGTTTGTGGTACACCCGGGGGACCAGGAGGGGGGGATTGGTAGGCTCCCATTGAAAAGGGTGGAGAGAAGCTTTAGGTACTTGTGGGTGCAGGTGGCCAGCAGCTGGGCGGCCCTGCATAAGCTTAACCTTGCAAGGCTGGTGGAGCAAATGGAGGAGGAGTTTAAGAGGTGGGACATGTTGCCGCTGTCTCTGGCGGGTAGGGTGCAGTCAGTCAAGATGACGGTGTTCCGAGATTTCTGTTCTTGTTTCAGTGCCTCCCCATCCTTATCCCGAAGGCCTTTTTCAGATGGGTTAACAGGAGCATAACGGGGTTTGTGTGGGCACATGGGGCGCTGAGGGTGAGGAGGGTGTTCTTGGAGTGGGGCAGGGATAGGGGAGGCTGGCGCTGCCCAACCTCTGTGGGTACTATTGGGCTGCCAATGCAGTGATGGTGCATAAGTGGGTGATTGAGGGGGGGGGGGGGGGGGGGGGGGAGGGAAAGAGGGGCAGCATGGAGGAGGATGGAGATGGTGTCCTGTGTGGGCACGAGCCTGGAGGCGCTGGTGACGGCGCCGCTGCCGTTCCCTCCAACGAGGTATACCACGAGCCCGTGGTGGTGGCTACCCTCAAAATTTGGGGGCAATGGAGGCGGCACAGGGGGGAGGTGGGGGCCTCGATGGTATCCCCGATACCGGAGAACCACCGGTTTGTTCCGGGGAGAATTGATGGCGGGTTCCTGAGTTGGCACAGGGCAGGTATCAGGAGGTTGGGGGACCTGTTTATAGACGGGAAATTTGCGAGCCTCGGTGAGCTGGAGAGCAAGTTCGGGCTTCCCCCGGGAACGCCTTTCGGTACACGCAGGTGAGGGCGTTTCGTCAGGCGGCAGGTGGCGGGGTTCCCTCTGCTGCCGCCGCGTGGGGTCCAGGACAGGGTGCTCTCGGGGGTGTGGGTTGGGGAGGGGAGGATCTTGGCGGTGTACCAAGTGATGCAGGAGATGGACGAGGCCTCGGTTGAGGAGTTGAAGGGTAAATGGGAGGAGGAGCTGGGTGAGGAGATTGAGGAGGGGACGTGGGCGGACGCCCTGGGGAGGGTGAACTCCTCTTCTTCCTGTGCGAGGCTTGGCCTCATACAGTGTAAGGTGCTGCACAGGGGTCACATGACCGGGACAAGGATGAGCCGGTTCTTTGGGAGTGAGGACAGATGTATTAAGTGCTCTGGGAGCCCAGCAAATCATGCCCATATGTTCTGGGCATGTCCAGCATTGGGGGAATTTTGGAAGGGCGTGGCAGGGACGTTGTTGAGGGTGGTAGGATCCAGGGTCAAGCCAGACTGGGGACTCGCAGTATTTGGGGTTGCGGAGGAGCCGGGAGTGCAGGAGGCAAAAGAGGCCGGTGTTCTGGCCTTTGCGTCCCTGGTAGCCCGGCGGAAGATTCTTCTTCAGTGGAAGGACGCGAGGCCCCCAAGTGTGGAGGCCTGGGTCAACGACATGGCAGGGTTTCTCAAGCTAGAGAAGGTGAAATTTGACCTAAGGGGATCAGTCCAGGGGTTTTTCAGGAAGTGGCAGCCATTCCTGGACTTCCTGGCGGAACGATAGAAACAGGGCAGCAGCAGCAGCGGGCGGGAGGGAGTTTTGTTGTTCTGTGCCAATGTCAGGCATTAATTCATTTCCTCTTCTGTGTATACGCGGGGGAGGGGGGTTTCTGTCCTGTCTATTGAAGGGACGGGCAGATGTTTTGGGGGAATGATGGGTGTTAGTTTATCTCTTCCACTGTGTATGCTGGGGGGGGGGGGGGGGGGGGGGGGGGGGGGGGACGGGACTGTTCTTTCTGTTCTTTGTAAAAAAAAAAATTCTGTCTTTTTGTTGTTGATATTATGCAAAAATTTGAATAAAAATTATTTTTAAAAAAAATGAGAGTAAGAGGGATCTCATAGAAACATAAAATTCTAACAGGATAGATTCAGAAAGAATGTTCCGTGTGGTGGGGGAGTCCAGAACTAGGGGGTCATAGTTTGAGAATAAGGGGTGAACCTTTTAGGACTGAGGTTAGGAGAAACATATTCACCCAGAGAGTGGTGAATCTGCGGAATTCACTACAACAGAAAATATTTGAAGCCAAAAATTGTGTGATTTCAAGAAAGAATTAGACATAGCACCGGGGGCTAAAGGGATCCGGGGGGGTTAGGGTATTGAATATGATCAGCCATGACCATTATGTATGGTGGAGCAGGCTCGAAGGATCGAATGGCCTACTCCTGCTTCTATGTATTTATGTACAGCATGCAAGAAATTCTGGATTTCATCTGTCCATAACACATTTGGGTTCCAATAAACTGAGGATCCTTTGGAATTTTAATTCCAATATGACAAGTTATCTTCTCTGTGAACTGTTAGATTTCTGGCATTGTTAAAAAGTAATTGACAGTGGTGTCTCCATGTTTGAAGCCTAAAATTGGTTTTAAATATTTATACTATATCTATTTGAAGCAACATCATTAATGTTTAGATTTCTGACACTGATGGCTGAAAGGATTGGTGGCAACTTGTTTTCAACCACTTGAAGGCCATTCTTTTAAAAACAGCTTTCAGATTATGCTCTCTCATTACAACACCATCAAAGAGGGTGCTGTAAAATCAATGGGCTGCTGATGATGGTGTTGTGTTCTCTAAAAGTAGAGGTAGGACTGAAAGGAAGAGGGAAACTAATTTTGGGGTTGCGGAGGAGCCGGGAGTGCAGGAGGCAAAAGAGGCCGGTGTTCTGGGCTTTGCGTCCCTGGTAGCCCGGCGGAAGATTCTTCTTCAGTGGAAGGACTCGAGGCCCCCAAGTGTGGAGGCCTGGATCAACGACATGGCAGGGTTTCTCAAGCTAGAGAAGGTGAAATTTGACCTAAGGGGATCAGTCCAGGGGTATTAATAATTTTTTTTAAAAAAAGGATATTTTATTCCAAACACATTCAACAAAATAAAAAAAGCTTAACATCCAAAGTATACAGTTTGGACATTTCTTCCCCTTTAATCCCCCCTTCCGACAAACAGCTCCTCAAAAATAGCCATGAAAGGTCTCCACCATACCTCAAAGTTCTCCTCTGGCCCTTTTAAGGCAAATTTGATTTTCTCCAATCTGCGAAATTCGTACAGATCCCCCAGCCATGCTACGACCCACCGTGGCGTAGTCGACCTCTAATACAAAAGTAGCTGTCGTCGGGTAATGAGAGAGACAAAGGTCACCACATCGGCCTCCTTCCCCTCTAGCAGCTCCGGCACATCCGACACCCCAAAGATCACCACCATAGGGGTCCAGCTTCACCTCAATCCCTATAATCCTCGATAGGGTCCTGAACACAGCCTCTCAAAAGTTTTCCAATTCCTCATAACCCCAGAACATGTGGGCATAATTCACTGAACCCCCTCCTATACTTCCCACACCCGTCTACTACCCCTGGAAAAAAAACACTTATCCAACACGAGTCATGTGGACCATCCTATCTACCTCACCAAGTCCACCTCCCACTTCCGTTTGATCTTTTTCCCTACTGCCTTGCCCTGCTCTCCCAACCACTCATGTATCCCCAATATGCCATCCCACATCTCATCCAGGAGCAGCATTTTCTCCAGAAGCATATACTCCAGTGCCTGAGGGAACAAAGTCAGCTTGTTACATGCAGTACCTGCCAGTACCTAAACTCACTCCCCCTTGCTAATTCAAACCTCTCCCGCAGCTCCTCTAGCCCAGCCAATGTCCCTTCCAAAACCATGTCCCTAACCCGCTGCAACCCTTCCTCCCTTCACTGGCTATATATCCCATCCACCCCCCTCAGGCGTGAACCCATGGTAGCCACACAATGGCGTCAACACCAACATGTGACCCAGTTTAAAGTGCGTCTTCAGCTGGTTCCATATTTTAATAAACGACTCCACCACCCAACGCCCCGTATACTTCCTCGGAGCGTGCAGCATCGGGGCTGACACCAGGGTCTTACGCTTATACAACTCCTCCTCTAACCTGACCCAGTCCGCCACCAAGTCTGCCCCCTCACTTTCTCACCTAATAATAATGCGGTTCGGGAGCTCTAACTCCCCCCCCCCTTCCTGCCTCTGCGAAAAGAGCCCTCTTCACCCGTGGCGACTTCCTTCACTAAACAAATTCCAAGATTGGTGCATCCACCTTTTGAAAAAGGCCTCGGGGAGAAAAATTGTGAGGGAATGAAACACAAACAGGGATTTTTGTTAAATTTAGAGAACCTAATTATTTGTTTTTCCAATTAAGGGGCAATTTAGCATGGCTAATCCACTTAACCTACGCATCGTTGGGTTGTGGGGGCGAAACCCACGCAGACACAGGGAGAATGTGCAAACTCCACATGGACAGTGACCCAGGGCTGGGATTCGAAGCAAGTCCTCAGCACCGTAGGCTGCAGTGCTAACCACTGTACCACGTGTTGCCCAACAAACAGGGATTTTGACAGAACGTTCACCTTCATCAACTGCGCCATTCCCGCCAATGTCAGGTGAAGCGAATCCCTCCTTTTCCCAACCCAGTCAGGTTCCACCGATGCATTGTGGCAGTATCTGTATCCCCAGAAACCGAAACCACTCCCCTGCCACCTTAAATGGCAGAGCCCCAGGTTTGTCAGACCCTACAGCACTCACCTGAAACACCTCACTTTTCCCTACATTCAATTTATAACCCAAAAAAGCCTCAAACCTCTCCAGTTAACCCATGATTCTGCCCACACTTTCCAACAGGTCCGACACAAAAACAACAGGTCATTGGTGCACAATGACACCCGTGCTCTCTGCCCCTCCTCACAAGCCCTCGCCACTCAACTGAGGCCCGAAGGGCTACCCAAGGGCTCAATCGCCAATGCAAACAACAGCAGGCACCGCTGCTTTGTCCCCTTATAGAACCCAAAATACCCGAGACTCGTCTCATTCCTTCGCACACTTGCCATGGGGGACACATACAACAACTGAACTCACGCCACAACAACCGAACCCAGGCCACATCAGCCCAAAGCCAAACCTCCCCAGAATCTCAAACAGATACTTCCACTCTACCCAGTCAAAGACCTTCTAATATTACTAGAGAGGTGCCTCCCTTTCACAAAGCCCGTTTGGTCCTCCGAAACCACCTTTGGCACACACCCCTCAAACCTTCTCACCAATACCTTTCCAGGACTTTCACGTCCGTATTTAGCAGTGAGATGGGCCTGTATGACCTGCACTCTAATGGATTCTCCCCCTTTTAGGATCAGCAAAATTGATGCCTGTCCCAATGTAGCTGGCAATTCCAAGGAGCTGGTTTAGCACAGGGCTAAAGAGCTGGCTTTTAAAGCAGACCAAGGCAGGCCAGCAGCACGGTTCAATTCCTGTACCAGCCTCCCTGAACAGGCGCCGGAATGTGGCGACTAGGGGCTTTTCACAGTAAATTCATTTGAAGCCTACTTGTGACAATAAGCGATTTTCATTTCATTTCATTTCTTCCACCACTTCACTAAACATGCCCAAAAGGTGGGGGGCCAACTTGCTTGCTTATAAAATTTCACTGGAAAGCCATGCGGCCCCAGCTCCTTCCCCGACTGCATCATGCCAATACTCCTTTAGCCCCAAAGGCTCCTCCAGCACCTGCCTCATCCCCTCTCCCAAAAAGGCCTTGGACATCTAATTTATCCTCTCTGGATCCGACACCACGTTACCGCCTCCCCCTGAAGAATTTCCCTCAACGCTGCCAGTCGCCACAGCTGGTGGGTCAGCATGCGACTCGTCTTCTTCCCATACTCATATAGCACCCTCCTAACCTGCCCTACAGCTGAGCCACCACCCCGTTGACATGCAGTCAATCTGCCCCTGCAACTTCTTTCTTTCCGCCAATTCTTTCATGGGGGCCACAGAATACCTCCTATCAACCTCCACTATCTCGTCCAACAGTCGCCGATGCTCTTCCCACCTGATCCTATCCTTATGGACCTTGAACTAAATAATTTCCCCCCCGGACCACCACTTTCAAGGTCTCCCAAAATGTGGCTGCCAGTACTTCCGCATTCTGATGAGCTCAACATAATTCTTAATCCCCACCCTCACCTTCCCACATAACTCCTCTTTGGCCAAAAGCCCCAAATCCAACTTGTATAGGGTTCATTCCAGGATTTACCTTTTTGTGGTGAGCTGGAGCTGATGGGGGTGGAAGGTGCGGAGTACTTGGGAATCACGATCGTCCACCCCAGCCTCTGCGTCTCACCCGAATAAAGTCTCAGGTGTAGAAAGTGCAGAGCTTGGTCCAAAATCACGATTCCCACGCACTCCGCACTTTCCACCCCGATCACTCACCACAAAAAAGTAAATCCTAGAATAAACCCCATATACCCTTTCTCCTGGGTGCCTAAACCTCCATGGATCCACCATTCCCATACTCTCATTAACAATCTCAGCTCTCGCATCAATTCCAGACCTCCCCACCGATATAGGGCTCGATTTATCCATCCTCGGCTCCAATACACAATTGAAATCCCTTACATAATCAGCTGGTGAGAGTCCAAGTTTGGGATTGCCCCCAATAGCCTCTTCATGAATGCAGCATCATCCCAATTGGGTGCATACACATTCACCAACACTAACGGAATCCCCACTAGCACCCCACTCACTATCACAAACCTCCCCCCTCCCCTAGGTCCTGAACTTCCATGGCCCCTGTAAACCCAGTTTTCCTGCTCAACAATCTAGTAACCCTCTTGAGCCAAACCCAGAGTAGAGCACTTGCCCCACTCACCCCATTCTCAACTTGATCTTTCACCCGGAGTTGCATCTCCTGCAAGATAATCACCTCTGCTCTCAAACTCTTCAAACACCCTGGACCATTTAACTGGCTCATTAGCCCATGGACATTCCACGTCATGATTCTCACCAGAGGGCAGGGCAGGGCAAAAAAAGCAGGCCTCAAGTCTATCTTAACAGAACGGGGATCGAGAATGCATTATTGGCATTATTCTGAACTAAACACTTGCCACCCAAGCTAACCATCTCCTGATCATGGTTATATATTTAAAAATTTTAAGCCGTCAACACCTCTGGTCCACAGAACCATACTTCCTCACCTGTTTCTGTTACGATTTGCATCGATTTCTTTCTAGTGTAAACTCCTATGTCGACACATTGTAATGAAAACTGCCTTTGTCATCGGCTCACCTAGAATTAGACCCTCCTGCTAGGGATGGAATCTTCCTGGCCTTGCAGTGGCAGGAACAGAAGGAAACTTGAAAATGAGTCTATTAGGTCAGCTACAGAACACAATTCCGGCTCAGTGGAAACTTGTCAGAGGTGGCATCAACGCAGTTCTCCCGTCACATTGACGGCCTCACTGCTGTGGCCCTGAAAAATGTTTACATTTTCTGAATTCTTTAGATTAGTTCCTCCACTTTTGAGGTGCCGTCAAGGTCCCCGACATGCTTCAGCAGTGCTCACTTCTCACAGTGGGTTTGCCAGCCCTTCATAGGTTAGACCCTCTGCTTGGGCCTCCTACCTCAAGAACCCGCCCGCCATCCTCAATTTGACAGCAGCCGGAGAGGTAGCCTCCAAATAAGCCGCACATTATACAATTATGTTGCCGTGCAATCAGCATCTGGTCAATACATGCGTTTGATACAGATGCAGAAACATTTTAAAGATGGTAAAATTCCACCTCACTGTATTGCGTCAGTTTAAATCTCCCATCAACTCAGCTAGAAAAACCTCTCTCATGGAAATTAATAGAAAGAAAAATCAGGAGAGCTGTATGATGGACGACATTCAATCTTAATCATTTTACACTGTCTGCAAGTTCAAATTACCCCCTTTCCACCGATCTACTCTTCTTTACTTAGACCATAAAAAATAGGAGCAGAATTAGGCCATTTGGCCCACAAATTCTGCTCTACCATTTGATCATGGCTGATAAGTCTCATTCCCATTCTCCAACCTTCTTCCCATAACCACTGATCCCACCTAACTAGCACATCTTTGGACAATGGGAGGAAACCGGAGCCCCGGGGGAAACCCACACAAACACAGGCAGAACAGGCAAACTCCACAGAGACAGTCAGCCAAGGCTGGAATTGAACCCGGGTTCCTGGTGCTGTGAGGCAGTGTTGACCACTGTGCCACCCATTCCAACAGATTTGTCAGGCATGCCTGCCCTTGACGAAGCCGTGCTGATACTTCCAAATACTCCCTCGTGGGCTCTACCACAAACTGCTCCAAAAAACCACCACACAGACATTCCATGAATTCCTTTTCTTGGGATCTACTACCAACCCGATTTTCCCAGTCCAATTTGCAAATTGAACTCCCCCACAATTATTGTAATATTGCCTTCCTTACATGCCTTTTCATCTCCTGATTTATTTTCTGCCCCATATCCTGACTACTACTGCTAGGGGGCCTATACATTACTTTGTGTAATGTATAGGCCCCTTTTTTCCTTTGTGATTCCTCAACTCTACCTACACTGATTCTAGGCCTTCCGACCCTACAATCGCTCTTGCAATCGATTTAATTTCATTTGTTACTAACAAGGCAACCCTGCTCCCTCTGCTTATCCTTTCAATGGGACACATATCCTTGCATATTTAAATCCCAGCCCTAATCCCCTTGTAGCCCACAACATTGTACCCGCCAATTTCAATATGTGCTACAAGCTCATTTATCTTGATTCATATACTGCACGCATTTAGGTGCAACACCTTCAGTCCTGCGTTGACTGCCCTCGTCTCATAGTTGTCCCCTATCTGCTAAAGTGCCTAAAGTTAGATTCCTGCCGCTTTCCATACTCTCTTGTCTATTACTTGGTCTGGAAAGTTTACTAACCTCTCTGGAGTTCCTCTCTGGAGCTCCTCTCACTCCCTTCCCTCAGTGTAAAGTCCTTGTGGCCCTATTTAGCCTTTCTGCTAGATTCCTGGTCCCAGATTGGTACAGATCCTTCCTGTCCCAATTTGAATGCCAGTGCCTGTGAAATGGAACCACTCTTTCCCACACCACTCCTTTAGCCATGTGCTTACTTCCCTAATCTTATCGCTTTGCCAATTTGCACGTGGCTCAGGTATTAATCCAGTGATTACAACCTTTTGAGGTCCTGCTTTTTAAATTTGTTGTTCCAGATATTCCCCAAACAGGACCTCTTGTCTACTCTTGCCAATGTTGTTTGTGCCAACATGAACAATAACAACTGGATTCTCCCCCTCCAAAATCCTTTCAAGCCAACTCAAAATTTCCTTCACCTTGGCACCAGGTAGGCAACACATCATGCTAGAATCTTGATCCTGCTCACAAAAGAATGCCATCCCCCAATTGTAGAATCCACTACCACTCTCACTTTTCTTTCTGCTCCCCCTGCTTGAATTGCTTTCTGGACCACAGTGCAGTAGCCATTGTCCCTGCAGACTCTTCCCTTATTCATACAAAGAGAAGGTAAGACCTATTGGACAAAGTCAAGAGAGGAGGTTCCTCCAATGCAACGTTCAGGGTCTCTCAACCTGCCTCACTTGTCGTCACATCCTCCTCTCCCTGACCAGTGGCCAAATTGGAATTATTTAAGCTGTAGGATGTGACTGCCTGGAACACAGCATCAAATGTACCTCTCCTCCTCCCGGATGTGCCGCAGTGTCTGAAAGCTCTAATTCCAGCTCTTCAACTCTGGGCCGAAGTTTCTCGAGCTGCGGATATAATCACTGTGGCTCGCAATGGGAGCTGCCTCATCGCCTGTGCTGCCATTTCTAATATAATTAATATTAGGCTTTATTTATTGTTTAAAAATATTAGTCTTGGATAGTCCCTAAATAATGACACTCCTTTCGTAATCTACAACTATTTAAGGCTAATCCCTAATGTAAGTACCCTTACCAGGCAATCATACCACAGCTTCTCTGTGATATCACGTTTGCTGAGACCAGCTCCAGCGCGCTCCCTGCCCTCTCACCTTTTGCCTGTTCCAGTTCCGCTCCGCCCCGCTGCTTCTCACAGGTTTGCTCAGTGTGGTTTACTTCCCAAACTGAAAGAAAGAAAGACTTGTAGTGCTTTTCACAGCTACCAGATGTCTCAAAGGGCTTCACAGCTAATGAAGTACTTCAGTAATGTTATCACTGTTGTAATCTAGGAAGCACAGCAGCCAATTTGCACTCAAGAGAGCAGATGGTGACTCTGTTTTACGTTTCAACTGCAAGATTCATGGGAACACCAACACCAACTGCAACTTCTCTACAAGTCACACCATTTCCTGACTTGGAACAAAGGTGGCCCATATGCCGTTCAGGAAAAACGAGGTTTTATGGTGGGTGATGGTCCCTTTAATAACTAGGTTTCTCCAGGAGACGACTTCTGGTAAAGCAATTTAATTGCAGTAACTGATTGTGTGGTCAAGATGCCTGGTGAACAAATAAAGGAAAAAAAAAGGGCCAACACAAATTTATTAAGGGTGAGCGGATTGTGGATGCCCTGGTCTTAAGTAAGGTTTTAGTTCAGAACAAGCTTGCTGAAGGAAACATCTCTTTCAAACAGAATTTAGGTGAAATGGTGAGTGTGTATGTGTGAGGACGAAAAAGGATTTAAATCTCAGCGAGTTGTACTTCTGGGATAGCCAAGCTGAAAAGAGAATGTTTTAGATGTAGGACTCCACAGTTAAGAATATTAGAATGGGGAGAGTTTTGACCTGAGATGCCTACGCTGAACTTACTAGTGATGGTTGTGTTGTACCGGGACTCTACAACCATAAGATGGTCAGAGAAGGTTTGAAGGGACAACCTTACTAGAAGTAAGCAGATGGCCCAATGAAACTCCACCCTAAACCAAATCTTTGAAACAGTACTCCAACCAAATGGTTAACCTTCCAATAGTCTGATAAGTATATGACTCGAGTTGTTGAGGGTGTAAAACAAATGAGAGCACAGGAAAGTAGAGTTAAGAAGCTAGGATTAAAGTACAAGTACTTTTAATATTTTTGAGGTAGCTGACTATTTAAATTTAGAACTGGAATCAATGGGAATCAGGGGGGAAACTCTCCGCTGGTTGGAGTCATACTTTGCACAAAGAAAGATGGTTGTCAGAGGTCAGTTATTTCAGCTCCAGGAGCTCCTCAACGGAATGTCCTAGGCCCAAACATCTTCTTAGCTGCTTCATCAATGACCTCCCTTCTATCATAAGGCCAGAAGTGAGGATGTTCACTGATGATTGCACAATGTTCAGCACCATTTATGACTCAGATAGTGAACAAGTCCATGTCCAAATGCAAAACAATCTGCTCAATATTCAGGCTTGGGCTGACAAATGGCAAGTAACATTTGCGTCACACAAGTGACAGGAAATGACCATCGCCAACAAGAGAGAATCTAACTATTGCCCCTTGACATTCAATGACATTATCATCACTGAATCCCACACTGTCAATACCCTGGGTGTGGAGTTACCATTGACCCGAAACTGAACCAGCCCTATAAATACTGTGCCTACAAGAGCGGGTCAGGGGCTAGGAATTCTGTGGCGAGTAACTCACCTCTTGATTCTCCAAAGCCAGCTCACAATCTACAAGGCACAAATCAGGATGAGGATAGCTCCAACAATACTCGAGCAGCTTGACACCATCCAAGACAAAGCAGCCCACTTGATTGGCACCTTATCCACAAACATTCAATCCTTCCACCACTGATGCACAGCAGCAGAAATGTGCATCTACAAGATGCACTGCAGGAATTCACCAAAGCTCCTTAGACAGTACCTTCCAAACCCACAAGCACTACCATCTAGAAGGACAAGGGCATCGGGTACATGGGAGTACCATCACCTTGAAGTTCCTTTCCAAGCCACTCAGCACCATGTCTTAGAAATTACATTGCTGTTCCTTCACGGTCACTAGGTCAAACTCCTACAACTCCCTCCCTAACAGAACCATGAGCGTACCAATACCACATGGACTGCAAATGTTCAAGAAGACAGCTCACCAATATCTACTCAAGGGCAAGTAGGGAAGGGTAATGAATGCTGGGCTGGCCAGCAAAGCCCACATTCCTTGAGCGAGTAAAAAAAAAAATCAGGTTCTTTAATTTTTGTGTAGTAAAAGTATTTTGATTTAAATTGTGAACCTTGTGACTTAATTCTTTTAGTAAATACTGAGTTTTTGGAACATAAAAAAACATGCTACTGGTCGCTAATAGGATCATAACAGAACAAACTGCTGCTCATTAACTGTTCCTGGGTGAGGATCCTGGAATGCCTCTTCGTAATGGTGCTGCTGGTGTACCTATACCAGGTGGCCTCCACCACTACCTTTTCAAAGGCAATTGGGGATTGGTAACAAATGCTGGCCTTGCCAATCACCTCCATGTCCAAGGTACAAATTTTAAAAGAAGTGACAATGAAATTCATTGCCGCCAAATTTATAATTCATCAGCTATTTTAACTCTCCTAGCTGAAATTTAATATCAGGTTAATGATAATACTATTTTAACACAAAAAATTGCTTTCAACAGACTAAAACTATGTTTTGACAAAAAGTCTCAATGAACATTAGCTTTCCCCCACAATTACTCATATGCTGAGTTTGCTATCTAGGTGGCACTTCCTCAAAGGCAATAAAGGGAGGATGGAAAGATCAAATAGCCCAACATATCTAACAGTTGCAGAAGCCTGTGAATTACTAGGAATAGAACATCTATTCATGTACAAATTGTCCCCTGGGATTTTTCTTTAGAAATCGGAAAAAGCTAAACATACTCACAAATAACATGGCGGATAATATGTGCAAGGTTTACTTTGGTCCTGGTTGTGAAAATGAACAGAGGTACAAGTTTCTTAAATTCTTTCTTTTTAATGTCACAACATCGTAGTTTCTTTTTCTACTCTAATTTTACTCATTATGATCCATTTCTTACTGAAAAATGGACAGCTGCCTTTAGACATCTCCACCTTGTCCTAGAAATTATTAAAGACATAATAAATAGTATTACCCTACCATTTCTCCCTCTGGGCAGTGACTTTTTTGTAACGATACTTCTGTGATTAGATAACTATCGTATATATGAAATTGTATGATTCCTAATCTCATCGGATGTCACTATCAAAATCGTTATCATTGGCATTTTCCAACATTTGTCCAAACCACTCTTTAGGTGAGCACAGTAAGAAGTCTTACAACACCAGGTTAAAGTCCAACAGGTTTGATTCAAACAAGAGCTTTCGGAGCGCAGCTCCTTCCTCAGGTGAATGGCGAGGTATGTTCCAGAAACATTTATATAGACAAAGTCAGAGATGCTGGACAATGCTTGGAATGCAGGCATTTGCAGGTAATCAAATCATTGCAGATCCAGGGAGAGGGATATTCACAGGTTAAAGAGGTGTAAATTGTCTCAAGCCCGAACAGTTGGTAGGGTTTTGCAAGTCCAGGCCTGATGGTCGGGGGTGAATGTAATGCGACATGAATCAAAGATCCCTGTTGAGGCCGCACTCATGCGTGCGGAACTTAGCTACAAGCTTTTGCTCGGCAATTCTGCGTTGTCGCGTGTCCTGAAGACCGCCTTGGAGAACGCTTACCCGGAGATCAGAGGCTGAATGCCCTTGACTCCTGAAGTGTTCCCCGACTGGAAGGGAACATTCCTGCCCGGTGATTGTTGCACGATGCCCGTTCAGGTAAGCACTTGACATGCCACAACATTCAAGACTATGGCCCAGGTGCTGACAAATGGGATTAGGTAGGCAGGTCAAGCGTTTTTCATGCATCAGTGCAGACTCGATGGGATGAAAGGCCACTTCTGCTCTGTATTATTTGGTGATGCTAGGCTTTCCCAAAATTTCTCAATGTAGCTTTTTAAAACTGCTATAACTGTCCAGAAAAGATGGATTATTACTAAATTAAGAACAGGGTACAATAGTATTATTTTACAAGGTTTCCAGATGTAGTGAATTTAAAGAAATATTAGCTAGAACACAAGATAACTTTCCTGCTCATCTTCGAAATACCACTTTTGGATATTTTATGTCCACCTGAACAAGTAGATGGTGCTTCCGTTTTACGTTTCATCTGAAAAAACAGCACCTGTTGCACTGGAGCATCATCATTAAATTTTGCGCTCAAGTTCCGGAGTGGGATCTGAATCCACAACTACCTTCCCCACTGTTTTTGTTCTCTGCTGATTCAGGAGTGTAGGTCAACTAAAAGGGAACATCAACCACACAACCTTCCAACTCTGACGAATGAGTGTAACAAACAGTTATGACTGACATTACGGATGACTAATATCTCCTTATCAATCATCCATAACAGATGATACGTTTACGTCCTTCCTTTAGTGGCAAACCTGTATATAGTAATCAAACTAATTGAATAATTGTAACCTTATGGAATCCGCCTATTGGCTACTTCATCAAACTGGGCCATCCTCTTAAAATGTCAGTGTCCATTTTGCACTGCAAGTATGGATCACTTACTCAGGCTCACATATCAAGACAAAATAATTTGTCAGAAATCAGACATAGCTCCATTTTAAAATCAGAACAGATGGGTCCAATTATAGCTTCAAATAAACAGATATAGCAAACATTTGTAACATGGTGCAAGATGAAACTTGCACCTGTATTCCATAAATATATATTTAAAACACAGCATTATATCCTCATTGAAAAGTATTTGTTGAGTTTTTTTTAAAAATAGGCATTTAGGGAAAGACAAATCAACATCGACAGTAGGACAACGGGTTCGGTGAACCTTTACCTTGCCCCCTCCTAAAAAGGTAAATCAAGCAATCTTCAGAATGCAGATTCAACCCAACACCTGACATTTGAATATAATACGGAGTGTCTTCACACGACTTGCCAAGTCAGGAGGACATCAATATCTCATGGAACAATTTAAAGGCGATCTGAAGGTGTTCTCGTCAATATTTCTCCTTCAATTCGCATTAACTGGGTCATTCCTTTAATCTGCTGTTGGTAAAATATTACTTTGTGAAAATGAACTTCCCTTTACTACCGGGTAACAATACGTCAAAGTAATTTGCTGGGTGTAATACTTTGGGACATTCTGCAGGCGAAATAAGGTACTTCATCAGTGCAAAAATCCCCACATTATGAAGTGTTTCTAAATACTGAAAACATAAAAAATGAGTGGAAATATCAGCAGGTGCGGCCAAAATTTTCGATCTTTTTTTCCAGATAATGATGGACGTGGACTGTAGTTCTAGTATCTTCCAACGGGTGAGTCGTTCAGGAGCAGCTGCCTGCCACTCCTCATTTGATTGATCAATGTGGAACGTTTTTTTTGATAAGTGACAGACATGGGGATTATTACTTTAAAAGTGTTAAATGAAAACGCGATGATATGAATGAATAGGACTAAGTGAATGTGTCATTTTGTAACTTGCAAGTCTAGAATATATTCGAAATTACGAACATACAAAAAGTTCGACGTTAACTATTGCACTCCAATGCTGAAAACGGAGCTTCTCTGGCTTAATTGTAAATATTCTACAACTAGTCAAACAAGCAGCATCAGGAAAGCGAAACTACCATATCCTGGACTCCTCTGAACGTCGCATCCAGGAGCATCAGTTTCCAGGGCTCGGAGACCGTGTTGGGAAGCGGGATGTACACATAATAAGCTGTCAGAGCGGCGGCGATCACCATCACGGGCACTGTCGCTCGCATCACTGCCGAATGCCGGGTACAAAAATGGAAATGCTCGCAAAAGCACCGACACATATTTCCTCCGCTCCTATTACCCTGGACTTCACATCGGTCTGCCAGAGGCCAATCGGCTCGCTGCGGCTTTATCAGTCAGCCTATGCGGGAGGAAACAATAGGACAGGATGCTGGGAGTTGTAGTTTTTCCTGGCTGGCAACATTGGGAAATGACAGGCCGCAAAAAACTAAACCCGGGCACTGAAGTCGGAATTTCATTGGGAATAGATGCTGTTTGTGGAGATTCGGCCACTGCTGGTTAGTACACGTCAATCTTTAAAGACCTTCTGTAGCTTGGGGCAGCAAACCAAAGGGTGACTGAAGTATTTTTTAAAAACAAATGTATATACAGTGGATATTATTTCTGAAGAGATATTGCCCTATGAGCATGGCCTGGGATGGAATGCGAATGTTTTGTCTCCCTTCTCCAGGGTTCGAATCCAAAGGCCGGATTCCGAGTGACGTCAGCGGCAGCGGGCCGCCATCTTTCTGACAGGCAGGAGAAGCGTGCTGGCGGCCGAAGCTGCAAGATGCCAGTCTCGTGCAGCGCACTGGAATGCAAGAACCGCTTCAAGAAAGGGAGCGGTATAACTTTCCACAGGTACCCTGCCAAGGTTTGCTGTAGGCGGTCAAATTCCCCTTGCAAAACGAGTACTCTGATGAGATTCCAACTTCAATCCTCTTGCGTGAAAATTTGCAAGAGCCCATTTTTTTGCCTTTGGCGCAGGGTGACGGTGGCGATTTTAATCGTTCACCTCAGTTCGTGCGCTCGTCAGGCTGTCTCCACTGCGGCCGCTCCAGTAGACATCGTGCTGTTCCTCTCTCCTGTCTATGCTCCGCCTCATTGGATATGTTGTTCTGCATGTTATCTGCGATTTTATCTAATAGCATTCCCTGCGGTTTAAAGCATGTTTCCCAATACACTTTGCGACGGCGTGCAAAATCTGACATTACTATTATTGTGCGGTAATCCTAAACTCCCTTCTTCAGTAGACGGATGGTACAGTCTGCATGTGTACGTCTGTATTGGCCAACGTGGCTTCAATCATTATTACTGTTAGTCCCTGTTACTGATTTTCAAAAATATATTTTCATAACTAGTTCAAACCAAGAAAATTACCTTTTAAGAGGTTTCAGAAAATTACCCTCCCATACAAAAATAAGAATTGCATAGTAAGCTTTTCGTTTTTAGTCAGCAGAGTTTATTGGCTATGAATTGTTAGCCTGTATTGCTACTAACCTTTCCAGAGGCGAATTTACACTTTGTGATGCTCATCTTCATTTAGCCTGCGCTCATCTTCAATTCTGGGTCCCCCATGACATCATGCCCTTCCCAACCTCATCTACCCTCACCCCACAGAAGGCAAAGACGCAAGCCACAAAAATACACATTGATCACTGTTTAACTGCTTTAGTGCTTTTAACACATAAAAACATACCTATATAAATAAATAATTGCTGAATTGAAATCCAGGCTTACCTCTTGTGAGAATGATGGTAAAGATGATTAATATTGTGATGTGTGTGTCTTGAGCCAAGAAAACATGGAACTTGCTGGTGAGCAACGAGATTGAAAAATTAGTCAATGGCATCACTGCAGTACAGGACAGTGAAGGACTGAATGAACCAGCCCTGTGCAGGGGAAAATACTGCAATCAACAAGATGCATATGCTGCCATTCAGTGGGCTCGATTCTCCGCAGCCCCGCCCCAAAATCGCGTTTGCCACGGGGACGGCGAATCGCTGTTTACGCCCGAATCAGGCGTGGCTCCCGCGATTCTCCAGTTCCTGGAGAATCGCTTGCACGCGAATTACGCAGTGCGGCCGGGGTGGGGGGGGGCACTCCAGCTATATGCGGGGCAGATCGGTGGGACCTTGTTGGTCCAGGTTCGCCGGCAGAGTCCGCCATTGCGTTCGGCGAGGCTGCCGCCATGCGCAGACTTGGAACCGGAAGTGCTGGGGCCCGTAACCGCAGCTAAAGCTGCATGAAGCTCCCCGGGTCCCTGCCAGCCCCCTGCAGGTAAGTGAATTGGTCTTTTTTTTAAATGAAAGTCTGGAGTGAAACGTCAGCGTTTTTACGCCGGCTTGGGACCATAGCTCCATTTTTGGAGAATCCAGCCCAGTATACTTCAGAGTCTCTTTCAGTTTCAAAAATTAGCTTCCTTGATTCCTCACACAATCAAGAATTTATTGCTGTAAATTCACGTTTGTGGAGTGATTACTGAGTCCAAATACAAAATCAGTGGTTCTGTCTGCAGGATTTCATTCTTTGTCCTATAGGAGACTTTCTGAAGGCCAGTCTTGAGAGCAATGGATATTAGAACTATCAGTATTTGACCAACTGCAGCCATTATATCAGACCAACACTGGTATATTTTGAAAAAACAAATTTAAACAAGAGAATATGGAACACCGACAGATATTCTTGCTTCATTCGTTGTTGGCATACCAATTGAGATAGCTTTTTTCCATTCACAGAATCATCAATCACATCATTGTAGGTAAAATCATGTAAAGATGCACTTTCTTTTTAAAAAATATATTTTTATTCCCCTTTTTCACATTTTCTCCCGAATTTACACCCACCAACAATAAACAATAATCAGCAACAGATATGTCAATCCCCATAACAATAACAACGATCCCATCCTCCCACCAACCCCCAAACAACAGTCTGCATATTTACAAAAACAAATAAACAAATGACAAAAAAGGAATTAGGGATTACCCATAGTCACCCTTAATACACACAACCTCCCCCCCCCCCCCCCCCCCCCCAAGCCTCCCACCTATCACCCCACCAACTAATTTTCAATGTTATCCAGTTCTTGAAAGTGCATAATGAATAATGCCCATGACTTGTAGAACCCCTCCGTCCTTCCTCTCAGTTCAAACTTAACCTTCTCAAGGGTCAAGTATTCCAACAGGTCCCCCCGCCACGCCAGGGCACAGGGTGGAGAGGCTGCCCTCCATCCCAGCAGGAACCGCCTTTGGGCGATCAACGAGGCGAAGGCTACGAAATCTGCCTCCGCCCCCGTTTCCAACCGTGGCTGGTCCGACACCCCGAATATGGCCTCCCGGGGACCCGGGTCCAGTTTCACGTGCACCACCTTGGAAATTACCCTAGAAACTTCCTTCCAATACTCCTTGACAGGGCCAAAACATATGAACGTGATTAGCTACCCCCCCCCCCCCCCTCGCAACGCTCACACACATCTTCTATTCCTTCAAAGAATCGGCTCATCCTCGCCCTCGTGAGGTGTGCTCTGTATACCACCTTCAGCTGTATCAGCCCCAACCTCGCACGTGAGGTGGAGGTATTTACTCTCCAGAGCACCTCACACCAGACCCTCTCCTCTATAGCCTCTCCCAACTCTTCCTCCCACTTTGCTTTGATCCCTTCCAGTGGTGCCTTATCCTCTTCCAAAATAGCTCCGTACACTGCTGACACTACCCCCTTCTCCAGTCCCCCTGGCGTCAGCACCTCCTCCAGCAACGTGGAGGCCGGTTCCTCCGGGAAGCTCTGAATCTCCTTCCTGGCAAAATCTCGAACCTGCATGTATCTAAACATTTCTCCCTGCTCCAGCCCGTACTTCGCTTCCAGCTCCCTCAATCCTGCAAATCGACCCCTAAGAAACAAATCTTTTAGTGTCTTAATCCTCTTCTCTTCCCATTTCCGAAAACTTCCATCCCATTCCCTGGCTCAAATCTGTGGTTCCCCCGAATCGGCATTTCCCTTGAACCTGCCCCCAACCCGAAGTGTTGGCGAAACTGCCTCCAAATTCTCAATGAAGCTATTATTACCGGACTCCCTGAGTATTTCGCTGGAGCTATCGGGAGCGGCGCTGTTGCTAGTGCTTTCAGTCCCGACCCCCTGCACAAACTTTCCTCCATTCTGACCCACTGTGAATCAAATCCTCTGACCCAGCTCCGCACCTTCTCCACATTCACCACCCAGTAGTAGTATATCAGGTTCGGGAGACTCAAACCCCCTGCCTGCCTTCCCCTCTGTAGCAGCACCTTTCTCACTCTGGCCACCTTCCCTCCCCATATGAACGAGGTAATCCTTCCCTCAATCTCCCTGAAAAAAGCCTTTGGCAGGAAAATCGGTAAGCATTGAAAAATAAACAGAAATCGCGGCAACACATTCATTTTAAACGCCTGTACCCGACCCGCCAGTGACAAAGGGAGATAATCCCACCTTGCCAGATCGGCTTTCACTCTCCCCAGCAAACTAATGATGTTGTACCTGCGAAGCCTCCCCCACTCCCGGGCAACCTGCACCTAAAGTGAGTTCCTACCCTACGGAATGGCAGCCCCCCCTACCCTGTCCCCACCCCAGGCCGAGACACCACAAAATACTCACTCTTGTCCAGGTTCAGCTTGTACCCCGAGAAAGACCCAAATACTCACAGTAGCTCCAATATCCCTCCTATCGAAGCACTCGGTTCCGACATACAGTAGCAAGTCATTGGCATATAAGGACACCCTATGCTCTATCCCCCCCCCCCCCCCCCCCCGCACTCTTCCTTTCCATGCTCCTGAACTACTTAATGCCATGGCCAACGGCTCAATCGTAAGTGCAAACAGCAGGGGGGACATAGGACATCCCTGCCTCGTCCCGCGGTGGAGAGAAAAGTATCTCCAGCTGATATTGTTTGTGCAGACACTCTCCTTCGGCTCCTTGTATAATAGCTTTACCCAGTTCATAAATCTTAGTCCAATTCTAAACCGCTCCGGTCATCAAGTACCCCCATTCTACCTGGTCAAACGCCTTCTCGGTGTCCAATGCCACAACCACCTCTGTTTTCTTCCCCTCCGCCGGTGCCATAATGACGTTCAAAACCCTCCTAATGTTCGAAAAAAGCTGCCTCCCTCTCACGAACCCCATCTGATCCTCACCTATCACTTTCGGGAGGCACTCCTCCAGCCTACCCGCCAGTACCTTCGCCAATACTTTTGCGTCCACATTCAGAAGTGATATGGGCCTATACGACCCACACTCAGTCGGATCCTTATCTTTTTTTTAACAACAGCGAAATCGAAGCCTGCCCCAAAGTTTGTGGCAACACCCCCTTCCCTATCGCCTCTTCAAACATCCTCACCATCAGGGGTGCCAGCCTATCCTTGAATTTTTTATAATATTCCACCGGAAACCCAGTAAAGATGCCCTTTCAATCGTTAATATTGCTGTACTTGTCAAATGTCCATTTTTATTATAATTTGCAATATTTCTAACTCTCTTCAATACAGAAAAAGAATGTTCACTGGAAGTAATTGTGACAGGTAATCTTAAAAGTATGGTTTATACATTTGGGAAGGTTGCCTGCAAACCATTATGTCTAAATCAGTACAAATCAGCTGGTGATCCCGAAGCACAGAACTCCTCATCGATAAAATTGTTCAGTTCATCTTCAAAAAGATTTGTGTCTATACCCTCCTGGTAGAATTCACTTAATTTATTACTGCTTTCAGCATTCTCATCCCAACTTCTGTCAAAAAGCACACAAAATAAATCAACAGTTTTATTCAGAGAGTCACTTCTACTCTGCAATTATTCTGTCAGTAACAACATTGTCAGTCTCAACAATGATCTTCGCTTTTCATTTAAAGTGATTAATTGTCTCTAGTTTCATAGAAAAACAACTTACTGTGACTTGTATGCTTCTCATCATCAGAGGGACCTGTATGTCTTGTTAATATTAGTGCATCTACTGCCACCGAGCTATAGTCATTTTGAATGTCTAAGACAAATCATTTAACTGAGGCTAACAATTGCGCAGCATTCAGTGAAGTTGTATCAACGTTTTGCAGTGTTTTGCTGACGGTACTAATTTTATGAAGTAAATGGTCCCACAAAAGAATAAGAACAACAACATTGTACCTTTCAAACTTCTCTGCTCAGGATTTTGCTTCAGCTTTCACACATGTTATTTCCTGAGTTTGATGCAGCTATGTCTGATCAGATTTCCTTTATATCAACAAAGTTAATTTTCAAAGCCAAAACGGCACCTGCATGAGCCAACCACCTGGTGTCACAACTTCTTTTGACTGTAAAATGTTTCCTATTTGTCCACTCCAGTCTTGTTTGCAGACCTGAATATTTTCCTGTCATATTTGCAGCATTATCGAAGCTCTGACCACGACAATTTTTGATGTGTAAGCCTATATTTGTAACGATTTCCAAAACAGTTGTCTCCAGTCTCTCTGGAGTGTGAGATTGTAGCTGGACAAAAAAAAAAAAAAAAAATTGCTAAAAAACCTCACCATTGCTGGTCACATATCTTAAAAATAATGTTAATCGGTCCACATGACTCACATCTGGTGTTGAATCAACTATTATGGAATATAATTTGGCATCTTTTACTTCATTAACGAATTGTCTTCTGAGCCACTCTGCCATTATAGTGATGACGTCATCGTAGGTTCTCAGCATTTTCCTCCATTAAAAACACTCCTTTTGAACCTGAGTTGATAACAAAGATCAATTCTTCCAGATAGTTCACATGTTTAAATGGATGTACACATAGCTTTAATACGAGGTTTGGAAGTTTAATGATAGCAATATCTCTTTAGTTAGAATACCTGTCGACGAATGTTTGTTTCCCTTTACTAGGGTCAAGGAATAATTTGCAAACCTAACTGTGGACTACCTTGGAAGTTTCTGAAAAAAAAACAACCGATTTCTAATTTCCGTCATTCCATTTATTTCACCCTCATAAAATGGGACTTATGAAGACTTCTAACTTGCTTTCGGCCTCAACCTCAAACTATTTTCTCAAATTTTCCATTGAACCTATGTTTTCTGGTTTATTTAGTAGGAAATCTTCTGTCATACCATCAACACCACTCCCTTGGCTCCCTGTCCTGGCAAATATCAGTCCTCCACATATCTGCTAACTTGCAATAACCTGTAAAGTGTTAGGAAAATCTTGCAATACCTGCCCCCCCCCCCCCCCCCCCCCCAAACGTTCAGACCAGTCTGTTTTCCTGCTCTACGGGGAGTCTAGCAATCAAAGTCGGATGTTGCTCTTCATTATGTTAGGATCCCGGACAAGAAGCTGACTATTTACAATTTGTAAAACTGTGAGGAAAGGCTACTGCACCACAGGGGAGATAACACTGACCAATAGATATATTTTATGTTGAAACAATTAACCTTAGAATGAACCACATTAACAACAGAAGAATAGCGTTATAGTTAACAGTTAAAACAGTTCTTCAGTAAAAGATGAAACTTTAACTTACTTCCTAAACATGGCACTATATTCCAATTAAACAAATCAAGATAGTTCAAATACCACTCATGAATAAAGTTATCAATCAGGTTTTTTATTTGCTTTTCTTTGTGCAGGATTTTTGGAGAGGGAACCTTTCGGGACCAAAACTGAAACACCTTTGGTCAGATTAAAGTCCTCGGAAGAGCTAACTTTTTCCAGACAGTCTTGGTCCCTCCCCTTAGTTACACCATCTGTAACCAAAACATAAAGCATTTTTCTGGCTCCTCCTGTAAGATGTTCCATGACCTATTTGGCCAGGACCAAACACAATATTCCTCATAAATTATCTACACTCAGTTGTGCTTTAAACATAAACAATATTTCATTAGCTAGCTATAAACATGTAAATAGTTCTTAAATACATTAGCACAACACTTCACCTGCAAAATCAATGATTATCTCACTTTTACAACCCCTTAGTCACAGCTTTCTTAGACATACTGTCTCTGTGCATCTTAACGCAGGCCCCAACAACACCACTGCAAACAAAAAATGACGATTTCTTACATTCATCATAATTGCCTGCTGGTAGGCCTATCAGCAAATGCAAAGTTACCAGGCTCTGATTGATGCCCACAGACACAAGCTGGTCAGAACACCACACATTAGTCAGGGCCCTGTGCCAAGGCACAGTGTGTTTCATCATAAATCTGCCTCTGAACTTTGCTAAATACTGTGTCCAGAGATGATGTCAAGCACTTGGAGCCTTGTGGTAGAGAAGGGTTTCAGACATATATTACAGCAATCTCAATAGCAGAAACTCTTCAAATTTCTTGAATTGTTACATGACAAACATCTTGAGATTAAAGTCGTATCTGATTCCCTCTCCACAGATGCTGCCAGATCGCCTGAGATTTTCCAGCACTTAGTGTTTTTATTATCTTGAGATTAGGAACTGGATAGTGAACGTGTTGACCTGACTGTGTACTTAATAGGTAATAAATATATTCTATGTAGAGCTGGGAATGTGGAAAATGATGGTTTATGGTTCAGGGCAGTTATGCTTGGGACTGATGGGAGAAATAACTTGAGTGGCGCCAATAAATAGCATCAGTGTTTCAGGCACAGGGGAATCCTGTTGGCTATAACCAGTCTTATTGAATAGATTTGCAACTATGAGATGTTGGTTAGCTTTGTTTCATAACCTTATGAGTGGTTCACTTGGTCATTGACCTTTCTTGGGATGGTGACATTATTTCTTGGAATATCTAGTTGATGAGCCCAGTCAATGGCAGATAATCTGTTATAATTGCATCTTCTCTGGTGAATCTACTGTGTACACTGGTAGTTATTTCTGAGCTAGTTGCCTTAACTTTCTCCTTTCTTGATCTCAGATAATTTGCACTATTACGTGACAATCATTTCTGCCTGTAATTGGCTGATACAGTTGTGCAAGCTGTTTATTACCTTTCAGCTCTGTCCTGAATAAACTTTGTACTTGTAAAGATCTCATTCCATTCTACACTTTTTCTATTTAACTATTTCTATGAAAGGAAAAAGAAAATAATCTAACTAGGCAGACAATCTGTTGAGACATGTACCAAGAAAATTACAAGCACACTTTAAATTTAAAAGAAAAATTCCTTTTTATTCATTTGACCAATAACATGGGGCAAATGTTAAGCATGACGTATTTATGTCCCAACAATGAGTTATTTCTGAACTCAACCCTTGATGCTGGGATTCACTTCCAGTAAGCATGAATATTAGAGTCCTTCCTGTTTTATTTCCTTCATTCCCATTTATTTTTTATTACTTTGGTCCATGGACCCATAATCAGGGTGTGCCTTTAAGCAGAAGACTCAAAGTTTAAACAGCCTGCTTGCTAAGCGTGTTCCCAGGTTTTAGATTTTAGAAGGGAGAAGCCAGACTCTTCGTCACTGAGTGGATCTTAGGAACCAGCTTTGAAGGGAGTTGGTTTGATTGGTTATCGGCAACTGATGGGTTGGCCAGGAACAGTGTTCTGCTAGACAATGGTCAGTGATTGGTTCCAGCGCAAAGCTTGCTGAGAGAACTGGGCAGTCACTCTCTCTTCTGCTTGCTGAAGTGAAGGAACTGCTCTACTTTTCTGAAAGCAATGAGAGCCTGGCACATTACTATGCTGTGAACCTGAAATGATACTGAATCTGCAGAGAAGGTAGACAACCGTGCCAGAGAAAACAATCTCAAGCTTAGAAGGTAGAAGTATGAAAACAAAGTAATCCCAATGCATCAAAGATCCTTATCCTTTAATTTTTATTTATTTTTTCTTTCCCTTTTGTTGCACGTTTTACTATGGGTGTAATACGCGTTTATTGGAGTGTATTAACACGCCTCCGTTTAAAGGCCGTGTGCTTAATACTACTAGGCTCTATGTATGTATTTTCAGCTCAGGAGTCGCCAGATGCCGTATAGACACCTCACAAATATTCCAAGGTCAGGTTCAAAGTAATAAAACGATACACCGATTAGTAAGTTCCAAACGATCAATATTTATTATACAATTATAATAAATACGCATGCACACGCTAAGGGACTAAGCTATGACTAAACTAAGCGATCAGAATACTTAACTAAACAGGAACAGGCAAGGTCAGGGAGCGAGGCCTTCGTTCCGATCTTGGTCTGCAACCTTCAGAGAGCGTGCTGGTCACTGGGGGTCTAGAGGGCCTGGTTCGCGTAGCGAGCGTCGTATTGGCACTTACGGTTCGGCGGCTGGTGCTCAACGGCTGGAGTCAGGATACAGGTTGGAGTTCTTGGTCAAAGCCGGAGCACGAAACAACAGACAGGACCATGGGTGGGGGTCTATCTTTTATAGGGGTCCCCAATGTCCGTGCCTTTTCGGGGCGGGCTTTACCTTCAGGTATCGATTGGATCACTCCCAATCGATATCTTTTGAATTCCTCCAATGTGAGGGTCTTTCTTGATAGCGGGGGCGGTTTCTATAGTGGATACTTCTGGTGCCGCTCCGTCTGGACATCCACTTAAAGTATCTTATTCAAACCCAAATGTTGCCATTGTGTGTGCCTAGATCTGGACTGCCTCATTAGTATGCAAAGCGTTTTGCTATTATCACCTTTGGTTTGAGATCTTCCACCTGGCCAGAAACTAGTTTTGCTGCTTGCAAAATGCTAATGAGTCTTTGCAGACTGCTGCCTTGGCTAAACTGCTTTTCCCTGCAGTCTTAGCAATTCTCCATCTTGTTAGCCCAGTGTCCATTTTAGGTGGCTACATTCCCTCCTTGTGATCCTCACAATCAAAAATATTGTGAAGGATCACCTATGCACGTTGCTTCGAGTGCTTCTGGGTGCCTTCTTTGTGTTCCCTGACCTCGGCAAGCTCCTGAGCGTCTACTCTGTCCTTAACTATGGGAAGAAAAATTTTACCTGACATCTCTACTTGGCGCTATGTCAAAGGGGACATGCATTACCAAAAACCGGGAACCTCTACCTATCACAACTATCCTTATCTTACCTTAAATATTTCATTACAGACTAAACCTCATCCATTCATACCACATCACATAACATTTCCTGACTCGGCAGTCGAGTTCAGGACAATATAATACATGGGTATATTTTATTTTATTAACACTGTGCTTTATTCATTTATGGGCTGGGGGGATTGGTGGAAACCGAAGATAGGAGATTGAACTCCATAGATGGTTGAGGGGCAGGAACGGGAGGCTCTCCTCTTCCACTTCCTCAACCTGAGGGTCTGTACGAGTATGACGAGGATTGCAATCACTAGCAGTGATTCAATCACATATGACATGGAGTACCATGTCATAAATTTTGTGCACCAGGTCTGAACCTCACTGACCAGAGCTGAGCACGGGGGAGTTGCTGTGAGTGAAACATTTACGGCGGGAGTTGTGGGGGAAACGTGTCTTGCTTCCACACATACAAATATAACATTTAAGAGCAATAAGTAGGCTTCCATCATCTTCTCTTCGTTCTCCTTTTTCTTCCTCCTGTATGGCCGATCCTTGCTGTGATCCCTGTTTCGTCCTTCGAAAGCTATGGGATCAAGCACAGTATCTGTCAATACAGCTTAATATCCGTACTTGTTAGTGTATCTGTCTTTCAATTCCAATTGACCCATTAAAAATGACTGGCCAAGTCACACCCTGTGACTCCCCTCATTTATTTTTTTTTTCCAAAAGCGAATTTAATGAACACAATACACCTAACAACTCTCCTCCTGCGAGCCGTCTCGCAGGCTTTGCTCATTTACCATCCGAATGTTCCTGGATATAAATAGCATGTGGGATGGCGGCCTCAGGGCTGCCTAACGAAAAATGAAAACAAATTGGAAACAAAAGGTCGAATGGGTTGCGTATGGGCCGCTACGGGTACGATTTGAATGGGATCCCCGGGTAGGGCGTGCTGTGCCATACCCGAGCTTGGCTGACCAAAGTGGGTTCTCAGACAGGGCGGGTCCTCAGTGCCGTTTGTCCACTGCCTGAGTAACCTGGAGTAAACGGGCAAGAATGTGTTTACCGTGGATTTGCAGCCTCTATTCGCCGAATAGAGGGGCACCTAAAAACAATGGAGGAGCCAAGATGCTCCTTCATCTGAAAACAGGGAAGAAGTCGTGAACCGTGTCGGTTCACCAGAGGATACAACTGAAGTTCTCAGAGGTATCTGCAGATAAACTAAAGTGCGTGCGAGGTGGTCACAATCTTTTCAGCTGAAAAGATCTGCAATCAATCCCTTAACATATTAACAAACAAACATAAACTGACAAACAAACATGCGTGCAGGTTCCATCAGAAAGGACATCGCTTCCCTCAAGCGGTTCCTATTTTACATCATCTGGACACCTCACTTTACCTCTGTCTCTGTGAACAGGGTCACAAAGGGGTTGCCGTATCGGGATTCAGACACCGTTTCGTCCTGCTCTCCCGGATCCCACACCCTTGTGTGGATCAGGCATGATATCTTTGAATTGTGTGACTGGGGGTCACTTTCGTCATTGCGGACAAGTCGGTACGAATTGTCCCTGTGCCAGAGTGTTGGGTCCAAAAGTGAATGGGTATTGTCGGGGTCGTCAGGGTCGGGTGGTGGGTCTGGGTTTTTAATGTAAGTGACTTCCATGGGGTCACTGTAGTCGGGGTCATTGTCGCTGCAATGTGGGCTGTAGTGTGGTGTGCTGTGGCTGTCCTCAGAGTCAGTGTCTGTATCGCTGTCTCTGCTGCGGCAGCTTGTGGGTGTTTCGGGGCGTGGTCTGTCATGGTCAGTGGGCGGAGTCGTGGGCGAGTCCGATGAAGAACTGGTCTGTGAGGGGGATGGTGGAAACGTGTCTCTAGTGGGTGGGGTGAGGTGTTCTGCTGCGTCTAGCAGGACATGGTGTGCATGGTTGGCCTGTGTTCCATATGCCTTTAACTGGTTGATATGGAACCACGCGGTCTTACCATTAGGATATTTTATCCTATAAACTGAGGGGCTAATTTTATCCGAAATTGAGTATGGGCCGGAATATTTTGGTGCCAAAAAACTGCTGGGGTTGTATACAGATAGCATTACCTGTTGCCCAACCTGGAATTCTGTGGGGTGTACGGTCTTGTTAAAGCATGCTGTGCTTTGTCTACGGCGTTTCCCTAGCTGAACTGCGGCTGCGATCTGTGCAGACCTCACAGTCTCAACCAGGTCTTTAACCGTCTTTTCGTGTGTGAGGGCCGTCACTTCGGGGCTAGTCATGTCCAGTCCTAAAAGGAATTCTGTACCTTTCATAGGGCGTCCGGTCATGAGTGTGTGTGGTGTGTATCCTGTGGAAGTTGAAACTGTATTTCTGATGAACATGAGTGCAAATGGGAGCACTGAATCCCATGTGGAGTTGTTCTCCTGAACCATTTTTCGAAGTGTGGATTTTAGGGTCCGATTCATGCGCTCTACAATCCCGCTGGACTGTGGGTGATACGCAATATGAAAGTTTTGTTTTATGCCAAATATTGTCAGGACGTTCTTCATGACCCGTCCTGTGAAGTGAGATCCCTGGTCCGAATCAATGCTTCGGGGTAAACCCCATCTCGTGAAGATGTGGTGGGTCAGGATCTTTGCAGCTGTCTTAGCTGTATTCGTTCTAGAGGGGAATGCCTCTACCCATTTGGTAAAGGTATCGATGACCACCAGAACGTATTTATAGCCATTCCTACAAGGGGGCAATGGTCCTATAAAGTCGATCTGGAGGTTTGTCCAGGGGCCATTAACTGGTCGAGTATGCCGAAGTTGTGCCTTTTTAGAATACCTCTCCGGGTTATTCTGGGCGCAAATAAGGCAATTCTCGATGTAGTGACTTACATCTGTCCTTAGGTTAGGCCACCAACAGAGCTGCCTGAGGTGCCTCGTGGTTGCGTCGATCCCTTGATGCCCGTGTCCATCATGGAACAAAGCAATCATTTCATTCCTGTCCTGCTGCGGGACCACATAAAGCTGATCCTTTATGATCACACCCTCATGTGTGGTCAGTGCGTGTCTGAATTTGTCATACTGTGGCACAAAGTTGCCTTTGAAAATCTCCCTGAGATCCTCATCCTGCTTCTGTGCCTCTACTAAATCCTTAATATTGGTCTGTGAGACTTGAACTGTGCTCACAGGGGCGCTAGCTGGTGCGCTAGCTGGGGGTGTCCACAAGTGTCCTCGCCTGGAACCTGCCTTAGCCAGTGCGTCGGCTTTTACATTCCCAGGGGGGGATGACCTATGGTGGCTTCTT
Source organism: Scyliorhinus canicula (assembly GCF_902713615.1). NCBI lineage: Eukaryota > Metazoa > Chordata > Chondrichthyes > Carcharhiniformes > Scyliorhinidae > Scyliorhinus > Scyliorhinus canicula. The sequence goes on from NC_052158.1 coordinate 104,424,054, forward strand.
ACTTTGATAATGCCGAAGGTCCTGTCCTTCGCTTTCTCTAAAATGTGTTGGAGTAAAGGGGCTGATGGAAGGGTTTCCCATCTGCGGAGACAAAACCTCGTGTCCTCCACAGGGGTAGAAAATCCGTTAAACTATTGCAGACATATAGACTGTCCGAATATATGTCCGCTGGGCTGGGGAAAGAATCGGGGTGGTCCACTATATAAGCTATGGCCGCGAGCTCTGCTGCCTGCGCGCCTAAGTGTCCTGGTAATTTTAAAGCTATCTCTTCGAGAGCGCGCCCCTGCGCGTCCTCGACATAGATGCCGCATCCTGTGATACGCTCACCTTCTAAAACCGTGGATGAACCGTCTACGTATATCCGTAGTGGTCCACACGTGTCTGTGTGTTGGGGGCTTTGTCTGGGATTCCCTATCTTCCTGGGGGGTGTCTTCGCTATAAAGGGTCCTGTGTTATGTAAGGGGGCTACAATTTCACATTCATGGGGCTGTCCTGGGTATTGGAGGTTGTCGGCTAAAAATGTGTGTGTGCGGGTCCGTTTTACTGTAATGTCCCGTCCTTGTAAGAGTAGTGTCCACCTAGCTGCCCTAATCTGGCTAACTGAACCGTCCTTCAGTCGACCGTCTAGGAGTAACTGTGTGGGGGTGTGCTCGGTCAAAATGGTGGTGGGGTTGAGTCCGGTAATGTAAGAAAAATATTGCACTGCCCAGAAGACAGCAAGGAGGTGCCTCTCGCAGGCTGAAAATCCTTGTTCAACTGGGTTTAACAGTCGGGAGGCATAAGCCACTGGTCTTAGCTGCTCGTGCCGTTCCTGAAGTAACACGGCCGAGAGGGTCAGATCTGTGCTCGCTACCTCTATTGCATAGGGGGAAAGTTGGTCTGGGACTTGTAGCGCGGGTGCTGCGCTAAGGGCTTTCTTTAACTCTTCCACAGCCTCTGTATGCTGCGGAAGCCATTCCCAGGGGGCTCCTTTCTTAAGGAGGTCTGAGAGTGGGGCGGCTTTTGTCGCGAATCCGTCGATGTGGTTCCGACAATAACCAACCAGTCCTAAGAACGACCGGAGGGCTGAAACATTCTGGGGAAGGGGCAATTTGACAATCGAATCAATTCTTTTGAATTCGATCTCGCGTTTGCCGTGCGTGATGATTGTACCCAAATACATCACTTTATTTTCCAAAATCTGGGCCTTTCTTGGGTTAACTTTACAGCCAATTGAGGTTAAAAGTTCCAGGAGCTCGGCCAGAAGCGTAATGTGCTCTGCCTTTGTGTCTGTCTGCAGTAGTAGGTCGTCTACATACTGTACCAGACATTCGGGGCGGGAAAATTTTTCTAAACCATTCGCCAGCTGTCGGTGGAAAATGGAGGGGGAATTGTGGAATCCTTGTGGAAGGCATGTCCACGTATACTGTTGTGTTTTAAAAGTGAAGGCAAATTTGTACTGGCACGCCTTTGCCAATGGGATTGACCAGAAGCCATTGCTAATGTCCAAAACCGTGAAATATTTGGAGTTGAGTCCCTGCTTGAGCATGGTCTCGGGACTTGTTGCTACCGTGGGGGCTACTGCTGGGGTTACTTTATTGAGTTCCCGATAATCAATGGTCAGACGCCATGATCCGTCGGGCTTTCTCACTGGCCAAATAGGGGCATTATTGGTCGAGGCTACTGTTCTAAGCACACCTTGCTCCAATAAGCTACCTATTACCTTCGCTATTTCTCCCTCTGCTTCTAGGGGAAATCTGTACTGCTTCTGTGGTCTGGGGTCAGGTCCGGTAACGTGAATTTGTCCAGTCATTCTGCCACAGTCGTGCCGGTGACTGGCAAATGCTGTCCTATGTTTGTTTAATACTGCCTTAACTTGTCTGTCCGTGTTTAGTGTAGTCAAGTCAAATGAGTATTCTCCTACTGCGTTAATCCGATTAGCGTAGTCTCCTACTGTGAGGGTGGCGGGTGCTCTGTCCGATCTTGCCATTCGCCAGACACACTGGTTCACTGGGTCGAACGACAGGCTATGGGCATTCATAAAATCTATCCCTAGGATGTGTTCTGCTGTCCGGGGAAGATTTACTAGAACAACGGGGTGTTTGGTGGAAATGTTCCCTAGCTGGATTGCTACGGGTGCTGTGATATGTCCCTGCTGCGAGTGTCCTGTGAACCCGCTAAGTGTGATGGTGGAGGTGGTCGGCCACGTGTCTGCTTGTGCCGTGGTGGTGGAGTTAATCGTGGTGCGGGACCCTCCTGTGTCCCAAAGTAACTCTATGGGCTTCCCTCTTAACTTTGCCGTGACTACCGGTCTTCCGGATTGATCCCATAGTGTGTCACAGACCCAAGTGGGGGAGCCCGAACACCGTCAGTCCGTTCCGTCCACATTGGTCTGTCCTGACTGGATCCCTATACTATGGATCGGTTTGGCTTTATTCCGGTTCAGAGTGCCTGTCTGCTGGCCTCTCTGTGATCTCTGGGGTGCTTTACATTCCTTAGCCCAATGTCCTAACTGGCCACAGTTGTAGCATTCCTGCGACTTCTGTGGAGGGCTGCTCTTTCCTTCATTCACCCACGCGGGGTTTTGGTGCTCTCTCACTGCCTGTATGTCTGCTGCAGCCTGAGCCGCTTCTGGGGATTTCACTTTACTCTTGCCCTGAACTGATTGCTCCCAAGCGCGGGACAATCTTTTCAGGACCCACTTCTCATTATGGGCTTCCTCTGAGGGGTCATAGCTGTTGCAAGCGCTCTGTCCTGCTTCTGTTGCATGAGAAATTATGGTGCGCGTCCATTTAACCATATTTTCACGGTTCAAATGGGCTCTATTTAAATCGCCAAATACTGCGTTAAAATGGATCCACAGCCTTCCGGCGAATGCTGTGGGGTGCTCGGTTTTCTTCTGTCGGCACTTATTAAGTCCTTCTACGGGGTCACCTCGATTATACCCTATGGCATCTAAAATGGAGGTGTGCATTTCCTCTAGGGTGCCTCCGCCAACGTTCTGTGGGTCGGGGAGGGCTGCTACAACCGATGGGTCTAAACTCAGAACTGTGAGTTTAACCTGCTCTCTCTCGTCCAGGCCGTACATGGTTGCCTGTTGCTTTACCTTTGCGAAAAACTGGTGGGGGTCTGCGGTGGGGAGAAACGGAGTGATCTTCTCACACGCGTCCCTGAGTTGGGTTACAGTTAAGGGGGTGGTGTAAGTTATATCGGGTGCGCCTTCTGTGGTCGCTTTTCTCTGGGTGGTGACTGGATTCATTGGAACGGTAATTATCTGATCTGTGGGGGGTTGGGGTGCTTGTCTTTTCTGCTGCGCTGCTGGCGCACATGTTCCCTGAACATAACGCTGCGCTGTCTCACTTAACTCTTTCCAGTCTGGGGCATTCTCCTCATCTAACTGCGTTCCAAAGGTGCTTTGAAACCCATTTTGCACTGAAAGCAGCGATTGCAGCTCTGCAATCTGCTTCCTGCATTTCGCATGGTCTACAGTACTCTGTCTTTGTTCTGTGGTGGCAGCATGGAGTGCTCTCAAAGCTGCTTTAAGGTCAGAGCATTGCCTCTGCAAAGCCTCTACCTGCTTCTCTGATTCTTCTCTTATCAGGATGGCATGTTGCACGTCCTGATAGGCCTTTTCGTACTGGGTCTGGGAACTGCTGAGATGGGCTAGACAAGACTGATGTGCCCTCTTGGCATCATCTACCTCTCTACCTTTCTCTGCCAGCTTCCCTCTAAGATCCATGTTTTCCTTTTCGATGTCCCTGACATCCACTTTACTCATTCTATTTCTTTCTTCTAATTCTGCCCGGTGCGTCTGAACGACCTCCTCTGTGCCTCGCAATTGTGCCAAACAGGACACAATCGCCATCGGCTTACGTGCTTTCCTCATATTTTTCTTGTGAATTTGAGAGAGGTTCTCCCACCAAGTATGTCCTATACTTCCGGGACCTGTCTCCTCATTCAAACAAAACTCTTTCCAAAGGGGCCATCCCTTTCCTTGCAGATATTTGCGGAGTTCCAGCTCCCACATGGGACACTGACCTACTCGGCTACTGCTGGTCGCTGCGACCACAAACCGTTCTGGGTTCATGAGGCGTTCCATTGCCTGCATGGCCATTTTTCTGACTCACTTTAAATTTGGAACAGGGGGTGTTGAGGTTATGTCTCACGAAACGGGTAAGGCTTACGCTATGTTCCGTTCACAAAACTACCGAAAGTTTGTCGCAACAAAAATGCTTTCAGGTTTTCCTTACAACCCTATTAGTACGCATGCACTAAACACACTTCCGAATTACGTTTATTCCTTTGAACACCTTGAATATTTGTGATTTTTTTCCTTTTTCTGTACCAGATTTCTAATTCAAATTTCAGGGTCCTCGACGGAGTGGGGGTACCACTTGTAACCGTGTCCCGTCAGGATGTCGCCACTAAATGTTGAATTATTTTACTGGTGTGTAATACGCGTTTATTGGAGTGTATTAACACGCCTCCGTTTAAAGGCCGTGTGCTTAACACTACTAGGCTCTATGTATGTATTTTCAGCTCAGGAGTCGCCAGATGCCGTATAGACACCTCACAAATATTCCAAGGTCAGGTTCAAAGTAATAAAACGATACACCGATTAGTAAGTTCCAAACGATCAATATTTATTATACAATTATAATAAATACGCATGCACACGCTAAGGGACTAAGCTATGACTAAACTAAGCGATCAGAATACTTAACTAAACAGGAACAGGCAAGGTCAGGGAGCGAGGCCTTCGTTCCGATCTTGGTCTGCAACCTTCAGAGAGCGTGCTGGTCACTGGGGGTCTAGAGGGCCTGGTTCGCGTAGCGAGCGTCGTATTGGCACTTACGGTTCGGCGGCTGGTGCTCAACGGCTGGAGTCAGGATACAGGTTGGAGTTCTTGGTCAAAGCCGGAGCACGAAACAACAGACAGGACCATGGGTGGGGGTCTATCTTTTATAGGGGTCCCCAATGTCCGTGCCTTTTCGGGGCGGGCTTTACCTTCAGGTATCGATTGGATCACTCCCAATCGATATCTTTTGAATTCCTCCAATGTGAGGGTCTTTCTTGATGGCGGGGGCGGTTTCTATAGTGGATACTTCTGGTGCCGCTCCGTCTGGACTTCCACTTAAAGTATCTTATTCAAACCCAAATGTTGCCATTGTGTGTGCCTAGATCTGGACTGCCTCATTAGTATGCAAAGCGTTTTGCTATTATCACCTTTGGTTTGAGATCTTCCACCTGGCCAGAAACTAGTTTTGCTGCTTGCAAAATGCTAATGAGTCTTTGCAGACTGCTGCCTTGGCTAAACTGCTTTTCCCTGCAGTCTTAGCAATTCTCCATCTTGTTAGCCCAGTGTCCACACCCTTTTTCCTCCTGTTGTTTGTCTGCGTGTGTAGTGTGTGTGTATATAGAGAGTGGGGCAAGTTAGGAAGGGGGGTTTGGGAAAGGGGTAGTAGATAGTCAGTTGCATTTTCTGTCCGTATAATTAGAATAATGTACATGATAAAGTTACTTATAATGTAAAGTTACAAATCTGGTTACTGTAGTTCATTGGGCTCAACCAAGGACTTTGGGTATTTTAAATAAAATCTAATTTCACCTGTGTTGCGACTCCAGGGCATGGAACATAGAACATACAGTGCAGAAGGAGGCCATTCGGCCCATCGAGTCTGCACCGACCCACATTAAACCCTCATTTCCACCCTATTCCCGTAACCCAATAACCCCTCCTAACCTTTTTGGACACTTAAGGGCAATTTAGCATGGCCAAACCACCCTAACCTGCACACCTTTGGACATAATGTGGGGTTGGAATTGACTGTGCACTAGCCCAGGGTATCATGACATAAATGAGTCACATTATGAGCTCAATTGATTATGTTAAATTAGTACAGACTATACTCAACCAAAGCCATCCAAAAGTCTGCACTTAGAGCTTATTCCATGATTGGGCAGCACTTGTAGACCAATCCTGAGTACGTCAGTAGCTACACTAACAACTAATTTAAGATAAACAGTCAAGTGCAACATGTGGTTAATTTACACTTGCTATAAGTAACATGTGATATACATTCATACAGAGGATATGACAAAAGGAATATGTTCAAGTCGTGGGCCTTTATTTAATTACCCGGGAAGTTGGGGAGCCCATAATTCCATGCTGTTTTCTCCAAGCAATCACTCAGCCAATTAGAATTGACATGCTTGCCAATCAAAATTGACCTGCCAGCCAATCAGTAGCACCATTTACTCTTATAGGATAAATTGTTGCAGAATCCTCTTGTTTTTATGGACTATTGTCAGCTTCGTGTTTTCTGTCAGTTGGATAACTCATCCTACTTACAGTGCATGAAATATCAGTTGAGTCAATTGTTTCCCTGGAAACCAGGGCTGGATTCTCCGATTCTGCGGCTATGTCCACAGGATCCGCCTGTAGGTCAACCCAGTGGGGGGCATGATCCGAGATCTTGATCGCTGAATGCTCAGTGTCCACTACCCCTGTCAGTAAAGCCCTATTCAGGATAAAAACTCAATCCGGGAGTACACTTTATTCACGTGCGAGTAGAGGAAAACTCCTTCACTCTCGGCCGCCCAAATAGCCATGGGTCCACCCCCCCTCCCTCATCTGCTCCATAAACCCCTTTGGATCGTTTCCATTGCTGGCACCCTGCCTGTCCTTCAGCTAGACCGGTCTAGCCCTGGGTTAATGACTGTGTTGAAGTCCCCCCATGACCGGCTTATGAAAATCCAGGTCCGGGATCTTCCCCAACATCCTCCTTATGAACTCCACATCATCCCAATTTGGCGCGTACACATTCACGAGTACCTCCGGCAGCCCCTCCAGCTTCACGCTGACCATGATGTACCCACCCCCCACATCCGCAACTATTCTTCCCGCCTCGAATGACACTCGCTTATTAATCAGAATCGCTTCCCCTCTAGTCTTAGAGTCCAGCCCCGAGTAGAAGATCTGCCCGACCCATCCCTTCCTTAATCTGATCTGGTCTTAGGCATCACCTTTCTTGGGCCAGTCTCCAGCCGCACACATCCACAGGCCCGCGTCCAGGCAGCCTCCGTCTCCGACCTCCCTATTGTCCCACAGCAAAAGTCACTCCCCGTCAGCAGAACATTCCCCCCCCCACTCCCTCCCCCCCAGTAACAGCACTATACACACAGCCCCCTTCAACAAGCATAACATCTGCTCACCCCCCCCCCCCCCAACTGCGCATCCGTGAGCTAGCCCGCCCAGGTAGCTTGGTGGCGCCCACCCATGGCACCAGACATTTCCCCACCTATTGTTGTGGTCCCCCCCCCCCCCCCCACCCCACCCCCCGGGCTCGGACACAAACAAAATCAATCCCAACCCAATTGCCCAAAAGAAACACAAAAAAAAAATCAAACAGAAGATCCAACATTCACACCTCCATCTCCCATCAGTGCAAATGCAAATTTTAACTCGCGCAGCTCTTCCGCAGGCCCCAAATCGAAACAGAAGGCATTACAAGTAACATCCAAAAACAAAACACTTTTTAAAACATGAACACTGCAGCAAAGTTCAGTCCAAACACCTCAGTCCGCTGCCAGCCCTTTCCTTCTAGCGAAGTCCATCGCTTCCTCGGGCGACTCGAAGTAGAAATGTTGCTCTTCGTGAGTGACCTAAAGACCTTCCGGATACAGCAGTTCAAACTTAACCTTCTTCTTAAAAAGGGTCGATTTTATCTGATTGAACCCTGCTCTTCTCCTGGCCACCTCCGGGCTCAGATCCTGATATATACTGTTCTCCCATTTATAGCTCCGTGTCTGCCTGGCCCACCGTAGGATGCACTCCTTGTCCAGGTACCTGTGGAATCTCACCACCATTGCTCTCGGGGGGGGTTCACCTAAAAGCGGCTTCCTCGCTAGTGCTCTGTGCGTCCTGTCCACATCCAAGGGTCAGGTAAACGTCCCCTCCCCCAGTAACCTCTCGAACAAACCCGCTATGTATGCCCCTGCGTCCGTTCCTTCAGATCCCTCCGGGAGACCCACGTTTCTCAGTTTCTACTGCAGGGACCTGTTCTCTAGGTGCTCCACCTTCTCCTGGAGCCTTTTCTGTTGGTCTCTCAGCATCCCCACCTCCAATTCCACTGCAGCTTGATGTGCCTCCTGCTCAGTCAGTGCCTTCTCCACTTTCTGGATCGCCCGGTCTTGAGCATCCAGTCTAAGTTCCAGCCGCGCAATCGATTCCTTAATCGGGTCCAAGCATTCCTGTTTCTGCTTGGCGAAGCCCTCCTGGATGAACTGCATCAGCTGCTCCGTCGACCGCTGGGTAGTCGAGTCAGAACTCCGGTCATCCGCCATGCTTCCTCCCGCTGCAGCCTCGGCCCAAGCCTTCTCCGTTCGCCTATTTCTTCCTTTGCGAGCACTCTTGGTCTGCCTCTCCATGCACTGATGTATGATTCCTCGTCACAGTTGCATCCAACAGCAATTTTCCACTTCAGATCCGACAAAAGAAATCGGGGAGAAAGGTCCAAAGTTCCGACCCGAGCGGCAGATACCAAATGTGCGACCTCCTCCTTCATAGCCGCCACCGGAAGTCCCCACTAGTGTGTAATTTGTGCACAAACAACTATCAGTTTATAAAAATCGCAAACTTGACTGGCATCTCTGTTGAGCAGGGACACAATGTTTTGGGATGCAACAAATAAAATTGGATTTTAATATATTGTAAAATTGTTCTTTTTATTTTTTGGGCATGATTCAGATATTTTGCTTCTTGGTGAAATCACATGGAGCAGTCTTGCAAACCTGCCCTGAGGGTAAAATTTGGACAGTGAGGTCGCAGAATACATAAAAAATCTGTCTGAACATTTTGATATGAAGAAAAGTCCTTTCACTATTTATAGGAGTATAAGGTTAAGAACTTTTGAAAATGGGTGTTTAAGAAATGTACCTTTTAAGAAATGGGTGTTTATCAGTGATGTCAGAGTGTGGATGGAGCTGGGCTGTCTGTCAGCTTTTTACTTTCGTTTTAGGCTGTTTGCTGCAAGGTATGTTTCAGTTTCGTTTTTAGAGCTGGATAGCTGCAGTCACAGCCGGAAGGTGTATTAGAGTCTCCCTCTGTAATCTAAAGAATGTAAATCGATCCTTTGGTGATTTAAAACTAACAACTGCTCTCAGTAGTGACTTTAACCTGATGTGTTTCTGTTAAAAGTTCTTTTTTAAGTCTTATGGATGTTAAAAGGACAGCTTAAGGATTACTTAGTATTGTATTCTTTGGGGGATGTATTTGAATTCATGGTTGCTAAGATGTATGTTTTACAAAGGTAACTTGAGTTCATAGAATAAACATTGTTTTGCTTTAAAAAATGTACTTTTCTATTTCTGCTGTACCACACCTGTAGAGTGGGCCATGTGCTCCCCATACCACAATCTATTAAAAGTTGTAGGTCAGGTGAACTCCATGATACACTTTGTGGTTCTCTAAACCCTGCCCCATAACAATGGGAATTGTTTTGCTTTAATTGCTTTGCTTTTTTGGTTGCTATCTTAATCAACACGTGAGGAAACATATATAATGTATGATACCTTTTTGGGGGGAATTTCTTTGTTTGGCAGATGCTTACATTTGTTTAAGCAACAATTACATAACATTTTGAGTGTTTACCGCAGTTATTTTCATTGTTACTTTTTTATTCAGTGTCATCAATTGTGTCTGACCAGCAGCAGGCAACCTTTGGATTTTTAACATCTTTGCTAATATGTATTTCCCAACCTATTAATGTATTTCTTCAAGTTACAAAGAGCTGCAGAGCTGGGCAACCAAATTCTTATCAGTTGAAATCCAACATTCTATACAAGAATTTAAATGACTGAACTTATTTAATTTTGTTTTAAGATATCTGAGCAGCATGGAGCAGTCAGGTTTGCCCAAAGCTGGAGAGCAGATGCTTTGATCATACAGCATTTCAAATTAATGAAGATAAAAATCTGAAAATGCTATTTTGGATGTTTGTGATTTCAGTAAGTTTTGTTGAATTCTTACTTTTATTTTATTTTGGATTTGTTGACATAGGTTTCCTATTTCAAGACCTGATCTCATGGCAAAATGGCTGAAAGCTGTAGCACGGGAAAACTGGATGCCGTCACCGAGAGCAACTCTCTGTAGTGATCACTTCACAAAAGATTGTTTTGAGGAACGGAATGATAGAAGGCATTTAAAGTTCTCTTCTATTCCAACCATATTTCCACCTCCGAAAACCAAGGTATAGTTTCAATCATTATGGTGTCTTGACATTTATTTTAGTAAATTCGTTTTGATAACTTGTGGATGAAAACTTGCACTTTTGCCCTTCATGATCACATGTTTTCATAAACATGTTGTCTGTTAGCAGGGGTAATTGTATACTTTTTGTGAAGACTTTTCCCATTACATATAAAATAACCTAAATCTTCATTGCTTTAGATTATAATTTAAGATGTAATTGACTGAATTAATAGCTACCAAAGTCATTAATTAATGCATTAATTTAAAGCTGCTGAGGAAGTGTCCTCGAAAGCACAAACTTTGTGGTATACTTTGAACTATCATTTACTGTCAGTCTCGCAGAGGAATTATAGGCAGTATTTTGTGTGGAAATACTGAATTGTTATGCATTTACTGACTGTTGAAATCAAGGCTATCACTGGAGGAGTCCTTTTGGAAAAATATGTTACAGAGTAATGGAGAAATGTCGGCTTTATTTAGTCTAAAAATTGCCATTTGAATGGACCTTTTGTTTTCTTGTACCACTAAGTAAATTGGGTGAATTCGAATGATCAGATAGTTGGTAAGATGTAGTACAAAATGTAATCTGTTTTTTCAACATTAATTTTATTGGTTTTTAGAATACAAGCTCCCGAAGGCTACATAAGGCAAAAACATCTGGTGGACACTATAAGGGAAGTTCGGAGATACAAATGTCGCATTTGCTACCACAAACTGATTCAGTTGATGAAGCATTTCATCAACCAACTGAGCCAGCAAAAATCGCAGATTTACAGTCTACATTAACTGCAGAGACTCTGAATACAGGGAGACTAGCTCAACTAGCAGCTGCAGCAGTCCTGAATTTGGCAGAATTTTCTCAAGTATTGGAAGTTCCTCTGAAACCTGAAACAGAGTCTTCAGAAGTCCTCACACTGTTTAACTGCAGTGCAGAAACTCAAACGTGCACAACAGGTGCAAATGTGGAATCCATTTCAAGTGGGTTAATAACTGTTCATTCAGAGGATCAGTCTCAAGATTCAGCTGCAGCTCTGTGTTCAGAAGCCTTCAATTGGACAGCCAATGTACCTGAAGTACTATCGGATACATCTACTACACTCTTGAGTTCATTGGGTGTACCTACAGTACCCACTAGTATTTTGCCCTGTTTATTTACATCTACAGATCTAACATCTGAGCGAGTAACAATATCGGAAGAAACTACTTGGATATCTACAGAAGTGCTTATCCCTGAAACAGTGCATCTGTCGACTCCAGTCCTAGCTTCTGAAGAACTGCAATGTTCCTCTGAGACTGTGTTTTCTTCTCCTGATGATCAAGATTTCTCAGGAATGACATTTCCCCAGGATCACAGTTATTTTATGAGTCCTTGCCCAGATATCATCAGGAGAACTCTCGAAAAGAAGCTTGCATGGGAAAGAAAGAAGAATGAAGAACAGAGGCAAAAATTCAGAGTACTCCAACAAAAACTGAAAAGAAAAGAGCAGAAAATTGACAATCTCACTCGAATTATCAACCAGCTGAGAGAAAGTAAGACTGCTGATCTATGGAACAGTAATGTGTAGTAATAAAAAGAGGGAAGTTATTGTATATGCTATCCAGTTGCAAAATCTGAAAGCTATGTTTTAGTGCATCTTTTGAACAGGATAACTGGATGAAAATTTTACTCCCCTTTAGCTGTTAACTGAAACATGTAGGCATTCAATCACACGGGCATATGTTGAAGTTGAGCTTGGTGTGTACTTATACTGCAATAGTAATGTTGCTGTAAAATGTCTCTAATCATACAACCAGGGTTTGATCGAACTCGAAAAACCTGTCTCTGATGAACTACACAGAATATTATTCCGGTGAATCATATAACCTGGTTTTAAATAGTGCCTTTTGTGCAAGGGAGGCCAGCTAGTTGGTTTACTCAATATTGAATTGAATCTATTTGATCCCTGGGACGTTTTTTGAACTTGCTGGGAGCATATTTGTATTATGAGAATGCAGAAACTTTCACCCCTGTACCATAATTTAAATTTTAGTTGCTGGGAGTTGGTTTTTCACACCTGCAAAATTTGAAGTTGGGCATATTGGGCAGTACCAGCAAGTATTTATTTGGTTGGAAACAGTTGTGCAGCTCCTGGTCTCAAACTAATAGCTGAAGTTCAAATTCACCACTCATATCTTGATGTCATAGATCATAGAATTTACAGTGCTGAAGGACGCCATTCGGCCCATCAAATCTGCACCGGCCCTTGAAAAGAGCACCCTACTTAATCCCACACCTCCACCCTATCCCCGTAACCCCACCTAACCTTTTTGGACACTAAGGGCAATTTAGCATGGCCAATCCACCTCACCTGCACATCTTTGGACTGTGGGAGGAAACCGGAGCACCCGGAGGAAACCCACGCAGACACAGTGAGAACGTACAGGTTCTGCACAGACAGTGACCCAAGTCGGGAATCGAACCTGGGACCCTAGAGCTGTGAAGCAACAATGTTAACCACTGTGCTATCATGCCGCCTGTGTTTGTGACAGCTCTTTACTTTGAAGAAATAATTTCAAGTATAACCTGCTTTGAGACTGCACAAGCATTTTAGAAAAAAAGGTTGTTGTACTCAATGAACTTGTCTCTTTTTCACAAATCTATCTCAGTCCCAATGGCTTTCCCTCAGACCTCCTTCCACTTTGCCCAGCTTCCACGTTTTTAATTTGTGTCCCTGCTTTGTGAATCCTTCTCCATAATGACCAATTTGCCTGAATCTTTTTTTCATCACTTCCCTTTCTTAGTTACCTCCTCCACTGAAGGAGAGCAGAGGTAATATTTTTACCCTGATAGGTTTGGCTGTAAACAATATATCTCAAAAATTAATGGACAGATTTCAATAAAACATGGGACATAGATATGGCATGGCCCAAGAAAGAACAGACTAGTTTTGGCAACGGTTCGGATCATAGAACATTTTGAAAGGATCCGTTAGTATTGGGATATAGGTTGAATTGACTTTTTCTTAAGGATGTTGGTTGTGGGTTGTTTTATTTACAATGTTGTTGATTGCTTCAGCTGCTGTGATGTAATTTTTCCCAGCTGTCAAAATGTGAATAAAGTTTTCAGAGCAGATTGTAGAATGTGGATTGGCCTGAAGCCTCCCCATTGAGATAGAAGCTCTTAATATTTTTTTCAGCCTTGTAGTTACAGAACATCACCCGGGCAGGGAAAAACTTCAGGGAAGAGCTGTGTAATTGTAATAACCTTCATGAACATAGCGTGATGGAGTTATAGACTCTACTGAGTGCCTCCTTCACTTGTCTTGAACTTGTGTTCAGTCGCTTTCAAGTGTCTTTTCCAAGGAAGTCTTTTGTTACAATTTAAATTGTGAAAATATTAGTCAGATCGCATCCGAAATATTATGTACCAGCCTCATTGTGTAATCATTCTTTTGGTGTGGTTTCATAAAGAAAAAAGTTCCAGTGCAACATGTAAAACAGGAAATTAAAAGTCATGCAGATTATCTCAAAGAAAAAGGAAAGCAAAGGCAATAAATACGTGCTTTTTGAATTTATTTAATAGCTTCACGAAGTCAGTTACCCACATTTCACTTTCTCACTGGGTTTGCTTCAGCTTTTTCAGTTGATGCTCATCACTTAAACCACAATTTGATCCACAAACAAAAGCAAAACCAGAATATTAAACAGAAAATAGAAGGTACAATATTGTATGTGAAAGCAACAACATCTTACAATTAACTGAATAAAATATCCTAACGAACGTTACAGGAGTTTGACACCTTGCTACATAAGGAGATATTAGGCCAGATGACCAAACGCGTAATCAAAGCAACAGGTTTTAAGCAACATAAAGGAGAAAAAAAAGAGATGAAGATATTTAGGAGAGATTCTAGACATTAGGGCCTAGGAAGCTGAAGGCATGGCCTCTGTTGATGGAGGAATTGGAGATCAGAGTAGGCAAGCACAGAGGTCCAACGGGATTGTAGGTTTGAAGAAGATTATAGAGAGAGGAACAAATAATCTGACAATATAGAGACAGTGGAGGATTGGGAGGCGGTCATGAGGTAGAGCTGGATATTGTCAACATACATGTCAAAATTGACACTGTTTTTGGATAATGTTGCCGAGACCCAGCATGTACATACAAAATAGGAGTGGGCCAAGGATAGATCTTGGAGGCACCTGAAACAACTGTGGGAGCAGGAAGAGGAGCCACTGCAGGTGATTCTCTGGCTACTTCTGAACAGATGAGAATCGGGTCGGCCAGTTCACAAAAGTTGTTCAAGTCTGCATTCCTTGGGTTTAACCATAATCCCCCTCACCCCCATCTCCACTCCCTTGTCGTTGAACAATTGGGATGCAAAAGAGTAGTAGTACTTTTGGGGATATAAAAATGTTGTCTCATGTAATATAGGTCAAAGGACTATTTTTGGAATTTGAAAATGCTGTGGTAAGTGAATTTAGGGAGAGCTTTTAGCATTGTGAGAAACGGTGAAAATCCTATTTTGCAACATCAATAATTTGGTTTTCATTAGTCCAGGTCAAGAACAACTCCAAAACCAAACAGATCGGTGCCTTTCCAATTGAACATGCTTCAGAAGAAATATACTTTAATTGTTTTTTGTGTAATTTTTCTCTTCTGTCATCAAGTAATATGTTTGGACCAGGGTGTCTCTTGCTGCAAAGTAAGCATGCTATGCTTCATTTTAAAATATTCATGTAACCATGCAGTTTCAGTGGTAGTGACTGATGTCCAAACAATTTACAGGCTGCAAATTCTGTGAAGTCAAAGATCAAAAGGACAACTATAATTCTATGGAAAGTCATGAAAGTGCCTTTGAATCTTGTGTCTAGTGCCAAATCTTTACATCTTTGTAATCTTGCAAGACACTGACCATATGAAAGCAAACAGCACAATAATACCCTATGTTGAAAACAAATAGTTAATATTTGTCTAGATCAAGACTTAATCTCGGCTTTGTATGATTAAGTATGTGTTTAGTACCAAAGATTATATTTAACTATCATTTCTCCTAGTGCAGCAGAGTTTTACTTTGAAGAATGTAACAATGGACTAGGCATATGTATTCCCTTAAGCATATCAAAATGACTTCTGCTGAGAAATTTGAGACAGGAGCTCTTCCAAATTCTTGCTTGACTACTCATAAAGATGCGGGTGTGCTTGTACAGTCAGTCTTGGGCATAGTGCATCTTGTGAATTGAGAGACTTTGAATTGCCAATGGTTAGGCTTAATGGTCCATGGAACTACATATCACACTAGGCTGGCAGTTAATAGCTATCTCTCTGCTTGCTAGCACTCTTGAGAATGGAGCTGATCACAATTGGAAACAAATGTTATAGGAAGTCCCACAGGGCCAAAATGTTTGTGATTGTAGAAATAAAAAGATTTTCTGGTAATCTATTTTTCTGAAAGGGTGTTTATGCTTATGCAAAAGCAAACCTAAGCCACAACCTTCTTGTGCAAGTTTTGTCACTGTCTCATTGCTCAAATGCCACTAAGTAAATTATATGCACCAGTATAATGCCCTTTCCTCTGTCGTTGCAGCATAATTGTGAGCCCTCTGTATGACTTGCCCATGATCACTGCAATGACACTTCTAATTATTTGATAAAAACAACCAAAGCAGGTTGTTTTCTCCAGGTGGGCATAACATTATGGAACTCTTATAAATTATTTACAACAAAAAACAAGTTCATGAAAACAGTGCATTGTAACTGCATTGTAAATTTATACAACAATGCAAATGCGATTTATGGGTGGAAATTTTAATTAACACTTTTGTATATTGAGTAGAAGTCTTGACAGAGAAAACTCCAGTGCGTACTGTACCAGTTATTCTAGTCTGAAGGTAATAATAAGGGCAGCACGGTAGCATGGTGGTTAGCATAAATGCTTCACAGCTCCAGGGTCCCAGGTTCGGTTCCCGGCTGGGTCACTGTCTGTGCGGAGTCTGCACGTCCTCCCCGTGTGTGCGTGGGTTTCCTCCGGGTGCTCCGGTTTCCTCCCACAGTCCAAAGATGTGCGGGTTAGGTGGATTGGCCATGCTAAATTGCCCGTAGTGTCCTAAAAAGTAAGGTTAAGGGGGGGAGGGGTTGTTGGGTTACGGGTATAGGGTGGATACGTGGGTTTGAGTAGGGTGATCATTGCTCGGCACAACATCGAAGGCCGAAGGGCCTGTTCTGTGCTGTACTGTTCTATGTTCTATGTTCTAATATATTCATGATGACTATCCATGCAAGCTGCACCTTCATGTGCATAATTGAAGTTGATTAATTTAGTTCAAAACTAAACACCATTATTAAAACTAGCCACTGGAGCTGCTGCACAAATCAGGTCAAAGAAACTTCAACTCCATGAAATTGGATACTTCTGGCATTGTTGGTTTTCTAGAGATACCTTGTCAGGTACAATGGCAACAGTCACTCTGTTAAGTGCTCTGTGTAACATTATTTTTACAGGAGTTGACTTACACTGCCACCTATCTCATTTGTGAGTTAGCATAAACCTCTTATGGCCTGGACTGGATATTTGTGTTTTCTGCATGTGAACTTCTATGATCCTCCAAACATGGGACCGAACCAATACATGGTGTGATGAGGCCTAGGTATAAATTATTAAACTACTTATTTAACAGTAAGGTGATCATACTGTACACCAATTATAATCACAACCACTTTACTCAATCCATTCTATTTCCATGTAATAACACAAAATAGCCTTCCCACAACAGTTGGTTGTCAGTGATATCCAGCAATTTTGACCTGTCTCTATGAAAGCCTTTGCAGTTTTCTCTTTGTCTGTACAAAATCCTCTTTCAAAAAGTATCCCTACTAGTCGCTATATTCTATTTTGCTGTTCACAGTTTAAAAAGGAGAATAAGACTTTAATCCAGTGCACATGTGCTATCTTTTGATTGAGACAAATAACAAATTGTGTATTATTTGCAGTCTGAGGGAACAAAATCAAAGCTAGCTCATTAGCAGAGCTCACAAGCTATGTACAGTATTGCCTTAGCATTTTTTAAAAATTGTCTCAATTCACAATTATTTTATTTTTTCCCCCTCCAAATCCATTTTGTGGTTAAAATGGCTAAAACAATTCAAAACCATAACTCCTGCTAAATTTGTTCAGATACCTGACATGTATACTTTCTGTACTTTTAGAGCATGATGAACATGAAAAAGGAGAAGAAATGGACCAACTATAGCAATGCCACTAGTGGAGGCGTTTCAGCAAGATATGTGGCTGTAGGAACAGACGGTCGGTGGCCATGTGTCTGAAAAAAAGATGTCAGTCTGAACTTCATTGACAAAGGAGGTGCATGAAAAGATCTGCTCCTCTGTAAAAGAAAAATGAAAACTCTGCGGATTAACCTAATTCTAGATTACAACATGAACAAGTGATTAGAAACTGAGCAAAACAATAAACCCTATTAATTGTTCTGATATATAAATTGGGAAATTATTTTTCTTTTATCAGGAAAACATTGAATAGGCATAGTTCATAGTACTGTTCATGTCTTTCTCCAAAAAAAGATAATTATACAAGATAAATTTTGTCTTGAGATGTGCTCTGTCAGATTTTGTTAGCAAAAAATAATGCAGATACGGGTCAAAGAAGCAGTTAGCTCCATGTTGACCCGGGCAAACATCGAGGTGCTGAATATCCTGGTGTCGCAATTGGGCAAACCTGGGAATACATGTGGACTTAGGTGTTCCTTAATTTTTGCAGGCAAGTCTGGAGGAAAAATAGACACTTTTCCCCCTAAAGTGTAGCTTCCATGTTCAGGTTGAAATCCAGTATGATAGAAAAATTTACCCCATGGTTTCGGCCATTTACCATTGCCTGCTACAATTTAAATATTAAAGTGGTTGATATATTTTTGTCAAATGGTCGGCACAACATTGTGGGCCGAAGGGCCTGTACTGAAATGAAATGAAATGAAAATCGCTTATTGTCACAAGTAGGCTTCAAATGAAGTAGGCTGTACTGTTCTACGTAGTACATATATTGTACAACAAACAGTAAACATATACAAATTATTGATAATTCAAGATGCACGAATTCACCAAAAAATGTCAAAATATGGTACCTATGATACCACAAGATGTTTTTTTTAATAAATTTAATGTATCCAATTTGTTTTTTTCCAATTAAGGGGCAATTTAGCGTGGCCAACTTACCCACCCTGCACATCTTTTTTTGAGCTGTGGGGGTGAGACCAATGCAGAAACAGGGAGAATGTGCAAACTCTACCCAGTGATCCGAGGAACAGACCCGGGTCCTCGGTGCCGTGAGGCAGCATTGTTAACCACTGCGCCATCGTGCTGGCCCAATACCACACGATGGTAGATGCATAGTTTACCGTCCCTAAATTTATCAATCATATTTTTTGCATACATATTGTTTTTTTCTTAAAATTAAGTATAATAGATTAATTTAAAAAATCAAACAGGGCTACTTCGAAAAAAGCCACAAGCAATTAAAGTAGTGCGCAGAGAAACTTGTCCCAGGGAACAAAATGTGAACTTATTAAAAAAATATTGTGTGAAAGATATGGGAGCAAAAAAGAGTAGGTGAGTTTGGGGAAAGGGGGGCGCAAGCAAGCCAAGAAGAATAACACCTCACGGGACAAATTTGGGAGAAGCAGATGTGGAAAGCTTTAAGGACCTTTTCTTGTCATCACAAATGCCAGTCTTTTAACCAATTTGGTTCACTCCTCATGATTTCAAAAAGCAGCTGAAAGCACTGAATACAGCAAAGCCATTGGTCTCTGATAACATCCTGGCTGTAACACTGAAGACTTGTTCTCTAGAATTAAGCATGCCTTAGTAAAGCTGTTCCAGGACATCTACAACACAAGCATCCACCTGACAATGTGATAAATTGCCCAGGTATGTCCTGTCCACAAAAAGCAAGACGAGTTCAATACAGTAAAGCACCACCAGAAACAGTCTACTCTCGATCATTAGCAATCTGATGAAGTATCATTGACAGTGCTATCAAGCAGCACTTTGTCAGTAATAGTCTGCTCATCAATACTCTACACATGTTGCCTGACATGTTTCTCTTTCCAAAATGACACAATTCCAAACATTTGTTAAAAAATAATTTTTATTCAAATTTTCAACAAGTTTTAACCAACAACAACAGAAGAAAAAGAGAGTTAACAGTAAACCCCCCCCCCCCCCCCCCCCAAAAATACAAAAGCAATAAATTAACAAAAATAATTAACATGAGAACGAACACACATACCCAATAAAGGAAAAAACAAACCCCCCCCCATTCTCTCCCCCCCCCCCCCCCCCCCCGGGTTGCCGCTGAAATTGACCATCCTTTAATGCTCCGCCAGAAAGTCTAGGAACGGTTGCAACCGCCGGAAGAACCCTTGCACCGTCCCCCTCAGGGCAATGAATGGCAATGAAACCCAGCCATATCATTGATCCAGGATTCCACTCCCGGCGGCCTCACATCCTTCCACTGCAAAAGAATCCTGCGCCGGGCTACCAGGGACGCAAAGGCCAGAATACTGGCCTCTTTCGCCTCCTGCAGACCGGGCTCCGCTGCTACCCCAAAAATTGCGAGCCCCCAGCCCGGCTCAACCCTGGAACCAACCACCCTTGACAGCGTCTCCACGACACCCCTCTAAAAGCCCTCCAGCGCAGGGCACGCCCAGAACATGTGGGTGTGTTTTGCTAGGCCCCCAGAACACCTGTCCTCTCTTCCAAAGAACCGGTTCAGTCTAATCGCAGTCATGTGCGCCCTATGCAGCACCTTTAATTGAATTAAACTAAGCCTCGCGCAGGAGGAGGAGGAATTCACCCTTCCCAGGGCATCCGCCAACGTCACCTCGTCAATCTCCTCTCCCAGCTCCTCCTCCCACTTATCTTTCACACCACCTGCATCGTTAATTTCTAGGTAGCCCTCTTTACACCTCCGGACCTGCCCGCACACCTCCTCGTCAGCCAGCAGCCCCACCTTTAACTGCCACATCAGCCGTTGGTCCCTCCCCTCCCCCAACTCAAGGTCCACCTAATGCGGAGCGTGGTCTGAAATGGCTATTGCCGAGTATTCCGCACCTTCCACCCTCGAAATCAACGCCCTTCTCAAAACAAAAAAGTCAATCCGGGAGTAAGCCTTGTGGACATGGGAGAAGAACAAGAATTCCCTAGCCCCCGGCCTCATGAATCTCCAAGGATCCACCCCTCCCATCTGGTCCATGAATCCCCTCAGCACTTTGGCCGCCGCCAGCCTCCTACCCGTCCTGGACCTAGAGCGGTCGAGTGCTGGGTCCAGCACTGTGTTAAAATCCCCTCCCATTATTAAACCCCCTATCTCAAGGTCAGGAATCTGGTCCAACATATGCCGCATGAAGCCCGCATCGTCCCAGTTCGGGGTGTACACATTGACCAGCACCACCCACTCGCCCTGGAGCTTATCTACCACATCACGCCCATCACGTATCTACCACAGCTATCCGCCACCACGCTCAACGCCACAAACGACACTCTTGTCCCCACCAAAATCACCACCCCCCGATTCTTCGCATCCAACCCCGAATGGAACACTTGCCCAACCCACCCCTTTCTCAACCTTACCTGATTCATCACCCTAAGGTGCGTCTCCTGGAGCATGGCCACATCCGCCCTCAGCCTCTTCAGATGTGCGACCACCCAGGCCCACTTGACCGGTCCATTCAGACCCCTTACATTCCAGGTGACCAATTGAATCGGGGGCTATTCACACACACACCCCCACCGCCGATCAGGCATAGCTCTTCCTAGGCCAGCCACGTGCCTGCGTCCCCCGCACGGCTTGTTCCCCACAGAGGCAAATCCTCGTCCCGACCCCTCCTAAAAGCCTCAGTTCCCCTTCGGCCCTTCCAGCAGCAACCCGGTACCCCCCTCCCCCCCCCCCCTAGCTAGGGCCCCCCTAGTTGCGTTGCCCCTCTCATTGTACTCCCATAGGTCAGCTGACTCCTGCTGACCCCGGCCGCTCCCGCCACCCCAACGACCCCCCCCCCCCCCGGTGTAACACTGCTCCTCCCCTCCCTGCCCACCAACAGGCACAGTCCCTCCCATTCCAGCCCCCGCGCGGGGAAAAAAAACCCGCGCTTCCAACTTTAGCCCCGCCCCTAACGTGCGAAAAAAGCCCGCGCCATCTGCTCGGCCGGCCCCACCCCCTCTGGCACAGCTCCCTTTCCAGGCCCAAACTCTCCAGCCCCGACCCAGGCCACCCTACCCACCCCCGAGGCCCCGTCCACCTTCGCCGACCTTCAACCCTTCCCAACCCAACACCCCCCCCCCCCCTTTTTCCCCCGAGCCCGACCGCCGGGCCTACAAAACATCGCACAAACTACCCAAGAAACAAAGGAACAAGGATGAAAAAGCCCAAAACACTTTACAACAATCCCTGACCCCCCCCCCCCCCCCTCAGTCTGAGTCCAGCTTTTTGGCCTGAACAAAGGCCCAGGCCTCCTCCGGGGAGTCAAAGTAATAATGACGGTCTTTATAGGTGACCCAAAGGCGCCTAATTTGGCTGTAACATGCCAAACTTCACCCCTCTCCTGTGCAACACTGCTTTCGCCCAGTTATAACCGGCCCTTTTCCTCGCCACCTCCGCGCTCCAGTCCTGGTAAATACGGATCTCCGCATTCTCCCACCTGCTGCTCCGCTCGTCCTTGGCCCACCTGAGCACACATTCACGATCGACGAACCGGTGAAACCGCACCAGTACCGCCCTTGGCGGCTCGTTGGGCTTGGGCTTCCTCACCAGCACTCGGTGTGCCCCCTCCAGCTCCAATGGCCCTTGGAATGACCCCGCTCCCATTAGCGAGTTCAGCATGGTGACCACATAGGCCACCAGGTCCGATCCCTTCAGCCCCTCCGGGAGGCCTAAGATCCGCAGATTCTTCCACCGCGAGCGGTTCTCCATTTCCTCTTCCTCGCCCGCCATTTCTTGTGGAGCGCCTCGTGCGCCTCCACCTTCACCGCCAGGACTAGGATTTCATCCTCATTCTCTGAGGCCTTTTGCCGGATCTTGCGGATCTCCGCCCCCTGGGCCGTCTGGGTCGCCAGGAGCTTGTCAAATGAGGCCTTTAACGGTTCCAGCAGCTCAGCCTTAAGCTCTCTAAAGCAGCGGTGGAGCAGCTCCTGCTGCTCCTGCGCCCACTGAATCCACGCTGCCGGTTCCCCGTCCGCCGCCATCTTGTTCTTCCTCCCTCGCACCTTTCTCTGCTCCAGTGTCGATTTTTTTATCACCCCGCTCCTGGACCAGTCCATCCACCGGCAGGAAAGTGTTGCCGTTGCCTTCCCACACCGGGAAAAGTCCGTCCAGCGCTGTTACGGGCCCTTAAAAGAGCCCAAAAGTCCGATAATCGCGGGAGCCGCCGAACGTGCGGCTTATCTCCGCATCGCCGCAAACGGAAGTGTCAATTCCAATTTTTTTTTAAAAGTACGTTGCATAACAGTTCAAACTTGACACATCGATGTCTTTCATTACAGCATTTGTATATACAACACTACATAAAAGTGTAGTGAGGAACTTCACTTACTGGCATAAATGAACTACATTCTAACTGTACAACAGGCTGGTTTTAAAGGAGACAGTGTTCAAGTATAGTAAGAATATATTCCCACGAACTGGAAAAGTAGAGCCAACAATTTCAGAGTTCCCTGGATGACCAAAGAATGAAGCAGATAAATGACAGATGTTAGTTGGTATGATAGTGTGGCAACTTTAATGGGGCAGGATCCATGGACCATGTCACTGGCTCAAAGCCAATCACGTGGGAGCGTGTGAACCTTGGCCAATGGCGAGTTTGCGCATGGCCCTGGGAGCAGGACTCCTGGCAGTGTGAACGAGGGAGCTGAAGTATTAAGACCTGTTGTATAGTGTTCTGTGCCTGTTATCTAACTGACTGCCTTTAATCAATAAACCTCTTTGTTTACTACTGGAAGCCTCCGGTGTATGTCTTAAGCTACCACATTGGCGACAAGGTAAAAGATTTTGATTGTAGCTGACAGTTGTCGGGAAAGCAGCCTATGGTCATCTGGAACTCTGGCGACTTTTAGACACAGGGATGGTACCAGAGGAGTAGAGAACAGCAAATGTTAAACCCTTGTTCAAAAAAGTATGTTAACTACAAATCAGTTAGTTTAACCCTAGTGGTAGGAAACCTTTTGAAACAATAATTCTGAACAAAATTAATAGTTACTTGGGCAAATGAGGGTTACTTAAGGAAAGCCAGCATGGATTTGTTCAGGGCAAATTGAGTTTAACTAATTTGCTCGAGTTCTTTTGATGAGATAAAACAACGGGTCGATTAGGGTCATGCTGTGGATATCGTGTACATGGACTTCCAAAAGGCATTTGTTAAAGTGCTACATAACAGACTTGTGAGCAAAATCAGTCCATGGAATAAAAGGCACAGCCACAAGTATAGGAAATTGGCTGAGAGACAAAACAAATATTGATGAACAGTTACATTTTGGACTGGAGTAAGGTTTAGAGTGGAATTCTGTTATGGGCCAGGGTTTAGAAAACTCCAAGGTATATCATGGAGTTTACCTGACCTGCAGCTGTTTATTAATTTTGGTTATGAGGAGCACAAGGGCATACCTTTTAGGTGTTGCTCAACAGAGGCCTTAAGCACTTTTCATCAAAACCAAAGTTTATTCTAGGAATTCAGTTAACATTTTTATAAACATACAGTAAGCATTATTATCAACTACAAGCATAAATACCACATACAGCTACAGCACTCCATGTATAACCCTTAATAAATTCCCCCTTTAGGGCTGTCCCAATTTAGTATAAAGATCCCACAAACCAGAAACCCTTTTTCAAAGGTGTGGCCCAGCACGCCACTCAAGACCTGGTATAGGTACTTCTTGTTTCTTGTCCAAAATTCCTTCCAGAAAATAGTTATCACTTTTAAGTTATCAAGTCACCTGGAGACAGCTTTTAAAATGCAGAGAGAGACTCCAAGATCTTTGTCTGAACACAGCAGCCAAATGTGAAAACAAAAGCAGAAAAACTCAGAGCCACACAGCTCCCAGCTCAAAACGAAAGTAAACCTCAGAGCCACAGCCCAGCTCCACCAACATAATAACATCATGAAGCCATTTGATAAGACAAAACATTTCTTGAAGGAACAGTTCCATGACAATTCCCCAAAATCAGTGTTCGAACCCTTACTCTTCCTGATATATAAATGACCTAGACCTTGTGTGCACAATTTCAAAATTTATGGATGATATGGAACATTGTGAATCATGAGGACGATAGGGTGGCAGCACGGTGGCACTGCTAGCTCACAGCGCCAGCGACCCGGCCTTGAGTGACTATGTGGAGTTTGCACTTCTCGCCGTGTCTGCGTGGATTTCCTCCTGGTGCTCCAGTTTCTTCCCACCATCCAAATAAGTGCATTTTAGGTGGATTGGCCGTGCTAAATTGTCCCTTAGTGTCCAAAGAGGTGCAGGTTAGGTGGGGTTATGGGGATAGGGCAAGGGAGTTGGTCTATGTAAGGCGCTCTTTCAGGAGGGTCTGTGCAGACTCGACAGGCTGAATGGCCTCCTTCTGTAATATAGGAACTCTAATCTATGGATACTGTAGAACTTCAAAAGATTGGTGGAATGGGCAGATAAAATGTAATGCCAAGAAGTGTTAAATTATAAAAACAAAGAGAGACAATATGAAATAAAGGGTACAATTCTAAAGGGAGTTTGTAGGAGCAGAAGGATCTGGGTGCATAAATCATTCAATCATTCAAATCACCCCCCTGTTCAAGAAGGGAACAAGAAAAAAGATGGAAAATTATAGGCCAATTAGCCTAACCTCGGTTGTTGGCAAACTTCTAGAATCCATCGTTAAGGATGAGATTTCTAAATTCTTGGAAGTGCAGGGTCGGATTAGGACAAGTCAGCATGGATTTAGTAAGGGGAGGTCGTGCCTGACAAACCTGTTAGAGTTCTTTGAAGAGATAACAAATAGGTTAGACCAAGGAGAGCCAATGGATGTTATCTATCTTGACTTCCAAAAGGCCTTTGACAAGGTGCCTCATGGGAGACTGCTGAGTAAAATAAGGGCCCATGGTATTCGAGGCAAGGTACTAACATGGATTGACGATTGGCTGTCAGACAGAAGGCAGAGAGTTGGGATAAAAGGTTCTTTTTCGGAATGGCAACCGGTGACAAGTGGTGTCCCGCAGGGTTCAGTGTTGGGGCCACAGCTGTTCTCTTTATATATTAACGATCTAGATGACGGGACTGGGGGCATTCTGGCCAAGTTTGCCGATGATACAAAGATAGGTGGAGGGGCAGGTAGTATTGAGGAGGTGGGGAGGCTGCAGAAAGATTTAGACAGTTTAGGAGAATGGTCCAAGAAGTGGCTGATGAAATTCAACGTGGGCAAATGCGAGGTCTTGCACTTTGGAAAAAAGAATAGAGGCATGGAATATTTTCTAAACGGTGACAAAATTCATAATGCTAAAGTGCAAAGGGACTTGGGAGTCCTAGTCCAGGATTCTCTAAAGGTAAACTTGCAGGTTGAGTCCGTAATTAAGAAAGCAAATGTAATGTTGTCATTTATCTCAAGAGGCTTGGAATATAAAAGCAGGGATGTACTTCTGAGGCTTTATAAAGCACTAGTTAGGCCCCATTTAGAATACTGTGAGCAATTTTGGGCCCCACACCTCAGGAAGGACATACTGGCACTGGAGCGGGTCCAGTGGAGATTCACACGGATGATCCCAGGAATGGTAGGCCTAACATACGATGAACGTCTGAGGATCGTGGGATTATATTCATTGGAGTTTAGGAGGTTGAGGGGAGATCTAATAGAAACTTACAAGATAATGAATGGCTTGGATAGGATGGACGTAGGGAAGTTGTTCCCATTAGCAGGGGAGACTAGGACGCGGGGGCACAGCCTTAGAATAAAAGGGAGTCACTTTAGAACAGAGATGAGGAGAAATTTCTTCAGCCAGAGAGTAGTAGGTCTGTGGAATTCATTGCCACAGAGGGCGGTGGAGGCCGGGACATTGAGTGTCTTTAAGACAGAAATTGATAAATTCTTGATTTCTCGAGGAATTAAGGGCTATGGGGAGAGAGCGGGTAAATGGAGTTGAAATCAACCATGATTGAATGGTGGAGTGGACTCGATGGGCCGAATGGCCTTACTTCCGCTCCTATGTCTTATGGTCTTAAGCTGGCAAAGCAGGTTGAGGGTGTGGTTAATAAAACATATGGAATTCTGGATTTTATCAATCGAGATAGAAGGTCATGTTAAACCTGTATAAAATATTTGTTTGGTCTCAACTGAAGGGTTCTGGGCATCACCCTTTTAGGAAGGATGCAAAGACATTAGAAGATTAAAAACGCTTCACGAGAAGGGTTGCAGGATGGGGAATATATTTAAGTAGAAGTTGGGATGGTTTTCCTTGGAGAAGAGAAAGTTGGGAAGAAATTTGATAGATATATTTAAAATAATGAGAGGTCTGGACAAAGTCAAAAGAGAGAAGCTGCTCCCATTAGTGGAAGGATCGAGAACACTAGAGAGCGCAACTTAAGGTCACTGTTAGTTGCAACATGAGGAAAATGTTTTCATGCAGCAAGTGATTAGGATTCGAAAAGAATTGCCTGAGCATGTGCTATGGCAGTCAATCGAGTCTATCAAAATAAATTAAATCATTATCTGGAAAGGAAAGATTTGCATGGCTATGGGGGAAAAGTAGCTGAGTGGCACGAGATGAATTGCTTGCTCAGAAAGCCAGCACAGACATGATGGGTCGAATGGCCTCCTTCTGTGTTGTAACCAATGAACCATCTGGGTTGTATTTACAACACATATTACACTTCAAATATACAGTCCAAGGCTGTTTAGTATTTCAACACTTATTTCCCACATATCTCACAAAAATATAATTAATTCCCAAAATTTATAAAAGTATATTTAATAATATTTGAAAGTTATCATTACATAAAGAGTGTTATAAATATGAGATTTTGGGGCTGCACTTGGCACAGTGGTTAACACTTTTGCCCTCAGGACCCAGCACTGAGGACAAGGGTTCGGATCTTGGCCCTGGATCACTGTCTGTGTGGAGTTTGCACATTTTCCCTGTGTCTGTGTGGGTTTCAACTCGACAACCCAAAGATGTGCAGGCTAGGTGGATTGGCCACGCTAAATTGCCCCTTAATTGGAAAAAAGAAATAATTGGGTACTATAAATTTATATTAAAAAAATGAGATTGTTTTGTTTTAAAAAATAGCAAAAGCATCTATGTATACAATTGATAGACTGCTAGTGCTAAAGGTCCCAAGGTTTTGAGAATGTTAGGTTGTCAACTGTTATGCTCTCAAGCGTCCATTTAGTTCCAAGGTAAAAGAGAGTTAGGTACTAAAGGATAGCTGATCAGCATTTCTACTGGATACTAGGCCATGGGATTTATATTGCCATGGAGATGAGTTTCTGAGACATGCCTGAAAACTCAGAGATTTAGCTACTCTGCCAGCATAGAGAGCATCCGGAGGCCATAAATCTTAATGCCTGGATTGAAAAGAGCAAATTCTTTAATGCTTAAGTGAGACTGGAAGACTTGCTAAAGGGAGGAATTTCCAGCAAAAACCTCATTGTGAAAGAGGTGTAAAAGTTACCAGACTGGGAAAGGAAAGAATGGGAGTAAACCCTCAGGAGGTAAGCATCACTTTGAGCTTGGTCCGGGAAAGTGATAGGATGGTGTAAAGTATACATGTGAAGTGTGTTTTCCCCCAATTGTGTTAAAAGGGAGAGTTTGGTTCTGTAGTTTAAAGTATAAGCTGCCTACAAAGGTAGCCTTTTAGTTTGTTTATAATTATTCTTGTCAAACCACCTTCAGCTATTACCTGAATTTATTTTCTAAAAGGTAACGGTCTGCCTCACAACGCCAGTGTGGAGTTTGCGCTTTGTCCCAGTATCTGCATGGGTTGCCTCCCGATGCTCTGGTTTCCTCCCCAGCCCAAAGATGTGCAGGTTAGGTGGATTGGCTATGCTAAATTGCTCCTTAGTATCCAAACGGTTGGGGCGTGGCCCTAGGTAGGGTGCTGTTTCCAAGGGTCAGTGCAGACTCAATGGGCCGAATGGCCTCCTTTTGCACTGTATTCTATGATTCTATGACGGAGATCACACATCATGGAATTTACAACATCTGCAAAACAGATCAGTTTCTCCCAGCACGGTACATGGCACCCTGAGGTGCCTCTCAACACTTGCAGCTTATATTTACAGTATTCACTTGATGTGCTACATTTTATTACAGATTTCCAGCATCGAGAACGTTTGGCTTTTGTCTCAACAGCTCGAGGAGAAGCTCATCTTTATCCAATCAGGGACGGCGGCTCGGTGGCCTATCACATCGGTGTCCTCGGGACCAATCACATGTGAGAACCACCACGTCTCCGCGAGTAGCCAATCAGGAAAGGCCTTTAGCGCCTGCCAATCCGTTATGTGCGGACCAATCAAACAAGCGTTTAGGAGAGCGAGCGGCGGTTTGAATTTTCCGTTGGCGATGCTGAGATTCCAAAGTCGTTTGGAGACGAGGGAGCGTCAAATTTAAACCGGGACTCGTCCTCGGCTTTAAGCCACGGCGTGCGTCGGAGGCCGCTTCGATTTTACAGGGAGCCTTTGTTCAACTGACCTGACACGGTGGGCCGGCGAGTCGCTGCTCACAAGCGAGCCGGCAATGGCCGAAAGGAGCTCCACGGCCGGGAGTTTCCTGGTGGACTCGTCCGTCTTCGACTCCAGACTTGCCGACTCCTCCAAGGAGCATCTACTCGCCGAGGTCTCACCGGACGCCGCGGAAGGTAACGAGGGTGATTTGAGCGAGACGCCAATTTCCATGTCAGAAAGCGGGTAGGGAACATTCACAAACACCCCTCGGCGACCGATTCTGGAAGATGCAGTCACCGCTGACGTAAAAGATGAAGTTGTTTCCTCAGCAGGCTTCACTTTTTGTACTGATGTTGTGCGTTTTATCTCTACTACTTGGTCTTTACTCTGGCTCTGTTCCAATTAAGGCAATCGGTGAATTTGCCTTCTTTCTATATTGTCTATGTCCGAATTAGTCGCCAGGTATGGAATGATACCATCACAAGTTTCAACCAGTTATGGGTCAAAGAGCCAAACACCAGTTAGTTAGTTCAAGAGTACTTTATTTACAGACAATCAATCATGCAACATAAACACTACTTGTTAACTACACCTATTACCAAGACAACCTGTACTTGACTTCGGGCACCCGGTTTAGGTCAGGAAATAGTGGCCGCTGTTCAATTCTGGATCTCTTGGGTTCGAAGGGATAACTGCTGCTCAGCTGGGCTCACCAGCTGAGCGATTAACATGCTAATGGGTGGAGTTTTGATACTGTCTGGACTGTGCTGACAAATATGCATTTCAAGCTCGGAACCTGCCTGATTCTTGGCTTGTCCATTTTACCCATCAGTCTTTGCGAGTTGCTCTGTGCTTAGTTGAAAGTGGCCATCCCAGATGGCTACACTGACTTATGGTGATGTTAGACGCACTTTAAAAAAAGAACTGCTGTAGTTAAGGAAACTGATCTTTGCATACACAGTGGTAAAAGCAGATTACTGTGGATGCTGGAATCTGATACAGAAAATACTAGACAATATCAGCAGGGCCGACAGCATCTGTGGAGAGAGAAGGGAGGAAATGCTTCGAGTCTGAATGACTCTTGCCAAAGCTCTGTCAAAGATAGAGTTTAGTTTGGTCCCTATGCTGTATTACTAACTTAATACCTCTTCACTGGAAGTTACAGATGTGCAGAAATACCGTAATGCTTTTGTTGGGAATAGAGCAGTGATGGGCAACCTCGGCCACATGATTGAAATCGGGCTTCTTGACTAACCATGACCCAAATCATCATTTGGGGCCCCCAAATAAGATTAAATAGATTTAATACATGCCAAACATTTCATAATGTGGAGATGCTGGAACCACTAGGGTGGGCACAGTAAGAAGTCTCACAACAACAGGTTAAAGTCCAAAAGGTTTGTTGGACTTTATCACAAGCTTTCGGAGCGCTGCTCCCTCATCGGGTAAAGTGTTCTGCAATATTTCATAGTGAGTTGTTGAAATAGCATGAGCATTTATGCATTAATGTAACTATAAAGTAGTCGCCATGGAATAGATAGTATTTACAGTGCAGAAGGAGGCCATTCGACCCATCCAGTCTGCACTGGCTCTTGGAAAGAGCACCCTACTCAAGCCCACGCCTCCACCCTATCCTGGTAACACCACCTATTCTTTTTGGACGCTAAGGGCAATTTATCATGGCCATTCCACCTAACCTGCACATCTTTGGACTGTGGGAGGAAACCCACGCAGACACGGGGAGAACATGCAGACTCTGCACAGACAGTGACCCAAGCTGGGAATCGAAACTGCAACCCTGGAGCTGTGAAGCAACTGTACTAACCACTGTGCTACCGTGCTGCACATATTCCCAGATGGCTACTTTCCCCTTTTTTGAGGGGAAGAGCTGACTAGGGGTGATTTAACTGAGGGTCACCACACCTTCGGCGAGGGCAAGGCCTCATGACTGACCTCAGCCGATATAGGAATTGAACCTGTGCTGCTGGTCTTGCTTTGCACCACAAACTAGCTTTCTACCAACTGAGCTAAATCGGCCCCTGAATTATCTTCAAAACAAAATAAAAATTTACACTTTGAATGCAGAAGAAATGCAAGGCTCTCACTTCACTTGCCCTTGCTTTACATTTATATCACTTTAGTCATACTGATAGGAAATAAACTATCTGGACCTAAGTCCATGGAATGCGGCAACCCTGAGCGTGGGTAACAGTCTACAAAATATCTTGTGGGCTGCACTCTCAACCCAGCTGGGCTGCATGTGGTCCCTGGGCCACAGATTGCCCACCACTGGAACAGAGAACGTAGAACATAGAACAGTACAGCACAGAACAGGCCCTTCGGCCCTCAATGTTGTGCCGGGCCATGATCACCCTACTCAAACCCACGTATACACCCTATACCCGTAACCCAACAACCCCCCCCTTAACCTTACTTTTATTAGGACACTACGGGCAATTTAGCATGGCCAATCCACCTAACCCGCACATCTTTAGACTGTGGGAGGAAACCGGAGCACCCGGAGGAAACCCACGCACACAGGGGGAGGACGTGCAGACTCCACACAGACAGTGACCCAGCTGGGAATCGAACCTGGGACCCTGGAGCTGTGAAGCATTTATGCTAACCACCATGCTACCCTGCTGCCCCAACGTGTCGGTGATATTAAGAGAGTGGACACTGATCTATGATTTTGTGAAGCTAAATGCTCACTCTACTCTGCTCCACTTAAATGACAGACTAGTATTTGCGTACCTTAGTAATTGATTTTTTTCTCTTCCCCCCCCCCCCCCCCCCCCCCCCCTCAATATGTTGTGTTTAGCAGATGTTTTCTCAATAGGCTTTTAGAGAAATCTCTAGATGGTGGACCCAACATTGAACCCAAAGGTTGTGAATATAGTTCCCCCCTCTTTCATCCCTCCCCAGAAAATTCTAAAATAGAATGGCTATTATACAGAGCAGGATAATTTGGTTTGTTGTGTTCATGCAGGTTCTTTTCAAGAGTAACTCGGCTAGTCCCACTCCCCTGCTTTTTTTCGTCGCATCTCGCAATTTCTTTCCTCTTCAGATTTTTTACATTTATTCTTTCACAAGATATGTGCATTGTCTAGGTCAGCATTTATTTACAATCCCTAATTACCATTGAGAAAGTGGCAGTGAAGCACTTCTTGATATCTGCAATCTGTGTGGCGTAGATTCACCAGCTGTGCTGTAGGGAGTTCCAGGATTTTGACCCAGTAACGAAGGAATGGTAATATAGTTCCAAATCAGAATGGTGTGTGGCTTGGAGAGGAACTTTGAGGTGGTGGTGTTCCCATTAATTTGCTGCCCTTGATAATTATCTAATTTAGCACAGGGCTAAATCACTGACTTTGAAAGCAGACCAAGGCAAGCCAGCAGCATGGTTCAATTCAATGTCCCCTTGTTCAAGAAGGGGAGTAGAGACAACCCTGATAATTATAGACCTGTGAGCCTTACTTCGGTTGTGGGTAAAGTGTTGGAAAAGGTTATAAGAGATAGGGTTTATAATCATCTTGAAAAGAACAAGTTGATTAGCGATACTCAACACGGTTTTGTGAAAGGTAGGCCATGCCTCACAAACCTTATTGAGTTTTTTGAGAAGGTGACCAAACAGGTGGATCAGGGTAAAGCTGTTGATGTGGTGTATGTGGATTTCAGTAAGGCGTTTGATAAGGTTCCCCACGGTAGGCTATTGCAGAAAATAAGGAAGTATGGAATTGAAGGTGATTTAGCGGTTTGGATCAGTAATTGGCTAGCTGAAAGAAGACAAAGGGTGGTGGTTGATGGCAAATGTTCATCCTGGAGTTCAGTTACTAGTGGTGCACCGCAAGGATCTGTTTTGGGGCCACTGCTGTTTGTCATTTTTATAAATGACCTGGAAGAGGGTGTAGAAAGATGGGTTAGTAAATTTGCAGATGACACGAAGGTCGGTGGAGTTGTGGATAGTGCGGAAGGATGTTATAGGTTACAGAGGGACATAGATAAGCTGCAGAGCTGGGCTGAGAGGTGGCAGATGGAGTTTAATGCAGAAAAGTGTGAGGTGGTTCACTTTGGAAGGAGTAACAGGAATGCAGAGTACTGGGCTAATGGCAAGATTCTTGGTAGTGTAGATGAACAGAGAGATCTCGGCATCCAGGTACATAAATCCCTGAAAGTTGCCACCCAGGTTAATAGGGCTGTTAAGAAGGCATATGGTGTGCTAGCCTTTATCAGTAAGGGGATTGAGTTTCGGAGCCACGAGGTCATGCTGCAGCTGTACATAACTCTGGTGCGGCTGCACCTGGAGTACTGCGTGCAGTTCTGGTCACCACATTATAGGAAGGATGTGGAAGCTTTGGAAAGGGTTCAGAGGAGATTTACTAGGATGTTGCCTGGTATGGAGGGAAGGTCTTACGAGGAAAGGCTCAGGGAATTGAGGTTGTTTTCGTTAGAGAGGAGAAGGCTGAGAGGTGACTTAATAGAGACATATAAGATAGTCAGAGGGTTAGATAGGGTGGACAGTGAGAGTCTTTTTCCTCGGATGGTGATGACCAACACGAGGGGACATAGCTTTAAATTGAGGGGTGATAGATATAGGACAGATGTCAGAGGCAGTTTCTTTACTCGGAGAGTAGTAGGGTTGTGGAACGCCCTGCCTGCAACAGTAGTAGACTCGCCAACTTTAAGGGCATTTAAGTGGTCACTGGATAGACATATGGATGAAAATGGAATAGTGTAGGTCAGATAGGCTTCAGATGGTTTCACGGGTCGGCGCAACATCGAGGGCTGAAGGGCCCGTACTGCGCTGTAATGTTCTATGTTCTAATTCCCGTACCAGCCTCTCCGAACAGGCGCCGGATTAGGGGCTTTTCACAGTAACTTCATTTGAAGCCTACTTGTGACAAGCAATTTTCATTTTGTTCATTTCATTTCATAATTTCCTTTTGAAAATCACAATTGACTGTCAGATATAGGAGCAGAATTAGGCCACTTGGCCCATTGAGTGTGCTCCGTCATTCAATCATAGCTGATGTTTCTCATTCCCATTCTCCTGCTTCCTCCCGATAACCCCATATCCCCTTATTAATTATGAACGCATTCTATCGAGGTCCCTCGGTACTCTTGAGTTTCAATAAGATCCCCCCTCATCCTTCTAAACTCTTTATCGAGTACAGACCCAGAATTCTCAACTGCTCCTCGTATGACAAAGTCCATAATTCCCAGGATCCTTCTTGTGAAACTCCTCTGGCCCCCATGAATTCAAACCCATTTCTCCCCCACAACTTTTGAGCCACGCATTTACTTCTTTAATCTTATTGACCCTGCACCAATTTGCTATTGGCTCAGGTAGTAATCCAGGGATTATGACCTTTTTCGGTTCTGCTTTTTAAATTTATCATAGAATCATAGGACCATTGAGTCTGCACCGGCCCTTACAAACAGCACCCTATTCAAGCCCACGTATCTACCCTATCCCCGTAACCAAGTAATCCCAAAGTACCGTTTTTGGACACTTGAGGGCAATTTAGCATGGCCAATCCACCTAACCCACACATCTTTGGACTGCGGGAGGAAACCCGCACAGACAGTGACCCAGCCAGGAATTGAACCTGGGACCCTGGAGCTGTGAAGCAACTGTGCTAACCACTATGCTACCGTGTAGCCCGTATTTAGCCCATAGCTGTTCATATTCCTTCAGCATAGCCTCTATCCATGTTATGCTTATATCATTTGTATCTACGTGGACCACGACAACTGGATCTTTACCTTACCACTCTTGAAATGAAATGAAAATCGCTTATTGTCACAAGTAGGCTTCAAATGAAGTTACTGTGAAAAGCCCCTAGTCGCCACATTCTGGAGCCTGTTCAGGGAGGCTGGTACGGGAATTGAACTGGCCTGCCTTGGTCTGCTTTAAAAGAGACATCCCGAACCCAAGTACCAGGTTGGCAACACAACCTTCGGGACTCTCGATCTTGGTCACGGAGAACAGTGTCTATGCACCTAACTATGCTATCCCTGATTACAACTAAGTTACATTTCTCTCTCTTCCCCCCCCCCCCCCCCCCCCCCCCCCCCCCCAGAATGGCTCCCTGTACCACGGTGCTGTGTTTGCCGATCCTCTCTACAGTCCCTGCTCTCATCCACACCGAGAGCAAGAATCTCAAACCTGTTGGGCAAGGACTGCAGCCCTACCTCCCAGATCTCTCTACCTACCTCACTCAGTCACATCCTCCTGATCACTGGCTGAATCTGAATTCAAGGTAGTTAGTCTAAGTGGTGTGACTGCCTCCTGAAACACAGCGTCCAATCAACTCCTCTTCTCCCTGATTTGTTGCTGCATTCGAAGCTCAGACTTCAACTCATCAAATCTGAGCCAAAGTTCCTCAATCATACAAAACTTCCTACAGATGTGTTCATTCAGAATAGTCCAAAGATGTGCAGGTTAGGTGGATTGGCCATGCTAAATTGCCCCTTGGTGTCTAAGGCTGTACAGGTTAGGTTATGGAGATGGGGTTTGGGTAGGGTGCTCTTTCAAAGGGTCAGTGCAGACGTGATGGATCAAATGGCATCCTTCTGCACTGTCTGGCTTCTATGATTCTATAACCACAATGGAGTCCACAGCTCCCATGTCGTGTCGATGGTACAACACATCGCATAGCCCTGCATCTCTCTTTCATTTAATTTGTTTTTACATTTTAACCTCTGCTCCCACTCGTTTGAAATCTCCGTGCTGACTCTGGGCTCCAGCTCCAGCTCCCTTCCCCACTTCCCTAAACTCTCACTCTTACCGTAACCCCTGGCACTCAGAGCAAAAATGGTACTCTGTCCAAGGCACTGAACAAACTAGTTTTTAAAGCCTCTGCTTCCCTTGCGAAAAGAAACCGGTCTGAACTGGTTTACTAACAGCTCTAATTTGCTCCCCTTGAGCATTACTCTGGGGCACTTAAAATCTGAAAGATTTTCAAAGTTCTACCAGCAATTTGTAATCTAATAAAAATTGAATCTGCCTCGACACACACTCGGGCATTGCAGATTCTAATTATTACTCCCATGAAATTCAATAGTATTACCATAGGTGGAAGCCTCTTTCGACATCATCCCATTGACCAGAAACTGAACTGGACTAATCATATAAACATTGTACCGACATGGGCTGGTTTGTGGCTGGTAATTCAGGAGTACCTCACCACCTATCTCCCCAAAGCACTTAGCAGTGTGATGGATTGCACTTTACTTGCATCGATGAATGTCGCTCTGACAGCACTCTACCTTGTCGTCATCATCAAGGTCAAAGAGCTAGCATTACTTCCACTGCCAGCATTCGGTAGTGGCATGATGCACTGCAGCAACTCGCCATGTCTCCTTCGACGGCACCTTCCAAACCTGTGATCGCTACCACCTAGAAGGATAAGGGAGTCAGAAACATGGAAACACCATAATGTACAAGTTCCCCTTCAAACCACATATTATCCTGAGTAGGAACTTTATCACTGTTGCTGGATCAAAATCCTGCAACTCCCTTCCGAACAGCGCTATGCGTATCCATGCAGTGACTAAAGAAAGTGATCACCGCCACACTTTAGGGCAATTGCGGATGGGCAATAAATGTTGGCCTTTACAACAAACCATATATGAAAGAAAAATACTTAAACTGCATAAAAAATAGTTTTTCCTCTTGTCGCCTTTTGACTCTTTTGGTGCCCTCGGGTTTTCAACTCTTCTGCCAATGGGAACAGTTTCTTCGCATGTGCTCTTGCCTAGATTGGTCATGATTTGGAACACTTCTATCAAATCCTTTCTAAACTTTTTTTCTCTGGAGAATAGCCCTCGCTTAAATTTATCAACCTAACTGAAGTCCCTCATTAAACCTGTCATCACACCGTCCCCTCAAAACCAATTGTTGATCCTTCCACCTTGCAAACTACTGTCTCATCTCAACCTCCCTTTCCAAAGTCCTTGACTGTGTTGTCACTTCTCACATCTTTCCCATAACTCCATGTTTGAATCCCTTCAAAAACATTTCTACTCCTGCAGTACTGAAACATCTCTTGTAGTAAATCACTTGTGACTTTCATGTGACTGTGAATAAGTTAAACATTCCTTTCTCATCCTTCCCGACCTGTCTGCAGCATTTGACTAGGGTGACCACACCATCATCCTCCAACACCACCCCACTGCTCTCACTTGGTTCCATTCCTAGAACTTGCATTGACTTCTTCTTTTCTTGCTCCTGCACTATTACCTTTGGTGTCCCCAAAATTTATCCTTGTCTCTCCTCTCCTCCACCCCCCCCCCCCCCCCCCCCCCCCCCCCCGCCCCCCAAATTCTGTTTCTTAACTACATGGTGCCTCTTGGTGACATAATTGAAAGGCATGGAGTTTGTTTACACATGTACGCTGCCAACACCCAGCTCTACCTCACCATTCCCTACCTTTACTCCTCCACTGTTGCTGCTTTTCCAACATCCAGTACTGACAAATATCAAACATAAGCAGAAATCCCCTCCTATTAAATATTGGGAGGCTTGAAGCCATTGCCTTGGAACCACTCTAACATCTGTTCCCAAGTTGTAGACTCCATCTCTATCACTGGCAACAGTCTTGAGGTTAAGTCAGTCTGTTTGCAATTTAGTGTCACATTTGATCCTGAGATGGGTTTCTGAACTTGTGTTTGCACCATCGCTGAGATTGCCTATTTCCACCCATGTAACATGGCTCAACTTTGCTTTTGTCTCAGCTCATCTGATGCTGAAACCCTAAACCATACTATTGCTACCTCTCGACTATTCCAGTGTACTCCTGGCTGATCACCCTCTGGAAACCTGAGATCTAAAACTCTTATTTATGTCTCATTTCGCAGTATGTCCTCTGTGCTCACTGACCTACATTGGCTCCGTCATGCAATGTGCTGATTTAAAAAAATTAAAATCCTTCCGTTGTCTTTCCCCTTCCTAGCTCTGTAATCCTTCTAGATATCTGCGCTCCTGTTGAGATCTACCATGTGGAATTAGTGAAGTCTAGCAACACTAAAACTCAGTAGAAATTGGAGTTAAACTTCTCGGATGCAAACAAGAATCTTTATTGCCTCTACTTGATTACAATTGAGAGAAACTTAAATCTATTCTCAATAAAGTCCAGCTAGCAAAAGGACTTAGTGAAGTAACTTGTACACAATTTAACTTTCAAAATAATACAGAAATGTTTTTTTGCTTACGGCAAAACAGCTTGCATTTACTGGAAAAGTGAAAATATGAAAAATAGAGATAGCGAATAGTTAGGTCAAGTAGAGGATGATCCCGGAATAAAAATGGTTATACGGACCATCATGTTTATAGGAAATCTTATCAATCTTCAGCCATCTATTTACACCTCTAAGTCGTCCTAATTGGTTTGGGTGAGAATCAAATGTATTTGATTCGACGGTTATCTGTCAATCCTTAATGTGCAACATAAATTCTGAATGTTTCATGTTTGAATATTTGTGTATGTTATGTTATGCGATTCTCTGCTATTATCAAAACTAGCTTCTACTGGTTTTCTGCTGACTTCATTTTATCCACATTATGAACAGTGCCTTCATGTTGCTATCTTCATGTGCCTGCTTCATCCTTGATCAGATTACTGGTACAGCTCATGTCTTAAAGGGTTTTCTGACACAGTATGTAGACAGGCCAACAAGGGGCAAGGCCACATTGGATTTGGTACTGGGTAATGAACCCGGCCAGGTGTTAGATTTAGATGTAGGTGAGCACTTTGGTGATAGTGATCACAACTCGGTTATGTTTACTTTAGCAATGGGCAGGGATAGGTATATACCGCAAGGCAAGAATTATAGCTGGGGGAAAGGCAATTATGATGCTATTCGGCAAGATTTAGGATGTATAGGATGGGGAAGGAAACTGCAGGGGATGGGTACAATCGAAATGTGGAGCTTTTTCAAGGAACAGCTGCTGCGTGTCCTTGATAAGTATGTACCTGTCAGGCAGGGAGGAAGTTGTCGAGCAAGGGAACCGTGGTTTACTAAGGAAGTTTGGGGCCTCACGGTAGCATGGTGGTTAGCATCAATGCTTCACAGCTCCAGGGTCCCAGGTTCGATTCCCGGCTGGGTCACTGTCTGTGTGGAGTCTGCACGTCCTCCCTGTGTGTGCGTGGGTTTCCTCCGGGTGCTCCGGTTTCCTCCCACAGTTCAAAGATGTGCGGGTTAGGTGGATTGGCCATGCTAATTGCCCGTAGTGTAAGGTTAATGGGGGGATTGTTGGGTTACGGGTATACAGGTTACGTGGGTTTAAGTGGGGTGATCATTGCTCGGCACAACATCGAGGGCCGAAGGGCCTGTTCTGTGCTGTACTGTTCTATGTTCTATGTTCTAAGTTGAAGCACTTGTCAAGAGGAAGAAGAAGGCTTATGTTAGGATGAGACATGAAGGCTCAGTTAGGGCACTTGAGAGTTACAAGTTAGCCAGGAAGGACCTAAAGGGAGAGTTAAGAAGAGCGAGGAGAGGACACGAAAAGTCGTTGGCGGATAGGATCAAGGAAAACCCTAAGGCTTTCTATAGGTATATCAGGAACAAAAGAATGACTAGAGTAAGATTAGGGCCAATCAAGGATAGTAGTGGAAAGTTGTGTGTGGAATCAGAGGAGATAGGGGAAGCATTAAATGGATATTTTTCGTCAGTGTTTACACTGGAGAAAGACAATGTTGTCGAGGAGAACACTCCGGTTCAGTCGACCAGGCTAGATGGAATTGAGGTTCAAAAGGAGGAGGTGTTAGCAATTTTAGAAAATGCCAAAATCGATAAGTCCCCTGGGCCAGATGGGATTTATCCTAGGATTCTCTGGGAAGCCAGAGAGGAGATTGCAGAGCCTTTGTCCTTGATCTTTATGTCGTCTTTGTCGACAGGAATAGTGCCGGAAGACTGGAGGATAGCAAATGTTGTCCCCTTGTTCAAGAAGGGGAGTAGAGACAACCCTGGTAATTATAGACCTGTGAGCCTTACTTCGGTTGTGGGTAAAATGTTGGAAAAGGTTATAAGAGATAGGGTTTATAATCATCTTGAAAAGAACAAGTTGATTAGCGATACTCAACACGGTTGTGTGAAGGGTAGGTCATGTCTCAAACCTTATTGAGTTTTTTGAGAAGGTGACCAAACTGGTGGATCAGGGTAAAGCTGTTGATGTGGTGTATATGGATTTCAGTAAGGCGTTTGATAAGGCTCCCCACGGTAGGCTATTGCAGAAAATAAGGAAGTATGGAATTGAAGGTGATTTAGCGGTTTGGATCAGTAATTGGCTAGCAGAAAGAAGACAAAGGGTGGTGGTTGATGGCAAATGTTCATCCTGGAGTTCAGTTACTAGTGGTGTACCGCAAGGATCTGTTTTGGGGCCACTGCTGTTTGTCATTTTTATAAATGACCTGGAAGAGGGTGTAGAAGGATGGGTTAGTAAGTTTGCAGATGACACGAAGGTCGGTGGAGTTGTGGATAGTGGTAAAGGATGTTATAGGATACAGAGGGACATAGATAAGCTGCAGAGCTGGGCTGAGAGGTGGCAGATGGAGTTTAATGCGGAAAAGTGTGAGGTGGTTCACTTTGGAAGGAGTAACAGGAATGCAGAGTACTGGGCTAATGGCAAGATTCTTGGTAGTGTAGATGAACAGAGAGATCTCGGCATCCAGGTACATAAATCCCTGAAAGTTGCCACCCAGGTTAATAGGGCTGTTAAGAAGGCATATGGTGTGCTAGCCTTTATAAACAGGGGGATTGAGTTTCGGAACCACAAGGTCATGCTGCAGCTGTACATAACTCTGGTGCGGCCGCACCTGGAGTACTGCGTGCAGTTCTGGTCACCACATTATAGGAAGGATGTGGAAGCTTTGGAAAGGGTTCAGAGGAGATTTACTAGGATGTTGCCTGGTATGGAGGGAAGGTCTTACGAGGAAAGGCTCAGGGAATTGAGGTTGTTTTCGTTAGAGAGGAGAAGGCTGAGAGGTGACTTAATAGAGACATATAAGATAGTCAGAGGGTTAGATAGGGTGGACAGTGAGAGTCTTTTTCCTCGGATGGTGATGACCAACACGAGGGGACATAGCTTTAAATTGAGGGGTGATAGATATAGGACAGATGTCAGAGGCAGTTTCTTTACTCGGAGAGTAGTAGGGTTGTGGAACGCCCTGCCTGCAACAGTAGTAGACTCGCCAACTTTAAGGGCATTTAAGTGGTCACTGGATAGACATATGGATGAAAATGGAATAGTGTAGGTCAGATAGGCTTCAGATGGTTTCACAGGTCGGAGCAACATCGAGGGCCGAAGGGCCCGTACTGCGCTGTAGTGTTCTATGTTCTATGTTCTAATGTCAAATTATCTTTGAAAATATGTTTGTTAGAACAATAGCTTTTTTATCTTTGCTTAGTAAAAATGTTGTTTTAATCTCCAATTAGTTTATGCATGTCAGGCTTTTTGTGTCTCTGTTCAAGTCGTGTTTTATCATAACCTAAGGTTATGAGTGCTGAAATCCTCAATTCCTGATTGGAATTCTTAATCCTCAATTCCTAATCCTCAATTAAATCCCTGAAACAGGGACTTAATATTTACACTAAATAGCCTTCTTTTACCTTTCAGATCTATCAGGAAATAGTTGATTCCTATTAGCTCCCCTAATTCGGGTGTCTCGTGCATGACTGATTTTAATTGCTGCAACATTGGTGGTTCTACCTTCAATTGTTTAGGTCCCAAGCTCTGGAATTACCTCGCTACCTCTCTGCCACTCTTACCTCAGGATACTAAAACCTATCTTTAGTCACCTGATCTAATATTTCTTTCTGTGGTTTGTTGTCCTAAATTTTTAATATTCCTGTGAAGCACCTTGGGACGTTTCATTATGCTGAAGGTGCTATATAAATACAAGGTGTGCCAATATCATAAATCTTTTCATACTCCCTCTAATGCCTTCACATCTTTGTGAATGTTCATCATAAAATTATGGTGAATTTTGCATTGGCATCCACTTGTTACTGAGTGTGATTGTAAAACAGAGTAAAAATAAAACCGAATCCTGGGAATTTGAAATGAAAATAACAATTGTTGAAAATAAATAAAATCACTCCTATGAGGGCAGCACGGTAGCATGGTGGTTAGCATAAATGCTTCACAGCTCCAGGGTCCCAGGTTCGATTCCCGGCTGGGTCACTGTCTGTGCGGAGTCTGCACGTTCTCCCCATGTCTGCGTGGGTTTCCTCCGGGTGCTCCGGTTTCCTCCCACAGTCCAAAGATGTGCGGGTTAGGTGGATTGGCCGTGCTAAATTGCCCGTAGTGTCCTAAAAGGTAAGGTTAAGGGGGGGGGTTGGGTTACGGGTATAGGGTGGATTTGTGGGTTTGAGTAGGGTGATCATTGCTCGGCACAACATCGAGGGCCAAAGGGCCTGTTCTGTGCTGTACTGTTCTATGTTCTAAAAGGTAAGGGGCATTTTAGGTGCAACCCATCTTTCTTTTTCCCATTGTTATTTACTCCTTTAGCTTTAAGTGACTTAAGCTATCAATAATTCTTGTACCTGAAGATCTATCATCGTTTCTGCTTGCCCATATTTTTGTTCTTCTTATGCATTCTATAACCTGAAATATTTACCTCCGTCCGATCTGGTTTGTAGTTGGTTCTAATGACTAGCATGATATATTCTTTAAGCTTAATATGTGTGTTTTAACCAATTTTTAAAATTTATTCTGCCACGTGCATTTGTATGTTGGGCTCCTATTTTTATAACTGCCTTGTCCTGTTGATCTCTTGAACATTTTTGATAACTTTTGTGAATTTTCACTTCCAGTACCCACAGATAGTTGAAATCTCTCTCGTCTTTGGCCAGTAGGTGCAATTAGAATGTGTCATGTTCTTGATTTGGCAGTTTGTATTATACATATATTCAGTTCTCTGCACAAAGGCAGGTCTGATGCGACAATGCCACAACTTGCACTATGGGTAGGGTAAAGGGGCTGGTCCCACTGCAACCCAGATGGAACCATGATCAAACTTTCTGCTTTTTGCACCAACCCTATCCACACTGGCTATACAGCAAACCACGCCATCCCACCCGCAAGGAGTCGAAGTTGCTTTGGGGACTTGCATGTTGTCCAAAGCTATTTATATGGTAGAGGCTCCAATTTTCTTTCTATCAAATGGCTGACCAGGAATCATCTTCTCTCTTATCAACTGCTGTTGGCATACGTTGGAAGGATTTGCAAGTTGATACTTAACCTGTTGGCAACATTAACTCTGATCTAATTATTTCATTTGAAAACTACATTTAGTCAGTGCTGTGGAAGATCAATTTCTGCTCATAAATTTTTGGTTTTGTTTTCTAGGCACACCTCTTATTCAAACACAAGTTGCGTTAATGGGAAATGTTGGAGACACTGAAGAGATCCTGAAAGCCTTGGAGGTAATAATGCCATGTTTAAAACTTCAATCATATTCATTATCTTTTCATCTGTACGTGTCAGTGATGTGTGATCTATTACGGGAACATTTATTTTGAAATTCTGGTTCTTTTGTTACTGTGGTAATTCATCTTATTGGTAAAGCACCCAACATTCCTAACATGCTATAAGAAACAATTTTGAGCAAATACATACAGACATACTTGCATTCATCCTTTAAAAAGTGGAAGGTTTTAATTTTCTGTGTCGCTTGAAAATGAAGATTTTTAAAAAATTATTTTTTTCAGGGCAGCACAGTGGCGCAGTGGGTTAGCCCTGTTGCCTCACGGCACCGAGTTCCCAGGTTCAATCCCGGCTCTGGGTCACTGTGTGGAGTTTGCACATTGTCCCTGTGTTTGCGTGGGTTTCGCCCCCACAACCCAAAGATGTGCTGGTTAATTGCCCCTTAATTGGAAAAAATTAATTGGGCACTCTAAATTTATTTTTTAAAAAATGAAAATTAAGATTTTTATTTGTTCTTGCCCAAAGATCATGTGCCTTCTGCACAATGTGGAGAATTTGTGTTTCTAATTTCTTTGTTTTTTCTATTCATGATGACTTAGGAGATCAAGCTGCCATTTTTTAAATCAGAAAGCTTAGAAGATCTTGGGACTGAAACTATTGAGACGGCGACTATATTTGTGCTGGGAGAATTCGAAGGCCAACCGTATGGGACCTTGCACAAAATGAATGCTAGAATACTGGGGCCTCCTGTTCTACTTCATTGTGCTAGAAAAGGAGAGGTATGGATAATCATCAATGTAAATGTTAATGACGATTGGGAGATGTTGGAAAAATTTGGATTAGACGGGTAGTGGTCAATTTAAGGGTTAAAAGCCTGAGGTTAGAATGTTTTTGTTTAAAAATTCTGTTTGTAGAGCCTGGGTGGTTTTAGCAGCTAATGCACAAGTGTATTCATGGGGCGAGTCAATATGAGGGTGGAAATTACAGGGGTAATCTTTCAGTCTTCCCGAGACTTGGGAGGTGCCAGATGACTGAAGAATTGCAAATGTTGGCCTCTTCTTCAGAAAAGGTTGTAAGGATAGCAATAACAGGCCGGTGAGTTTAACTTCAGTGCTGAACAAGCTTCTAGAAACAATTATTCTGGATAGGATTGGTAGTCACAATGAAAAATGTGTTTTTTTTTATGAAGAGCCAGAGTTTGTGAAATTGTGTTTCACAAATTTAACTGGAGGTGTACATGGACTTTTAAAAGGCATTTGATACTGTGCCACATAACAGAAGTTGTAACTCAAGGAACAAAAGGCACAGTAGCCATGTGGTCAATTGTCTGTATAATAGGAAGCCAAAAATAATGGTCAATGGATATTTTTCTGACTGTTGGAAGGTTTTTAGTGGAGTTCCCCAGGGTTGGCATTGGGACACTTGTTTTTTCCAGATGGTTATTTATTAATTAATGATCTAGATGTTGGTGTGCAGGGAACAATTTCAAAGTTGCGGATGGTACGAAACTTGGAAGTATTGTAAACTGTGAAGAGGACAGTGTAAAACTTCAAAAGGACGTAGGCAAGGGGAGGAGTGGGCAGATTCGAGGCAGATGAAGTTCAATGTAGAGAAGCGGCAGGACGGTAGCATT
This sequence comes from Scyliorhinus canicula, assembly GCF_902713615.1. Classification (NCBI taxonomy): domain Eukaryota; kingdom Metazoa; phylum Chordata; class Chondrichthyes; order Carcharhiniformes; family Scyliorhinidae; genus Scyliorhinus; species Scyliorhinus canicula. The sequence goes on from NC_052158.1 coordinate 104,469,020, forward strand.
GTGGTTAGCACAATTGCTTCACAGGTCCAGAGTCCCAGGTTCGATTCCCGGCTTGGGTCACTGTCTGTGCAGAGTCTGCACATTCTCCCCGTGTGTGTGTGGGTTTCCACCCACAGTCCAAAGATGTGCAGGTTAGGTGGATTGGCCATGCTAAATTGCCCTTAGTGTCCAAAATTTCCCTTTAGTGTTGGGTGGAGTTACTGGGTTATGGGGATAGGGTGGAGGTGTGGACCTTGGGTAGGGTGCTCTTTCCAAGAGCTGGTGCAGACTCGATGGGCAGAATGGCCTCCTGCATGGAAATTCTATAATTGTATGATAAATGGCCAAACAGTAAAAGAGGTAAAATTCTTAAGATGTGCAGGAGCAGAGGAACCTGGGTGTACATGTGCATCAATCATTGAAGGCAGCAGGACAGGTGGAGAGAGCAGCTAATAAGGCATAGTGTTCTGGGCTTTATTAATAATGGCATGGAATACAAGAGCAAGGAGGTTATGCTGAACTTTATAAGAAGACACTAGTTAGACCGATTGTGTACAGCTCTGCGTGCCACACTATAGGAAGAATATAAATGCATTGAAGAGAGTGAAGAAGTAGTTTACAAGAATGGTTTCATCACTTCAGTTATGAGGAATAGATTTTTGAAGTTGGGACTGGGCTATAAGGAAATTTGATAGAGATATATATCCGTTGCAGTAAGGTTTGTCAAAACCTGGTTACGGTATATATTTGTTGCAGTAATATTAAAGAACCACGGTTAAGGTATCCAGACTCTGTCTACTAAAGCTGTAATTAAGGAGTCATAAAAGGTTAGCTCATGATTCATTCCAACCACTTTTATAACAGATGAACAGACTAATGGGATATTGTTACCGTGGGCAGCACGGTAGCATGGTGGTTAGCATAAATGCTTCACAGCTCCAGGGTCCCAGGTTCGGTTCCCGGCTGGGTCACTGTCTGTGCGGAGTCTGCACATCCTCCCCGTGTGTGCGTGGGTTTCCTCCGGGTGCTCCGGTTTCCTCCCACAGTCCAAAGATGTGCGGGTTAGGTGGATTGGCCATGTTAAATTGCCCGTAGTGTCCTAAAACGTAAGGTGGTGGGGGGGGGGGGGGGGGGGGGGGGGTGTTGTTGGGTTACGGGTATAGGGTGGATACGTGGGTTTGAGTAGGGTGATCATTGCTCGGCACAACATCGAGGGCCGAAGGGCCTGTTCTGTGCTGTACTGTTCTATGTTATGGTTTCTGCAGATTCCCTGGAGAGGAGATCATTTATGAGGCGTTGTATTTACTTCTAGCTAAGCAGATCATGTGGCATCTTCATGGGATGCAGATGATGTAATTAAAGGGGGGGAGCCAGGTCTATGCGGTTTTGCAGTTTGCAAAGGATTTGAGTCTGATAAGAAAAATATTTAAAGTTGAACAAAGGTTTTGCCAAATACTGCTCGGTTGTGAAGTGTACTGGATCTGGTCCTGAAAGGATCGGTTTCTCTGCACAGCTAATCTGACTTGTATCGGGTTAGTAGCAGGTATAGATAGTAAGTTCAAGTTTTTCCTTTTGTTTAAGAACGGTTAAACTGATAATTGTAAAGCTATTTCTTTGATAAATCTATATTGAAATTGAAGTTTGCTTTAACATAAAAGGTACCTATTGGCCAGAGTCCTACTCCTGGGGTGAAGTATCCTTTCCACAGTTTTACGGATTAAAAATAATTGTTTGCCGTTCTCTGCCAGAAAACCTAACAAATGCTGGGTTCTCGCCCGGTATCCTGACAATTATTTGAAAATAAACAATTTGCCGGGGTACGGGGCAAAGGCAGGGGACTTCTAATACTAATTTAGAGAGCTGGTGCAGACACAGTGGGCTAATTGACACCTCTTGCACTGTAACGATCCTCTGATTTGGCTGTTGATTTGCCTTGAGAGTTTGAATGGCAATCTTCTGCATTGGCTGAGGATATGCAAGTAGCTAATCAAGAACTGGCATCAGCAGATCTGAAGGATCACAGATGCAGTTTTGTAATATACTCCAGCTGCAAGGGTAAATACGCTATTGCATGTTTGTAACATCATAAGCTTTCAAACCTGGATTGCAATACGAGTAGAGCAGTTTCCACAGCATCAGGAACTTATTAATGGGGTTGCAGTGTTAATTCCAAAAGTGGGTTTACAATGTAAATGCAAAGCAGAGGAACATATCGACTTTAATATTTCTGCTTCTCTGGAGAATTTTTGCCATGCTTAATTGTAAGGTAATTTTCCTTTTGAAAAAGCTGACATCCAGCTGTTCCATTCTGGTTCCTGATTTGTGCTTGTAGAGACTTATGCAAGAGGCACAGTATATTTATAACTTTAACTTGGCATGATGACTCAACCCACATTTAAAAAGAAATGGAGTTAGGAATATTTCCTATCTCATATATTCAGAAATCTTTATGTATTGAAATGATTATTTTAATTAAGCTACTATGTTGCTTCCCTGTAGCCTTTGCCTTTCACATCCCGGCCATTATATTGCACAAGTATGTTGGATCTGGTCTTGTGTTTCACTGGATTCAAGAAGGACAAGTTGGTGAGCATTTACTCTTTTTTGTTTTGTCCAGGTTCCACTGATTGATTTATGGTGACCATGATTTATGGTGACTATGTAGTATAGTATGACAAGGATTCTGAAAGTGAACATTGTGACTTCATACATTGGATGTTACATCGATATGCAGATCCACTCTGTTCCCCATAGTATTGTTATTTTCTCCCCCAATTTGGTCAGTAACCATCCAGTATTCAGGAAGCATACACTTTGAATTCATAACCTCAAGGTGTTCATGAAGAATCATACAAACTGTAGTTTTCAATAATATTTTTAACTTGGCCCCCAAACAAAATCCAAAACATGGGCTCCCTGGAAAAATAGTTGAAATTATTCTATTTCGAAGTTCTGCATTAACCATTTGATTTAAATTTCCCCTTCTGTTGGGCTATGATATCAATTATAGTAACAATGTCTTAACAAGATAATTTCTTTTTAAAAATTTGCAAATCACACACGTGACCGAACAGTGTTATTGTTGAGTGAGTTTACTTGCATACTTTGAGTTTAATTGCATAATTTATTTTTCTCTGCTGCACTCTTTACTCTCCATGGTATGCCTGGCTCTTCTGATTGTCTTAACAGGAATAATTATTTAGTTTAAACTAATGCTTTTAAAATTTTACTGCAAGCACCCATGGAATACTGGTTACTCTAGATGATACTACTGTAAATTTATTTTTGAATTGCAACCAATTATTTTTGAGGAGAGCCAGGTAGAAAGGGCTGATGATTATTGTGGCATCCTTTACTTATTCAAAAAGACTTTAATAAGAATAGCAGGTGCACCATATAAATTGATAAATTTACTACGAATGGGAGTTGATAAACATGGGTTGATTAGTTAGTTGGATTTCATTTTGTAAAAGATGTAAAAATATGTCTTGTTCTTCATTTCCCATTCCTCATTCCCATTTGGGCAGCACGGTAGCATAGTGGTTAGCACAAATGCTTCACAGCTCCAGGGTCCCAGGTTCGAATCCTGGCTTGGGTCACTATCTGTGTGGAGTCTGCACGTTCTCCCCGTGTGTGCATGGGTTTCCTCCGGGTGCTCCGGTTTCCTCCCACAGTCCAAAGATGTGCAGGTTAGGTGAATTGGCCATGCTAAATTTCCCTTAAGGTCCAAATTGCCCTTAGTGTTAGGTGGGTTTACTGGGTTATGGGGATAGGGTGGAGGTATGGGCTTGGGTGGGGTACTCTTTCCAAGAGCCGGTGCAGACTCGATGGGCCGAATGGCCTCCTGCACTGTAAATTCTATGAAATCAACAGCAACGAGAATAATTTAATTTGACAATGATCACCTTTTTTCAATCCGCAGCTTATTCTTGTTGCCCTGGCACATCATATGGGAGCAACCATTCGTAAAGAATACACCGGCAAAATAACTCATCTTGTGGCCAATTCTACTCAAAGCAGCAAGTTCAGGGTATGAACTAAATTTTAATCTTTGTGTTTGTTCATTGAAGAAACTGGAAGCTAATACTTTGAGAGGTTGTATAGGGTGGAACCACCGGGGGATGCACAAATTCCTGGATGGTTTGGAATATCTGAGGTTGGGAGGAGGAGAGTAGGGCCACATTGGAGGAGATGATAGGGGAGCAGTAGATAAAGGATCCAATTGGGAGGATGTGGTCGGGGACGGTGGCAGGGCCAGATGGGCTTCCGGGGAAGTACTATAAAACATTTTGGGATAAGTTGGCGCCGCTGATAGTGGGGATGTTTGCAGAGGTGATGGGGAAGGGGGTGTTGCCACAGGCTTTGGGGCAGGCATCGATCTCCTTGTTGCTCAAGAAAGATAAGGATCCGACAGAATGTGGGTCGTATAGGCCCATATTACTTTTGAGTGTGGACGCAAAGGTATTGGCGGGGAAGTTGGAAGTGCCCCCCGAAGGTGAGGGGAAGACCAGATGGGGTTTGTGAAAGGGAGGCGGCTCTTTTCGAACATTAGGAGGGTATTGAATGAAGTTATGGCACCAGCGGAGGGGAGGGAGATGGAGGTGGTGGTGGTGTGGGATACCGAGAATGCATTTGACCGGGGAGAGTGGGGGTATTTGATGGCAGTTTTGCAGCAGTTTGGGATTGGGCTGCGATTTGTGGAGTGGGTAAGATTTCTATACAGGGAGCCGAGGACGAGTGTCCACGTGAATAGTATGAATTCTGGGTATTTTGCTTTGCACCGAGGGACCAGGCAGGGATGTCCTATGTCCGCCCTGTTGTGCTGGCGATTGAGCCTTTGGCCATCATGTTGAATTTGGGGGGTGGATAGTGCGGGAGGTAGTGAAGCATAGAGAATCTTTGTATGCAGGTGATTTGTAATTATATGTGTCGGAAACAAGTGCGCCGATGGGTGGTATACTGGAGCTGCTTCGAGTGTTTGGGTCTCTTTCGGGATAGAAGCTAAATTTGGACAAAAGAAAATATTTTGTGGTGTACCAATTGAGGTGGGGGGGGGGGGGGGGGGGAGGCTGCCATTCTGTAGGCTGGTGACCCTTTGCCAGAGGTGTTTTTAAGGAGGTGGAAAAGGTGATTACCTCATTTATTGGAGGGGGAGGAGAAGGTGGCTAGGATGTTGCAGAGAGGACGGCAGTCAGGGGAGTTGGGTCTCCCAAATTTATTGTATTACTGGGTGGCAAATGCTGAGAAGATGAAGAGCTGGGTTAGAGTGGGGACACTCAGTGGGTTAGAACCCACTAGTGGGTTAGTGAGGAGAGTCTGTGCATGGGGTCGGGATTGAGTGCATTGGCATCAACGCCGCTCCCGATGGCCCTGGGAAAATATTTGGGGAGTCCGGTGGTGATGGCGATGTTGAAGATCTGGAAGCAGTTGCAGCAGCACTTTAGGTTGTGGGTGCGGTCAAGGGAAATGCCGATTTGGGGAAACCATAGGTTTGAGCCAGGGAAGTGTGATGGAAAATTTCGGAGATGGGAGGAAAGCGGAGTTAGGGTATTAAAGGATTTGTTTCTGGGGAGGCGGTTTGCGAGGCTGGAGGAGCTGGGGGAGAAACAGGGGTTGGGGCAGCAGGAGATATTTAGTCATATGCAGGTCCGAGATTTCACTCGCAAGGAGGTACCGAGCTTTCTGGTGGCGCTGGCCTCCACACTGTTGGAAGTGGTTACTGATGACAGGGGGAATGGAGAAGGTGGTGGTGTCAGTGATTCTGGGGGAGGATTAGGTATTGCTGGAGAAGATTAAGGCAAAGTGGGAGGAAGAGTCGGGGGATGGAATGGAGAAGGGGTTGTGGTCTGAGGTGCTCCGGATGGTGAATGCCTCCACTTCGTGTGCAAGGTTGGTGCTGATACAGTTGAAGGCGGTGTATAGGGCGCACCTCACAAGGACGAGGGTGAGCTGACTCTTTGAGGGGGTGGTGGATGTTTGTGCATGCCGTTTTGGAGGGGGGGGCGTGGAGAAGAGGGGCTAATCATGTTGATATGTTTTGGTTCTGTCCAAAGCAGGAGGAGAATTAGAGGGAGGTCTTCATGGTAATCTTGAAGGTGGTACATATGAAACTTGAACCTGAGCCCCCTGCAAACCATATTTGGGGTATCAGATAGGCTGGGGTTAGGAGGCAGGTGTCTTAGCCTTCGCCTTGTTGATCACCTGAAGCCAGGTCCTGTTGGGGTGGAGGTCAGCTTCTCCGCCCTGTGCCTCTGTGTGGCGGGGGACCTGCTGGAGTTCTTAATGCTCAAAAAAGTGAAGTTTGAGCTGAGGGCAAGGATGGAAGGGTTCTATGATTCATGGGCCTTGTTCATCATACATTTCAAGAAGTGGTTGACATCAAACATTGGGGGGGGGTTTGAATGTATAGGGTATTGGTAATTATATATGGGATGATGGTGGATTCCTGATTAGTTTTCCTTTGTGTTTGTTTTGTACTTAAAATCTTGATGGGTATTTGGTGGGTGGGTGTAAATTTGATGAAAATGTTCAAAAGGAGAATAAAAATGTATATATTTTTTAAAAAGTGAGTATTTGGAACACTTCCTCCAAAAGGCAGTGGAAGCAGAGTTTTTGAATATTTTTTGAGCTAGATAGATTCTTGATGAGTAAGTGTGTGAAAGCTTATCAGAGATAGGTGGATGTGTGGAACTGAATGTAGAGTCAGATCAGCCGTAATCTTATTGAATGACAGACTGCTCTTGATTCAGATGCCTGACACAGGAGACATTTTAGAGGACATAGCCACATTAGGTATCCATTGGTAGTATCTGTGCTGAGCCAGAAGCATAAAGATCTAAGTGTCTTCTCTTTTTCTATTTCTCTTTGCACTGTAGCAGCATGGATTATTTTGCTAAATTGTGGAATATGGTGCACAGGAAGAAGGGGCTGGGGGGAAAGAAACACAAATAGTCTTTGCTGTTAGGAAAAAGCTTTGGTTAATTCTTCAACATGTCCAATCAACCCAGAATTACAAAACCAATACAGTAGAATGGTTTATAGAGTAGGAAAAGGCCATTTGGCCTGTTGTGTCCATGCTGACTGTGAGAGCTACCAAGTCTAATCAAAAGTTCAGCTCTTCATCTATAGGTGTGGCATCTGAGTTCCTTTCAATCCGATGAGCATTTTTGCCTTGGCCACACTCTTTTCAGACTCTTGCCACTCTCGAGTGTGAAAATTACTGCTTAACTCTAATCCCGTTGCAAATTAATTTATATCTTTGGCCGATGGTATTGACTTTTCTGTTAACGGAAGTAGGTCCTTCCTATCCACTTTATCTGGGCCCTCATAATTTTATACGCTCAATTAAATCTCTTTTCCAAGCGCAACTCCAGTTTATCGATGGACTAGCAAGGTGGGCAGAAAAGTGATAAATGATTCAACCTGGAAAAAATTTGCTCAACTAAAATTCATCATTCATGGCAATATCCTTTTGAATCCCCTCTGTAACCCTCTCCTGATCATTTCCTTCATGTGACCAGACTGTATGAAGTACTTTAGCTGCTGTGCAACACTCATTTTGTTCTCCCTGATCTCTTACTCTATACGTTCTTGGTCACTTCCTTTCTTCAGGGATCTGTAGACCTACATTCCACGGTCATTTTTTATCTCGGCCATTTGTGATACATTCTGTTGTCAAAATGCATTAACTCTCACTTTTCCAGTTTGAATTCCATTTACTACTTTCCTGCCACCTGACCAGGCCTTTGATAGCTTCCTGAAATCCACAGCTTTATTTCTCACTATCAACCACATGACCTTTATCGTGTATTCTGAAACTTCTTAATTTGCAAGTCATTGAAACATACCACAAACAGGAAGGGACCTACTGAGCTCTATGGAACCCGAAGGGAAGCTACCTTCCAGTGACTAAAACAAGTTGGCAATAAACCTTTGCTTCCCAATGAACCAAGTTGGAATTGAACTTTGAATTCTTCCTTGAAACCCATTAACTTTTAATTTTTCTTAATCTTCTGTGGGGCATTGTCAAAATCGGTGCTAGAATTCATGTGGACTACATCAAGCAATTCGAAAATCGTGACAAAAAACGAATACAGGTCAGGGCAATTGTGATTGAACTGTACAGCGATGTAATCAGGCTGCACCTTTGAATTATTGTCCAGTTTTTTTAAGGCCGTTCAATTGCAGGAGGTAGTGCAGAGAAAAGCCACGAGTCTGATCCTTAGCACCATCACACTTGTTTAACCTACACGAGGTCCACGAGACCGGGCTGTGAGCCTTCTGGAATATGAACTACCCAGCTGAGGGGGCGAACCTACCTCATCAAGGGGGAAACAAACCAGGACATGAAAGCCCCAGCCCCAGAGTGGGCTGGGCACAGGAGACCCTTCGGGAGTGGTGTGTATAGAGTTTTCATTCTTCGTTCATTAAACCTCTTGTTTCCTTATGCTCCCGTGTGGTCGCTTCCTTGAAATCGTAACACTGGCAACGAGGATCAGACGGAGTTGCAGACGGCACCATTTCTGCGGTACCCGGCTGCTCTCTCTAGGCTTCAGGAGGTCAGTTTCGTCGACCACAGACAAGAAAATCCGGACAGGAGTGCAGCTCTTGTCATTGCAGGACACGAGATCCAGTTGGCCACTCGTGTTAAGAGTTTTTATGACCATGGAGAGCTGCTGGCGACAGCTGGAACTATGATGGCCCGGTAGTCTATGGGCAGCAGTCTGCTTGCCTACCCCTGGTCGTTGAGTGGGCCCCAGTTTGCTCAGCCACTATTGATTGAAGCGCTTCTGCCTCGACTGAGGTATTTTGGGAGGAATTTCTGTGCTCGTCCGGTTTCTGCCTCGGGTGGCTGCTGTGCTTGAACACCTTGCGGATGTGGCACCGCTGGTCGTCCCGGCCTGGAAGCCTGATTTTACCATATGCATTTATGGCGACTATAAGATGACTGTGAACAGGACCTCCAAGTTGGAATGCCAATTCAGCGAGGGGGGGCTTTCACACACAAGCCATGCGTACCTCCAGTTGCTGCTGGATCCAGAATCTCAGAAGTGCGTCATGGTAAACACGGTTGTATGAATAAACCAGGTTACCTTTCGGTGTATCATCAGCCTGCAACATTTTCCAGCATGTGATGGAAAACACATCGCACAGCCTCTCGCATGTGGCCGATTATTTCAACGATTTGTTGGTCACCGGGATGTTGTACTGGACCCACCTGGATAACCTCGAAGAGGTGCTCCGTCACTTTGCGGCCTCTGGTGTTTGCCTCCATAGGAAAAAATACGTTTTCCATGCCTGTGGGGTGACTAATCTAGCCTACTGCGTGGACAGGGATAGTTAGAGATGAGGTACTGGCCATCTGGCTGGCCCCCATTCTGGGGGAGCGAAGGAGCTCTATTCATTCCTGGGACTCGTACATTATTACAGCAAGTTCATATCTAGCTGTGCGACCATGTTGGGCCCCTGCGCAAGCTCCTCAAGAATGACCAGGCGTGGTCATGGGTCCGCCACAGGAGACTGTGTTCATGGAGGTGAAGAAGCAGCTGTCATCTTTCTGGCTGCTCGCCCATTTCGACCCTGTAAGGCCACTCGTGGTCACTTGTGACGGGGCATCAGGCGGTATTGTCCCATCGGATGGATGACGAGAAGGAGTGTCCAATCGCTTTTACCTCTGAGGCACTGGTTGCAGCTGAGTGCAGCTATGCCCAGATTCAATAGGAGGGTTTGGCCCTGGTGTTTGCCGTCAGGAGGTTCCATGAGTATGTCGATGGGTGTCGATTCACCGTGCTGACCAATCACAAGCCATTATTGGGGCTGTTTGAGGACAAAGCTATTTGTCTTATCCTTCCTCTTCCTCCCCCCCCCCCGACCCCCCCACAAATTGTGTTGGCTAGGATTCAGCAATGGGCCTCATACTGGCGACGTATTAGTAAGTGCTGCAACATTGCTCTGGGATGCATATCGCGCAAGCAAGCCTTGAGCCCACTCCTGACCAGGCCGCCAACTCCCTCTAGCATCAACATGGCCGCCATTACCAAGCCCTTCAAGGCCCATTTGCATGCGTGGACCCAATTCGATCCCCTGCTATTCAGGGTTTGCTTTGTATGGGGCCCAGCATCATAAGCTTCCCTGCAAGCTGAAGGCAATTACTACCAAGATAGCGTAATTCAGCATCGAAGGCGGTAACCTCCTTTGGGGGACACGTGTGGTAATTCCATAAAAGGGGCAAGGTCCCTTCCCTGTGGACCTCCAGAACGGGGAGCCTCAAGTTCAAAGATTAAGATGTCTACAGTTACGTAGTGGCAGGATATGGACACGGAGATCCAGTGGCTTGTCCAATGCTGCGGAATATGTCCGGTACGGCAAAAGCTCCCACTGGAGACACCCCTTCACCACTGGGAGTGGCCGGTCACCTGTCACCTATGTACGTGCCTCCATGCCAACTTTGCCGACCCTTTTCTTTTCTTTTTTTTTTTAAATAATTTTTATTGGAATTTTTTACAGAAAATATAAAAGTATAACAACAAGTAATAATATGCAACTAACTGCCCCATAACACCCACAAATCCCCCCAAACCGTAACGTCACGTGTATCACACTTCCCCCACCGCCCAACAAGAAAACTTAACCATAAATTAAAATTAAATAAATCAAATTTAAAATAAAATAAGCAAACATAGTCATCGTTCCCCCCCCCCCCCCCACCCCCCCGGTTGCTACTGTCCCAGTACCCTATCGTTGAGCCAGAAAGTCGAGGAAAGGTTGCCACCGCTTAAAGAACCCTTGCACCGATCCTCTGAGGGCGAATTTGACCACCTCTATCTTAATGAAGCCTGCCATGTCATTGATCCAGATCTCCACGCTTGGGGGCCTCACGTCTTTCCATTGTAGCAAAATCCTTCGCCGGGCTACTAGGGACGCAAAGGCCAGCACACCGGCCTCTTTCGCCTCCTGCACTCCCGGCTCTACCCCAACCCCAAAGATCGCGAGTCCCCATCCTGGCTTGACCCTGGATCCCACCACCCTTGACACCGTCCTTGCCACCCCCTTCCAGAACTCCTCCAGTGCCGGGCATGCCCAGAACATATGGGCATGGTTCGCTGGACTCCCCGAGCACCTGACACACCTATCTTCACCCCCAAAGAACCTACTCATCCTTGTCCCAGTCATGTGGGCCCTATGCAGCACCTTGAATTGAATGAGGCTAAGCCGCCCGCTCACACGAGGAGGAAGAATTTACCCTCTCCAGGGCATCAGCCCATGTCCCGTCTTCGATCTGTTCCCCCAGCTCCCCCTCCCACTTCGTTTTCAGCTCCTCTACTGACGCCTCTTCCACCTCCTGCATGAGCTTGTAGATATCGGATATCTTCCCCTCCCCGACCCAGACCCCCGAAAGCACCCTGTCACTCACCCCCCTCGCGGGGAGCGCAGGGAATCCCTCCACCTGCCGTCTAGCAAATGCATTTATCTGCAGATATCTAAACATGTTTCCCGGAAGGAGCCCAAATTTCTCCTCCAACTCCCCCAGGCTCGCAAACCTTCCGTCGATAAACAGGTCCCTCAGCTGTCTAATGCCCGCTCTGTACCATCCCTGAAATCCCCCATCCATGTTCCTCGGGGCGAACCTATGGTTCCCCCTTAACGGAGCCTCCATCGAGCCCCCCACTTCTCCCCTATGTCGCCTCCACTGCCCCCAAATCTTGAGGGTAGCCGCCACCACCACCACCGTGGTATACCTTGTGGGAGGGAGCGGCCACGGCGCCGTTACCAGGGCCCCCAGGCTCGTATCCCCACAGGACGCTCTCCATCCGTTTCCATGCTGCCTCCTCCCCCTCCATCACCCACTTACGCACCATCGACACGTTGGCCGCCCAGTAGTACCCCGAGAGGTTGGGCAACGCCAGCCCCCCCCCCCCCCCCCCCCCCATCTCTACCCCGCTCCAAGAAGACCCTCTTCACCCTCTGGATGCCATGCACCCAAACAAATCCCATGATGCTGCTGGTCACCCTTTTAAAAAAGGCCCTAGGGATAAAGATAAGCTTATGGAGAGCCCCCCAACTCCTGGCCACCTGCACCCCCAGGTACCTGAAACTCTTCACTGCCCTCCTGAAAGGGAGCCTCCCAATTCCCTCCTCTTGATCTCCCGGGTGCACTACAAATACCGCGCTCTTTCCTAAATTTAGCTTATAGCCCGAGAAGCCCCCAAATTCCGCTAACAGCTCCATCACCCCCGGCATTCCCCCCTCTGGGTCCGCTACATATAACAGCAGGTCGTCCGCATACAGCGATACCCGGTGCTCCTCCCCACCCCGCACCAGACCCCTCCATCTCCCTGACTCCCTCAACGCCATGGCCAGCGGTTCAATCGCCAGTGCAAAGAGCAGGGGGCGACAGGGGGGACCCCTGCCTGGTCCCACGATAGAGCCTAAAGTATTCCGATCTCCTTCCATTTGTGACTACACTCGCCATCGGAGCCGCGTAAAGCAGCCTCACCCATTTGATGAATCCCTCCCCAAATCCAAACCTCTCCAGCACCTCCCACAGGTACCCCTACTCAACTCTATCAAACGCTTTCTCTGCGTCCAGCGCCACCACTATCTCTGCCTCCCCCTCCACTGCCGGCATCATGATAACATTGAGCAGTCTCCGCACATTCGTGTTGAGCTGCCGCCCCTTGACAAATCCAGTCTGATCTTCGTGAATTACCTCTGGCACACAATCCTCTATCCTGGAAGCCAGGATCTTCGCCAGCAATTTAGCGTCTACGTTAAGGAGCGAGATAGGCCTATATGATCCGCACTGCAAGGGGTCCTTATCCCGTTTTAGGATCAAAGAGATCAGTGCCCGCGACATCGTCGGGGGCAAAGCCCCCCCTCCTCCCATGCCTCATTGAAGGTTCGCACCAACAGGGGACCCACCAGGTCCGCATATTTTTTGTAAAATTCCGCCGGGAACCCGTCCGGCCCCGGGGCCTTACCTGACTGCATTTGTCTGATCCCCCTGACTAGCTCCTCCAACTCTATCAGCGCCCCCAGCCCCTCTACCAGCCTCTCTTGAACCCTTGGGAAACATAGCCTGTTCATGAAGCTCTCCATCCCCTCTCTCCCCCTCGGAGGTTCCGACCGGTACAATCCCTCGTAAAAGTCCCTAAAGACCCTGTTTACTTCTGTCCCCTTCTGCACTACATTTCTACCCCAATCCTTCACTCCACCAATTTCCCTAGCCACATCTCGCCTATGGAGCTGATGCGCTAACATCCTGCTCGCCTTCTCTCCATATTCGTATACCGCGCCCTCCTCCACTGTGTCTCCGCCTTTCTGGTGGTCAACAAGTCAAAATTGGCCTGCAAACTGCACCGTTCTCCCAGCAACCCTTCCTCCGGTGCCTCCGCATATCTCCTGTCCACCTCCAGGAGCTCTCCCACCAGTCTCCCTCTCCTTCCTCTCCCTCCTTTCCCTGTGGGCCCAGATGGAGATCAGCTCCCCCGGATCACTGCTTTCAAGCCTCCCAGACCATCCCCTCCTGGACCTCCCCCGTATCATTGGTATCCAGATACCCCTCAATGCTTCTCCGAACCCTCTTACACACCTCCTCCTCCGCCAGCATCCCCACTTCCAGGCGCCAGAGCGGGCGCTGGTCCTGCGCCTCTCCCATCTCCAGATCAACCCAGTGCGGGGCATGGTCCGAAATCGCTATGGCCGAGTACTCGGCATCCTGCACCCTCGGAATCAATCCCCTGCTCAGGACAAAAAAGTCTATCCGGGAATAAACCCTATGGACGTGAGAGAAAAAGGAATACTCTTGCGCTCTCGGTCTCCCAAACCGCCAGGGATCCACCCCTCCCATCTGGTCCATGTATCCCCTCAGCACTTTGGCCGCCGCCGGTCTCCTACCCGTCCTTGAACTGGACCGGTCCAGTGTGGGATCCAGCACTGTTAAAATCTCCCCCCATGATCAGGCCCCCTGCCTCCAGGTCCGGGATGCGGCCCAACAATCGCCTCATGAAGCCAGCATCATCCCAATTCGGGGCATATACGTTCACCAGCACCACCTTCTCTCCCTGCAGCCTACCCTTCACCATGATATATCTGCCCTCCTTGTCCGACACCACCTCAGCCGCCTCAAACACCACCCTCTTCCCCACCAGAATCGCCACCCCCCGGTTCTTCGCGTCCAATCCTGAATGATAAACCTGCCCCACCCACCCCTTCCTCAGACGAACCTGGTCCGCCACCTTCAGGTGTGTCTCCTGGAGCATAGCCACGTCCGCCTTCAACCCCCTTAGATGGGAAAACACCCTGGTTCTCTTAACCGGCCCGTTCAGCCCCCTCACGTTCTAGGTAATCAGCCGGATCAGAGGGCAACCCGCCCCCCTCCCCCGCCGACTAGCCATAGCTTGGCAGATGTTCGCCCCAGGCCAGCACACCCCGCTCGACCCGTTCCCCATGGCGATAACGCCTCTACTCTTTCCCCCCCCCCCCCCCCCCCGGCCCCCATCGGCTCCTTCCTAGTCATTCCAGCAGCAACCCGGTATCCACCCCCCCCCCCCCCCCCCCCCCCCCCCCCCCCCCCCCCCCCAAGGCTAGGACCCCTCCTAGCCGCGACGCACCCTCCATGGTACTTCCGTGAGTCAGCTGACTTCTGCTGACCCTGGCAGCTCCCGCCAAAACCTATCCCCTCCCGGCATGGGGTCATCCCCCTCTTGCGACACCTCCTTGGCATTGCTGCAGCGCGGGAAAGAAGACCCGTAGAGGCCCCGCCCCCACCGCAAGCTCCACCCCCCCGCCCCGCAGCGCGGGAAACCAGAGGAAAGCCCGCGCTTTCACACTGCCACACCCCACCCTTCTGACGCAGTTCCCCAAAATCCAGTTTCACCTCAATCCCCAGCCCCGTACAGAAGAGAACATATAAAACACAAACCCACCCGTAACCAGAGCAAACAGAAATCCAGCATACATAACACACATGTCGTAGTTAAAAAAAGTTGAAACAGTTGAAACAAAACAGCCACAACGGAAACAACGACGGCCAAAGTATGTCCCCAGGCCCTAGTTCGAGTCCAACTTCTCCGCCTGTAGAAAGGCCCACGCCTCCTCCGGGGACTCAAAGTAATGGTGCCGGTCCTTGTATGTCACCCACAGGCGCGCAGGCTGCAGCATTCCAAACCTGACCAGCTTGGCATGAAGCACCGCCTTCGTCCGGTTGAACCCGGCCCGCCGCTTAGCCACCTCCGCACTCCAGTCCTGGTAGATCCTCACTACCGAATTCTCCCATTTACTGCTCCTCTCTTTCTTGGCCCAGCACAGCACACACTCCCGGTCACTGAATCGGTTGAACCGCACCAGCACCGCCCTCGGGGGCTCACCTGCCTCGGGCCTCCTGGCCATCACTCTGTGCGCTCCCTCAAGCTCCAGATGCAAATGGAAGGAACCCGCTCCCATCAAGGAGCTCAGCATCGTGGTCACATACGCCGGGAGATCCGACCCCTCCAGCCCCTCCGCCAGGCCCAGGATCCTCGGATTCTTTCGCCTTGTGCGAACGTCCAGCTCCTCCAAGCGGTCCTGCCACTTTTTGTGAAGTGCCTCGTGCAACTCCACTTTCCCCACGAGGACCACGGCCTCCTCCTCCCTTTCAACGGCCTGCTGCTGCAACTCCCAAATAGACTCCTCCTGGGCCGCCTGGGTCCCAAGCAGCTTGTTCGTAGTTGCATTCATGGAGTCCAACAGCTCAGCCTTCAGCTCAGCAAAACAACGTAGGAGCGAGGCCTGTTGCTCCTGCGCCCACTTCCACCAGTCCTCGGGTGTTGCGCCGGCCGCCATTTTGTTTTCCTTCCACCGTTTTTCTGGGGGAGTTGCTGCAGCCCTTTTCTTCGTCCCACTCTGGGTGAGCACCATATAGTGTGGGGCAAGTTCTTCCAGGCACCTTCACCCACCGGGATGCGTAAAAACAGCGCCGTTTGGGGCCCTCTAAACAGCCCAAAAGTCCCTAAATAGCGGGAGTTGCCGAACGTGTGGCTTAGCTCCGCATAGCCGCAACCGGAAGTCTTTGCAGACCATTTTCAGGAGTCAAGGTTGTTTTGTCTCATCGATACACACTCAAAGTAGCAGTGGCTGAATGCCATCGACTTCTAAAGCGACAATCGATTTGCCGGCATTTGGGACATTCATGCAGACAAATGGAACACCGCATCTGCACCACACCATATCATCCTGCATCCAATGGTTTGAATGAGCGGATGGTCCTAATGTGGGATTAGCAAGCAGACACGCATTTATCTCCTTTTCTTGTTATCCTACCATACCTCATGCCATCACCGGTGTGACAACGGCAGAGCTGCTTATTGGTAGTCTACTCTGGCTATGCCTCAGCCTCCAGCTACCCCATATATGCAGGAAGATCTGTCACGGACAGGAGCAGATGCAGTATATGGCCCTGGCGGAAATGCGCTGCCTCGACGTTTCTCACCGGGGAACAATGTTCACGTGCAGAATTTTGGAGATGGTGCAAAGTGGGTCCTGGACACTGTCATTCAGTAGACAGGGCCGGTATTGTACCAGGTTTGTATACGGGACCGGAATTAAATAGACACCTGGGCCATTCCATGGCCACAACTCCGTATTGAACGACTCCCTTTTGGAAGGTATGGCGTAGTCTTTGGGCACCCCGCTGCCGTCTCCCCCATCGCAAACATACAAGGAATATGACAGCAAGATGTCTGATGCTGTTGCCTCGGACTCCGAGATTCAGGTGCCACCGCCTGATGTTGCTGGGGATGAGAGTCCAGGCAATCCACTACCAGAGGCGGTGCCACTGGGCACTACGCGAAAACATTGGTCCCCTGACCATTGCATGCTGCCTGATCCTGCCTCTGACGCCCGAGTGGCAGCTTCTGGCTAAGAGGTGCAGAGGTCCTCCCCCATGCCCTTTTTTGGTGCATGCATGTTTGGCTTGGAGGACACGAACAAACCAGGACATAAAAGCCCGTGTGTGGAAGTCCCTTCGGGGAGTGGTGTATGCAGAATATTCATTGTTCATTCATTAAACCTTTTGGTAACCCGTGTGGTCGGTTCTTTGAATCTAACAATGCTGAATTGTGGAATGATAAAGGATAAGAGCCCTGGAACCATTTAATTGGATGCTATAATGGTAGGGGTTTTCTTTAGAACTTTGGATAGGCAAATTGAGATGCATCAAAAAGCCTTCCTTGTGTAACAAACTTGTGAACCTAATGAACTACTTTGATTTTTTTTTAAAAATAGAAAATGGACCATCGCAGTTATTGAGCACAGATATAAAAATCTTGCGAGAAAAGAATGGGTACAGAAATAAAAATCAACCCTTACTGATTAGCCACTTCTCAGATTCAGTTCAGACAGTGCTTTTTTTTTTTCTTGGGAGGCATATTAGTGTGGGAAGCCCAAGGAGGAGCAAATATAGTCAGACAGGAGGTAAAAATGTTCTCGGCACAGTGAGGTTTGAATCCCTAGTGATTTTGAAAAGTGGACACTTGATTTATTACGTTTCATGATAGGGTTTTTATTTTTAGGGATGTGACCATTGCTGGCAAGGCCAGCATTTATTGCCCGTCCCTAATTGCGCTTTAACTGAATGGCTTGCTAGGTCAAGGGACAGCTCAGTCAACCATATTGTTCTGGATCAAAGGCCAGTCTGAATTGGTGAGCAAGCTGAGGTTTTCATGACCATTCATGGTCACCATTACTGAGACGAGCTTTATTCATTTAAATTTATAAACCCATGTCTCCAGAGTCTTGGCCTGGGCCTAGTGACATTAACCACTCTCTCCCCTCCAATTTACGTATGCCTCTGGGCTGGTATGGAGAAATGTAGCCATGATGTCAGCTTTTGATTACTATTCAGATGCCTCTATATGAAATGTGATTAAGGACAAGATTATTGCAGCTGTGATGACACATTCCCCCACTTGCTCCATGCATTTGGATAGCTTGCTGACATTGAATAAGTTTTCAAATGTAGACTGTCCTTTTGGATGAGGTGGTGAGAATAATTGGCATCAATGATGCTGTATTCAGCTGCAGGGGGAGAGGGTGGTGTTGGTAAATGTGTATGCCCCAAGTTGGGATGATGCTGGTTTCATGAGGCGTATGTTGGGCCGCATTCCTGGCCTGGAGGCGGGGGGCCTGATCATGGGGGGGGGACTTCAATACGGTGCTGGATCCCCCACTGGATCGTTCTAGTTCTAGGACAGGCAGGAGGCCGGCGACGGCCAAGGTGTTGAGGGGGGGGTTTATGGACCAGATGGGAGGGGTGGATCACTGGAGGTTCGGGAGGCCGAGGGCTCGGGAGTACTCTTTTGTTTTCTCCACTTGCACAGAGTTTATTCCCGCATTGATTTCTGTGTCCTGAGTAGGGGGCTGGTCCCGAGGGTGGAGGATGCCGAATATTCGGCTATAGCAATTTCGGACCATGCTCCGCATTGGGTGGATCTGGAGATGGGGGAGGTGCGGGACCAGCGCCTGCTTTGGCGTCTGGACGTGGGGCTGTTGGCTGATGAGGAGGTGTGCAGGAGGGTCCGGGGATGTATTGAGAGGTACCTCGAGGCCAATGATACTAGGGAGGTCCGGGTGGGGATGGTGTGGGAGGCTCTGAAGGCAGTGATTAGGAGGAGGGAGAAACTGGTGGGGGAGCTGCTGAGTGTAGATAGGAGGTATGCGGAGGCCCCGGAGGATGGATTGCTGGGGGAGCAGCGTAGCCTGCAGGCTAAGTTTGATTTATTGACCCCCAGAAAGGCGAAGACGTAGGGAGCGGTCTATGAATATGGAGAGAAGGCGAGCAGGATGCTGGCACATAAGCTTCGCAAGCGGGACGCGGCTAGGGAGATTGGTGGAGTGAAGGATAGGGGTGGGAATGTGGTGCGGCAGGGGGCAGAGGTCAATGGGGTCTTTAGGGACTTCTACAGGGAACTGTACTAGTCGGAGCCGCCGGTGGTGGTGGGGGGGGGGAGGAATGGAGAGCTTTTTGAACAGGCTGCGATTTCCAAGGGTGCAGGAGGAGCAGGTGGAGGGACTGGGGTCGCCGATTGAGTTGGAGGAGCTGGTTAGAGGGATTGCCACATGCAGTCGGGACAGGAGCCGGGACCGGATGGGTTCCCGGTTGAATTTTATAAGAAATACGCGGACCTGTTGGGCCCCCTGTTGGTTCGGACCTTTAACGAGGCATGGAGGGGGGAGTTTTGCCCCCGACGATGTCACGGGCGCTGATTTCCCTGATCCTGAAGCGAGATAAGGACCCCTTGCAGTGTGGATCATATAGGCCAATTTCACTGCTGAATGTGGACGCCAAGATGCTGGCGAAGATCTTGGTCACTAGAATAGAGGACTGTGTGCCGGGGGTGATGCATGAAGATCAGACGGGTTTTGTGAAGGGGAGGCAGCTGAACACTAACGTGCGAAGGCTACTAAATGTGATGATGCCGGCGGCAGAAGGAGAGGCGGAGATTGTGGTGGCATTGGATGCGGAGAAGGCCTTTGATAGAGTTGAGTGGGGGTACTTGTGGGAGGTGTTAGAGAGGTTTGGGGAGGGATTTATTAAATGGGTGAGGTTGCTGTACGAGGCCCCGATGGCGAGTGTAGCGACAAATGGGAGGAGGTCCGAGTCCTTCAGGCTCTACCGTGGGACGAGGCAGGGGTGCCCCCTGTCCCCCTTGCTTTTTGCGTTGGCAATTGAGCCTCTGGCCATGGCGCCCAGGGAGTCGGGGAGGTGGAGGGGTCTGGTGCGGTGTGGGGAGGAGCACCGAGTGTCGCTTTATGCAGATGACTTGCTGCTGTATGTAGCAGACCCGGTGGGGGGAATGCCGGAGGTGATGGAGACTCTTGCTGAGTTTGGGAGTTTCTCGGGCTATAAGTTGAACCTGGGCAAGAGTGAGCTGTTTGTTGTACGCCCGGGAGATCAGGAGGAGGGGATTGGTAGGCTCCCGCTAAAAAGGGCAGTGAGGAGTTTTAGGTACTTGGGGGTTCAGGTGGCTAGGAGTTGGGGGACTTTGCATAAGCTTAATTTTACTAGGTTGGTGGAGCAGATGGAGGAGGAGTTTAAAAGGTGAGACATGCTGCCGCTGTCGTTGGCGGGTAGAGTACAGTCCGTTAAAATGACGGTGCTCCCAAGGTTTTTGTTTTTGTTTTAGTGCCTCCCCAGTTTCATTTCGAGGGCCTTTTTTAGGAGGGTGAATAGCAGCATCATGGGATTTGTTTGGGCGCACGGGACTCCGAGTGTGAGGAGGGTCTTTTTGGAGCAGGGCAGGGATAGAGGGAGGCTGGCGCTGCCCAACCTCTCAGGGTACTATTGGGCGGCTAATGTCTCGATGATATGCAAGTGGGTAATGGATGGGGAGGGGGCAGCATGGAAACGGATGGAGATGGCGTCCTGTGGAGGCACGAGCCTGAAGGCACTGGTAATGGCGCCATTGCCGCTCCCTCCAACGAGTTACACTACAAGCCCGGTGGTGGCGGCTACCCTCAAGATTTGGGGGCAGTGGAGGCGACACAGGGGAAGTGGGTGGCTCGGTGGAGGCCCTGCTGCGGGGGAACCACCGGTTTGTCCCAGGGAACATTGATGGCGGGTTCCTAGGGTGGCACAGGGCGGGCATAAGGAAGTTGGGAGACCTGTTCATTGACGGGAGGTTTGCGAGCCTGGGTGAGCTGGAGGAGAAGTTTGAGCTCCCCCCGGGGAATATGTTCAGGTACCTTCAGGTCAAGGCGTTTGCTAGGCAGCAGGTGGAGGGGTTACCTTTGCTGCCCCCGCGGTGGGTAAGGGATAGGGTGCTTTTGGGGGGTGTGGGCCGGGAATGGGAAGGTGTCTGACATCTACCAGGTGATGCAGGAGATGTCGGTAGAGGAGCTGAAGGCTAAGTGGGAAGTGGAGCTGGGGGAGCAGATTGAGGAGGGGACATGGGCGGACGCCCTGGAGAGGGTGAACTCTTCCTCTTCATATGCGAGGCTTAGCCTCATCCAGTTCAAGGTACTGGACAGGGCTCATATGTCCGGGACGAGGATGAGCAGGTTTTTTGGGGGTGAGGACAGGTGCATTAGGTGTTCGGGGAGCCCAGTGAACCATGCCCATATGTTTTGGGCATGCCCGGCACTGGGGGAATTCTGGCAGGGGGTGGCGAGAACGGTGTCGAGGGTGGTAGGGTCGAGGGTCAAGCCAGGCTGGGGACTCGCGATATTTGGGGTTGGGGTGGAGCCGGGAGTGCAGGAGGCGAAAGAGGCCAGTGTTTTGGCCTTTGCATCCCTAGTAGCCCGGCGGAGGATCTTGTTGCAATGGAAAGATGCGAGACCCCCAAGCGTGGAGACCTGGATCAATGACATGGCGGGATTCATTAAGCTGGAGAAGGTCAAATTCGCCCTGAGGGGGTCGGTACAAGGGTTCTTTAGGCGGTGGCAGCCTTTCCTCGACTTTCTGGCTCAAAAATAGGGAACTAGGTCAAGTGGCAGCAGCAACCCGGGGGGGGGGGGGCATTGTTTATGTAAATTTAAGTTATTGTTTATTTTATTTTGTTTATTGGGGGTGGGGTTCGTTATATGCGTTGTTATGGGTGCCGGGGGGTGTTTATTATTGTTGTTATTGTTATTATTGTTCTGTTATACATTTTTCAAAAATCTCAATAAAAATTATTTTTTTTTAAAAATGATGCTGTATTCCAGCAACAAACACTGTTTTCAGTCTGTGAAATGAAAATTGACCTCCAAAAATGTGTATTAATTACAGGCTGCAGTAAGCATGGGTACTCCTATCATGAGAGCAGAATGGATTTATAAGGCCTGGGAAAGACGAAATGAAATGTAAGTTTTCCAAGTTATCAGTAAATTCATTATGCCTTCTGTTCAATTTCATGAAATGAACATATTGTGTAATCTTTTCCTTTTTGAATTCTCATTGGCTGTGAAATTAGGTGAAGGTGAGAGTTGTAAATTAAAACAAAATGGAACATTTTGAACAATTTCAGAAATGTTAAATTTAGTCAAATATGTTTCATCTGGCCCCCTTCTTCTGAATTTGTTCATGTGAACTAAAAATTAGCTGTTTTTAAATTGTGTGGAGTTAGATGCACCAATCACCGAAGTAAATCCACGTCAAACCAATGGTATGTTGTATTAGTATAGCTGGAAAATCGAAAGATGACTTTATTTTATGTGGAGTTTAAACCTTTTACTTCACAAAGGGCAGCTCAATGGTTAGCACAGTTGCTTCACCGCTCCAGGGTCCCAGGTTTGATTCCCGGCTTAGTTCACTGTCTGCGTGGGTTTCCTCCGGGTGCTCCGGTTTCCTCCCACAGTCTAAAGATGTGCAGATTAGGTGGATGGGCCATGATAAATTGCCCTTTAGTGTCCAAAAGAGTTGGGTGGGTTATGGGGATAGGGTGGAGGTATGGGCTTAAGTGGGGTGTTCTTTCCAAGGGCCGGTGCAGACCTGATGGCCAAATGGCCTCCTTCACTGTAAATTCTATGATATAAAGACTTTACTGATATTGCACCTTTCAAAATGCTGTGTAATATGTCACAGCTGTGGTGTTGCATTAGCGAACACAGCAAGGATAATTTTCCTATCACTCTTCAAACCAGTGCCATGTGATTATTTGCAACCACCTGAGGGGCAGATGGGGTGTTGGTTAATTCCTCATCTGAAAGATGGCATCTTTGACCATGCAGTAGTCCATCAGTGCTCCATTGGACTGTTTTTTATTTTTGTACTCGAACCCATAATCTTCTGACTCCGCCAAGAGTGTGAATAGCTGAAACACTGAGCCAGGCGTTTAGCAACTATCCTGTGGTTAAATCATTTTCTATTAGAATCTTTAAACGCTGACTACAATATATGTTTTGCGACATGGCAGTTAGCCTAATTGTTCAAATATGTATATTGACAAAACCAATTTAATTCAGTGGTGAAAAACTGACTTTGTGGTGGGAAGGCTTCAAGTTACAAATGGGCGATTCTGGTCATTTTAAATGCTACACCAAGCTGATGCCAAGAGTAATGGAAGTTTCAGTCATTAACAGATATGTTGTTCTTAAGTGACTAAAGGTCTTTAAGCCAACATTGAAAAGAATGATGAACAAACTAAAGAATGGAAAAAATAATGGGAATTGCCAGAGATCACTAAATGATTGAAGAGAAGTGTAAAATAATAATAAAAAACAGAAATAATGAATAAAAACTATTTAAATTGTTGATAACCATGCGCATGGTGTTAAGTACAAAATTGATAAACTGGAGGCAGTCATAGGAAGGATCTTGTAATAATAGGGATGGCTGAAATGTGTATAATATAGATTAAAAGATTGGCAACTACATTTTGCCAGATATAACACTTGGGGGTTGATTAGCTGTACTAATTAATATAATGATATGTGGTGAAAAGGATTGTAGCTATTAGTTGAAGAGTCTATATGGACTGAGTTAAAAGATGAGAAGGAACCCATTGCCTCATAGGGGTGTACTGTAGATGGCCACGTAATTATTCCTCCAATTTTACTCTTGTGCAGGCCAATCTATAAGGTGAATGGCAAGCATAGAAGAAAAAAAATGTGAAATTCCAACTACTCCCAAGTAAACTGGCAGGAAGAAATACAATCTAGTTAGTGTTTACACAACTTCTCTTGGTCAGTATTCTTATGAAGTCCAACATGAGAAATACCATTGCTAGATTGTCAATGTACCAGAACTTGTAGGAAATTTCTTTGTAATAACTTAGCAAGGCTCAGGACTAGGATTGTAAATAGCAAAAGTAGTGTACAGTCCAGGGTAGGATTGGAAAAGTTAAAATTGTGTTAAATGAGGGTGACATTAAAGAAGAAACTGGGAGAACATTTTGAAAAACGGAGACAGAAAAACAATGGGAACAAATTAATTAATGAAGTTCATTCTGGGGAACTCTGAATGTGAAATAACTTTATTCTAAATAGGCATAAATTAAGTACTCAGATGCTAAAGGAGAGGAGGATGAAAGGGAATACAAAATGTGCAAAGTTTAATTAAAAAATCAGGAAGTCATGGAGAAATTATGAAAATAAATGAACGCAATAAACGGAATGTTAAGGAATATAGGATCACTAACAAAGGAGCACGATAAGATTGCAGGTAATGAGTGAGAAAAGTAGCAGTATTGAATAAATAACTATGGCTCACGATTGTGCTGAAGAAGGTAACAAACTAAGATACTTCATAAATACCAAATGTGATTCAAATAGAAGGGGAGGAAATAATAAACGAGCAAAATTCAAAGAGGATAACGCCCAAGGTATGGATGGTATGCATCCATGTATGCTTAAGGAAACAATGGAAGATATAGCGACAGCCACAAGAGATCCATCAATAACAATATAGTGTCGGGAGAACTGACAGACAACTTTCATCCTATATGCAAAAAGAGAGATGGAATGAAACCCAGTTATTGTAGATGATCAGCTTATTGTCACTGGTAGAAAAGCTAATTGAGTCTTTACGAAGAGCTGTAATAAAGCATATAGAGCCAGAAAGTATAATTAGTCAGCATAGATTTCACAAGGCTTGGTTCTGCTTGACTAATCTGCTCAGAGTTCTTTTGAAGAGAAAGAGTAGATAAGGGTAAGTGGTAGATGCCATATACTTGGACATTTGAAAGGTCTTTCATCAGGTACCACTCATGACAAAAGATGGGGCATGTGAAGCTGGGGATAAATAATAAATGGGGAACAAATTGGATAAAGGAAAATAGAAAGGCTTTTTAATTTATTTGTTCATGTGATGTGGGTGTCACTGACAATGCCAGCATTTGTTGCTCATCCCTAACTGCCCTTGAATTGAGTGACTTGCTTAGACTATTTCCGAGGGCAATTAAATCAACCACGTTGCTATGGATCTGGAGTCGCATGTAGGCCAGACCTGGTAAGGATGGCAGATTTCTCTTCCTAAAAGACATCCATGAACTAGATGGGTTTTTCACCAGAATTGACAGTTTCACGGTCACCATAACTGAGACTAGGTTTCAATTCCAGATTTTATTAATTGTCGTTCATGGTAGGATTAACCCATGTCCTTGCCCCCCCATAACACCCCCCCCCCCCCCTGCAAAATCCAAGGATGTTACCAGAACTCAGATTGCAGCTGTAGGAAAGATTGAACAGGTTGGAGCTTTTTATATAAGGAAACACTTGATAGAGATCTTGTAGAATTATGAATGAGTGGAAAGAAGGTTTTCATTTGAGGAAAAATCCAAAACTAGGAGCTGCAAGTATAGGATAGTTATGAATAAATCCAATAGGGAAGTGCAAAATGTTCTTAAAGAGTGGTTCAAATGTGGAACTTGCTACTATGGGAAGTGATTGAGGCAAGAAGCTTGTAATCTTTCTTTACACATACATTAGATGGGAAACGACGATAGAAAAGTATGGAGAAGGATTTCATACAACCTGTTGCAGTGGGGAAACATGGTAGCTGGGCCTACTTAATTCTGGAAGAAGCTACATGTCTGTCTTCTCGCAGTTGGAGACCTGAAGGGGTTCATATGGGAAAATGTGCTTGTTTGCAGTGGGTTATCAATTGGGCACATTATTATTTAGCCAGTTAACATAAATAATCCCTGAGGCCGCTAGAATGGAGAGGTGGTTCAGGAGTGCACGTGAAAGGCATGACCAAAGGTGCCATGCAAATTCTGCCCTCTAGAGGTGGTCACTCTCAACCTGGCATTGGGAAGTGGGGGTAGTTGTTGAAAGCCTCCACCAATGCCCCTGCAAAGGCCCTAAGCTGGTGTTTTGGTGTTTAATTTGATCAGGCCTGGTTTTCCCACCGGTTCGCCAACTGGTGGGCTGGACCCACATCAGCTTTAGAACACATAGAACAGTACAGCACAGAACAGGCCCTTCGGCCCTCGATGTTGTGCCGAGCAATGATCACTCTACTCAAGCCAACGTATCCACCCTGTACCAGTTAAACCCCCCCCCCCCCCCCCCCAATTAACCTTATTTTTTAGGACACTAAGGGCAATTTAGCATGGCCAATCCACCTAACCCGCACATCTTTGGACTGTGGGAGGAAACCGGAGCACCCGGAGGAAACCCACGCACTCACGGGGAGGACGTGCAGACTCCGCACAGACAGTGACCCAGCCAGGAATCGAACCTGGGACCCTGGAGCTGTGAAGCATTTATGCTAACCACCATGCTACCGTGCTGCTTTATTATAATAATTTTTATTGTCGCAAGTAGGCTTACATTAACACTGCAATGAAGTTACTGTGAAATGCCCCTAATCGCCATGTTCCGGCGCCTGTTTGGGTACACCGAGGGAGAATTCATAACACCCAATTCACCTAATAGCACGTCTTTCGGGACTTGTGCGAGGAAACCGGAGCACCTGGAGAAAACCCACGCAAACATGGGGAGAACGTGCAGACTTTTCACATATTGGAAAGCTGAGGCCGATGAATGGTTAGCGACTGTGTGCCAGACAAGGAACTGAGTAGTTGGGCTGAATGGCTCATTGCAAATTCTATGTTAAGGAAAGTTCACTTTTGGTGTGAAGATGGGTGAAAATTGGGGATAAGTCAGTAGTTTTGAATGCTATTGATGGAGGAGGCCAAATAGATTTGAGAATCTTATCAGCAGTTTTAGATTAGGCTCTATGCTTGGTATGTAAATATTAGCATGTTGAGGGGAGGCAAATGATCTATTGTAATCTCTTCATGCTGTTTATGCAAGGCTTGTAAGGAAATGATTTTATATTTTGGTACATAACTTATACGTTTTCAGTCACTACAATTGGACTAAATATAGTAACCGTGTTCATGTTTTTAAAGTATTGATTCTATTTGAAGTGCCTCAAAACCAGCAAAAGTCAGGCTTCTGGACATTGCTAGTTTTTAGATGCCAAATTTGAGATACTGCCTGTAGTTGGACATGAATCTGGTAAATGCTTTGAAAAGGGCACTTTAGCAGTCAGGGTCATTTAGCTTTATTTTAAAAATGAATTGGAAGATAACCTGACACAGAATTCCTCTTGGTAAGATTCACAAGCTCTTGATGGTATTGGATAGAATTCCCTAAAATATAAGCTGTTCTTTTTTATAGATCATTTCATGTAATGTTGGTAAGCAAACTTGCACATTCTAATGTCTGGTACCATGTTAGATACTGTCATGTTAAATATCGTCAAAGAGAAAACCCAAACAATCTTGGGTTCTTGGTGATGGCACTCTCTTGTCCAATATTATTTTAAAGTAATTCTAGCACCAGATTTGTTACTCTGCAATATTATTCTCTTCCAGAAAAAGGTAGCCAATTTGATAATGATGTTGCTGTCTTGAATCCTAAATTGGAGATTAATAGTTAGTTTTGTTCCTAGTGATTTCCATGTTGCCGATGAAGCGTTTCGAAATGAATTCAAAGTGTCTCCATTTCAAGATTGTGTGCTATCTTTTCTGGGATTTTCTGATGATGATCTGAGAAGTATGGAAGAAATGACTGAAATACAAGGTCTGTGGTGAACATAAAAGAAAACTCTTGTGTAGTAATTATTTTTACAAGTAACTTGCCCACTAAGTACCATGTACAATCATTTTTGAAAGTAAATAGTGAAGCTCAAGTGTAGTCTTGAACTCTTTTTCTCTTTTCACAATAGAAAATTTCTTCTCCACACCCACCTTTGCCCCTAACCTTTTATATGTTGCATCCTTTGAAGTCAATTCTTATTCCCCACTTATTTATTAAATATGACTTCATGATTTAGCAGCATTGTAAAGGATCTGAAGGAAGATGAGCTCTGGCAGTTCACATTGGGGCTGATATTTGAAAGCTTTTTAAAAAAAAAAAAGTCCCAGTCCTGGAATAATCTGAGCAATTGTTTTGATGGTCTAGTAATATAAGTAAGTCACACATCTGGCAACTTGCTGCCCCTTTTCAGGAGGAAGATACCTGTCTCTTGGCGATGAAATGTGTACACATCTCGTGGTGGAGGATTCAATAAAACAGCTGCCATTTGTACCCTCAAAAAAACTGTTCGTTGTGAGACAGGAGGTGAGAAGTCTCATTACTATAAGGCAAAAAAATCTGCTAATGTAATAGAAAATTCAAATTATGAAAGAATAGTAGCTTTGGATTAAGGTGTTAAATGAACCCCCGCAGGGCCTTATTGTTTTCTCCTCAGTCTTTTGAGAGTGAAAGCAGCTAAACTGTGGAGTTGTGGCTGTCTTTCAGTGTTAGAATTTTAAGATGATTGCATTTATCTTTTACACACTTGTCCCACTAGGGAAGCACATTAAAGGGATATGATGTTCGGGTGGGAAAGTGAAGCTGAGTCCACAAAAGATCAGCCATGATCTCATTGAATGGCGGAGCGCGCTCGAAGGGCCAGATGGCCTACTCCTGCTTCTAGTTCTTATGTTCTTATTAACAACTGAGGTCAACTTGAGTATTTGAGTGGTGTTGTCATTTTGTGGTTTAACATGCAAATTTTAATTGGCCACAGATTTTATTTGAGCTAAATTGACACCCGTTAACGTGGTCTAGATTCTGTTCTCGAGTCTAGATTACTAATCAAAGTTTGTCTTAATTTCAGTGGTTCTGGGGAAGTATACAGATGGATGCCAGAGCTGGAGAATCAATGTACTTGTTTGAAGAGGTAGGCCAAAAATTCTATCCAAGTACATGTGCATTTTTCTTTTCTGGAAATATATTTGGCTGGAAAATAATTTTGTTTTTTAATTACAGTCTGACAGTCCAACACTTAAGACGTCTGTGTCTTTGCTTTCATTGAGCACACCAAATAGCATGCGCAAGAGGCGACGCTTGCGTGATACACTGTCACAGTTCACAAGAGAATCTGACAACTTCTCACCATTTCCTCCACGCAAAAGGCCTTCAGCAGAAGCTTCCATTTCACTGGGATCTCTGTTAGACATCTCTAACACACCAGACTCCTGCGGAGGTGGGTTGACAGATTATGTTCTATTGAGATTAATCAAATATTCTTGGAACCATAGAATGAGTTAGAACCGAAAGTTCTCATCCACCTCATCTTGCCCTTGGCTCTTTTGTCAGAGCTATTCAATTGGTGTCTCAACCCTGCTCTTTCCCCAGAGCCCTTGCTTCAAAATATTTATCCAATTCTCTTGAATGCTACTATAGAATTTCTTCCATTGCCCTTATTTTGCCTGTCATGTAGTGCCTTGTTATTTTGCCAAATGCCTTAAATCTATGCCCTGACTCTTCTGCTACAGGAAACCCTACTTATGCTTAAAGTTCATGATTTTGAATACCTCTCCTTTCTGGGAAATCGATTTTTCAGTCTGTCCTCTCATTCGTAGTAAATCTGTTATGCACATTCTAAACTTTTGACATATGTTCTAAAAGTGTTATGCCTAGTATGAAGTACACCAATCCAATTATGAAGTACACTAATCCAACTGAGGTCTAAACAGTGTTATATAAAATAGTTTAGCATAACTTCAGTTTGTACACAGCTCCCCTATAAATAAAATCACGATTCTACGTACTTTAACAAGCTTCTCAACTTGTACCTTCTAAGATTTACATATGTACACATCCAGTCTCTGATGCAGCACTTCCATCATTTAATTTATATAGTTTCTGAGATTGTCAAAGGTGCTGTATAAATGCAAGTTTTCACGTGCTTATGTACATCACGCTTCAGTACTACATCCTACCTACATTTTACACTTATTTCTCTCTGCATTTCTACCATGTGTGTACCTATTTCATCAGTCTGTGACCTCCTGAAGTCTGTTCCTCTCCTCTCATTGCTTAATACAATATTGAGTGGCAGCACAGTGGAGCAGTGGGTAGCACTGCTGCCTCATGGCACCGAGGTCCCAGGTAGATCCCGGCTTTGGGTCACTGTCCATGTGGAGTTTGCATATTCTCCCTGTGCTTGCGTGGGTTTTGCCCCCACAGCCCAAAGATGTGCAAGGTAGGTGGATTGGCCACGCTAAATTGCCCCTTAATTGGAAAAAAAATTAACTGGGCACTCTAAATTTATTTTTAAAAATACAATCCTGAGTTGCGTGTTAACTGCAAACTCCCCTCCCTAATCTGACAAATTAAACATTGACCACTTATACTTTTTCAAACTCAGCTAATTTTGGACCTGAGAGACCAATGTCCCTTTAATGAACTTAACTTGGCTTACAAGTCTGTTTTGTAGTACTATGTTACTAAGTTACTTTGACAGTCCACTGTAGTACTTGTATGACTCCTCCCTATAATTCTATTAGTTGGATCATACTGAGAACTGGGCAAAATATATGGCACAAAAATTTAAAATGGGAAATTTATAACTTTTAAAGCTGAAATACATAAGGAAAGAATAACCAGCAAATTCTCTTTCATTCAGTTACTTTATTTTGTCTTTCAGAGTATGAAATGAACAAGATAGTAAAGAGGCATAGAAAAAATGATAGACAGCAGGGTCTATTTGTGCAAGTTGGCAAACCGATCCATAACTGGAGAGTTCAGAGATGGCCAAAAAGTGGAAAAAAGTCTGGGAAGTTTATTGGTCATTCCAGCTCAGAAATAGAACAACATTCCAAATTTCTAGAATTTCTTCAACAAAAGAAAGAAGGATGTGAGAATTTCGCTATTAGTTCCCCCATTAGCACACCAGAAGTAAAATTAGCTCTTGAGCTTGAAGATACACCTGAGGTTAGAAATGAAGCATCAAAAGGAGAAACTTTTCAAAGGCAAGCTTTTGTAGAATTTCCGCAAATTGAGAGAAATAATGTCTTGTGCAGCGACACTGTGACTGAAATGGATGCTTCTGTCTGCATTTCAGAAAACTTTGGTCAGGTATATGAAGGACTTGTACCACAGAAAGATAATGCAGCGGATAATATAGCAAACTTTAGGAAGGCTACTGACTCTTCGCAAGTGATTGAAATTAAACTGACAGAGTTTCAACAGAATACCTCTGTGGATGCTGAATCTAGTGATCAGAAGAAGCTCCCAACACATGACCGTTCAAATAAAGATGGAGATTTTGACATATTACAAAAACGCCATAGTGGGGCATTTTCCAGTGTGATTGAAGCAGGATATGTAGAATTAGAGGTAGCATTACCTGATGAGCCAATGCAGAAATTCTTTCAGAAAAGCATGAATGATGAATTTCAACAAAACACCATGATTGAAAACCAGGAGGATGTAGAAATGTCCTCCGCCTCTGAATGTTCTGTGGCTCAAAGCTTTACTTGTTGGGATGTCAGTGCACTTTATAGCGAAGGTACAAATGTTCCCCAGCATGGGATGCTACCAATAAAAAAACCAAAAAAACATTTTGTAATGGCGTTCATTTCAATTTTTTTGTACAAAATAAATTAAGATTGTTAAATGAAATTCATAATTAAGCTTGAGGTGATCGGTTATGTCCTTTTCAATTTTGTTCTTGGTACAGAATAATTTTATGACATTTCACTTCTTTAACAAGATATTTTCCTGCCTGGGGGGGGGGGGGGGGACGACCTATATTGATATTGACCTGCCTGTTTTGGATGAGGTAAAATAAAGCCTTTTTGTTTCCTCTTGTACAGAAACACCCAAGTCTAGCATCAGACCATCAAAATGCTACACAGCTGTTCCTGCAAAGCAGTCTGCTCGGTGGCAGGTTGCAATGGAGCTGTACCAGACAGAAAGCAACTATGTAGATATTTTAACTACCGTTATTCAGGTAGGTTAATAATTGTTATTTTTTAATTTATGCGGTGAAAGTATTCACAGTGCAGAAAATAGGCAGCTGTGCAATTCTCAACTTCTCACTACGTTCTACTCTGAACTCTCATCATCTATTGCCCTGTCTTAGCTTACATCAAGTCCTGTTCATCTGTTGCCTCTTGTGCTCGAATTATCTACATTGGTTCCTCGTCAAGCTATATCCTTGATTTTTAAATTTTCATCTGCATTTTCAATTCTCTCTCTGGCCTTGCCACTCCATACCTCTGTAATCTCCAGCCCTACAACTGAGATTTCATCGACATTGATCTAATCCTGCTCCCTTGAACATCCAAGAATTTAATAAATCTGCCGTTGGTGGCTGAGCCTTCAATTGCCTAGTTCCTAAACTGAGAGATTTCCTCCCGTTACATGCTCTTTGAAACCTACTTATTTGACACAACTTTTGGTTATCTGACCAAATCACCTTTAAATGGTTTGGTGTTCAATTTTGTAAAGCACCTTGGATGTTTTCTTTGTCTTTTTTTTAAAAAAAGACACCAGATAATTGTAAAGTTGTTGTTGGATCACAATTTGAAGCACAATGCAGTTATCACTGAAAGCCTTTTCCTCCCCTGTTTCATATGTCTATATCTTAACACGTTAGCCCATGATACTACACATTTTATGCTATTTTAAATAGAAATTATATTTTAGATTTTGTGGGTCGAAGAGGATATATTGTGCATCAACACAAAATATCTGCTGCCTTGACGGAAAGTAAGAAACCCACACCCTACCTTGATACAGAATTGGCAATCACATATATTGTATTTTTAATAACTACATGAGTAATGCAGTTTGTCAAAGAGCAGCTATAATTCACCCATTGCTACCTTGCATGTCAGTCTTATTTATAGCACTCTTGTCTGGGTCAAAATGCCCTGGATTTAATTCCTGCTCCAGTGATTTGAGCACATAATCTAAGTTGGCACTTCAGTGCAGAATGGGAGAAATCACTGTTAGAAATGATGCCCTTTGGATTAGGTGTCAAACCAGAACCTTGTTTGCACTCCAGTGGATGTAAAATTCCCATTGGCACTATTAAGGAATAGCAGACATGTTTTAATGTCCTAGCTTATATTTGTTATTCCATCAACATTGTACACAGATTTATACAATTATTATCTTGCTGCACTCAACTTAGCTGCAGCAACCACTGTACTTCAAACATTGTTATATATTACTGGCTTTAAAGCACTTGGGACATCATGAGGTCATAAAATTGTGCTATATAAAATGTACATTCTTTCTGAAGTTGGCTTTTTTAAAAACATACTGCAGAAACGCTGTTACTAATTTCTGATGGCATTCAAATTCCTTTTTATGACTCTGCTTCTATTCAAGACGCACATTTTTTTGACTGCTAAGTTTGGTATCCACTGGAATATTTAAGATAAGAGTTGCATGCTTGGGACAAAAGTGGCTTCTGATTGTCATCTCACTGGAGTTAGTAACTTTTTTATCAAATCCAAGTTTCCTGAGAGAATCCAGAACTTCCTGGCACTGTGATTCTTGAAGAAACATTAACTAGTCAAGGTGTTCTATTTAGGAGCACTTGCTTCAGAGTGGCTCACCTATCCTAGAGCAGAAAAATGACATGGGTTTCCCTAAGTGTTTATGGCTTATATGACCATAGTATGTGGCATTGGCTGATCCATGAGAGTATACGAGAGTTTAATGATAGATTATAATATCTGTGCAAAGTGAATTCAGTTGCATTCGGTCTTAATGTATATCAGATGTGCACTTGGTGCATTTTTTATTCCGTCTGGCCAATTGTAAATACCACCATTTTAAAAAATAAATAAATAAATCCTGCCATTGTGTTGAGATATTTTAGTTGTCTATACTTTCAGTTATTTAAGGTTCCTTTGGAAAAAGAAGGTCAACTTGGAGGACCTATTCTTGCTCAAGAAGAAATAAAAACAATTTTTGGCAGTATTCCAGATATTTTGGACGTACACACTAAAATCAAGGTAAGTAAACTTTTGTACACAAAACACGAACGGAGCATGGTTATGAATGGGATAGTAATTTTCAGGGCATGAGGAAGACTTTGAAAATTAGTTGACTAGCTTGACTTCTGTAAATATTAGAAGACCTGTTAATCATCTTTGAGCAACTTTAAATGCATGTGTATTCTTTATCTTGTTTTGGTCTCAGATCATCTTGATGGAATGCAGTGGAGAGTACAGAGAAATACTTTATAAGACATACTGAGTGTTTAGTTAAGTAATACAGTAGGAGGAAACTGATCAATGTAAAGTTATGCTAATCATTTGCTAGAATGATTGTAATGCACTCGTGTGAACTTGGAGGCAGAAAATAGCAAATTAAAAATCCGGTCTCTTGTTCCCTAATGGAAACACTTGGAACATTTCAATCGCTCGTAATATGATTCTGTAAAGCTGTTGATCTTAATTTCCAGAAATTGAAATGGGCTTCTTGATAACAGATTTTATATTGGATCCTTGTGTGATTAAGTTGAGGGATGTGGTTGAGAGCCAGTGAAACATGGTGGAATAGGTCAATGAGTTTATAATGTGAGTGTGGTGGGGGTGGGGGGATATAAAAAGTAAAGTGACTTAGCCGGGAGGCAGTGACTGTGACTTAGCCGGGAGGCAGTGACTGAAACGTTAGGACTGCAATTTCAGATGGAGGCTGTAATGGGACAACGTTTTGAAAGCGTTTGGCTGAGTGGGCTGAATGTTGAGATGGTTCCTGGACAATCTGCTTCCTAGGAGTTTTTCATTTGCCTCTGGTTTTCGTACCTGTAGTATCATTGAGATTTTACTTCCTAATTCTTGGACTTTTGGATATCGATAGTAAACTTCTGCGCTGTCTCTGATCTATTATTCTGTTAAAATGTCGGCAGCTTAAAATAACTTTGATCCGTTTACATCCCTTCCACCATCACTGCTATTTCCTGTTTTGCGCTACTGGGACTATGCCTCAATGACATCTGAAATCACAGCATTGTGAGGGGAAGGAAACAGAGGTGGTTGTGGCATCGGGCGCCGAGAAAGCATTTGACCGGTAGAATGGGGGTACATGAAGGCAATTCTGGAGCGGTTTGAAATTGGACCCAGATTGTAATTTTCACATGCGCTGACAGTACTTAGCTGTACATCCCCTCTCGACTTTCTGCTCGGTCTCAGTTGCCTGGCCTTCACAACTGGATGAGCAAACATTTTCTCCAGTAAGTGCTGGAAATCTAAAAGAAATGCAGAAGAGTTATTGTTTCAAGTCCTTGTGAGTGCCCTTCAAAGATCAAAATGTTAACTGTTTCTCTCTCCACAGATGTTGACACACCTGTTGTGTTTTTCCTGAATTTTAACTTTTTTTTCCTCCAGTTGAGTATTGGGGAAAAGTGAAACCATTGCTTTCAGTCCTTGAAGCTGACTCCATCATACCATGTCAATTGTCATGACGTTGAACCAGACTGTTAACAACCATAATGTCATATTTGACCGTAAACTGAACTTAAGATTACGCATCCACATCCTCACTAAGAGCCTTGCCCTTTCGCCCGACACCCCTCTGATATCTATGGCAAATCTTATACTTGTCTCTATGCATTCCTGAGTTTTAATTGCTCTACCTTGCTGGCAGTGCCAAGGTCCTAAGTTGTAAATTTTGTTTCCTAAACTTTTCCATCCACCACTTCTTTTGAGATGCTTCTTAAACTTGATAAATGCCATGGGAGTCATAGAAGAGAAGTTGAGCGATCAGCAGTTTACTGGGACTAGGGTCAAAGGAACAAACAGATCTTAAAGCATTTTGGTTGACCCGTGGGAGGTTTATGCACCCGAGGGAGCGGGAGTACTCGTTTTTTCTCAGCGGTCCGTAAGGTGTACTCGTGGATTGACGTTTTCATGGTGGGGAAGGCGCTGGGGTTGAAGGGTTGGAAATTGCAATATCAGATCATGCTCTGCATTGGGTGGATTAGGTTACTGGAGAAGGGGATGGTACAGAGACCAGGGTGGAAGTTAGATGTTGGGAGACCGAGAGTTCTGTGACAAAATTGAAAAAGTAATCGAGGAATATGTAGGTTTTAACTGCACGGGTGAGGTGTTGAAGGCGGTTGTCTGGGAGGCTTTAAAGGCGGTGGTGAGGTGATCTTGTCCAAGGCTAGGCTAGACAAAGAGGAGAGGTTGGAACGTCAAAGGGTAATAGATGAGATGCTGTAGGCAGACAGGAGGTATTCAGAAGATTGGGAACCAGCACAGTTAGAAAAGAGGAAGGAACTCCAGGTGAGCTTTGACCGACTATCTACCAGGAAGGCAGTACGCCAATTAAGGCGAGCAAGGGGGGCAGTTTACGAGCATGGAGAGAAGACCGCGCGTATGTTGGCGGCCCAGCTCCGTAGGGAGACTGCGGCAAGGAAAATTGTCCAGGTGCGGGACAGGGCAGGGAAGTTGGTGATAGCTCCAGATCAGATTAACAAAGTTTTTAAGGAATTGTGAGAGGTTGTACAGGTTAGAGCCACTGGGGGAGGCTGAGAGATGCAGGAATTTCAAGATGGGCTGGGGTACCTGAGGTTAGAGGGGTACAGGGCTACATTAGATGGGGCAATAGTGGAGCATGAGATAAAATATGCAATTGGGAGGATGCAGTTGGGGAAGGTGGCAGGGCCGGATGGGTTTCCGGTGGAATATTACTAAAAAATTAAAAAATAAGCTGGTACCGCTGATGGTGGGGATGTTTGAGGAGACGATAGGGAAGGCGATGTTATCACAAACTTCGGGGCATCGATTTCCCTGTTACTTAAAGGTAAGGATCCGATGGAGTATAGGCCCATATCACTTTTTTTTAAATGTGGAAGCAAAGATATAGGCGAAGGTACTGGCGGGTAGGCTAGAGGAGTGGCTTCCGTAGGTGATAGGTGAAGATCAGACAGGGTTTGTGAGAGGGAGGCAGCTCTTTTTGAACCTTAGGAGGGTATTGAACGTGGTTATGGTACCAGCGGAGGGGAAGGAAACAGGTGGTTGTGGCATCGGTCACCGAGAAAGCATTTGACTGGGTAGAATGGGGGTACATGAAGGCGGTTCTGGAGCGGTTTGGGATTGGACCCAGATCTGTGAACTGGGTAAAGCTATTATATAAGGAGCCGAGGGCCAGTGTCCGCACAAATAACATCAGCTCAGAATACATTCCTCGCCACCGTGGGACTAAACAGGGATGTCCTATGTCCCCCCCCTGCTGTTTGCTCTCGCGATTGAGCCATTGGCCATTGTGTAAAAAGTTTGGATGTATGGAAAGGGATAGTGCGGGGGGAGATACAGGTGCTCCGGAGGGTGAACACCTCCACCTTGTGTGCGAGGTTGGGGTTGATACAGCTGAAGGTGTATAGAGCAAGGATGAGCTGGCTCTTTGAGGGGGTAGGAGATGTATGTGAATGTTGCGGCCCCCCACAAACCTCGTTCATATCTTTTGGTCCTGTCCAAAGCTGGACGATTATTGGAAGGAGGTTTTTAGGGTAATCTCTAAAGTGGTGCATGTGAAACTGGACCCGGGCCCTCGGGAAGCCATATTTGGGGTTGGAAACGGGCGCGGAGGCAAATGTAGCCTTCGCTTCGTTGATCACCTGAAGGCGGATCTTGAGGGTGGTGATCCACCTCTCCACCCTGTGCCCTGGCGTGGCAGGGTACCTGCTGGAATTCTTGACGCTTGAAAAGGTCAAATTTGAACTGAGGAGAAGGATGGAGGGGTTCTACAATTCGTGGGCAATATTCATTATGCACTTTTGAGAATTGGATTACGTCGAACAGTGGGGGGGGGGGGCCTGCATGCGTGATTCCTGTTTCCATTTTGTCATTTGTTTATGTTGAAATGCAGGCTAATATTTGGGGTTTGGTGGGTGGATAGGATCGTTGTTATTGATATGGGGATTGACATTACATTCGTTACTGATTATTGTTGGGTGTTAATTTGGTGGAAAATGTGGAAAAGCAGCATAATTTTTTTTTTTTAAAAAGCATTTTGGTCATCTGCCCTAATGTTTCTCGCTCAGTCAATTTGCTTTACAACACTCCTATGTAACACCTTTGAATGTCTTGGGAAGCAAAGGTGCTATAGAAATACAGATTGACTAGTTTAATTTGGGGGATATGGTTGAAAAAACTGCAAGGTGGAGAGGCCCAGTTTGTAGTGTCTTTTTGTGAAGCAGGTAAGAAAACAGTACTTTTGAATTGTGTTGGGACCAAGAATCCAAAGGGGAAGGAATAAATTGTGAAGGGCAATGTTGGAGTGAACTTTGCAGCATTGGAATTTAGTCAGTTTTCAAAAATTGTACTGCTAATTTTGCCATTCTTCTAACTGAAGTGGCTGCTACAATCCCTGTGGAGATCAATAGTTTTTAGCAAGATATTTACATTTCCAGTGATCTGATAGATCACTTAAACTTAATACTATTTAGTTGGCAACTTAAGCTCTAGGCTATCGGAAGATTTCCCTTTTAACTGACCAAAAATCCCCAGCCACAGTTACACTTTACACTGCTCCTTAAATGGGTACATTTATTCTCCTGGAACCTCTCAAGTTATTTCTGCTGATGGCCAGCTTCCTTTTTACTGCCAGGTAACTTATACTTCCTGGACTGATTTCCATGGTGCAAGCTACCTTTTGAGATTCTTCCCTACAGCCAAAACCAGATGGATTTTCCAACCTCGTTCAAACTTAGTGCCTTCAGTGTGAGCTTGAGCTCCCATCTGCATTCTTGTGATGAATAACGAGGTCAGCCTTTTCTCCGCTTCATGTGTAGGTCAGTCAGTCTGCCAGTCTAGAAAAATCCTGTGCCCAGTACTACATTGGTTTGCTCTGGACTCTTTCTCCTCCGAGCCCATTTCCATGGCAAAATGGCCTTGCATCCAAGTTAAAATGCGAATTAGCTATCATTCCGACCCCCAATTCCATTCTAACTTGAAATTAAATAGACAGTGTAAAGTATAACTGTTTATAAAACTTGACATCCTGTGAGCCTTTTCAACCCTGTGTCATTATAGATGATCTTGCCATCGTCTACAGATATGAACATCTTGCACCTTCCAAAAAAAACAATCTGAACCCATTCTTTAATGACCAAGCTACCAATTGCCTCTTCATTCTTCCATTTTACCCTAATTAAAGCGAGAGTCCAAAACCCAATCATCTTGTAAACTTTGCATTTGTAACAAATGCCATCACTTCTTTTGCCTATGCTTGTCTTCTTTGAAAGCAGCCAACATAAGCCCTTTTTTAATTTAGCGTAGTTTTTAAAAAATATTATTTTATTCTCCCTTTTCACATTTTCTCCCAAATTTACACCCACCAACAATAAACAATAATCAGTAACAAATATGTCAATCCCCATATCACTAACAACGATCCCATCCTCCCACCAAACCCCAAACAATAGTCCGCATGTTCACAAGCAAATGACAAAAAGGAATTGGGGATCGCCCATAGTCGCCATTAACACACAACCCTCCCAACCCATCAGGATCTGCCTTTGGGCGATCAACGAGGCGAAGGCTACAACATCTGCCTCCGCACCAGTTTCCAACCCTGGCTGGTCCGACATCCCGAATATGGCCTCCTGGGGGCCCGGGCCCAGTTTCATGTGCAGCACTTTAGAAATTATCCTCAAAACCTCCTTCCAGTAATCCTGTAGTTTGGCAGGACTGAAACATATGAATGTGATTAGCCCCTCCCTCTCCCCTGCACGCCCGCAACATTCTCTCACATCTTCGACTCCTTCAAAGAATCTGCTCATCCTCTCCCTCGTGAGGTGTGCTCTGTACACCACCTTTCAGCTGTATCAGCCCCAACCTTGTGCATGAGGTGGAGGCATTCACTCTCTGGGGCACCTCACACCAGAACCCCTCCATATCCTCTCCCAACTCTTCCTCCCACTTTGCTTTGATCCCTTCCAGTGGTGCCTTCTCTTCCAAAATATCTCTGTAAACTGCTGACACTACCCACTTCTCCAGTCCCCCTGTCGTCAGCACCACCTCCAGCAATGTGGAGGCCGGCTCCATCGGGAAGCTCTGTATCTCCTTTCTGGCAAAATCTCAAACCTGCATGTATCTAAACATTTCCCCCTGCTCCAGCCCATACTTCACTTCCAGCTCCTTCAATCCTGCAAACCGACCCCTAAGAAACAAATCTTTTAGTATCTTAATCCCCGTCTCCTCCCATTTCCAAAAATTTCTGGCTCAAATCTGTGGTTCCCCTGAATCTGCATTTCCCTTGACCCTGCCCCCAACCAGAAGTGTTGGTAAAACTGCCTCCAAATTCTCAATGAAGCTATTATTACCGGACTCCGAGTACTTCCTCGGGGCTATTGGGAGCGGCGCTGTTGCAAGTGCTTTCAATCCTGACCCCCTGCACAAACTCTCCTCCATTCTGACCCACTGGGAATAAACCCCTCTGATCCAGCTCCGCACCTTCTCCACATTCGCCACCCAGTAGTAATACATCGGGTTCGGAAGACCCAAAACCCTGCCTGCATTTCCCTCTGTAGCAGCACCTTTCTAACTCTGGCCACCTTCCCTCCCCATCTGAATGAAGTAATCCTTCCCTCAATCTCTCTGAAAAAAAGCCCTGGCAGGAAAATCCGCAGGCATTGAAAAATAAACAGAAATTGCGGCAACACATTTATTTTAACCGCCTGTAGCCGACCCACCAGTGACAGAGGGAGACCATCCCACCTTGCCAGATCAGCTTTCACTCTCCCCACCAAACTATAAATATTGTACCTGCGGAGCACCCCCACCCCAATTCCGGGGAACCTGCACTCCCAGGTACCTAAAGTGAGTTCCTGCCCTATGGAATGGCACCCCCCCCCCCCCCACCCCGGCCGAGACACCACAAAATATTCACTCCTGTTTAGATTTAGTTTGTACCCCGAGAAAGACACAAACACTCACTCACAGCAGCTCCAATATTCCCCTATCGACACACTCTGTTCTGACACATAAAACAGCAAGTCATCAGCATATAAGGTCACCCTATGCTCTATTCTCTCTCTCTCTCTCTCTCTCTCTCTCTCTCTTTCCCCCCCCCCCCCCCCCCCCCCCACATTCCTTTCCATACCCCCGAACTACTTAATGCGATGGCCAATGGCTCAATCGCGAGTGCAAACAGCAGGGTGGCATAGGACAGCTCTGCCTTGTCCCACGGTGGAGAGAAAAGTATCTCGAGCTGATGTTGTTTGTGCCGACAATCGCCCTCTGCTCCTTGTATAGTAGCTTTACCCAGTTCACAAATCTTGATCCAATCCCAAACCGCTCCAGAACTACAGTCAAGTATCCCCATTCTACCTGGTCAAACGCCTTCTCGGCGTCCAATGCCACAACTACCTCTGTTTCCTTCCCCTCTGCCGGTGCCATAACGATGTTCAATACCCTTCTAACGTTTGAAAAGAGCTGACTCCCTCTCCGGATCCCTGTCTGATCTTCACCTATCACCTTCAGGAGGCACTCCTCCAGCCTACCCGCCAGTATCTTCACCAATACTGTTGCGTCCACATTCAGAAGTGATGTGGGCCTATACGACCCACACTCCATCAGATCCTTATCTTTTTTTTAGCAACAGGGAAATCGATGCCTGCCCCAAAGTTTGTGGCAATATCCCCTTTCCTATATACTCTTCAAACATCCCCACCATCAGGGGTGCCAGCTTATCCTTGAATTTTTTAATAATATTCCACCGGAATCCAATCCGGCCCTGCCACCTTCCCTGACTGCATCCTCCCAATCGCATCCTTTACCTCCTGCTCCACTATCACTTCTTCTAATGTAGCCCTGTCCCCCTCCCCTAACCTCGGGTATTCCAACCCATCTAGAAATTCCTGCATCTCCCTCCGGAGCAGACCTGCTAACATACAGCCTTATCTCCATGTTCGTAAATTTGCACCCTTGCTCGTCTCAGTTGGCGCACCGCCTTCCTGGTAGATAGTCGGTCAAAGCTCATCTGCAGTTCTTTCCTCCTTTTCCAGCTTTGCTGGGTCCCCATCTTTTGAATAACTCCTATCTACCTCCAACATCTCATCTATTACCCTCTGCAGCTCCAACCTCCTCTTTGTCCACCCTGGCCTTGAAGGAAATCACCTCACCACTGCCTTTGGAGCCTCCCATACAACTGCCTTTGACTCCTCACCCAAACAGTTGAAACCTACATATTCCTCAATTACCTTTTCAATTTTGTCACAGAACCCTTGGTCCCCCAAAAGTCCCACATCTAATTTCCACCCCGGCCTCTGCGCTACCCCCTTCTCCAGTACCATATCCAGCCAATGCGGAGCATGATCTGACACTGCAATTGACAAGTATCCGACCCCTTAACCCCATCCAGCAAAGCCTTCCCACCACGAAAAAGTCGATCCGTGAGTATACCGTATGGACTGCTGAGAAAAACGAGTACTCCGTTCCTTAGGGTGCAGAAACCTCCAAGGGTCCACCCGACCCATTTCCACCATTAGCCCAGCTAAAGCCCCACCCCCCTTTGATGGGACCAGCGAGCGCAGGCGTGATCTGTCCAACCGTGGCTCCTGCACCACGTTCCAGTCCCGTCCCCCGCCCCCACTATCAGTTTGTGTGTGTCCAAGTCGGGATGGCTCCAAACACCTTCTTTGCAAATCCCGCATTGTCCCAATTGGGACTGTATACACTTAACAGCGCCATTAACCTCCCCACCAGCGCCACTCTCACAATCGCCCTGATATTTACCCCCCTGATCCGCCACCACCTTCTCCATCTGGAAGCGTACTCTTTTGCTGACTAGTGCCGCTACCCCTCGAGCCCTTCCGTCAAATCCAGAGCGAAACATCTCACTAATCCGGCCCTGTTTAAGTCTCACCTGGTCCTTCACCCTCAAGTGAGTCTCCTGCAGCATTGCTACATCGGCTTTCAAACTTTTAAGATGGGCAAGTACCCTTGACCTCTTTACCGGATCTCCTAACCCCCTCACTGTTCCACGTGACTATCCTAACTGGGGAGTCTCTCACCCCCCCCCCCCCCCCCCCCTTATTCACCATCATCGTACCACTGAGCCCTGCCCCATGAGCTTGACCCACCCCTATCCATTATTAACATCGAATCCCTTTCTCTTTCCCCAAAAAAGGCTTTTCTAAATGCCCCAACACTTAATCCTGATCATGTTTCCTATGTCTGACACAAATGTTTGAAATCACTGATACTACTGACAATTTTCATTCTCCAGTTTGAATTTTGATTACTTTTCAATGCTTGTTTTTGTGCAGCTCCCATCGAAGCTGTCTCATTGGGAAAAGTGGTTCCATGTTGAGTTATTGACACATTTGCACATGAATTTTAATGTTGGGGAGAAATTTGTGGTTGAAAGGAGATGTTTAATGTAACTGCTTGTAACACTTCTGAATGACATTTTATTTTATTTTATTTATTTCCATAGAGTGACCTTGAAGAACTTGTTTTGAACTGGTCAGAACAACACAGTATAGGTGGCATAATCCAAAAATATGTAAGTATTGAAGTTTCTCTAAGTAAACAATAAGCTCTCCTTTATAAAAAAAAATATTTTTGTGAAAGACATTTTTCATGATAACAAAATAACACAATACTATGCAAACTGCACAAAGGTACAATGCAAGAATAACACAATCAATCCTTAACAATCCCCTGACCCCCCTCCCCATAACATATAACAATAAAAATTGACCAGCTAAAGACCCCCTTTAATGGCTGACTGTGACTAATTCGCTGAAAGGGGAAATTAATGGCTGCCATCTCA
This sequence comes from Scyliorhinus canicula, assembly GCF_902713615.1. Taxonomy (NCBI): domain Eukaryota; kingdom Metazoa; phylum Chordata; class Chondrichthyes; order Carcharhiniformes; family Scyliorhinidae; genus Scyliorhinus; species Scyliorhinus canicula. The sequence continues at coordinate 104,512,487 of NC_052158.1, forward strand.
AGTAGAACACTTCTATGAACCCCCTAACTTGACATCTCTAGATATAGGAACTCCATTATGTCGTCCAACGAGGCCAAGGCACTGGGTGGAGTAAGAGATCTCCATCCAAGCTGAACTCTCCTCCGGGCTATTAATGAGGCTAAGGGAGGACATCTGCCTTGACCCCCATCTGCAGCACTGGCGAGTCTGAGACCCTGAAAATAACCACCAGAGGACTCCAGCTCAATATCAAGAACCCTGACATGATGTTAACGAAGGAAACTCTGAAGTTTACAAGTTTGGGACATGACCAGAACATGGGTATGATTTGCTGAAACAGCGTTCGCACCTATCGTCCACCCCAGAGAAACACAACGCACATCCTCATCTTGGTCCAATGCACCCTGTGCACCACCTTGTACTGAATCGGGCTGAGCCTAGCACAGGAGAAGGTGGAGTTGACCATATGAAGAGCCTTACTCACCATCTCTCTCTCTCTCTCTCTCTCTCTTTCTTCCCCCCTCCCCCCCCCCCCCCCCCCCACCACCCAATCAAAATCCAGACCCAGCTCACTCTCAACACCACCTCCACGCCTCATCCAGCAGAGCCTGCTCTGCCAACCGGATCAGGCCATAAATGTCCAAAACCCTCCCCTCTCCCAACTTGGCTGAAAATAAGACCCTATTCAAGAAGGCTCGGGTGCCAAGGGAAATGAGGAAATCTTACGCGAGAAAGCGCGAGCCTGGAAATACTTGAATAAGTTAGTTCCCTGGAGTGGAGTTGGAATTTGTCCAACAGCTCCTCAAAACATACAAAACCCTTCACAAACAGGTCCTCAAACATCTCCAGACCAGCTGCCACCTTGAATGCGAACCCACTGGCACAAAGATGATTCCTACAAATGGGGATTAACAATGACATGGAACCGAGCACAAAACGTTGTCTGATTGCCACCAACTCCTCAGAGTGGACACCACTACAGGACTCTAGGTAGATTTTGCAGGGGAGGAGAGAAGCAAGGCAGTTACCCCCAAACTAGAACCCATATGGAATTCATATCCTAGAGCCACCCCGGTACCTTTTTCAATATTTTCAGCTGCCCAGTAATAAAACAACCAATTAAGTAAAGCGAAGCCACTCGACTGACTCTCTGCCTCCCTCTTTTCTCTCTGAAGAAATTCCCTCTGAATCCTTGGGGTCTTTCTTGCCCAAATGAAGGAAGCTTATGAATTTGTTGACTCTAGCAAAGAAAGAGTTAGAGAGAAAAAGAGGGAGACATTGACAAATAAATAAAAACCTCGGGAGAACATGAATTTTAACCGTCCGAACCCTGTCTGCCAAGGACAGGGGGAAGTCGTCCCATTTCTAAAAGGGCGATTTGATCCTATTCACCAGTCTAGTATAATTTAATTTACAGAACGGGGGCCCAATCATGGGCTACCTGGATTCCCAGATGATGAAAGCTAGATCTGGCAAGGCGAAAAGGCAACAAGTCCAGCTCGGCTCCTCTCCCTGAGGGGGTTCACTGGAAAACATTTGCCCTTCTCCAAATTCAACTTGTACCCTGACAAGGAGCCAAAACTCCTAAGTAGGCTCATTTTCTCATCCATGGTGGCAACTGGGCCAGTGATGTAAAGATCAGATCACCTGCATACAAGGACATCCTATACTCCCTCCCTGCCTTATGCCCCTCCACTCAGTGGAAGATCTCAATGCCATTGCTGGCCAAAGCAAACAAAAGCGGAGGCAATGGACATCCCTGCCTCATAACCCAAGACCAAGGCATTTGTATGAACGCTTGCCGTAGGAGTCCTATACAGAAGGCGAATCCAAGATATAAACTTTGGCCTGAACCAAACTTCCCAAGAATCTTATATAGGTACCCCATCTCAATCTTATCAAGTACATTTTTGGCATCCATTGAAAGAATCACCTTTGGTTCGGGCTTTGGAGAGGGGGAAAGAACGATACTTAATAATCTACATATATTGGCCACCTACTGCCGACCCTTGACAAAACCTGTCTCTTCCGAGATCACCTTCGAAGGCAGGCTTCAACACTTTAGCCAGCAATTTAGCTTCAGCATTCAACAATGAGTTGGCCCGATGCGACCCACGTTCTGTAGGGCCCTGATCCTTCTTCAAAATCTGGGAAATCTGGGCCTTTGCCAGTGTAACCGGCAGTAACCCTTGGGACAAGGAATCATTAAACATGTCCTTTATCAGTGGCATCAACTGCCCCGCAAATCTCTCGTAGAACTCTTTTATGGTGAAATCCACCTGGGCCCAGAGTTTGACCCGACTGCATTAAACCGATATATTTCATAATCTCCTCTGGGCCCAGTGGGGATTCCAGCTCTCCTTCTCTTGTTCTCGGATGCAAAAACTGCTGCGGGGCCTGCCCCCCCCCCCCCACCCCCCTGCCCCAATAAAGCCAATATTGCTGTTGCCACTCCTGGTGGAATCAGTGATTTTGATCTTGACCTGTCTCACGAGGGTATAAAACACAATTTAGCCCCCCCCGCCCCAAAATCAAGAATAGAAGCCAGTACATAGAATTTACAGTGCAGAAGGAGGCCATTCGGCCCGTCGAGTCTGCACTGACCCACTTAAGTCCTTACTTCCACCCTATCCCCGTAACCCAATAACCCCATCCAACCTTTTTTTGGTCATTAAGGGCAATTCATCATGGCCAAGCCACCTAACCTGCACATCTTTGGACTGAGGAAATCGGAGCACCCGGAGGAAACCCACGCACACACTGGGAGAACGTGCAGACTCCGCACAGACAGTGACCCAGCGGGGAATCGGATCTGGGACCCTGGCGCTGTGAAGCCACAGTGCTATCCACTTGTGCCGCCGACAACTCAGTCATTTCCACCAAGAGGGGCAATCCAGCAACTACTTAAATAGCACAGTCACTGGGCCCGCCCAAGATGGCTGCCAAGCCCTCCCTCATAACAAGCCAAAGAACAAGCTGTAGTCACCATCATAAAACTACCCCACTCCCACCCTCTTCCCCCAACAATACGACACCCAAGTGAACAATCAATTTCTTTCTCCTCCCCCCTAACCAGTGGATCAAATCAAAATAGTCTTCCCATTTCTAGTCGTGAATGGTAGTGGCCGATTAAACTAACTAGCAAAAGGAAGAGATTGCATGAGCATCCCCAACCTCAAAGATGGGGAAAGACCAGCATGTCCGTGCAAGGCTGAAATATTTGCAATCATATTCACCCAGAAGTATCAAGTTGGTGATCTATCTTAGCCTCCTCTTTGGATCCTCAGCATTACTGACGCCCATCTTCAGTCAAGTTAATTTTCCTGATGTATCGCAATGACTCGATATACTGCATACAGCCAAAATCTATGGGCACCAGCAGTGGTGCCAAGACCTGTGCTGCAGAACTAGCTGTGTCTCTAGCCGAGCTGTTATTTTTGTTTTGTTTCACCCTCCTTTTTTTCTTTAAAAATAAATTGAGTACCAAATTATTTTTTTCCAATGGGGCAATTTAACCTGGCCAATTCACTACCCTGCACATATTTGTGTTGTGGCGGCGAGACCCACGCAGACACGGGGATAATGTGCAAACTCCATACAGGCAATGACCCAGGGCCAGGATCGAACCTGGGTCCTCAGCACTGTAATCTTTATTAGTGTCACAAGTAGGCTTACATTAACACTGCAATGAAGTTACTGTGAAAATCCCCTAGTCCCCACATTCCGGCGCCTGTTCGGGTACATGGAGGAAGAATTCAGAATGTCCAATTCACCTAACAGCATGTCTTTCGGGACTTGTGGGAGAAAACCGGAGTGCCCGGAGGAAACTCGCGCAGACATGAGGCGAACGTGCAGACTCTGCACAAACAGTGACCCAAGCCGGGAATCGAACCTGGGACCCTGGCGATGTGAAGCAACAGTGCCACCGTGTGGTCCACAAGCCAAGCTGTTCAAGTACACCGCTCATCTAATCATCAATATGGAAAATTGCCCAGGTATAATCTTTCCACAAAAAGCAAGACTAATTCAATATGGTGAAATTCTATCTCCATGATTGAAGATGTCATTGAGTTCTATCAAGCAGGATTTGATCACCAATAACCTGATCACCAGTGCTTAGTTTAAGTTCTGTCAGGACTGCTCTGCCTCAGACCTTACTATTGCCTCAATCCAAACATGGACTGCAAGAGCTTAATGACAGAGATAAGGTATGAGGAACTGCACTTGACATTAAGGAGTTTTTGTGAAATTCATGTCTGAGGGAGTTGGAGTGGAGGGAGCCCTCCCCTGGTAACGGTTGTACCTAGCACAAGGTAGGTGCGTGTGATTTGTCAGCTACAGGATATCACTGTAGAAGTTCGTCTGGTCAATGTCCTAGGTCCTGACTATCTTCAGCTGTGTAGTAATCCACGGGAGGCAGGAGTTCCGTTACCACACCAATATTTATTTACAATAACAATATTACAGGAGCAGCTACAAACAGTGCTGCTAACAGTCTAGTAGCAGCGCCGGAATGTGGGGACTAGGGGATTTTCACAGTAACTTCATTGCAGTGTTAATGTAAGCCTACTTGTGACAATAAAGATTACAGTGCTGAGGACTGCTCACAAAGCCTACACAGGTGATTATATGGGCCCCCTCAATGAGCTATCATTGAGGGAGCTCATACTACAATTGGCCAACCAATAAAGCCAGTTGGAGTTCATTACAAGCTGTTTAATCAATGATCTTTCCTCAGGTCAGAACTGAAAATGTTTACTGCACGGTTCTATACCATTCATAACTCCTCAGATAAGGGAGAAATCTCTGCCTGCCTGTAGAAGGACCTCAGTAAAGTTCAGACTGGCTAAGTGGCAAGTTACATTTGTGCTGGGCAGAACTCTGCATATCAAGGGGAAGCACTTTGTTGGACAATTATATCCCATCAAAAAAAATTGATATGTGTCTCTGGCTAGGTCAGCATTTTTATTGCCCATCCCTAATTGCCCTCCAAAGTGGTGGTGAACCATCCCCTTGATACCCCTGTTTTCCATGTGGTGCAGTTGCACCCATGTGCTGTTCGGGAGGGAGTTCCAGGATTTTAACTCGGCGACAGTGCCGAATGGTGATATTGTTCCAAGTCAGGATACTGAGTGGCTTGGGAGAGGAACTTGTTTGGGGTAATCATCCTCCAAGTAAATTACTTGAGGCTACCACTGACCACTAATCTAAGTGGACCAACTGCATAAATAGTACAAGAGTAGATCAGAGGTGCATATTCTGCTGAGAGTGATTCCACTTACTCTCCCGACAAGATCTAAGACAGGAATGTAATGGAAAAATCTCCCTTTGCTTGGATAAGTGCAGCTGTAACATTACCTGGAGAAGCTCGACACCAGGGCAAAACAGATTGCTTTATTGGCACCCACACACCATATCAAATTTGCATTCCTCCATCTAGTGCACCATGTGTACCATCTGCAAGATTGAACTATAGCAAGTCAAGGGTTCTTCAACAGAACCTCCCAAACCCATAACTTCTACCACCTAGAAAAAGGACAGCAAGTGTGCAAGAGCACCACCACCTTCAAGTTCCAGGTACGACCTCCGCAAAGCCAACTGAGATGCCAAGAGAATATCAAAGCAAGCGAGAATCACAGGCGGACTCTCGGCGATTGTGGCAAGGACTAAACAACAAAATGGGCTACAAAGCGAAGCCGAGCAGTATCTCTGGCAGCAGCGCACCCCTCTCCGATGCACTCAATGCATTCTATGCTCTGTTCGAGCACATAACCAAACATCCGCTGTAGAGTGCCCCAGCAGCTCTATTCAGCTATACCTCCATCATAATTTCCGTAGGCCTTCCTGAAAGTGAACCCTCTGAAGGCGACTGGCCTGGATGGGATCCCTGGTCGTGCACTCGGAGACTGCGCAGACCTGCTGGCAGAAGTGTTCGTGGACATCTTTAACCTGTCCCTACTCCACTCCGAGGTCCCCACCTGCTTCAAGAAGACCATCATACCGGTGCCAAAGAAGAACCGGCAATGTGCCTCAATGACTACCGTCCGGTGGCCCTGACTTCAGTCGTAATGAAGTGCTTTGAGTGGTTGATCATGAAGGGCATCACCTCCATACTCCCAGAACGCCTTGATCCATTGTAATTCGCATACCGTCGCAACCGGTCCACAGCAGATGCCATTTCCCTGGCTCTACATTCATCCCGAGAGCATCTCTACAACAAGGACTCCTATTTATTGACTATAGCTCCGCCTTCAACACATCATCCCAGCCAAACTCATATCAAAGCTCCAAAACCTAGGACTTGAATCCCCACTCTGCAACTGGATCCCCCATTTTCTGACCAACAGACCACAATCAGTAAAAATGAACAACACTTCCTCCACAATAGTCCCCAATACCGGGGCCCCGCAAGGCTGCGTACTTTTAAAAATAAAAAATAAAAAATTTTTATTCAAATTTTCACAAAAAAAAAAAGAAAATAGTAACAGAAAATTCAAAAAACAAAAAGAACAACCCCCTCCCCCCATAAATACAAAAGAGAAACAGTAAATAAATGCCCGTTGTTAGCGAAGATTCAACCCAAAACAAAGAGAAAGAGACCCCCCACCCCGGGTTGCTGCTGACCTTTTGATTTTTACCGTTCTGCCAGGAGATCTAGGAATGGTTGCCAACTCTGAAAAACCCCAGCACTGGCCCCCTTAGGGCAAATTTCACCTTCTCCAATTTAATAAACCCCGTCGTATCGTTAACCCAGGCCTCCACGCTTGGGGGCCTCGCATCCTTCCACTGAAGAAGAATCCTCCGCCGGGCTACTCGGGATGCAAAAGCCAGAACACCGCCCTCTTTCGCCTCCTGCACTCCCGGCTCCACTGCAACCCCAAATATTGCGAGTCCCCAGCCTGGCTTGACCCTGGATCCTACCACCCTCGATACCGTCCTTGCTACACCCTTCCAAAATTCCACCAGTGCTGGGCATGCCCAGAACATGTGGACATGGTTTGCTGGGCCCCCAGAGCACCTAATACACCTGTCCTCACTCTCAAAAGAACCGGCTCATCCTTGTCCCGGTCATATGATCCCTATGCAGCACCTTAAACTGTATGAGGCTAAGCCTCGCACAAGAGGAGGAGGAGTTCACCCTTTCCAGGGCATCCGCCCACGTCCCCTCCTCGATCTCCTCACCCAGCTCCTCCTCCCATTTACCTTTCAGCTCCTCCAACGAGGTCTCGTCTACCTCCTGCATCACTTGATACACTTCCGAGATCCTCCCCTCTCCAACACACACCCCCGAGAGCACTCTGTCCTGAACCTCACGCGGCGGCAGCAGAGGGAACCCCGCCATTTGCCGTCTGCCAAACGCCCTTACTTGCATGTGCCTAAAAGTGTTCCCCGGAGGGAGCCTAAACTTCCCTTCCCACTCGCCCAGGCTTCCGAACTTCCCATCTATGAACAAGTCCCCCAGCCCCCTGACACCTGCCCTGTGCCAACTCAGGAACCCGCCATCAATTCTCCCCTGAACAAACCGGTGGTTCCCCGTATTGGGGACCCCATCGAGGCCCTCACCTCCTTCCCCCCCCCCCCCCATGTGCCGCCTCCATTGCCCCCAAATCTTGAGGGTAGCTGCCACCACCGGGCTCGTGGTATACCTCGTTGGAGGGAGCGGCAGCGGCGCCGGTACCAGCGCTTCCATGCTCGTGCCCACACAGGATGCCATCTCCATCCTCTTTCATTCTGCGCCCTCCCCGTCCATTACGCACCATCGCTGCGTTGGCAGCCCAATAATACCCACAGAGGTTGGGCAGCGCCAGCCCCCCCTATCCCTGCCCCGCTCCAGAAACACCCTTCTCACCCTTGGGGTCCCGTGCGCCCACACAAATCCCGTAATGCTCCTGTTAACCTGCCTGAAAAAGGCCTTCGGGATAAGGATGGGGAGGCATTGGAACAGAAACCTCGGGAGCACCGTCACCTTGACTGACTGCACCCTACCCGCCAGAGACAGTGGCAACATGTCCCACCTCTTAAACTCCTCCATTTGCTCCACCAGCCTTGTGAGGTTAAGCTTATGCAAGGCCCCCAGCTCCTGGCCACCTGAAGCTCCTCTCTGCCCTTTTCAGCGGGAGCCTCCCAATCCGCCCTCCTGGTCCCCTGGGTGGACCACAAACAGCTCGCTTTTCCCAAAGTTAAGCTTATACCCTGAGAAATCCCCAAATTCTCAGAGAATCCCCATCACCACCGGCATTCCCTCCACCGGGTCCGCCACATACAACAAAAGGTCGTCCGCGTAGAGCGACACTCAGTGCTCCTCCCCACCCCAGACCAGGCCCCACCAATCCCCCGACTCCCTCAGCCAGGGGTTCAATTGCCAGCGCAAAAAGTAGGGGGGGACAGGGGACACCCCTGCCTCGTCCCTCGATACAATCGAAAATACACCGACCACCTCTTATTCGTGGCCACACTCGCCATCGGGGCCTCATACAACAGCCTCGCCCAACTGACAAACCCCTCCCCAAACCCGAACCTTTCCAGCACCTCTCACAAGTACCCCCACTCGGCCCTGCCAAAGGCCTCCGCATCTAGCGCCACCACTATCTCCGCGTCCCCTTCCACCGCCGGCATCATTATAACGTTCAAGAGCCTCCGTATATTAGTGTTCAGCTGCCTCCCCTTCAAAACCCCCGTTTGATCCTCGTGAATAACCTGCGGCACACAGTCCTCAATCCTCATGGCTAAGATCTTTGCCAACAACTTGGCGTCCACATGCAAGAGTGAGATCGGCCTGTAAGACCCACACTGCAGGGGATCCTTGTCTCGCTTAAGAATCAAGGAGAGCAGCGCCTGAGTCATCGACGGGGGCAAAGCCCCCCCCCCCCCCCCCCCCCTTGCCTCGTTAAAGGTCCTAACCAACAGCCCAGCAGGTCTGCATACGTCTTATAAGATTCAACCGGGAACCCATTCGGCCCCGGCGCCTTCCCCGACTGCATGTTCCCTATCCCTTTGACCAGCTCCTCGAGCTCAATTGGCGCCCCCAGACCCTCCACCCGTCCCTCTTCCACCCTCGGAAATCTCAGCCAGTCTAAAAAGCGCTCCATCCCCCCCCCCCCCCCCCCCCCCCCTCCACCGCCGGAGGTTCGGACCGATATAGTCTCTCATAAAAGTCCCTGAAGACCCCATTAATGTCTACCCCCCCTCCGCACCACATTTCCCCCCTGATCCTTAACACCACCAATCTCCCTGGCCGCATCCTGCTTACGGAGCTGGTGTACCAGCATCCTGCTCACCTTCTCCCCATACTCGTACACCGCACCCTGCGCCTTTCTCCATTGAGCCTCCGCCTTCCTGGTGGTCAACAAGTCGAACTCAGCCCGAAGGCTGCGCCGCTCCCTCAGCAAACCCTCCTCCGGGGCCTCTGCGTACCTCCTGTCCACCCTCACCATCTCCCCCACCAATCTCTCCCTTTCTCTCTGCTCCCCCCTCCCTGTGGGCCCGAATGGAGATCAACTCTCCATGAACCAGCGCCTCCCAGACCGTCCCCACTCGGACCTCCCCGTTATCGTTGGCCTCTAGATACCTCTCAATACATCCTCTAACCCGCCTCCTCACTGCCTCGTCCGACAGCAGCCCCACCTCCAAGCGCCACAACGGGTGCTGGTCCCTCTCCTCCCCCAGCTCGAGGTCCACCCAATGCGGGACATGGTCCGAAATGGCTATCGCCAAGTACTCAGCGTCTACTACCCTCACAATCAGCGCCCTACTTGAAACTAAAAAATCAATCCGGGAGTAGGCCGTATGCACATGGGAGAAGTATGAAAATTCCCTGGCCCTCGGCCTCGCAAACCTCCATGGATCCACCCTCCCATCTGGTCCATAAACCCCCTCAGCACCTTAGCCGCCGCAGGCCTCCTACCCGTCCTGGAACTGGATCGATCCAGTGGCAGATCCAGCACCGTGTTGAAATCCCCCCCCCCCCCATTACCAGGCCCCCCCGCCTCCAAATCTGGAATCTGGCCCAACATGCGCCCCATGAAACCTGCATCATTCCAATTCGGGGCGTATACATTGACCAGCACCACCTGCTCCCCTTATAGGATGCCGCTCACCATCATATACCTCCCGCCGCTGTCTGCCATCACACTCGACACCTCAAATGACACCCTCCTCCCCACCAGGATCGCCACCCCCCCGGTTTTCTGCATCCAGCCCCGAATGAAACACTTGGCCCACCCACCCCTTCCTCAACCTAACCTGATCCGCCACCTTCAGGTTCGTCTCCTGAAGCATAGCCACGTCCGCCTTCAGCCCCCTCAGGTGCGCGAACACGCGGGGCCGTTTAAGTGGCGGCTCACCACTGCTATCCCATGCAATAAATACTGGCCTTGCCAATAATTCAGTAATCCTGTTACTGCAGTTAACTATACAAAGAAATACTCTTGATGTCCTGAATTAAATGGTTTCTCTTGGAGCTACAATTTGAATCAACTAGGTTATGATAAACTTGGTTACATTTTGAAGGATTCATGCACTCAAAAATTTCCAACCGTGTATGATCACTAAATATTTAATCACAAGATTTCAAAACTGTCCTTGAAGGCTTTAGCCTGAAAGAACACTTGAGTCACATAAAATAATACTGCCGTTTGTTTTGCATTGATGCGATGGATTGAAATTGACTTTTTTTTTCAGTCAAAGGACTTGGTGAAGACCTATCCACCATTTGTGAACTTCTTTGAAATGAGCAAAGAAACTATTGGGAAGTGTGAAAGACAAAAGCCACGGTTTCATGCCTTCTTAAAGGTATTAGATTTATTTGAAGCATTTGTACATCCTGAGTTTATAATTCTCTTTCTGAAGAGGGCAGATGTCCTTGCACTCGCCTGCAACCATTCACAGTGAATTAAATTAGGATTTGAATCGACCAGTTCATGTAATTATCTATACTTAGGGCTGCTATCTTAAAAAAAAACATAATTGTGCAAAGGTTTCACATGGCAAACCTTAAAACGTTTAAAATTAAAGCAAATTCTTCAGATGCTGGAAATCTGAAATCAAAACAAGTTCTGAAGAAGTCATAATGGACTCGTAACATTCACTCTGATTTTCTCTCCGCAGATACTGCCTGATCTGCTGAGTTTTCCAGCTTATTGCTGTTTTATCTCTTAAAACGGGTGACATGGCTGGAATGGAAGATTTCCGCTTTTATAAGAAAAAAAATTAATTGTTCTTCCTCTGAGAATATGTTTACCTACTGTCCTCTAAGAAAACATCTACACTTGTTTTGCAGCTCTGTACAATATAACTGAAGAACTTGGCAACAAAGCACATATCACGTGCCACTTCATGGCCTTGGTAGTGATGAAGCTTTTAAATTAGACCCCTTTTAGCTTTTAAAATGTTGACACTGGTTAGTCTTATCAATTTCTAATGAGAAATAATATTTTTACTCTTTATTTTTATTTTGACAGATCAATCAAGCGAAACCTGAATGTGGCCGTCAGACCTTGGCTGAGCTGCTTATTCGTCCTGTACAGAGATTGCCAAGTGTTGCCTTGCTATTGAATGGTACTGAGGTTGTTCAAAATGTTTATGGAACATTTTGGAATATACATAACCTAGACTTCGAGTTAATTTAACACCGTATTTGTACCAATTGCTGTTTAGCAATTGCTGGGCTGGTTGAGCACAGTGGGCGAAACAGCTGGTTTGTGATGCAGAACAATGCCAGCAGGGCGGGCTCAATTCCCGTCCAAGCCTCCCCGAACAGGTGCCGTAATGTAACGATTAGGGGCTTTTCACAGTAACTTCATTGAAGCCTACTTGTGACAATAAGCGATTATTATTATATTATAAAATCCATGTGTAATTAAACCAAAAAAGACCAAGTTTCTTTCAGTCTTGTATATTTGAGAATTATGCAATGTGGATTTCATGGAACAGGTTAAATTTGAAAGTTGTTCGTGCATACATCCAAATGTAATTTTTTTTAATCATGATCTAAAGTCACTGAAATGACTTGGAGACCTTTGAACCTCAATTCTTAAAATGAGTTGAATTCTGTGGGAAAGACCTAACATGGTTAGTGTGTCTCATTTAAAATTGGCTTGAGATACTGATTTCTATGTCTTCCTGATAATCACTTGAATGAATTGCTGATTTAAAATTCATAATTGTAAATGGCCAAGTGATTTAATTCCAATTTATCCTTTGTTTAGACCTTAAGAAGCACACTGCAGATGGCAATCCTGACAAAGTTAGTTTGGAAAATGCTATTGAGTTACTAAAAGAAGTCATGACGTAAGTTTTGGGTTTCTAGCCATGTTTTGGGGACTTAATGTGTAGTCAATTGATCAGGGCGGCATTTAAATTCTCTGTTCAAATGTGTGCAACGTGTACTTGAATTAATTCTGCAAAATAGGTGATTTATGAAAACTATTTTTATATTCCAAATTCCTTGTAGGTAACTTGTGCAAACACGGTGTGATCATTAGGAATAAACTAACCTGTTGATCTGATTTGGTAACGGCTCTTTAAAGCAGTGCCATTGGATTTGCATCCACTCAACAGACAAATAGGGCCTTACTTTTATGTCAGATCCAAAAAGCAGTGACAACATTTGAAATGAGTGACACCTCCTTAGACCATTTGATAACTCAAAAGGAGGAATTGGGAGAGTTAATTAATGTGCAGCCTCATCTTGGGATGTGGGAATGCTGGCCAGGCCAGTATTTATTACCCATCCCTAATTGCCCTTGAGAATGTGCAGGTGAATTGCTTTGAACCGCTGCAGTTCATGTGTTGTTGTTGTACCCCATAGTGCTGTTAAGGAATTCTAGGATTCTGATACACTGACGATGAAGAAACCATGATACCAAGTCAGAAAGTGGTGTTATTCCCAGGCATCTGATGTCCTTCTAAATGGTAGTGGTTGTGACTAAGTCGGCTGCTTTGTCCTGGGCGGTGTCAAATTTCTTGAGTTTTGTTGGAGCTGCAGTCATCCGGGAAAGGGTGCTATACATCAATGATGCTCATTAACACATAGAAAAGATTAAGTGCTTTCTGCAGAAAATAGAAACTGACTAATATTTTGAACTTTTACTAAACTATTTTATTTTGGAATTCATAACAGTAATTGGGTTGAACCCTAAAATATTCCACAGTGACCGTTTGCATTTGAAGAGTACTTGCTAATTGGAAGGCTAATTTCCAATTACTGCATGAAAAACTCTGAACAGACTGTCATATGCCACACATTTTTCATTAATTTATCTCCACGTTAAAATACTTCCAACTTAAATAAAATAGTTTTTCCACCAAGCCAGGTATCAACAGTTCTTCCCGATTCTTTTCTGTAATTATACAATTTCATGTTCATGCACATTTTTTGATCGTGGTTTTGTTTTATGTAAAACTTTTGTTGATTTTAGGCATATCAATGAAGATAAAAGGAAAACTGAAGGTCAACGACAAATCTTTGATGTTGTCTATGAAGTTGATGGTTGTCCTGTAAGTGCATAAGCTGCTAGCACACAAACACAGATGCAACTTTGTTTTGGGAGGGGTGGAAAGAAGAAAGTGTGTGTGTCTACAGAAGTATTTGGGATATCATCAGTTTTGCCTCTGATTTTCTACAGTTTCCTGCAATTTTCCGCATCTGAAAAATTATTGATTGTCTCTGAAGCATTTTGTACAGTGGTAGGTCCGCTGCATAGATCCAGGGATCATGGACAAAATTTATACCTGTAACTGCAATGTCAGTGGGAATAGTGTTTATATTTCCATGTATGTTAGTTAACCATTTAAAAATCACTAATGCCTGATGTCCCAATTCACAAAAGTGGCTTGAAGTTTGTTTCTTATTAATTTCTCTAATTTGTCCCCTCCTAATGCATGAGAACTGGTCACTTAATACTTTACACCTTGAAATTGTAAAATACTTTTTTTTTTTAAAAACAATGTTTTTGAGATTAGCCTTGTCCATGATAAGACATTTTGTCCTTTTGTGCAGGCAAACTTGCTGTCATCTCACCGCAACCTTGTCCAGCGTGTAGAAACCATTGTACTGGATGATAACTTGTGTGACCGAGGTGAACAAGTCACTTTATTCTTGTTCAATGACTGCCTGGAGGTAAGAGTACATCTAAGTTTGAGGAGCTTGTAGGAGGGAAACCGCAATAGTATAAAAAGGGTTATGTCCAGGTATTGCTTTGTTTTATGATTTGTTGCTTTATTCTCAGAACTTCTTCTGCATTTACTGCGAGCCCAAAAATTGGCCAGGAATTAAATTGCAGTCTAAAATATGTAGATCATTTTGCATTTGATCCAGTCAAAGCCCATTGGTTTAATTCCGAAATCTGTAACAATGGGTTGCAATTGCAAAACTGATCAAATGCATAGGCTACAAGTTCAAGTTTATGTTAAAATCTAACAAAAAAATTGCAAACTTAAAATCTTTCATGCGTCTCTGCAGACAGACAGACTGTCATAAAAATGTAATGGTTTTCTTCCTTTCCATCAAATAGTAGTTTTATGGATACAGCTGGAAATGGGTTTACCACCAAAAAATAAGCCTTCCAATAAGGGTGTCCAGACTTCCATCTGAGTGATCTGATTAAAATCATTAAAAATTACTTTAAAAAAACGATATTAATACATTTAATTGTCATCGATGTACATTAGTAAATTAAAGTTTTGATACAAAATTCAAGTGTGCTAACTGGTACCTGCACACACAAGAAAATGATCACAATTTGAAATACCTTCCTGAGCCAGAACGATCAGCAGAATCTGGATCATTTAATTTTCGATTTGAATGTTCTGTTCAACATGCTAAGTTTTCTGGTGTAGTTTGGTTGATTATTACTAGTGTAAATAGCAGATTTAATGAGTGTAAACTTTTATGTTGAAGAGTTGGTATAGTTTAAATTAATTGATTTCTTTTTGTTTCAGTATGTCCCTTCAAGCATACAAAACTTGAGCATTTTGATGTTTATATTTTAAATTGCTAATGATCTTTTGCAGCCTTGAAATAAAGTTCATTCCTTGTGTGTCTTTACATTTGATATTAGCAAAATTTCTTTACAGATTGCAAGAAAGCGCCATAAGGTAATTAGCTCTTTCAAGAGTCCGCATGGTCAAACGCGACCCCCTGCCTCTCTGAAACACGTTGTGCTAATGCCCCTTTCCCAGATAAGGGGAGTATTGGATATTAAGGAGACTGAAGGTCAGTACCAATATTAGTATGGCTTAATTTTTTTAATGCATCTCTAAAGCACATTATTTTGTCTTTATTTCTCCTTTTATCCTTTCTGTTCTGCTCAGTTTGATTTTTCTTTCTTGGTAAAGCCCACAATTTCTTTAAATTTTAGATGCCAGTGTTTAAACAATTCTCTACATTTGTTTGGCAGTACCATGTTAAGTATACTTATGCTTTTCTTGAGCATTTATGGGATTTTTTTTGTGAAATTATTTTAAAAAGAAAACTTTGCTTGGCCTTTTGATATAACTTTAATTTTTGGAGTAGAAATGATAAATTGAATTCCTGGACATTTTTCTGCAACAACTGGCTACAGTTAACTTCTGGCCAGGGAAAGGAAAACTATTGGGGTACAACAACATTGAATTGACTGTGATCTTGCTCAATGTTGAAATGATCTTGTGCAATTGGCACTCATGGAAAAATACCCCAGTAGGATTCAACATCAGGAGAGCAGAATTCTTTTTGTTTTTTTGTATTGGTGGAAATATGGACAAAAGCAACTTTCAAGCCATGCTGATCACATCAGACTCCTGTAAATCAACTTCAATAATTGCTGTACGACATTGCCCTTCAAATGCTATTACCACCACTCTCCCCTCCTCTTCTCCCCCCCCCCCCCCCCCCCCCCAACCGCCCCTCAACTAGTACAGTTGAAAATGTTAACCAAATTAACTGATTGTCTTTATTGTATATAACTTCACCGCCCTTTTATCGTGACAGTTGATTTAATTCAGTTGGTTGGTGGGAAAGAAGTGACAAAAGCAAGTAGACTAATGAGAAAAAAATAAATGCAGATACAGGATGAAATGTCTTGAAAGATGCAGGAATAGTAAGGGGTAACAGTGTTACAAATAGTAAGGAAAAACAGTGTTACAAAAAGAATTAGAAACGAGGGAAGAAAGCAAATAAATGGTTACAGAAATGAATGCATTGTTTTCTGCCAATGAACAGTCCGACAAGATATGAAGATTTTTCTATAATGATTTTTAAAGGGCAAGTAAATTAATAAAATAAGGAGTGGTTGAAATGGCTCGGGAAGGGCAGAGAAATGAGAGCCAGAAACAGCATAATGCACCAAATAGCTTTCTGTCCAGTCAAGGTCCTAGATTTGACCCTAGGTCTGCCAAGATAATGGCCTCAGATGGTGGTACTGTTGCACGTTTTACTTGAGTGTATTACGCGTTTTATTGGAGGGTATTAACATGCCTCCGTTTAAAGGCCGTGTGCTTAACACTACTACGG